>NC_134424.1:6205000-6830000 GCF_030867145.1 Opisthocomus hoazin | reverse complement strand
TATATATATTATATATATATTATATATATATTAAGAGATTATGAGAATATTTCCTTCATAAATTATGAACCAGACAGGTCTGAGGAATACAGATAGAAAATAAGAGAATCATTAATTTGAAAGAACTGTCAAAGCAGTCCTAACGGTGACAAAACAAAGTTCTGGCCAAGAACCATTGGCACAGAAAAGCAAAGCCTACAAACTTAAGGTTAGTAAGCATGTACATTTTTTTTCACTCTCCTTCATTACATGATACTAAGAGAGACCATCTTACTGAGTGTCATCTGAAGACTTTCAATCAAGACTTTCCACAAAAGACAAACTCCTGGTTGTGAATGAACTACTCAATAAAAGGAATAAGTACAGCCTACCACTATATACAGGAGTACAATATATTGAAGAAACCAATTGTGACAAAGTCTGTATTAGAAGCTCTGAGAAGAAAGGAACATGAAAAACTTGCTTTAAAGCACTTGCAGTATACACACCATATGTCTTGAGAAGAGCAGGCAAAATAAAGCAGTCACAAGAGATGAAATAAAGCAAAAGCTTTGAATCTGTGAAGATGACTACTCTTTCAAGACCATCTTGAAAAATGAAAACAGTTGCGAACATATGCATTTTAGGCTTAAGGTACAAAAGAAAAGTGAGCATGAGATGTTAGACATGTGAGTCAAGAGATAATGTCCTGAACTAACTCACCACTCAAAGACGTTTTCGTTGCAGTAAATATGTAGCTGAACGATTTAAAAGCGACAGCAATAAAAAGAACCAATTAGTACAAGAACCTTGACAAATCCTTGACAGATGAAGTTCTCAGCCCTCACAAATACACTTGTACTAAGCATTCACAAGAATTTGAGATGGGCTTCAAATAGCACAAATTTCTTGAACATCATAAATTTCTACGCATCCTACAGACAAATATATTCCCAAGCCTGACTGGAACAGTGCTCCTGCACAAAGGTACAGCCTTAAGACAGCCTATACCAGAGCCTACAAAGTTTTGAAAGAAAGGTATTTCCCCCACCTAGTCTTCCATAGGGAGCCATAACCCATCGCTTCCCCCTCAGAATTATTAGAAGGACACCAACACAGCACAGAATACAACTCCAGCGTCATGCACCTTTGTATTTTTTATTTTCCCATTCTGCAGCTCTACTCTTGTCAACAATTTAATTGCTCTCAGCAGCATCAAACAGCACTGCTAGATTCACAAACGCAGCCCTGCCTCTCATAAAATACAGACTGAGGAATTATGTTGTAAATTACTATCAGAAAAATAATTTCAATCTGACAGGGCAGTGGGGAAGCAAGTAAAAGGGAAACCGATGCACAGGAAAGCAGAGGCTTCCTTTTAAGAATACTGATTCTCACCACCTTCTATTCCCAGCTTATTCCCTGCTTGAATACTCATTATCTCCTCTCCCCACATACTGTCAGAAAACTATACTGGAAAACACCACACATCTCTCAGATCTTTCCATGCAGCTTTGCCTACAGTTGAAACACAGTGTGTTCCAACTGTTTAAGACAGATCTGTGTTTCATCTGTTTCTTTATTGCAAGGTTGCACTGGAGTTCAAGGACATTCTGTCATGCCAGCCTGTGAAGAAGAGACTGGAAATAGTGTGCGGACTTCAGTAAAACCTGACTCCCTATGTGCCATCTTACATTTCATCTTCATAAGATAACAGGCAAGAAGTAGAAAATTTCCCATTGGTGGTATTTTTCTGTTATCCTTAAGACACTTTTTCTAACAACAAAAAAAGTTCTAAAACACTTTACCAAACTCACATACATTCTCATTACCGTAAATACACCCTTACCTTGAATATTAACTTCTGTCAAGCTCTGAACAGCCCAAAGAAGGGCTGTAGGTTTAAATACGTCTTTCTAAACCTCTTTTCTAGTGGCATTTTACTTCTTAGCATGTTAGCTACAGTTGCTATAACAAAGAAAAACTTAAAAAATCACTCCAGTGAGCCTAAATGAAAATGTTTTCAACATGTTTTCATGGAAGGGAATAAAGAAAAACTCCGACTAAAGGATTTAGTCTTTTGAAAGCAAGTTCTTATTAAAATGCTAAAATAAATATCATTCATGGCTCTGCTGAAGACTTCCAACAGACCTTATACTACTACAAGAAAAAAAACAGCTTTCATATGAGCTCTTTACGCGTGTTGCGTATTGATACACACATTGTAGATGAAGAGCAGCTTTTATTTGAGATTCAGATATGCCGGGTAAGTTGAAAGGGTGTACTTTTCTTCATTTTAAATTACAAATAAGCTTTAAGAATAAAACAGTTCATAAAACTACGAAAAACATTACTAGTAACACTTATCCATGTTTTTATATAATTTATTATTTAATATAAAGTTTTACAGAGGAATTAAATTCTTCCTAATAAGATATTTCTTAAGATTAAGTTTCTAACATAAATGCTTATCAAAGATTAATATACTTAAATAGGACTCTATTACAACTGATAATGTTTCCTTAGAGTCTGATAACAGCAACAAAAATCCCCAAACTCAAGTAAGTGGAACAAAAGGCCTCAACTGAACAGTAACATGAGGCGAGATGAAGGCAAAATTATTTAATCAAGTACAAGTCTCACACAGGATTATCTCCTGCTGGCTAGAATTATTTGGCATTTTCCAAAAGCATAAAGAATTGGTATAGCTGGGGTTCACCTCTAATCTCTGTTCCCTTCTCCAACCTCTAAGCTTTCTGTTACCAGTCAGAATCACACTAACCTGGACCAAAAGTCCACACAGTGACGAGGATTTCAGAAAACTACTGTTACTAGCAATTGCGTATTTTGTTCCGAACAAGCCTTCGCTTCAAAGTTACTTCTTTATATAACTAGATACCATGTTTGGTCCAATTACGTATGTACAGCATCACTAAAATGAGTGGCATACACATCAAGAAACCAAACATCTCTTTTTGACCACCGTACAAGGCCAGGGGTTGCGTAAATTTATCAGTGGTTTACCGACTACTGCCAGAGAAAAACCTGATTGTTCACATAACCTGCATAATCTCTTCTTTACCACCTTTTTTGTTTGTTTTTATATAAAATGCTAAGGGCTCTACACAAATAATGGATTTGGAGAGTAGCTGCATTAGATTCTTCCAGTTTGCCAATTCTTGAGCTGTCACATGGTAACAAAAAAATAATTCACATTATTTGAATAATATGGGCTAAACAATAACAACATAGTTAAACAGGAGTGGATCTACAGGTACATTTTATAGCAGAAATCCGCTTCATTATACTTCAAAAACAGATTTAGAAAACACTGCTACAAAGAGTCTTTGACCTTGTATATATGCATTAACTACTCTGATGAGCCACATCTTTCAGATGACCCAGGAGGTATCTTTTGAGTGCTTGCTTTTGAAAAAAGAAAACACACACGCATAAAACCAGGAGAAACTCTCTTAACATATTCACCAAGAAGTTTGCAAATTGCATGTTAACTGCCTTCGCAAAACTCTGCTCAGAAATACATGCTCCATATAACCACAAGACAAAAGCAAGCATCAGTAAAATGCAAGCTTCATCAAACTCGACTACTGATTATTTCTTATCTGAACCTCTATACCCAGTATGAGTTCAGTATAATGTTTTTTCACTCTTTGGCCTCCCTGGTAAAGCCACTAAGGTTGACTATAAGACTGTTTCACCTAAATACTGCTGTATAGCATGCATGCAGCAGGTACCAAACAGTGTTGCACCGGAGCAGGTAAGATAAGCAGACAAGCTTTAATAAACAAACAAGGAGAAAACACAATGACATGCACGCACGTAAAAAAGTCAGTGGCTTTTTGGAGCCAAATCAGCTCACAGCAGAGCCTTACAAGTAGCTGTGTCAGTAGAACAAGTGAAGCTTGTGACAGGAAGATATTTAGCCAGCAGTGTCACCAACCATTGTAACTTCGCACTTACCCTTCAACTCTCTAAGTTAGTACTACAAGATAGTGTTCTTCCAAAAAGCAAAATAAAAGTAGAACCATTTTTAAATTATTCTACTTTGAATCACTTTTGAACTATTCAACAAGGGCTGGAGAGCAGCATTTTCAGGCAGACCCCACTGCCTACCTGTACAATTTTACCTGTTAAGCACCACATATTTTCTTTAAACATGAATAGCTTAAATCTCTTCCGTAACAAGTATATGAAGAAACTGCAGAAAAGAAGAACTGAATGGTCAAGTCTGACAAAAAAAACAATCCAGTTATGATCTCTGTTTCAACCAAGACCTTTTGGCCTTAAAAAAATGGATTTCAAAAAATCTGTGCAATTTCATGCCTAATTTCACACTGGAACTATTTTTACTAAGCATCCTCATTGGCTAAGTATTTAATCATATCAAGTTCAGTGATCGAGATTAGATAATTTCACTAAAAAGCTTGACCTTTAAATATTTATTTTCTCTTACCAAGTCTCTTCAGGTCAAATCTGTATTTTTGGAAAATAATTTTAGCTAAGGGAGGAGAAAGCAGGTATAAAAAGCACTATTAAAGAAAATAAAATCAACAACAACAAAACCATCACTAAGAAAATTTCTAGGATAACTGAACATCCCTTGACACAGCTATATAATTTGAGCAGCTCTACTGTTTACATTAACCTAGCTTAATGCATTTTATTGCACGACTGTTAAAAGGAAGACACTTTCGTGACATCCAACGTTGCCTTTTCATTCATAGTATGAATGGAAGCCAGTATTAACATCATGAAATAAAGATGGATCTCTTAAAGGCACCTGACAGTAGAGCTGGTCAAATAAATGCATACTACTTCCTTCCCTCTGCGCAGCTCCACTGAAGTAATGTAGCTGTAACTATGCTGATAGATCCTGTGCCACTATATAACAGATCCAGCGATGTAAATTATCTCTGCATGAATGCAAACTGTATGTCACATGTATACAGAACCAAGTTTTATAAATATGGACCATATTGGAATGGTTATACTGGAAATAAGTCATTTGGTGAGAAAAACTGTGTCATCTATGGGGAAGTCTCTTAGATGCATCCCGCACCCAAAATAAAAAGGAAGTGTGTTTAGCGTATCTTATCTAAAATAAAAGCAGTTAACCAAAAAAATCTACTTGCTTATCCAACACATTCTACAGCATTTCAGTTTATTCGATTTGTGCGCTCTGACCTGTAATACAATTCTAAGTGCATACGAAAGAAAACAGATACACAAAGATGACAGTAATGAAACAGCATACACTCATCAATCTAAGAAATAAACCTTTATTATATTTATTGACATACAGCTACTGTAATTGACAAAGTTGTAGAAGTTCTTATCAAAAAGGAACCATCAGAAATACAACTAAATGGCATACCTTCATATAAACCACCTCCGGTACAGGCACATTTTATTAGGTCATATACTTGAAATATACCACACAGGCCACTGAAAACAAACTCAAACACTTATTTCAGTTTGCTGGCAGTGCTGACATAAAGAATAAATATCCGTAGAGGTAGCCTGACAAGAAACAAAAATTTAGAAAAAAGGCACTAAACAGAGAAAGTTTATCACAGTCAGTCATAAAAAGCAAACATACAGAGATTACAACACTTTGTTCTGTAAGAAAGCAAGTATTTCAAGCACAAAAGAAAATGGAATACTCATGATAAGAGTGATCGGCTCTAAGGTCTGCCATGTTAAGTCAAACCTCACATCCCCTTCTCTCCAAAGACAATTAATACCACATACCTATGGGCATATTGTGAAAAACAGGGCAGCAGATGTCCTTCCCAAGTAATGTCCTGTTGGCTACCACAAATCACCAATTTTAATCTTCCAAAGCAGGAGCTAGCATCCAGATCATCCTACTTAAAAGCCACAGAGGAAACCATCTTCCATCAACATCCCAAATCGCTCACTTCAAACTGGATACAACATGGCAGTGCGGTCCCTTTGGCAATAGCAGAGACCACCAGCTTCATCCATTCACTCAGCATTGTGATCAAAGTCTCAGTCTAGACTTCTGTGATATATTTATAAAGGATGAGCTAATTCTGTGAGCTAGTTTAGGAAGAAGTCTCAAATACTTTCCTGACAAAACCAGAGTTTCCATACTTTTGTCCACAGCAGTTCCGAATTGCTTACTTCTTGTTGAAATTTGTATCAAAACACTGTAAGCAATCTTGACTATAACATCAGCATTTTATTTTAAATCTTCCACAGGTATGGCTGAAGACTTTAAAAGTTAAGTTCTATTGTTTAATCCTATAAATGGGCATTTATTGTAATTGAATTAAAACAAAGGCAACACACAAACTCCAGTTAACAGTTATAGGCCTTTTGGTTCCAAATTTATTACTTAAAATGCACCACACAAAATACCTTGAGCAGTAAAACACAGTACGTCTCGGGGGGGGGGGGGGGGGGGGGGGCAGCAGGGGAGAAGATTACACTTCCAGTTCTTTAAAGGCTATGACATTTTGATCAATAAACTGTAGGGCGAACTCACTGTTTTATGCTACTGAACCATACACTCACTTTTCAGAATGAGTGATACACGTCACTGGAATTGTTAAGGTTTAAGTAACTCTCAACTTCAAACAAAAGAACCCAAAAAAACCAAACCCAAACATGAAATATGTCACTACATCATTGTTTACTAAAGCTAGACAGCTTGTTTTGGTGGATAATTATTCCTAACAGCTATATGACTCTCTGAAACAAGATGTCTATGTTAAATCACTAAATGATTCTCTTCATACGCACAGAAAAAAATAGAAAAATCGGGGGCTTGGTTACACAAGGAGCACAAACATGGTTAATATTATTATTAGGACTTCTACTGTTAAATTGTTTACAGAAATTAGACTCAGACAAACAGTTGAGAGGACGGCCATGAGCTTGGAAAGCGTAAGTTTTGTTTAAGTATGCAAACTTTAAAAATTTCAAAAGAGTGCAATAGGCAACCGTTTCTGCTCAGACGTCCACATTACTGAAAATCTAGCCGTTATGTTGAGCAACCAAATCTTGATAGCAAAGCCCAACGTTAAATCCTATTTTGGAAAATCTTTGCCTGGCATTGCCTGAATATTGTTTTTCAATTACCCAAATGAGCTTATTCAAAACTGAGCATTCTGAAGGCTCTGAAACACTAATCCACCCTGAAGTTATGCTTAGACTGACGGGAAAAGCTATCAGCTCAATCCATAGGCAGCTCAGTGACATTTAAACAGCAGCACACTCCAGCAATTGACCCATTGCTCCCCACGTGCTTCCGCAATCCAGGAAAACCAGCACCACGCTACACCTGCCTGCCTTACGCAGCCTCCCAGTCAAAGCTGACACCAGTTCAGACTTCACCACCACTCTCTGAATTCCCATATATTGCTGACATACTCTCAGGCAGCTATACAGCCCCTCTGACAGCCAAGTGCTTTTTATTGAAACCAAGCAGCCAAGGTACTAGACGAAGTCACTACTACAGGACTGTGGTTTCCCATCCCTGCTCAGATGACCCACAGGTGAGTTGCCACCACGGCTCCCCACTCCTACGCTCTCCCCGGGGTGACCCTGAGCCTGATGTGGAGCTGACCCTGCAGAAAGCTGCTTCTGCTGCCCACTTAACTCTGTGACCCAACCCACCAGAGGACCGTCAAGAGACACCCCAGCAACACAGCAGTGAGGGCAGGAGCAGCCCTTCTGACAACAGCCTGCGCTTACCCGGGGGAAGCAGAGACATCAGCCTGCACTGCCAGTTGCACCAAGCCTGGGGAAGACAACATGAAACTATACGCTAACAACTCAACAGCACATTTCCTTCTGAAGCAATTACTCAAATTCACTGCAATTCATTGTAGACAACAGTAACACTCCAGAACAGCTATAGTTCAGAAGTCTACAGTTTAAAACAGTCAAAGTATTTTCATTTTTTTATTACTATATTAGGTGTTTGTGTCACCATCTTAATTCTAGTACGCAATCAAAACAAGCGCTTAGTTAAATCTTCCCCTGAAGACTTTCACATAGTTCAAGGCAAATCCAATTTCTCTTGTCACATTGCAAGGTTCTTTTAATAGGAGCCACTGCAAAACAGAGATAGGAAGGCAGGAAGCAGAGCGCATCACAGCAGGAAACATCAAGATGGTGACAAACATCAAAGAAACAAAGGGAAGAGCTTTCTAGAACTAGTAACATGTCAATTTTAGAAAAGGAAGCTATTTTAACTGAAGAGCTAAAGAAGGTATATTTAGTCATCTCATCCTTTTTAGTTAAGAGAAACTACCTCCTCTTGCATTGCCAGGCAGCAGCGATTACTCTAGTGCAACATAATAAAGCAAGGATATAAACTACAGATTAGCTACCTGTAAATAACAAAGCATGCTAAAAACTAATAAATGCCAGTTGACATCACTTGTTTGTTGAGAAACAGGCAGTCACCAATTACCAACAGAATGAGAATTTGTTTGTTTAATGATTATGCTAATTTACTGAACTCTTATTAGACAGATACACAGGCAGTATTGATGAGTTCCATAAGGCATTATAAAGCATGGCTGAATTGTTTCAAAACAAATTAAACCACAACATATTGTACACTATTTAAAGGAATAATAAAAGCCTGGTAGTGAGTGAATCCTCAGGACGAGCTCTCTGAAAATGGCACAAGTTTCCAGAATTGTACGGACATAAAAACCTACTGCTGCAGCCGAAAACTTCACATCTACATGCCACACCTATGGGAATTTACACCCCGGGATTCTGACCCTCCTGAACGCAGGTGAGAGAACGTGCCCAGCTGGCACGCAAACGTCAGCACTTTGTAAACCCAGGCAGAGGTACTGGGCAGGTGTCAGCACACGTCTGCTCTAACAGGCAGAGACTTGTGTAAGAAGCTGTCTGAGATGACACACCAGCGCTACTGAGCTCACCAGGGCAGAGGTCGAGGGACTCAGATTAGGGACACTGAAGAACGTGGTATGTTCCGATTTCCACACAACCACCTATTGTACCTTTTTTCTGTTGTTGCTACTAATAAATTCTAACCTATCTACAGGAACAGTGTAGTAGAAGATGGTCCATCTGCAGATTTAGTGCAGTGCAACATGGCCCTGAAAACAAAAGCAGCTATTAAACTTGCAACTCATATTTTTTCTTTGCTAGTGTTGGCGCTGCATCTAGATTCTCTTTTTAATCTCTTCAGAATTTTAAGTTCCTACATTAAGAAGGAAATAGAAATCGGTTTTTCACTCAAGAAAAGAATCACTACAAGCAATACCTGTCAATTTGTAATCATTTATTTCTTTGCAATTTAAATGAGAAACAATATTAGTTTCTCCTTCAAATTTCACATCTTGCCAAAGGAGTTTTATTTCAATAATATCATAGAAATGATCAGCAATTGATATCAAATAAACACCTATAAAATGCTCTCTATATGACATGGCCACATAAGCCACGCTTCTGCTTTTTGAGGAGAAAATGTGACGTTAGACACATGAGACTGCAGCAGGGTGCACTTTTAGTCCAAGTAAGAAGGTCTGACATTTATGTGTAATACAGGACAGTTCAAAGCAGCAAGATCTTGCAGAAACCATTTAGAAAAAGAACAGTTTTAGAATCAACCTGAACAGCCTACCCCAAATGTTAAAATTAACCTGGAAGAGTGAATGATCTCGCTAAAAAAATAAGCCTACTGGATTTTGCCCCAAAGTCATGAATCAAATTCCCTCACTCTCCTCCATTTCCTCACTGAAGTAGGTGAACCTTCTCAAAACTCGCTTACTAGCTGAACTGTCAGCTTTGCAAGATAACTCAATCGAAAAATATGTGGCTCTATTCAAGTTTTTTTAAGATTAAAACTCAAATGCCATCACGACTGGGGAGACTGAACATTTCACTACCTCAAAACTAATTCATTAATAAATATGTAAAATAATCCTGGGGATTTACCTCTTCACCTCTAAACCAACATTCCCTGCGACTAAAAAATATATTTAACTATAATGACATATTAATCAATATTCTGTTTGGAAACATACAATGACCCTTCAACATCCCTCTTTATTTTTGATTCAGTATTTTCTTTCCTCTCTCAATGGTGGAATCCCTCGGCTAGGAAAGAGGAACGTCAGGAGTGTGTCCATCAGTTCTGAAGTGGCTCGATGCTGTCGAGGCTTTCTTTGCTTTATTTATCTCTTTCATTAAAATCCACCTTCTAAATCTTTCCACAGTTGCTCCAACACGGAACAGTATAATTTTGCTGTGCCAAATGCCACAGAAACAGAAGAGGACTCCAGAAGACAGCATCAAACTCATTCACATATTATTCACAATTCTGAAACTTAGGTTTACACAGTCATATAGATTGGATTAAAAAAATGGAACGGTATCTGTTCAGGAACCTTTCCCTTTTATCTAAGTCATAGCAATATGCACATGAAAAACACAAAGTTTCAGAAGCATTTCAGTTGTATCTTGGATATTTCACAGTACTGCAGATAAAATGGTAAGGATATTTAAAGCTTTGCCAGTCTCTAAGTAAATGTACTCGGAGTGGAAGTGAGGCTGAAAATCCTGAACTGTTATTTTAACAAAACCATAATGCTTCCCTTAATAGTTCTCCCGAATGTTCCTGCTAGCTCCTCTACTGCAAGAAACCTTTTTACTTCAAGGGTTCCTGAATGCCTCCCTCTATATCCTTCTGTCCTACTATGTTCTTTTGATTTTATCTTGTACTGCTGCTTCTCCTTTTATAATCAGTCTGATTGCAAACTGATTGATCCCAAGCTTAACCTCTGCACTCCCCTAGAAATGATGCACTGTGGTCTGATGTTCCTACACTGCAGAACTCATTTGGGTCATTAGCTTAAGAAAAAAGACTCTACACAATCATGTTCTAATGTGCCTTTGAATCACATTTACAAACTCAGCATTCCGATTTATCCTTCTGTTTATTTCTCATGCAAGGAAGCAGAGACAAGAATGAACTTGAAGCAAGTCCTTCACTCATTGCAGATTTAAAGTCTCCAGTAACGATTATACTTTATAGACTTATTTACAGCTTGCTTACACATAGAGATTTTGACAGCTATTCTGTAAATACACTCTCCCACCCACTAAGCTCCATTGTAAACTACCAGGAACATGCACAGGGTCAGACTCAAGCTCCTTCTGTCATCCTTATTCTCCTTATCTCAGAAAACCAGAATCTGAGCCCACATCCTTATGCACTACGAGGCTGATGCTAGCAGCTACCACCTTGTTGATCCTTCTGGGTGTCTGCACTTATGGTTAGGAAAAGAGGAGACAGTGGAAACAACGTCCTCTTAAGCAGTAAGACCCTGACGTCCCTACTCCATTTCCCATACCTTGCCAACCTGCTGTTCAGCAGTTGTTTCAGTCAGGCTGCTACAGACTGACCTTCAAATTAAGCAGAACATAGAAAAAATCCCCGACAACCTGCATCCTGCACCTCCACCCAGGTGAATACGGAGGCCTCTATTTACATGCAAGCTCCTAAACGGAAATTGCTGCAAATTAAGTGACAGCAGACTTCTGACACTGACAAGTCCTCTGATGCATTCTGCTTAGTATTTAAGGCTGACTGAGCAGAGATGAGTATACCCCGATCCCACTAAGATCACTTGAGCAGTGAGTCATGAGCAACTTCTGAAAACCCAGCCGAAATATGGCAGGCTCCTTATTCTATGAGATTATGCAAAAACTTTCTTGTTTGAGCAACAGGCCTAAGGTCACCGAACAAAGAGAACGTCAGGAAAACAAAGCAGCCCGCCCAAACAGCAAGCTGCTAGGGCACTCCAAGGGGCAAGCGATTTTGCACTAGGTAGGGAACCTGCTCTCCCCACTTACTTCAGAAAATATTTGCGAAACATGTTTCTATTTCCTGTATTCTTTACCAAACTTCAGGAGAATAAAGCAGTAATAAAAATACTTCTTGTACATCTCATGCCCAAGAAGTAAGCACGCCTAGAGAAGCTTTATACTTCTGGAATCAATTTTCAGAGCCTTTGCTTGGGTAAAGGAAACAAGAATATGAATTCACAGATTCAGTTTCTGCTTTTGTCAATGTGCTAGCCATCAGTAGCACTGCTAATTAATTTTAGTCAAATTATGTTCATTTTGCTTATTTAAAACTTCAAAGCTTTAGGAAAAGCATACTTTACTGACCTAAAAAGTATGGGCTTTGAACTATCTGATGAAAATAAACTTGGTACCATACACAACCGCATAATCAGTTGCAGAAAATACCGTAATACATTCCTTGCCTTTGCAAATGAAAGGAGATTGTTAGTGATGTGCACCACATATTCAAAAAGTGAAATGAGGTATCTTCTCTGCATAAATGAGAAATATTCTTTTATTTTAAATATCTTGAGGGGAAATTTAGCATTTTTGTTCTCATCTCAGTGTTTAACTTCCTACTTTTTACAGTATTAAAATTATACTTTTATGCAACTGTGAAGAAATTCTTTAAATATTAAATGTAACCAGGAAAAATAATTCTAAAACTATTTTACCACCAACCATGAGATATAAAAAGTATGCTTTTCAGAGTATCTCCACTATATTTTTTTGCACGCTTCATCCTAATTAAGCTTCCTGAATCATTCGGAAACTCAAAGCATGGTCAACAGGTTGATCAAAAATGTTTCTGAATTCCTGACTCAAGTAATCATATCTATCAAAGAAGCTTTTCACGCCTACCATACCCTGGAAGAATACTTTTTCAAGTGTTAGGAGTCACTGGTATTTTAAGAAAAACAGCAATAAAATGCCAATTTAGACAGTCTGAGCTCCATTTCTCATCACAGAAAAACAAATATGAAACATCAACACAGTTTTTTTGTTCCAGCTCTTTAATACGTGAAGTCAAATCATGATAATTTCCATGCTACCTAATTATGTCATCACAGAAGATTATGACTTTGAGCACTAAGCAGCATAGCACTCCCAAGCAATAAAGATGCAAATGCCCGCAGTGGTAGAATAAAGAAATACAGAAAATGCAGAAACACTCCTACTGCATGCCTAAGTCATAGCTGGTTTACCAAAGTTGTACCAAATGGACTGTTAACAGTTTCTACACTGGAAGCATTAAAAAAAAAAAACAAACAAAAACTGGTACACAATTTTTGTTCAAATCAGAATGCTTCACGCCTTTTATTGTTAAAATGTCTTGGTTTCAATTAGGCCATTTGACTTAGACTGATGTGAAGCAAACTCAAAGGAACAAACACGCAAGAGGAAGACAGCCTTCTGTCTGCTTGGGCAGAGTTGGGGAGAAACCAGAAACTGCAACAGAATAATCGATGAAAGTATGCTTTTACTAGGAAGCCAAAAGATAGGAACATTTTTCCTTCCTTTGCAGGTCATATCTTTATTAATATTTCCCCATTACTCACACTAGAAAATCACCTGCTTCCTTTCTCAGATCTCAAAGCAAGCCTAGGACACTACAAGTGGCATCATCTCTTCACCTTCAAAGACTCTGACCTTAAAGCAGATTCCTACATGTCTAACACTACTGATCAACCTTTGCAGGCAAATGAAAGTCTATTTCAAGTCATCCCTAAAACAAAGCACACTCTGATTTCTTGTGTCCTGGAAACGCAGATGCGTTCACGGCCCGTGCTCGGCCATTTGGAGTGAGAGACTTGCAGACATGTGGAAGCTGGATGTACAGTAAAAGCTAATCAGTGAGCAAAGGGAGCAGTGGAGAGCAATCCTTCATCAGAAGCATATTCATTGAGTAGCTCTCTAAAAACACTGCCTACTTGCCAGCTGATAACATTAATCAGGCACTAAGCGACAGAGGTCACCAACAAAGCCAATGCCAACCCAAAGTGGCTGCTCTTAAGAGACAGCAAAGTAATGAACAAAGCGCCCAGCCGCTGGCAGAAATCCATCTGTAACCCAGCAGGAACCCTCAGCCAACCTCCCGCATGAGATGGGAAGCACCAGCTCTGCAGGGTCAGAAATTCCCAAGTGGTCCCCCCAGCCCAGGCTGCTCTGTGCCAAACACCAGGCAAGATATCCCATCACCTCCTCAAACCTCCCACCACTACAGGAACAGTCTAAAAAAAGACCTTAGACAACTGGCTATGATGGATGTTTTTTCAGAATATCTGTTACTAAACGTTCAAAGGAGTAAGATGTATTACTGAGGTCTGGGACTTAAAAACACATATTTTGCTTTTTAATCATAAAATCTCATTCTATTTCACTCTTCACAGATGCTACCAATGTGGTGTGGGATGAGACACCTCTGCACCAGTGGAAGAAAATACTGAAAAATGACCAGACGTTACAATTCATTATCCGTAACAGGTTGCAAGACCTCAGAAAACTGGAAATGCCTCACTTCCCCGTCTGACAGATTGACGCCTCCGTCTGCCACATTTTTGTCACCTTGGGTAGACTATCAAGCAGCTAGAAGATTCTGAAAATGGACTGACCAAAATAACCTCTCTGTTAGCACCACACAGAGAAGTAAGAACTGAGAGGACATGGAAAAGATCAAAAATAGACAGGTCATGCACCAGGGTTTTTCTACCCTTGGCTGATGCCTGACGTAAAAAGATCCATGCAGCTCCCAAAACCCAAACGTGTAACAGTCATAACATAGATCACAGGTAAACTAAATGTAGCCTTAAAAAAACCCAGTCAGAGTATGCATAGCTCTGAATGGCACTGATAAACTTCTTAAAACATATGGTCTGACTATATGGAGGGAGAGGAGAGAAAAAGGTTTTAATTCAATGGAGTAGAACTTCCAAGCCAAAAGCACGATGGCACTACTCCACTGATTAAGGAAATCAGGAATAGTCCCAGCCTTGCTCCTAGTACCTTCTTACAGCTCATGCTGTATTCATCAAAATAAGCAACATCCACTGCTCTTCCCTCAACTACAAAGCCAGTCACCTCACCAGAGAAGACTACTAGGTTGGCCAAGCATTTCCCCTTCTCAACTCCAGGCTGCCCCAGCCTTCACACCCCCAACCAATTCTTCCTGGTTTCTATGCATGAGGTCCAGTAGCATCTCCCATTGTCGGCTCCTCAGTCATCTGCATTCAGAAGCTTTTATCAATGCTCTCTAGAAACCTCCTGGATCACTTGATTACTTGTGCCCCACTGCACTGTCACTCCAGCAGATACTGGTATGAATGAAGTCCCCCATGAGGACCAGGGCCTGCTAACATGAGGCTTCCTCCAGTCATCTGAAGCTTCACCTGATTCTTGCTGATGGAGCTGCCTGTAGCAGACATGTACAATAACACTGTCAATAATGCTGGTCTGCCCGCTAATCCTGACCTGTAGGCTCTCAGATGGGTCATCATCCCTCCCCAGATGGGGCTCCACACGGCCCGGCTGCTCTCTCACATGACTTTTCACATCATATTTAAAGCGAGCTCTAAAGATCGGTTCCTCTGTTCCCAAAATTTACGGCATTACTGCAGACTATTTTCATCTGAGCCATTTAACTGAAAAAGAAATTCAGACTGAAACTCTGCATGAAAGGATTCGATTAAATAGATTCACTATCTCCAATGGGTTTGGAGTGGCAGAGTTGAAGAAGCAAATTTAAGGGAAAATAAATTTCTCATGCCATCTTCAGACGTTAAAAAGCTAAGCAAGTAATCTGTTGACAATAAAAATTTTCTGTTGGTTTTAATAGCCCTTTCATGTACCATTTTCATAAATATATATCTGCACCTTTTACCTTTGCTTATCGTTGTTATCTATAATGTGTACATACAATTTTTCCCATAACTGGAATTTCCCAGACACTTTTATATCAATATTGTGTATGAGCAACTTCCCCCCCCCCCAAGGAATTAACTGCTTTCTTGGCTGCCATTGAATTAGCAGATGTCAAATTAAACTATTCTTTTGTCCATGAATCCCTCAGAGGAAGATCTCAAAAGAATGGTGACATGTTCCACTAGTAATTTGTGTCTGTTTTTTAACTTGCAGCTTCCTATTTTTTGGTCAACAGTCTCGGATAAGCAGACAAACCTACCAACTATGAGCAAAAATCTCCCTTAATTCTCCATTCCTGGCAATTCCTACAAATGTTTTGCATCTTCACCAAGAATTTAAGAGGACAAGAGTTAGACACCAAAAGTAAAGTAACTACAGTAATTCTCTCTCCTCCTGACACAAATTGAGACTATTGGTCATTGCTTGTATTCCTCAGAGTCTGTCTACTCCTGTAATACCTTGCCATTTTTCATCTTTCCCAGTTATTGTTCCCATGAGCTTGCTTATTACTCCGGAAGTATTCTAAATGCACCCTGTACGAATGGGTGTTTAAAGCTGCTGCTACTGATGCTCTCAAAATATCTATCCTTTTTCAGACAAATAAAATTCTTTCATTTACAGTTGAATCGTTTTTTTTAAAAAAAAAAAAAACACAAAAACACACCTTTTGTTCCAAACTGAATTACCACCCACTGAATCCTGAAGGTATTTTGTCTTTTCCACCTTCCTTAAGACAAACCACCAAATTTATTAACTTAAAATGCCTAGGCACTTTATATGAAGAGTCACATCTTTACAAATGCAGAAAGCACACTGCAAAGTTGCAACATCTATAATGCCTCTTGTACAAACTAATTTAGCTGATAAGGATGTGCACATAACCTTTGGTCCTTCACTTGTAAACAACATGAATCTATACCTTTTTTTTATGAAAAGCAGAAAACTAAAATCCAAATCATTAATTATACCAAGATACAAATGATAGAGGCAAATTTAAGCTACTCTGCTCTCTAGGGCAAATCAATAAAGCACTACTGCACAAATTAAAGGCAAACAGGGTGGACTGAAATTGATCTGCCACAAAGCACCACCAATGCGCAAGGTAAATAAACCCAAAAGAGTAATAATGTATCACTCACAAAATATTTTAAAAGTGCCTTTCTTAAACGAAGCTGGTTTTGAGTGAAATAGCCCAACCCACCTTCATGCCCAATGGGAACAGTGCCTAGAGCTTTATTATTTTGGATTCAGAACATCACAGAAATAAAACAAAATGTAATTCAATTTTGGGATACAGACTCTTGTAACAAGTTTAGGAAACTCAGAAAAAAATGAGGAAGCTGAAAGAGACCAGATAGAGACCAGGAAAAAAAAACTCATGGGTAAACCTCACTCAACAAACCAGCACCTTTTAAACTAACAAACCAATCAACCAAAAAAGTGAAACTCAAAAATTTTTGTTTACTGAATATATGATACCAGTATAAAATTTTTACTGAGGATTTTAAAAAGTGTTTCAACAAATAAGTGTAAATACTTGCTTATTTTCAATTCCTTCACACTCAACATGTAGCCACTAATCATATAACAACATCACTATCAGCATAACATCACCAGAAAAAACCCACCATAAGAAAACCACCAATCTTGCATTCTTATTTTTTTATTTCCATTACAATATTAAAGAATGGCTTCAGCTGTAAGTTTCGAATTTAAGTATCATTCAAGCATCGGAGACTTCAAGAGCATCTACTCAACAGCACAGAACACCTCTGCAATTAAGGAATTTTTCACAATAGTCCACCTTCACTTTTCATAGTTTCATGCCTACTCCTGCTGTGTTATCTACTTAAAATAAGATCCATAGCCAGCTATTAATTATGGATCAATGTTTAATTACCAGTTCCAAAGTTACTGTCATAATCAGTTGCACAGATAACATGATTTCTATGTCCCGTGTTTTATTAAAATGCTATGGAGTGGGGAAGAGATGAGTATACAGCTGATTCACAGATGGCTAGAAATTGGTTTGCTCAGCAGAGAGTATTAAAGAAGGGAGCTTTTTGGGGAAAATCCTTAGGGTATCTACACAAAGCTGCAGATAATAGTCTCAAACATGCACAGAAAGATTGGACTGCCGAAGGCAATAATGAGCTGAGCTACGCACCACAGGTGTGGTCAACAGCAGCCAAAAAAAAAAAAAAAAAATGAAAAAAAAAAAAATCTATCAGTTGGGGTTAAGTAATCCTGGAACTGCACCTGTGAGTGAGTCCCCAAAATGGAGAGGGGGAGAATCATATCTCTAAGTACTAAATGGATACCTTTCCAATTATTGCTGAAAATGAACCTTCCAAACTAAGGAGGGGAAAATACAGTGGAGAAATGATCTGCTTCTAAGAAACAACCAAACCCCAAGTGTTTCTAAACACTCATCTCACTCTTCTGTATTCCCAAAAGGATCTCACACTTTCTTCACACTATTCTTGTTGGCAGTCATCAGCCAGAAAGACCAAATGAAAGTCTAAAAAACAAAAAAATAAAAAGTAATAAATTGCTACATGCACTGACCACATTCCGAAGAAAAACAGGAGGAAACAATCACTCAGATAACTGTAAAGAAAACAGAGTTTGTCTATTGACACTTTACCTAGTGCCTCAGGAGGCAGATCAATGAAAAACACACTTGCTTTTACAGCAAAAACTTTTAATTAATCCTAAATATACCCGTGCAAGGTAAGGAGTCTCTCTGGGTAAACTGGTTGGGAACTCAGGTGGAGGACCAGGAGGAAGAGTTTACTTATCCACAGCCAGGTTTAAGACCACAGGTGTCCCAGCTAATTCTCAGCCTAATGTCATATTCATGAAGGCTGTCTCTTCTTATCTAATTAGCCCTATCCCCTGATTATATCTACACGAGGTACAAAGAAAGGTAAATAAATGCAGCAGTGTGCAGCTTTTCTACTTCAAGAAAAGCTGTGAATATTTGTGCCAGAGCCAGATTGCTCCTAAGGCCAAAGCTGCACCAGTATGAAACTACCTGAAAAAATAATTAAAAAAAACTAAAAAGAAATCACAGTCTAAGGTTATCTTTATGTTCTCATTTCCCCCTTTGATCTCCAAAAAGGATTCAGTAACCATGTGTTTAACAGAACTGCCAGGGAGGAGTGGGCCAAACATCTGCTCTGCTTTAGCATTTCAGTTTTGCCTAGTTTAAAGAGGGCTTTCCAGTCATTTGGTTTAGGTACCTATAGAAAAAACTGTTTTTGAAAGTCTGTAGGCTTGTGTATTTCCTGTCTCTAAATGTAAAACCTTAAAAATCATAGCAAAACTGTCAACCAGGAAAAGCCAAACAGGGAAGCAGTTGGAACCTTCAAGAAACTTTCAAGAACTTCACATAAAACCAAGAAAAAAAGTAAGAATTTGGCATTGAGGTAGCTTCTGAAGTCATGAATTGAAACTTATTTTCAGTAATGTTTTCTGTTGCATGGAAGATCATTAAACTCACAGCTGATAGCTTCTTAACAAAGAAAGAACTTTCTTTGCTCAGCATTAATAAGGCTTCGTAGGCATTCAAGTCTAGGAACTGAAGGCATCTGCGGTGAGCAACCTTGTACAGTTCCCTATTTTTAACATATATACCATTCAGCAGATATATAACAGAAATATTGTTTAATTCCATCTCCCTCCCCTTTTTTTTTTTAATGTCTTCAATAGGCATAAAATTTGGAAATGTTGCAGCAGGACTGAAGACCGTGTTGTAGGCTAGGATGGGGTTGCATAATACACCAGCCAATCTGTTCCCTGTATTAGAAAACTCCAGAGTTACCTTAAGCAAATTATTTTTTTTTATTATTCTGATTTAATTGTTCCTTATTTATATTCATCGCTGAAATCCATTGCATCTGAAGCTATTTTGAAAACACAGCATTCTCCCAAAGGGCCCAGTCCAACTCCCATTCAAATAAACAGCCTTCAATGGAGCCTATTTGTTGCTAGCCAACAAGATTGAATTCTGCTGCAGAGTGGTCCCTGGAGCGTCTGTCACAGCTCTTTACAAATACTGCTCCAGTAAGAACAGGTCTAAATACGCTTGTCCACATGCACCGCAGACAACTGAAATCCATCTTTTATCTTCTTGAAACACTTGGTCAGATTTAAACTCCAAAAGCACAAAGAACTCATTCTATCAAGAATATAAAAAGTAAAAAGAGTAAAAAATGTTTAACAGTTAGAAAAAGGTAAAGAGCCAAAGGGAATGTAGAAGGATGACAAAGTATTTTCATGTGATAGGATCAAGTACCATTTATTCCACCCTCAAAATGAAGTTACAATGAAAAATATTTTGTGTGTAGATTATAATGACAGTATACCACCAAACTTCTCAAAAAGCTGGTTTCAACACAGCTATGAACATCATTAACAGTTCTGAAATAGTAAAAAAAATTTGCATCGGATACAAAGCTTACAAACACCAGTCCAGTAGTAAGTCCTGAAGGTTATGAGAAAAGATTTTACATCTCATCAAGTATCTAGTCACAGAGGTTTATCAAAACAACAAGGTTCAAGGATGGTATTTCTTTATTAGATCCTTACCATATGGAAGACCCTTATCTGTGAAACAACAATGTGATACACTTTGAGAAGAGGACAGGTTTTGCTGGTTTATGGTAAACAAATAAATAAAAGTAACAGTGTAACTTCTGGTGTGAGCTAAGTAGTGAATGATGCAAATAAGAAAAACTCTTTCAATGGAAGGACTCTAACTCTCAGATGCTTTATTCTACATCTTAGCACAGAAATCCAGACTGTAGCTGATGAACTTACTTGCAGTTGAGAGTCTGAGACAGTGGAAGATTACAGAGATTATTTAGATGTGAATTCTGTCATGTAACACTGCAAAAATTAAGACCTTTCTACATGAAAATGTTTTACTTTGCAACTAAGAACTTGATTTGTTGCTCTTGTGTTTGCAGTTTTTGAAGATAGTCTCCTTGGAAAGCACAGATCTTGGGAGACGCTCTGTCAGAGTCCAGAAACAAAGTAATAAAATGTGATCTATAATAAAATTTCAATATCTCTATTTCGTAAGTAACACACAAAAAAGATTTAAAAGTTTTTTAAAAAGTTGGTGACCGTAACATCCCAAGCACACTCTCAAGAATCTGAGCTGATCCCCATTGATTTCAGCGGGGTAACTTACAGGATTACTCCGTGCTTTGAGAGATGACAGAATATAGAGCACGAACTCCTAATTTCCACCTCTACCTAAATCCCCACTGCAGCACCCGATAAAGGGCTTGGAACTGAGCTCAACCAAAGCACCTTCTACACTTCATCCTGAGATGACTCTGTCCAGACAGCGCTCCATACTCAAGCCCTACAAACACCCTCCATATCAGAGCCCTACAGAAACAGCAGGAACACACAGAGAAACAGGGAGGTTACCTCCACGTTCCTTACTGTAGGCGCAGAGTCACATAAGCCATGACAGCAGGAACACACAGCTTCAATCATGTAACACACAAGCACCAAACACTGCTGGGACTGACAAGATTGCTCATCAACCAGAATAGGTTAGATATGTATGTACACAGAGAAATACATGTATATACACATTTATTTGTATGTATATATACACACACATACACACTTTCTCCCTGTCTATGTGTGTATATATGAAATGGACATACACCAAACAATCAATCCCGTGTGTATATATGAAATTGACATACACCATATGGTAAATCCATTGCACCGAATCGCCAAATACTACACCCACCACCTAAAAAGAAAGTTGTACACATAAGATTTCAAACCGAGCTAGCTAACTTCCTTCAGGTTAAAAGACAAACCACACAAAAGCAGATGTATGATACAAGTTACGTTCAGCACCAACACCACGCTTTACTCGACCGCTGCCCCACGCTGCCACGAGCACACCCAGCAGCGGCAGCTGCGGAGCAGAACCGGCCAGAAACAAGCTTTGCTCGCTCCGGAGGCTTTTGCGTCCGGGAAAATACTTCTGCTCAGCAGCGTGGACCGAAGTAGATTCCTGTGCAGCTGCTGATCTGGTAAGAAGACAAAATAAAGAGGCTGGCTGCCAAGGGCACCAGAGCTGTCTAAAATGTGCATATCTCATTTTACCTTCAGCACTTCTGCTGTCGAGGTGAATGAAAAACGCCCACTACACCTCAAGACAGCTCCTGAAGGCGAACCCTTCGAGGAGGCCCACTTACTCCTCCCCATCACGCTGCCCAGACTGCGGGCCACCGGGAAGCCAGAGCCACCAGCGGCCTTTGCTGGTGAGCGCAACTCCGGCCTGACCTCCGCCACCAGCAACCAGCCAAGGCCGAGCCCGTGCTGCCACACAACACGTGTTTAGGTAAACGACACGGCTTCGTGCACGGCGTCACCTCTTTCTGCTGTTACAATAATTCAAAGCACTGTCAGTTCTAGGGCCTTTCGGAGCCGGCGCACCAGGCCACGGGTTGGTGCGTTCGGCCCTGAGCCGGCGGCCCGGGGCCGCGGCGTCGCTCCCAGAGCTCCGCACCGGGACCCAGCCGGCCGAGCGAGGGCCGCCCGCCCGGTTTCCTTCCATCGCCCGGCTTAACGCGTCCTCCGGGGGAAGAACTCCGCGCCCGAGGTCTCCCTCCAGCTGCGAGCAGCGGGCGCGCACAGGGAGAGGCGGCGAGGGGGAGAAAGGCGGCTTCAGGGAGCGGAGCCGCAGGGCGGCTCCTGCGGAGAGGCTCCCCGCAGCGCCAGGTGCGCGGCCCGCAGCCCTCCCCCGGCTCCCCAGCCGCGAGCGGGGCCGGCAGGAACGCGGCGGCCGGAGCCGGGCTCACTCACCGGGAAGCTGCCCCGCAGGCGGGCGGATCGCAGGGCCAGGTCCCGCAGCACAGCCCCTGCCTGCCCAGCCAGGGGAGCCGCCATCTTAGCCGCGCCGCCTGCCCTCCCCGCGGCCGCTGTCTCCGCCCTGCCCCGCTCCCCGGGCGGAAGCTCGGCGCGGCCCCGCGGCGCCCACCCCTGCGGAGGGGGGGAGAGGGGACGGCATGGCGGGCGGGGCGGACCTGGGTGCAGGGCTCCGGGCTCTGGGGCGCGCTCTGAGGGGTGGGCGAGGGGCTGTGCAGGGGCGTGGGGCCGACATCTTGGGGCCGGGTGCGTGACTGAGTGACCGAGGCCGGTGCGAGGGAAGGGCGCGCCCGGGGGTAACTGCGCCGAGCAGGAGGGAGCTGCCTGGGGAAGGCAGCGGCTGGGAGCGATGGGGGCAACGGTGCGCGGAGGGGCTGGGGAGCGTGAGGCGACAGCCTCGGGCTGCAGCCACCCTGCTAGAGGTACTGCCTTGGCTCGTTTGCCTTTCTGACTTTTGTTTCCCTCACCGTGACTAAAAGCACTTTTTTTTTTTTTCTTACTAGGAAAGAGTAAATTAACCCAAGCTAATAAGCCCTAATAAGCCCTGCTGGGATCCAGCTGACTTTTCATAGGCACTTTAATCTGAACTCCACAAAATGCCTCTGCACATTCTTCATCCGCAGGTAAAACCTGTTAGTTAGCGCCAAAACCCAGGCACGAGTTCAGGCCCACCTGGGGCACAGTGCGTAAGACCGGAGCCCAGGTAGCTCCTGGCTCGTCACGTGCAAATAAAATGTAACATAAGAGTTCCCAGTCTGAGCTGTGGTTGCGTGAAAGTGCGTCCCAGAAGCCAGATTTCTGAAAATACCTCATTCCATCCATCAGGAACAGCTTAGGGGCTGGCGTGGGCGCAGGTGTAGCGTGTGTGCAGTCTGAAACAAGCTCCAGAGTCAAAAGGCATGGTCTGTGTGAGCCCACTGCACGTTTCTATATCTGTTTCTGGTTAATGCACACTCTCTATAATCCACCCATGAGTAACGGAGAGTTAACTTTAAATAGTTAATACAAATTAGCAATTAACAATGATGGTTTGAAAAAAAATGTTTTTTGTGAAAATTGAGCAGGACATGAGATACCCTTGTAATTTTACAACAGTTCATATTATTTTCACCTATATGGAAGCATGCAGAGTATAGCATTGCATGCAGGCATTAGTTATGCTGAACATTATTTATTCAGTGGTTTATGATGAAATAGTTGGATAAACAAAACAGTCAAATCCCCATCTTCTTGTCCAGGATATGAGTGGGAACAAAGGAGAATGCTGCTGTCAGTGCTTATGACTTACACCCCTAAACGTGTTTTTAAAAAAATCAGGACTGAACAACTGCTTTATTGGAATTTAATCAGCAAATAAATTATACTTCTATTAGAAAAAAATCTGCAATTTCATTAAAACTGAGGTGCTAGAAAAATCTGAAATTGAACAGTTTTGTCTTTGTCATGACAATTTAAATAATGTAATATGTTTCAATAAAGAATCTGAAGATGCAGCTTTTTTGATAGCATTGAGCAATAATGTATGGTACCCACTATTAGCCTAGGTATTACTGTGTGCTTATTCTTTCAGAATATTATATACTGTCTTTGGTATTATGATGGAGGAAATAAAATTTCATTTTTAGTTTCATGACTGTGGTTCAGTAAGCACAGTGTTTCCTATTCGTACAAACTATTATAGCTGTCTGCGTTAGGTTTATATATATAACAGGTATATAAGCTTTCAGATAATGTGTGTGGATTGCATGCAACACTATCATTTAATGCTATGAGGAGCACTTTCTCTGCATAATATAAATAGTGGAGAACTTTCTTTACTGTATTTTTTATTGTTTGGATTTAGTAAATGGAAAAAAACCACTGCAAACGCACAGTCTGGATAAGTCACCAAGACATGATTTTTTTTGTGTCTCTAGGGTAGAAGATACCTGATCTTTAAAGTATGAAGAGAAACGGTATAGAGATTCATTATCTTCACATTCAGTTTCCTTCTGTGAGTGTGTAAACCAAAGAAAATGTAGATCAAACAGGTCCCTGAAGCAATTAGCAGAGCAAGCAAGAGCCAGCTTTCTTGGAATATGGAGTACAAAGATACGTGTGTGGGTGTGTGAGAGAACAGGTAAGCATTATGAATTATTGTTCGGAAGATGACTTAGGATGCAGGAATTTGGGAACAGCTAATGAGTAGTCCCAACACACTATCCTCCGAAATAAGGAGGGAAGGGAAGTGAACTGCAAAATAAAAAAGGGTAGAGAGGCTGATTACAGAGGACATTCCTTCTAGGCTCCCAAACATCCCTCCCTGTATCTGTCATGGGTATGCCACATTTGAGGGTGCTACCTTTCTCGTATCTTCCCTGGGATTAATAAAAAGCTAGATTGTAGCTAAGGTTTATACCGATGGTCTACTTAGTGCAAAACAGCCAGTAATGTTTTTGCAATTAAATTTAAAAAAACATCTCGTAAGGCATAACTCTTAAGGACTTAAGCCTAAATAGTTGATAGCGTTCAAGTGAAAACATGTAAAAATCAAAATAGTTACCTTATGGCAGGTAAAGGATAATTTTAAGTGGTTTTGCATTTCCTTTTCATTGCAGCATTACCTGTTAACAGTGAAATAGTACATCCGTTTTCTCATCTATGCAGACTACCTCCCAAACCATTATTCACTGTAGATGGATATCACACCCAGCACATGGATGGTGTATCCAGCCATTCAGAAAGGTTGTTCATCATTAACTTTTCACTTAGCCATAAAACCATTTGACAAATACAAACTCACTATAGCTAGCAGAGCTGAATGGAGGTTTTTTTCTTAATTTTTCCTGAGCAAAATATCTGAGCTCTTTCTGATACATATCAGGAATAAAACTTGTATTACAGCAATGGAGCAGAGAGCATTTATGTTTTCATGGATAGGATACTCTTCTAATTTGAACTAAAATAGAATTGGGACAAATACATCTTTTCTTATTAACACTATCAGTCAACTTTAGTAGAGTACCTGCAAGTCAGGTGAGCCCTCACACTTTTGCTCACTGATAATATGGTTGTTCTAGTCTGGTTTTGATGGGTTGTAGCCTCTTCTTTAGAAAACTGTAAACAGTGGATTGAAAGACATTTCATCATGTGTGTATTACCTTGTAATTATTCTTGTGGCTACAGTAGAACATGAACTTCGTATCCACATAAATTTCAGAGAGAGTAACTTAATCTGTATGTTGAAGATACACCACACTCACCATCCCCAATAATAATACAAGACGGTAGTAAAACTGCAACAAACTCTCTAAAATAGTCACAGCATAGGCAGCTGAAGAACAGGAAACAGGATCATACACTGAGTCTTATGGTGTCCCTGTAGAGTATGAGTCTACATGTGCAAGTCCCTCTCTGTGTATGATGCTGTCTCGGTGCTTCACTGTTCCTCATTCCTTTTCTCTGGTCAGCCTGCTTGTCTCCAAATGTAGAACCAAAAAGAAAAGTTGTGGAAGGAGGAAGGGTGATGAAAGATTAACATTAAATTAACAATGTTCAAGTCTAGAAAACAAGAAGAATGAAAATAAAGAATGAAAAATAGCAGATTACAATTGTAAATGACCTCCTAGGTCACTGAGTTCAGTTATTGCATACAGCCACAAAATTTTCCTTCATTAAAAGATTATAGAATCACAGAATGGTACGATTTGGAAGGGACCTCTGTGGGTCACCCAGTCCAACCCTCCTGCCGAAGCACGGTCACCTACAGCAGGCTGCACAGGACCTTGTCCAGGCGGGTCTTGAATATCTCCGGAGAAGGAGACTCCACAACCTCCCTGGGCAGCCTGTTCCAGGGCTCCGTCACCCTCAGAGCGAAGAAATTCTTCCTCATGTTCAGACGGAACTTTGTCTGCTTCAGTTTGTGCCTATTGTCCCTTGTCCTGTCGCTGGGCACCACTGAAAAGAGTCTGGCCCCATCCTCCTGACACCCACCCTTGAGATATTTATAAGCATGTATTAGGTCCCCTCACAGCCTTCTCTTCTTCAGGCTGAACAAGCCCAGCTCCCTCAGCTTCTCCTTGTAGGAGAGATGTTCCAGTCCTCTCACTATTCTCATACCCTCCGCTGGACTCTCTCCAGCAGCTCCTCATCTTTCTTGAAGTGGGGAGCCCAGAACTGGACACAGTACTCCAGATGGGGCCTCATTAGGGCAGAGTAGAGGGGAAGGAGAACCTCCCTCGACCTGCTGGCCACACTCCTCTTGATGCATCCCAGGATCCCATTGGCTTTCTTGGTAGCCAGGGCACACTGCTGGCTCATGGTCAACCTGTTGTCCACCAGGACACCCAGATCCCTCTCCACAGCGCTGCTCTCCAGCAGGTCAGCCCCAAGCCTGTACTGATGCATGGGGTTGTTCCTCCCCAGGTGCAGGACCCTGCATTTTTCTTTGTTGAACCTCATCAGGTTCCTCTCTGCCCAACTTTCCAGGCTATCCAGGTCACACTGAATGGCAGCACAGCCTTCTGGAGCATCCACCACTCCTTCCAGTTTGGTGTCATCAGCAAACTTGCTGAGGGTACATTCTAACTCTTCATCCAGGTCATTGATGAAGAAGTTAAACAAGGCTGGGCCCAGTACTGACACCTGGGGGGCACCACTTGTCACCAGCCTCCAACTAGACTCAGCGCCGCTGATGACCACCCTCTGAGTTCTGCCATTCAGCTAGGTCTCAATCCACCTCACCAACCACTCTCATCCAGCCCACACTTCCTGAGCTTGCCTAGGAGGATGTTATGGGAGACCGTGTCAAAAGCCTTGCTGAAGTTGAGGTAGACAACATCCACGGCTCTCCCCTCATCTACCCAGCCGGTCATGCCATCGTAGAAAGCTATCAGATTGGTCAGGCATGATTTCCCCTTGGTGAATCCATACTGACTACTCCTGATAACCTTCTTTTCCTCCACTTGCTTGATGATGACCTTCAGGATGAGTTGCTCCATCACCTTTCCCGGGATGGAGGTGAGGCTGACCAGCCTGTAGTTCCCTGGGTCCTCTTTCTTGCCCTTTTTGAAGATTGGAGTGACATTTGGCTTTCTCCAGTCCTCGGGCACCTCTCCTGTCCTCCAGGACCTCTCAAAGATGATGGAGAGTGGCTCAGCAATGACATCCGCTAGCTCCCTCAGCACTTGTGGGTGCATTCCATCGAGGCCCATGGATTTGTGGGCGTTTAGATCGCTTAAGCAATCCCTCATGCAGTCCTCGACCAAGGGAAAGTCATCCTCTCTGTGGGCTTCTTCTCTTACCTCCGGGGCCTGGGATTCCTGAGGGCCTGCCTTGGCACTGAAGGCTGAAGCAAAGAAGGCATACAGTAGCTCTGCCTTCTCTGCATCCTCCGTCACCAGGACACCCGCCTCATTCAGCAGCAGCCCCACATTGTCCCTAGCCTTCCTTTTGCTGCTGATGTAGTTGAAGAAGCCCTTCTTGTTGTCTTTGACATCCCTTGCCAGCTTCAATTCCAGGTGGGCTTTGGCCTTCCTCGTCGCATCCCTGCATGCTCTGACCACATTCCTGTACTCTTCCCAAGTGGCCTGCCCCTCTTTCCACATTCCATGGACCTTTCTCTTCCACCTGATCTCCGCAAGAAGCTCCTTTTTCAACCATGCAGGTCTCTTGCCTGCTTTGCTAGATTTCTTTCTCAGGGGGATGCACCGCTCCTGAGCATGGAGGAAGTGACGTTTAAACAGCGACCAGCGGTCTTGGACCCCCCTGCCTTCGAATGTAATGTAATGCCATTACATTACTTTGATGTAATGGGAGGGATCCTGGAAGCAAACAAGGTGGGGTGCTTTTTGGCTAGGTAGGATCAAGTTTTCTGGTTCCACTGTCTGCAGCAGATAATATGAGCTCTATCTATTGCCGCATCATCCATCTATGTATGTAAATATAAGTTTGCCTTTTTCATTTTCAAATTGAATGCACCTCTGCTGTACGTAGTGGAACTTGCATGTGGCTAGGAGCAAAAGAATAAAGTGAAGCCTTGAAACAGTCTTTGCATCTTCTATTTGATAATGTGGGAAGCCAGGGTACCGCATTTTGACACTGTGTGTTAACTTTAAGATGTAGTTAAAGCTAGAAACTGAAAAGAAGTGCCTAAAACATGGAAGACTTTAAATAATAGCATGTAGGAATAAAGAGAAAAAGTAGCGAAGCAACCCAGTTTAAAAAGATTTATAGCAAGAGAGGCAATACCAAGGGGAACAATAGTAACAGTAGTGCTCCACCTCTTTGATATCTGACCCTTTGACTCTGTGTCAAAAGGAAACATTCAGGAATTATGACATAAATTAATTGGCTGAAGACTGTAGATGTGATGCATCAATTTTCAAGAGATGTGCTGCTACCTTTTGCCAGCGGCCTACTGTATAATGAGGCAGGCAGGGGAGTTTAGGTTTCTCAGCAGATAGTCTATAGGTCTATAACACTCAGTTCCAACAGCACTGAGAACCCTGATATTGTGGTTAGAAAGACAATTTTATTGAACTTCTGTCAGAGACAATGTGGGACTGTGAATACAAAAAGTCTAAAGATCTGAGCTATGGGATATAGTGGAAGAAAACAACCTCTCAGAGGCTGGACCTCTTTGATAAGACGTGACTATATCCCCAGAAAGACTTGGAAGCCTTTAAAAAGTGTAGACAATCTAAATTCAGGAAAGAAATGTCTAACAGTCTGAAAAAAAAAAAAAGGTAAAGAGTTACTGGGGGGAAAGGAAAGGAGGTTACAATAGGAGCAAAACAGTGATGTAAAGAAAAGGCAAGCCCTGTCATGTGCTAAGCAATTCAGTCTGTTATGCAGGAAAACATTCTGAAAACAAACACTTTAAGTTTTATTAAATATGAAGCAGAATCTTGGCTAGATCAATACTATTCTGTACATAGTATTTAGAAAGATATTTAACAGCAAGCCATTATCTTTAAAAACATATTTAACAGCAAGCTATCTGGAGTGTAAAGGAAAGTTCACAGATGAAGAGATTGCCCAGGCAGTCAAATGTGGAACATCCATACCCAAGGGCACATGCTTACTGATAGGAATCTGTGAACTCTCTGTGTGCCATGCAATAAAGTTCTTTAACTATTTCACAGCAGGGCTGGAATACCCGTGTGGAAGAACAAAGGCAAGATGTCACTGCCTTAAGAGAAATAATTTGGATGCTGACAGAACAAGCTTTGTTACGTAAGATTGTTTGTGTCCTGCACAGTATCTGCAAAAAGGTGAGCATTTTCCAGGAGTGAAACCCGGACACTGCTTGAGTCTGTAGACAGCTGTAGCTAAAAAAGCAGCGTTTGCCTTTACCAAAGGGAGGCTAGGGAAATTAGGAAAGCTGTAGGTGTTCACATCACATCTAATCCGTGTTTTAATTCACAGGTTGCAGAATACCTTATAGCATGTCGTCCCAACCTGTTACAGGGCTTGAAATGGTCTACTGTAATTAATTTCTAAACCTGTAGGGTGAAAGGGCTGCTAATATGTGAGGGGTAATTTTTTCCTGATGAATTTTATGGATTGCAGAGGGAGAGAAATTGATTTTTCTGCCGAATTAAGTATTGATTTAAGAGTAGCTTTTTATGCTACCTAGTTTGGGGTCATGGGGTACGATTTCAGTGGATTTTGTAGATTGCTTGCTGTGTTGTCCTATTTCAATAAAATCTGGTGGCATGGGTGCAGGCTTCACTTTCATTACAATTGTTTGGACACCAGCAAGTGGTTCAGTGATCACAGAAGTTCATGAAAACCATAACCTTTCTGAACAGCCTAACAAAGAAGTGCAACACTGTGTAAAAAATCTTACAGCAAAACCTGAATGCACCACTAGAGAAAACTGGACTGCCTAAACATAAAGAAGGATAACAACTGTTACTATGGCATTTGGTGCATACGCTTGCGGTTTTGTTGTCTAGACCGCATATGTGGACATTTACAAGTATGTAACATAAAGGAGGATATTTTTGCCTTAGATAGTGACAAGAGTATTTACACCTAATGGAACTGTGCTGCCTGCAGTCACAGCTGTAGGTAGACTGCATCTCCAGTGGTTTGAAAAGATCTCAATGCCTTCATGGAATCTTGGAATAGTACTTGTTTATGAAATGTAACTCTTGGGCTTGTACCTCAAACAGTGCAGAGATCTGATATGTACTATACACTGTACTATGCTGTATAGGGGACGTTATGTGTGCTGTGCAGACTGTTCTGGGTTACTGGGTGACCTGGAGCAATTTGCCATTCAGCAATGTATCGTCCCACTGCCTCTCTGTACTGTTTATTCCCTTCCAATTTACACCTCCTTCCATTTCTTCAGACGGTGTTTCAGTATTTCTTACTCTTTGTATTTTAGACATTCACTCATTTTGTTTTTACTTTTTCCTGCACTGACCTCATGTCATTCATTAGTGGACAGTGTCATCATCAAGCCTTGAAGGGCTTGAGAATGTAAATCTCAAGCATGAACTCTCCCAAAGTGCTTCTATATGGAAAGGCCAAAGTTTGTAAATGTTTTTCCATTTTTGGTATGTTGTCTGAGAAGATCTGCAAATGCAACCACGCAGATAAGGTTGTGGTGATTTATTTTTTTATTGTGTTCCCTTTGGAATAGAAACGACCAGTGAATAGCAATCTTCCTACACATAGTACTGATAAGGGGTGCTTTCAGGTTGCTCTCTTGCTAGCTAATCTATCAATTACCAGCTAATGTATCAATTGTTCAAAAATGAAGGTATAGTGAAAATGTAAGTTTCTGGAGTAGAAAAAGCAGGCTGTGAATGTTCCTGGAGGTCCCTTCAAATTACATTCAGGAAGCCTTTAGGAGCCTGATGAGAACATAAAATATAGTTGAACAAGAACTGCCTATGCCCACAGCGGACTGTAAATATTTTCCTGACCATATAACCTTAATAGCTGACCAGAATCCCTACTATATTTGCAAGTGTCACCTCTCCTACACAGAGAAGAGGAGAATTGTAAATAAGCTGCATTAGTAGTTGCTATTTGAATGGTGTTTGCAAATTTTATGGAAATTCAAAGAGAAAATGGAAAGCCTGGCAAAAAGCAAAGGCTGTATCCTCATGGGACACTATCTATATGAACAGATTAGTAGGGAGGGTAAAGACTCATGGTCGCTTTCTACATAGATGCATTTTATTCTGTAAAAGAAGACATGTCATTTACACACCAAGGAACAACTTCATTTGGTAAAACTTTTTTTAGCCCATAAGCAGAATAACTCCAAAATGTTTTGCTTATGAAGATCATTACAATCTGTAATGTACATTCAACTAATTTTATAAATTCACGAATATGGACACACAAATAAGCATGCCTTCAGATCTTATGTGCGTGTACACATGTACACTACAGGTTTATAATGCTACGGGAAATAATAATAGAAAGCTTTTTTCCTACTAGTAGAGCTAGGAGGAATCAAAAAGCACTTCCCCATGGCCTATCTTTTTAATAGCTTCTACAAAAGTATGTAGGAATTACCATATTTTTAATTAATATGCATTTGTTAAACAGATCAAAATGGAAATGCTTTAGCCATCAGGTTGGCTGTAGCAGAGCCTAAACAATTTCTATTTTGGATTCTGCATCAAAAATGAAATTGGAATAAAATTTCTCCAAGCAACTGATAGCTCTACTATCCGAGTTAGTAAAGTAGCATTTGCGAGCTTAGCTGTTAAATTTAACACTCTCAGGTACAGCTTCTGTTATGTATATTGTTTGTCCTTAATAAATGTGGTTTGATGGTTTTGTTTCTCTAGGAAAGCTGAGAATGCTTTTGTGTGTACAAGCAAGTCTACAGTCAAAATTCTACCCCAATGGGTATGTTTGTACTATCAGTCTGTGCTGCAGAAAATGCTGGATTTTGTCTTAAGCAGCAAACCAGTGAAGACCAATTCATTAAAAACTGCCACAGGAAGTATGTGATTTGTTTTGAGAGTCATTTAAACTCAAAATGTGTACTGTAATAAAAATTCAGGGAAACAACAGAAAATCCACATGGACAGCTCATTTAATGGCTGTGATGATTTTATGTTTAAAATTAAGGTAATACGCATCTAAAGTGTAGTTTTCTGAGAAAATCACTCTTTTATTCACTTTAGATTTAGCTTCTTTAGACTTTTAACGTATTTTTAATGAGTGTTGAGCTATATACTGAAATGAATCTGTTTGTTACTCAAGGCTACATGTGGCTTACTTGATGGAATTCAAAGTAGGATAACTGACAAATAACAGAGTTTGAAGGGATAAATGCCAAGAGTAAACTTTCTTATCTCTGCTGGTTTCTGGGAACATAGTTATTACAGTGTATATGGCCCATGGTTCAGTTCTATACAAAATACTGAATTTACTAACACTAATCAATCTGCAGGTATTAATGCAAGTGCATAATGTGGTTTTGACAGTGGGAATACCCAAGTCATAAAGTGTTTTTTATAATTGAAAGAATTTTTGATATTACCAATGAATACTCCCCCAAATTCTATGGGAATTTATGTGTGTAAGAGTTTATGAGTGTTTCCTTCAAGAATCGTATATAATATTGCCAGCCAGGAAAGAAAAGCAGTACTGTATGACTTGTATGACACATGAAACTGCCTGCCGTGTTTCAAATGAAAATACAACTATCACCACCCTATAAAACTGAAAATTGTTACAATTAATTCATTACTTCAGAACAACAAATAACTGAGGAATTTGCAAAATACATCAGTGCTCTGTGAAGGAGAGAAGAGTTTGTTAGGCAATAACTGTTATGAATTAATTGCTTAGCTTTAATGCTAAGTATGATCTCATGATACAGCATATAAATATGAGCTCCAGTCATTAAACAGAAAATGAACAGGCTTAAGAAGGCATTTGTCTCTTGTCAAGAGTTCCTGGAGAAGAACAATGAATCTTTATTTCAACCCTTACCTCTCAGTGTGAGGAGCAGTTAGGTTCATGCTGTTTTATATCAGAAGCATATGTATTTGAGAGCAGCCCTGCCAAGAAGGACTTGGGGGTACTGGTGGATGAAAAGCTTGACGTGAACCGTCAATGTGTGCTCACAGTCCAGCCGGCCAACCATATCCTGGGCTGCATCAAAAGAAGCATGGCCAGCAGGGCGAGGGAGGTGATTCTGTCCCTCTGCCCCGCTCTGCTGAGACACCTCCGGGAGTCCTGCCTCCAGCTCTGGAGCCCTCAGCACAGGACAGACCTGGAGCTGTTGGAGCGGGGCCAGAGGAGGCCCCAGCAATGATCCGAGGGCTGGAACCCCTCTGCTGGGAGGAAAGGCTGGCAGGGCTGGGGCCGTTCAGCCTGGAGAAGGGAAGGCTGCAGGGAGACCTGATTGCCCTTTCCAGTACTTAAATGGAGCTTGCAAAAAAGATGGGGACAGGCATCTTAGCAGGGTCTGTTGTGATAGGACAAGGGGTAATATCTTTAAACTAAGGGAGGGTAGATTTAGACTGGATATAAGGAAGAAAGTTTTTACAATGAGGGTGGTGAAGCCCTGGCACAGGTTGCCCAGAGAGGAGGTCGATGCCCCATTCTTGGAAATGTTCAAGGTCAGGTTGGACGAGGCTCTGAGCAACCTGATCTGGCTGTCCAGATGTCCCTGCTCATTGCAGGGGAATTGGACTAGATGGCCTTTAGAGGTGCCTTGCAACCCAAACTATTCTATGATTCTAAGCACAGACTTAAGCAGTGGCACTGCACCTTATACAGACTTGTCACCAGTATATCGTGCAGAAGTCTCTCATTTTTTCAGACCAGTGGGATTAATAAATCAAAGATTTCTGGCACCATATAAGCACAGAAGATATGTTTATACATATGTGTGTGAAGGTACATATGTATATAATGGAGACCTTCACTGATAGAAGATTTATATTAAAATGTATGCTAAAATATTATATAAGATCTTTCTTCTACTGTTTTTTGTGACTTTAGGAATTCTGCAATATTTCCCTTCCTAATTCCTCCAGCTTCTTCCCGCTTATTCAAAATTGTGAGGAAGTTTCAGTACACCTAATATTCCAGAGATTGCTATCAAGGATGTATGGATTGGTTGCATGTGACACAGATCAAATTGCGTAGAATTGTTAATATAGTCCAGTTGCATCTGTGCTGTCAGACTGAACAGGTCTGTGTTAACAACCCAAAAGGCTGAGAGAGTGAGAATCAGCTCTGTAAAACTCCACCAAAATGAGAAAATCAGTCCTTGGTGAACAGTGAGTACAGACCATCAGAAATCATTTTTCTTGATGGGTGGATGGAGAAATGTGTTTTTGAAGGTAGGCTGTTAAGTTTTTGAAAGGCAACTATCAGAGGTCATTTTAGCCTCAGCTGATTATCTCTTAGGCTTTATCTAAGACTAAAAAAGTCTTGTATGTACAGCTGTGGTCTACAGAATGAAGGGTGTTTATCGTAGACAAAAGTTGAAGAAAAGAGACAAGGTCAAAGTGCACAGAAAGGAGAGTCCTTCCTTTTAGGACAGTATGCTTATCGGTGAACTGAAAGCCAGGGGCTGTTTCATGGTTTTGTGTTGTGTGACACTTTTGCTCCCTCATCTATGTGAAACCAAACCAGAGTGCATGTTTGTTATGCAATTTCTTATCTTTTTGCAGAGAATGCTGGTTTTGTATATTTAAAATAATCGGTCATTCCCCAGAAGATAAGATGCTCTGCAACTTAGAAAAAAGAAAAGTAAGGAAAAAAAGGAGGCAGCAAGAGCATACAGAAACTGTCCTGCTAGTCCAAAAGGCATTAGCGGGTTGTCCTTATCTTTGTGATGTATTTTGGAGCCACTGAAGTAAGATGAAGCAAAAGCTCATACAGAGGTTTGATGTTAACTTACTTTGTCTCATCCCTTTGGTTATCTGCTGAAGAGTGCGGCAGTCACATATGACAGCTCTGCTTTGCAGACAAGGTTGCCATCCTAACTTCATCCAACTCATCTTTAACTTAATGCTTGTGGTGTCTCAAGGCAAGTGGTCTGCAGTATTGCTAAGACTTCTGCTCAGATGTCACAATGACACCTAAACAATGGTCCAGTCTTAGGGCAATTCCCCTCATTTGCTGAAGTAAGATGGAATTTTCATCAGGGAGCTATTGCTTCTCATTTATAAAGGAAAACATCAGCTATTATGGTGATAATACAGAAAGTCTCATTAATTACAGCACACAGCAAAGAATAAAGTGAGTGTAAAGAAGCTAAGCAGATGGTGCATTATAAACAGACTTCTGAAACAGTAACCTTCACAGCAGGGAATGCTTTAGGTAAGAGTGCAACTTAACTTTCATTAGAACATGTTTATTTCTATGTTTAGAACATAGATGTATTTCCAGATATGTTCTTTGCTGAAAGTTGAGTTGTTCTGGAAAGCCTGAGAAAAACAAAAAGCAATACAATTGTTTTCTAATTACAGAGATTATAGGGTGGGGAGTGGGGGAGAAGGGGATATGTTGTAAATTTTTTACGGTTTTCTATCATTCCTTCTGCAGTTTTGAAACATACTGTAAAGAAATTTTGCTAAAGTCTTTTTGGAAGAAATTTGGTGGTTAGCACAGACAAAAATGGGCAGATGTACCTCTCTGCTTTGGGAGTGTGGAGTTGGGGGAGAGAAAGCTTAGAGAGTATTGTATAAAAGGAGGAGATTTGAGGTACTATTTTCCCCAAAGGGAGGGAAGAGGAGAAGATACTGCTGTGTGTTAGTGGCAATTTTAAGAGACAAAGCCTGAAAAGATTCCTCCATCCATATTGGGTATTCCTGTATGCCTAGGAAATTAAAATGTAACGTGCCAGTTTCCCTAGCAAGCATCCAGAAAATACCTGTAATACAAACCTGTAAAATACTGTATTAGAGAAATGATACCCATACAACTGTACATACCATAAAACTAGCAAAACCAAGTCTGTAAGAACTCAGTTCCCATCCAAAAACTTACTGGCAGGATTTATTTTAATGAATGAATTGAATGCTAAGAAAAAGCTGCTCTTTGTTTCAGCGCAGCAATGCAAGAATATTGTTCATATCTGCTGGGTAGCTTAACTGACCAGCCCCAGGAATGGCAGATGCTCAGATAAGATACTTTGCGTCCATACCCACAGTGTTTGTAGGCTGTCTAAACTCAGCCTGCGTGTAAATCCCATCTGCCTTTGCAGACACTGCAGTCGGAGCAACCTCAAGGTTTCTTTTTTTTTGCCCAGTACCCTATGACTTCCACAGGATAACAGAAAGGATAACAGAAGGACTAGCTCTCTGCTAATAGCGGAGAAGGACTTATGAAAGAGGGAGGTCTTGGCTACTGGGGACGTTTGATGCAACAGCCTGATAGCTCCAAAGCCATATCTGGGAGCTTTTTTTCTAAGCTTTATTAGGAACATGGACATTTTGCTTGGGGATAGTGAGTTTAAAGTAGTTTCTATTCAATCGTCTAATATTATTCAACCAATTAGGCTTTATTAGATTGTTGTTGAAATAATGTATATAACTAGCTATTTACAGTATGCACTCCTGATTCTTTCAGCTATGAGTTTTCTACTGGCTTAGTGACATACATATTACACTTTAACATTAATGAAAATCTAAGATTCATGGCAATACACTGACATTCCACTACTTTTTTTCTTCCTGATGTAACTGGCAATTAAGTCCAGTTTGTTTTTAGTCCGGACATTCAGTGTCAAGAAAACAACAATCAAAAAAGAAAAAAAAAGAACATCCTAAGAAAATGCTTTTGTACTCAGGCAACTATGACTTCAATTTTGTACTGTACAATCAGGTGGAATTTGAAAAATTAATTTTTTTCAACCTTCTGCCTTCTGGGCTGATGTATGTTTTGAAAGTGGGCAGTAGGAAGCTTGGATTCCTTATAATTGAGCCCATTTCTTGTCTCAAGTCTTTTTGTTTGTTAACTCTGAAATTGCAGTTCTGCTATATAAGTATTCAGGGTATGGTAGTATGCATAGAGAATATTCAGAGTAATGTTGGGTTTGTGGCTATTCTTCTAAGGTCTGGGGTGATTCATTGGCCAGCCCACCCATACATTCTGCCTTGTTTTACAGGTCAGGATGCCAAAGGCTGCTCCATATGATGCTACCACAATTGTCCTTTGGGTACTATTACCACTGACATTGGCCTGCCCTCAACATGCCAATCCAACAGGCGACATAGGCTTAGGCAGCTCATGGGGTTTTTTTGGTATGTCGGTGGCCATATCAATCTGCTCCTTGAATGTGGCAATAGCAAGAGACAAACCCTATCTCTTCAACAAAACTCGCAGTGGTTAATGAAGCTTTCAGTTATCTGTCTGTAAAGATACCTAGCTCGCCTGTTCACAAAATACACGTATGAAACAGTGTCAGCCCTGAAATTTAGGAAAGGAGCTCTTTGCTGCCATCTCTCAGTGAACGGAGAAGAGAGGGAGATGTATGTGCAAACTTTTTGGCATAATTATTTGCTCATTCTCTTCTTGAGGGGCATTTTTACTGATTTGCTAAGGAACCATTAACATCTGGAGAATGAGAGAAATGAAATAACATTGTACTTCTTGTAGGTGAAGAAACAGAACTGTGTTTAAATATAATCTATTTAGGAGTTACCGTAACTGAACCTCAGTCTTGCATGGGGGAGTAAATGAAGCCGAGTGCCTATGAATCTGTAAGTACATCTATTCCTAACTGATCTGATGTGTTGAGTGTGGTGAAAAATGTAGTGGAGACATCAGCATGACAGAAGATGATGGTAGCATCATTTAGGTACAATGATACAGGGTTAGCACTGACAAAGGGTGTAAATGGGGAGACAGTAAATTGTTTCCTCTATGAAATGAGGCAGCCCTTCCTGAAAGTATTTGTGGATTTGTCTATTTTCTTTTTTGACAGTAAATTATGAAAAGGGTGCAGCTAATGGGTAAATTGTGAAATCATTTGTTCATCAAATGTTCAAACCGAGTTACAGAGTGGATCCAAAGATCCTCTGTGTGTCTTTCTTCATAGGTGCAACAGAAATACTTGAAATATCAACATTTTGTAGAAACATTGATAAGCAGTTGGTGCAAATCAGTGGAGATGTCCGATTCATCTTCATTTGCTAGTTTCAGAATCAGAGCTCTTCAGAAAGAGTTAATACTTTTTGGTGAACTCTGAGAAAATGTTTTATTTCTTTATGAGTTTAGGAGTTATATTTTGAGCTATTTTTTGCAAGTTTTGAGAAAAAAACAATAGTATCTGAACCTGGTCCTTTTTGTTAGCAACAATATTTGGAGGAATAATTTAATGTTTGTATCATTATGGGAGGTTTCCTTGACATAGTACTCATGAATAGTCTCATTAAAATCAAAGAGCATGACTATATGGCTATGCAAACATGGAGTTTGACCCAGAAGAGGAGACATACTAGAGTTTCTGTGACATCCTCCTGGGATTTCACTATTGCTGTTGATTTTATATGAAGGCACTCAGATGGTACAGTGATGGACGGCAGTATGAAACCCGAAGAGAGATGGATAGACATGATTAAGTGTTTATTGGCCAGCAGTCAGTACCTTTTCCTTATCCTCTCAGGTCCCAATCCACACATGATATGCTGTTACCACTTTTAGCTCCAGGGTTGGTCATTAAACTCAAGCAGAAATAGCTGATATATTTAGGTTCAGAGGTCTCCGGTTCATTGCTTGTTTATCTCCATGCTGCAGTCTAACATCGTTACATTATTGAGGCCTAAATAAATAGCAGAGTTGTAGTGATTATTTAATTTATTAGAAAATTTTTATTCAAATACCTTTAGTCTTTAAAGTTTTCAGCTACTTTGTTTGTTGCTTGGAGACTTTACAATTTCCTTTGAGATTGTGGTCAGTTGTCACTCTTTCCAAAAGAAACATAGAAATCGTATTTTATCCCAAAAGGCTTTTATCCTCCCTTCATGTTCTGTTTAATGCTTTTTAGTTGAATAGTGTAAACTTTGCTAGACACGTTTCTGGGATTTATGCATTAATATCAGACTCCAGATGGAGAGGCTTTTTATCAGATAAGCAAACCTGGGAGGAAGTCCCGAATGTTGACACTGGGGATGGAGACTGGTACGGTACTCTTTCTTTGAGCAAATCTGATTGCATTTGAATGACACAGAAGATAGAGTACTTTTATTTTATTCATTCGTTCTGTTGCTCCTACAATAAACTGTATAAGCTCAGTAAAAATTTTCTGGGATGTGGAAAAATTCGATAGCAGGGTGTACTATAAAACAATGAACATATTTTGTAGTTTACTACTGCCTGGTATTTAGATGGCCAGCTTCCTTAAGAGTGCGTTCAGATCCTGCAGATCAATATTCTGCTAGGTTCTGATTTTAGTGTAGTTGATGGTAATGCCATCAATGCCTTGCTATATAGCAAGAAGTCTTTCTGGAATCAAGCATGAGGTCCTTACTCAGACAACACTCAACTTCTTTTCCAGCCATTGACGTCAGTTGATAGGGCGTTGCTGGTACTTGCCTCACTGGGTCTGATTTTATGATCTAGGAGAAAGATTTGAATTTCACAGATTTTTTTTTCCGTGGAGGAGGAAAAGGTATAGAGTTTCATGTCAGAAGTAACAGGCTAGATCTACCCTGGAGTAATTAGACGTAGGTAATACTTGTGAAGTCCACAAAAATATGAAGAAAAGTACACCCTTTTCACCTTTGTTGCACCTTTTTAGATAAATACAGCGTACAACTAATGTAGAGCATATATGTGATTTGATTGGAGCTAAGTAGATGACTTTCAGTGAGCACTCTATTTAATTGGTATTTTCTGCTTGAGAGATGCCTGTGAACTGCCATAATTTCCTTCCACATAGTTTGTTTTTCAAAGATAGCTTTTCGACATGTTTAGATTTGATGAATTTGTGAGGAATGGTCTACATGTTAGACATATTACCCCGGTGTCACTACTCAAGCAAAGTCATATGAAGTTGTGTCACACCAACAGTTTTTTTGCACTCTCATTAATATTCTTTGTAAAACCTGCTTCCCGCAGATCTGTGCCCAAAATGCATTTTGCACACTACAGCAGTATAGAAATGGTCAATTGCAAATGCATTGGAAAAGTCAGTTAAAACAACGACTGAATATTCATAGCAACCCCCTTTTGCATATTGTATCTTTTTACAATAAAAAATTTATTATCTCTTTATTTGCTGACATGTCAATGGTTCTGGGAAAAAAACTTATAAAAATACTGGGGATTTTTTTTGTCACCTGAAAGTTCAGAACTACAAAGTCTTTGGCCAGACAGCCTGCCTGGCTTGTTGTCTATCGTCACTTGCTTTCATTTATCTAACAAATGCTGCCCGTTATTTAGGTTTGTCACAGACTGCTTCAGTTTCCTTTCACCTTATGATGTGACTTACAGCTCCATCACAGAACTGTTTAATAGATTGCTCAGCATCATTTCTCACTCCCTTGTCCCAGCAGTGTGTGGGGGATGTTTCTGATCCATTTTGCTTGCAAGCGACTCAGTAGCGTAGATGTATCTCACTGTCGTAAAGGAGTACTTTTGTCAGCCTTCCTGTTGTGACTGAGTTGGGTGGCTGTTCTTCTCAGATGTACCCCAGCCAGTTTATATTCAGCTGCATTCCACCTGACTTGAGCACATGCACGTGTTTCTTTAGTGATGTTCTATTTGTACAATTGTGAATGCTGGGGTATTTTGTCTGCTGTGGAGCTCTGTTTTGATTTTTTTTTCAGGTTAATTCTTCCACATTTTGGACTTCATGGTCAAATGCCTTGAAAATTCATTTTCTCAAGCCTAGTCTGAGATTTCATTGGAGATATTGCATTGTGTATGTAATTACACAATTATTATCATTATTATTATTATTATTATACACAAAAATTCTTCCTCAAGATCACTCAATAATTTATACCCCATTAGAATGTGTTTCTATAGGAAATAATGGTTGCTTGACCAGCTCAATTATACTACGTGTTCCAGAAGACTTTGCTGTCATGAAACTGCATCGTAAAGCATTAGAAAAAAGCTTAAGAATCCAAGGATAGCTGGAAACTTATATAAATTCAAGTAGTTTTCCAACAGTACATAGCATCAAGTAAAATGTACCTTAGCTATATAGCTATCTTCTACCCCGCAATAGAAACAATGGCAAATATTGTATGAAACTATTCTAATGCTTCAGCTATTTAACCTTTTTTTAGAGTATGTATTGTAAGCACCCTGTGTTCTGCAGCAAGGTAGATGGTTTATGACAAACTGTTTTATAGCTTTTCTCTAAAAACCGTTCATGATTTATATTTTTTTTTTCTGAAACCATTGTATTTCTACTGCACCAAAACAGTTCATAAGCATTCAATAGCAGACAGAGGAAACTGAGTGACATCCTACTAAAGGTGCCAGTAACTTTATACTTTCATGTACACTTTCAAAGAAAAGACTTAAAACGAGCTGGAGAGCTCATACAGAATGTGACATATTTTGGACAATTGTACTGTTCTTATCCCAGGAGTTTGAGAGGATTGAATTTCATTTGTTGGTAGGTGTTTGATAGTGGTTCTCACTGGGATTCTTAGTAATGGTGTTACGGTCTAGTGGTCTAGATCCCCAGGATCTCTGCCTGCTTCTGCTCACTCGGTGGCACATGAAGAGCCCAAGCGCACGTCTTCTGAAGCTCCAGAAGAAGGAATGCTATAATCTTCTTAACTGTGGAAGAAAATGATGGAGTAAAGATCACAATTTTTCCAGAAACGGTGGCTATATTACTTTTCATTATATAGTTGCTGCAGAGTCTCAGGGAATTTTAGAACAGGAAAAGACATTTACAAATATTACACTGAACTGGAAAGCACTGATAAGAGACTGATAGAAGAATGTGCCTTCCAGCTGCAATTTGAGGTTGCCTACAGAAACTCTTGTGATTTTCAATTCCTTTCCTTGAGCTAAAAGAGGTGCATGGATTAGGACGCATAATTCCTGTAGGCAAAGGAAGAAAACCTTTGCCACCTCGCTGCTGCCTGTGCTTATCTCTCTCTTTTATTATTTCTTCACAGTTCCCTTTTCTTCAGTGATGTATCACCTCTGCAGGTAATAAATCACAGAGTCTTCATGGATAATGTCTTCATTTTGCATGGCAAACACATGCCATAAATCTAGGTGAAGCTTAATGACTGGTATATGGCATCCTTCTTCCTGTGAATGGTAGAGACAGAGGATCCCATTTCTACTCTGCTTTCCCACTGGAGGAGAGGCAAATATGTTGATCAACTATTTGGGTACTACAGTGGTTGATACCATTACTCAACAAAATGTAGGGGAAAGAGACCCTAATACTGTCCTTATCACTTCCCAAAATCCTACATTGGAACACCCTACATTGATCAAAGTTTCTGGAAGAGGAAGGCAATGGAAACACCTGCACCTTGCCATTTCTCATATACCAGCCCTGACCCATGTGTTCTGCTTTCAGACGTTGTTCTGCTTTCTGTCATTGTTATCTGGCAGTATGTAGTGTTGTGGAGACCTACTAGTCGTACTTTGCCTGGAACACTGTTGCACAATGCAGATGGGTCTTGTAATGACATTGTTTCTGCTGGGCCAACTGGCTTTTCCTTATTCTAACCATGCCTATGTGTCATACCTAGCTTCCCTTCATGGAAGCCCTTCCAAAGAAATAGAAGGACTGTAATGATTAAGAACAGTCCAAAATGGACTGGGCTAATTCTGGAGTTGGCTAGACTGGTAGAAGCATTTTCCTGTAAGACAGACGTATGGCATCTCCATGTTCCATGTTCCACACTGACTGCTTGGAATATTTTTGGCAACCAGATACTCATTGTAGTATGAAGTGGAGGATCACAGAGCCATAAACTCCCAGAATGGAACTGACAGCTCTGAAACACAGTGGGAATTTTCTCTCATCAGGAGGGGTAGTATCAGGGCCATCATATGTAAGGCAATTACAATGTAAGCTAATGAAATCAGATGCCAGCTTTGCTGATATAACTAGTTTCACCACCTCTAGCCTTGCTAGCATAACACAGTATAATTCATAATGGGACTGCACAGAACTCTTTCAATTAGATTTCAGCAGTGGAGTGAGTTATTTTAGCTAGGCAGAAGCATGCAAAGCTTGTAGGCTTAAACACATGGTAGTTGAATATATAGACTCAGGCTTTTGCTGTCACAAAAAGAAATGAAGAACTCAGTGTAAAAGATGTAAGAGTCTACCTCTAAAGGACACCTGTTCAGCTGAAATCATTGAAGTGCACTCCATTCAAAAACTGCATTTCTGGATGAGGGGAGAGGTTGCCATTTCTCGGAAAAAGTTTCAGTGGTGAAGATGCCTTCCAGTGAAGAATCCGAGTGCAGCTGTAACTTTCCGATGGCACAAATGTCAAAAATGCCTGCAATGCATAAAAAAATTTGAATGCTAATCAGTAAGCAGGGATTCTGAAGACAGACTCTTACATGGATACTACCTTAATTAAAGGTGATATTTCAACGTTTCAGGCAAGTATCAGTGCTAAACACGTGAAACCGGTATAGGACAGTCACTTGTGTTTCTGCATGTTTTTTTTTGTATCCCGACCCCTGGCAACTGTTTTGCACTGCTTACTGCAGCCTGCCTGCCAAAGGGTATTAAGAACAGCAGCTAAACATTGCAGCAGCTAAATATTTCTGGGCCAGTGCATTCAGTGCATGGAAGTTTCTTGCTATCTTCATGGTGGTTTTTGCTCTTTTCTGGTAGTCACTATTGCTAGAGATCAAATTTTTCTTCACTTTATCTTTCCCATTATGATGGGAAATCTTTTCCAAGGAAGATGGCTTGTTCCCCAGCCAAATTAATTCAGTCAAGCATCTTTGATCCAGGGCTTTTATTCTGGGCTTCAGATGCTTTCAAATAGCAAATCATAGATGGACATACTAGCTTGACTTGCTGATGGATTTGAAGACAACAAGAAGAGAGCAAATTCAGGACTCCGTGAAGGAAGAAGGAAGTCCACAAATGCCCTTTCCCAACTGCAATGGTATACTGGAGAGGAAGCAGGAGTGGTTCTATTTATAATACTTTTACACTATTTTTCAGAAATTGTTTATATATCTTTCTCTCAAGTGCAGAAAGTGGCATCACATTGGGAAAGAAGCATTCAAGAGTGTGGCCTACATCTAGGCCATTGGATACTTTTGTTTTTCTTAATTACTGGAAAAAACAAACACATTTTCTTCAGTGCAAGGAAGAGCTAATGTCTTTTCCTTGGTGGAAATGGCATAGGGCAACTGACGATGTAAACTACCAAATGCTGTTTGTGATCCAGGCTCTGAGAAGAGGATGAGAAGGCAGATTTCTTCTGCAGAAAAGCAAATACTAACTCTGCTCTGCTCATAAAATAAAACATAAAAATTTCCTGCCTGAGAGAGATCCAGAATATTATATTCTTCACAGGATTGAAGAGTTATGAAGTTCAGCTTAAGTGTTGACAGAATAGTTTATCACAAGGTAAATGACTTTCTTCAGATAACCCTTGCTTTTTAAATTCCTACGCATGCAATTATTTTCCTTTTGAGGAGGTTTAAAAATAAACCATCAAACAAGATGTTTCCAAAACAACAATATCCTGAAATGAAAGGACAAGATCCTGAATCTGAAATTGTATAAAATAATATTTGGCCCATAGATTGACTAAGATTTCTCTCTACCATTCTCAGGTCTTGAATTAAGTGGTAGAGTATGAAAGTGGCTATCTACATGGACAATGTCAAAAGCCCCTAAAAGTAATCCTATGGCAATCTAAACAGTCATGTTGTCACAGAAAATTTGTTACCATTGCATGTTTAAACCACTAATCACAGTATTTGATACCACCCCCTAGAGAATTTCTGTTTTAATTTCTTTCCTCTGGTGTGGGATTATCTTTATAATAACAGTTGTGGCTATGTGTAAACCATTCTATAAAAATAAAGGCGATGTAACTGGCCAGGCATGAAGTCTGGCAGCACACCTTCTCTCATCACTCGTGATTCAACAGTCATTACACTGAGTCCTGTAGTTAGATGAGTGGCTCTGTTGCTATTTGGTCATTGAAAATTGTAGTGAATCATCATCATGCCAGATAACCAACAATTGACTGTTTTTTCCAGCAGTAGGGAACTGTGAAAGCTGTTTACCTCTTCTGTATATTGCATGACACTTGTCTATATAGTTTCTTATTAAATCACAAACAGAGATCCTAGAATTCGTAGTGTTTTGATTATGAACTTAGGTAAGAATTTTGCATTTACTTATGAGATTACCATGGGGGTCAAAGAAATCATCAGAAGTGCTTTGAGCAGCCACCCTGTACCAGTTTTCAAACCCAGAGGAAAGTTGTGTAGTTCATTATGCTAAAAGCAGAAGACACAGATTTGATAAGTGGCCAGACTCTGAACTGCACACGTGGATATCAAAGATGCGTCCATTCTGAGTGCTTTGTTTGGGAGAAAACTTTTACCTTTACACAAGTATGAAGGAAGAGCCCCCAGTCAGTTTATTACCCAGAAATGGGAGTGGACTATGGAATTATTTCGATTGATTGTATCTCAGGCATTTAAAGTACTTTTTTTTTTTTTTATTGCCTTCCCTTTTGAAGAACTGAGAGAAGCTTGGCTATATTGAATTCACATCGAACTGATTAAAAAACATGGAAGTTATTAGAAAAATAAGCATATTTCCTTTTCCATTATGCAATATTTCGTCAACAAATTTATTAGTTTAATATACTGTCTAAGTAAAAATGACAAGGAATATTATTTAGCATCACTGGAGAATAATTTTGGCAGCTGGAGAACATGTTTTTATGCATGCAATAGAGTTTACAATTAAATATGTTTTTTATGAAAGAGATCATATAGGTTTTCACATTATGAAGCAAAGAGTGAGTAGTGTGAGGATAGTCTAAATCTTCATAAAGAAACCTGATTTTTTTACATTTTTTCCAGATTATTTTAAAATTTTAGCTACTGAAGTAAATCTATGTAAGGATTATTTGGGCAATAGTCAAGTGATAGTCTGTACAGGCAGATACTAATCACCATTTCTGTTGTCCAAAGCTAGTGTTCTTGCACTGAAAAAGAAGTGCTGTAGCTGAGATGAGAATCTGTTTTGCAACTTATAGAGTAAGATACCCAAACAGATAATCAGGTGCAGTACACACAATTCCAAGTGAAGGCCTAATGGATTTTAGAATCTGCAGTTCCTGCCTGTGAGCTGGTGCAGAAGCTATGCCTCGGTGGTGCAGTCAGCACTGCCTTCTGGAGGAGCTGATGGGAGATAAAGTAGAGGCCCTAAGTACCTATGAATAATAGAGGTTTTGGGGCCATTTTTGTAAGAATAAAGGATTAGTCTAAATTAATTTTCCCTTCAATATTTTGTTGGGCATATTAATTCTTTCCCTTCTCTTCCCTTCACAGATGCATACTGTTGCAATCTACTGTTGAACAGGTGCAGTGGCTCCTGCTCTAGGAGAGGTAGAGTAGTCCCACATCTTTTACCTGCTTCTTCCGGGTGTTATGAGGTTTAATTAATTTATGCTGCTGTAGTACATTAAAGTCCTTGAAGAAAAGATAGTGTAGGGCTGTATTCCCTGCTTCATTCCATTACTGGCCAAGCAGATTGCTTGGAAATGTAATTTGGTACACACAGGTGGCACAGCCTTCTGCAAGCTCCTTCATTTGTGTGGTTTTCACAGTGTTGATCTTTTTCTTTCTCATGTAAAATTTCATAGTAAGGGGAGAAAAAGAGAAGGCAGGTCAGAGAGTTGCTTAATGAAAGAGCTCTTCAATATATGAAACCTTTCCAAGCAGGTTCTGCTGTATTGCCCAATGTGCTGATCAATTGTGGTATTTATTTTCTCATGGGTACTACTGCAGGAACAGATGATGACTTTGCACCAATAAAAGTACTAGTAGAATTTGATATGGAAAATAGATGTGCAGAGACTCCTAGTGTGCTGTGTGGCTTTGCTGTTTATTTTTGCAACATCCTAGGAAACCCATTTGGGCTAATTCTGAAGCACACTATAATCCATTTATGTTGAAGTAAATTGAAAATTTTCTGTCAAAACCTGTATTTCCAAGGGTTCCCTGTTATTTATTTATTTATTTAATGAAAATTGCTGCTTTCTATAGGAAATACTATTTCCATGGAAACCAAAAAATGCACATCCAAATGTCAATTCAGTTGAGCTATGACCATTTGAACCTAAGAGATTTTCACTCTTTGGTTCATTTTGGTTTTATCACCCTAAAACTTTGGGTCACACTGATACAATTTTTAAGCAATGCCACTATGAAGACTGAACATCATGGCTCCTGATTTTCCTTTAGATTACAAATCAGAAGACCCTTTTACACCCTTCTTGCCCCACTCCCTCAACTTGCAGTTGGATCAGGAATGCGGACTTCTGTTTCATCATTTCAGTTTGTTCCCTTCACTTTCAGTCGCTTTTCCATTGTTAAGACTGTTTTTGGTTATTAGCTGACACTATTAGACTGGGGACATGAGACATTGCTTGTGAAAAAAGCGTAAAGAATTGAAATGATGGGGTTGTACCAGTAGTGTGGTAGCTGCGCTAACTCCAGCTCAGTTGTATGTTGTGCTGTAATATTACAGGAGCCTTGTTGTCATGCAGTGAAATTAGATCAGTGCCCATGGGCCCTGCCACAGAACTGTGAAACAACACAATGTTTTCCATGTCCCTGTACCAAGAATATGCACTAAATCTGTAGAGTGACTGAACTGTTACAAGTGCTACACAAGAGGAAAACATCATATCTGCAAAGTGCATTGACAAAAATTCAGGTCATATTTTACAACCAGTGCTGTGTTGTTACTGCTTTTAACAGCCCAATTTTGGATTATTCAAGGTCTCGCTCAGCATTCAGAAGCTGTGAGCTCAGAAACAAACTGTGCTTCAAGTATAATACTGAGCCATGGTTTGCGTATATCTGGGGGCAGAGTGGGGTCCTACACCTAAATGAATAGTAGCTAGAGGCATACTTCATTCACAGTGGAGCTTCTGGGCTGTGTAGCTGAGCACAGTGTTGCACTGTTTGGGCTGCTTCTCTGAACTGGAGCAGCAGAAAGACTTCATTGAAGAGAGTTATTATGTACTGCTGTCTGTGCATCTCACTTGTAAGCCACATCTGGGTTTAACAGCTGGAACCTTCAGTTAAAATTCCTTTCCAAGTGCTTCCTCAGTGGTAGGAAAACTTGCCTTTGGCAACATTTTTCCTGGAGACATTCCCAAGAGAGCATACTGCCTTTCTCTTCAGACTGTAGGACAAGACACATTGCTGATGTTTCTTTCAGTGCAAGAAAATTCTACATTTTCTCTGATGTAGGAGGACCTTTCAGTGATTTGGACCCACTAAACAAATGACCTCTAACTTTAACACTGCTACTTGTTTTGTATATGCGTACACATTAGCAATTCAGATCCAAATATTCATTCACCTAAATGTTTGAAATCATCAGTCTCGTGTCTATTTCATGAGTATCTTGTTCATAGTTTTGCCCTTCACTAGTGGTACCTAGTGCCTACATGTGATCCTTCCAATGTAAAAATTCATATATTCAGTGAAACATTAGGTTTGGAATATTCATTATCATTAGAAGATAAATAAGGCCTGTAAAAATGGCTTTTCTTACACAGTAGAAGTATTTTTTTCCGTTGTTACAACTGGGTGCTGAAGTTTACAGTAACACAGATTCTGCACATCAAAGGTGCTGAGGTAAAAAAATGAATGGTCTGCAGTAATGTGAGAAAATTGCCTGAGGAAAATCAGGCTAATTTAACCTCTTTCCTAATTTGTTCTAAAATCAAAGAGTTAATTAGTAGAGTTAAGTTTCTGGTTGGTGAGAAGAAGACTTATTCTGCATAAACAAATGAGAGTGTACACCACAGATTTAATTAAAGTGAACAGAGATAAGTACTGCATTGAGTGCTAAAGTAGTGTTTACTATAGCGATTGATTACTCTGCAGACAGCTTGTTATTTTCTTTTCCAATTTAAAGTGAAGATAAGAAGTATAGAAGGATGATAAATATTTGATCTGAATTGTACCTTTTAGGGAGGTGACTAAAAGATATTGAGAACACTTATATAAGAAATAAAGCTGCAGAATCCACGGGCAGTGTAAATTGGCATACTTCCATTTGACATTACTGAGTGTTGTTTTACACTAGTTGAGAATCTAACTTCCAAGAGTGCCCATAAAAAACTTTGGTATCTTCAAACAGCTCTGCAAAGAGCTGGACTTTTTATATCAGGGTGCAAAGGCCTGATAAATCATTGCCCATTTCGTCTGAGAAAGCGAGGGAGAAATGATTGGAAACAGCACTGTTGTTCTCTGGAAGAAAGCTGTAGGGCTTAATGAAGAGACAGGATCCTAATAATGGTCAGTCCTTATCTTTTCAGAGCCTACACCTTTGTCATTTCTGCAGTTTTTGTAAAATATTCCCTCCTCCCACCTCCTCTGGTGGTCACGTTTGGTGTGAGAGAGCGGGCTTTCTGCTGAGGTGGTAGATTGGGAAACAATACTGTCCCAAATCCATTACATGACTTTCACAAGCTACAGTGCTACTGTGTGTCTCAATTTCTTCATCAACATGCTCCTTCTAAGCTACTCTTTCTCTTCCCACTATCCTTTTCTTTCTGAAAGGCAGGATTGCTGTAGGTGAGAAGTGGTCTGGGGTTTAAATTCAAATGATTCACACTAGAGCATTGTCTCTGCCGTGGATTGCTCATGTTTCACTCAATGACTGGATTATTCTACCCAGGTTAGAGCAGATGAAATGTAAAACAGGGACAACAAAACTTACTTATTACCAAATCAGCTGGGAATAGGTGGGGCAACAGCTTCACAGCTCCATAAGATGATGGCGGTGGTGGGAAACAACTTGTGTCTCAGAGTTAGCAGTGGGAGCTTAACCCCCTGATCCTAGGGCAGTGCGCACTGCAGCGTCATGCAGAAAGCACGAGGTTCAAGTACTGCAGGAGGCACAGAGCTGTGGGCACTGCTGGCTCTGTGCTCCGCTCTTGGAACCACGCACCACGCGCCCACTGGAATCTGGAGTGCTCAGAGCATTCAGCTCACATTTCCAGTGTGGCAGAGTAAAGCCAGACTTTACATGTGTCATATTTATTAAAAAAGAAAACTGGATTATATGAGCTTCATTATTCTTTTATTATTATTATTAATGTGTATGTATTGCAGGTAATTGTGGCATAAGCTGATGTTAATTAATTCCAAATAGCCTTTTTAACTAGAAAGTTTATGTTGTATTTCATTACTGCAATAGACTCTGGCTTTCCAAGTTTTCTCAAAATGAAACAGTTTTCTTTTCAAGTGACATCACTGAAGTCAAAGAGACATAAGATTCCCAACTGTATAAAACAGCCTGTGGCAACTAGGTTAGAGCTGTCAGTTTTACACATGGGGTACCTGACAAACATATTATACACACAATTCAAGGCTGACCTTAAACTGCGCCTGAATTTAAATCTGTGTACTGCACAATGCTTTATATCCTAAATAGGCTGTTAACACCCTCTTGCAGCCCTTTCCTTTTGTAATGGGCTGTAGCTGCAAACTCTAAATTGTCATGAACGGCAGCCAGAAGGTAATACCATAAAATTAGTTAATTTTAACATAAAGATGCCAAAGCACTGCTGCACAGGTTTGAAAAATATATTTTCTTTTAAGTAGTTGAGTACTTGCAGATAAGAACATTCCATAAAAATTCACCATGTATCCCAATGTTTTAAAAAGTCTGGTGTTGCCAAAACACGTGGGATAAGAAAATGGTCAGCTTAAAGGACGGGTGACCTTCAAGACAGAAAATGAACTTACAAAGAAGCTCAGAGAGTGAAAAATTATTTCAAAGAGTTTTTCTCCAAATGACAGCTGTAAACAAGGGGAAAATTGTAACAATCTCCATAGACCATGGTGTTAAAATACATCTTTTCTTGGGGCTATCGCACACGTTCTGGGGCTGCGCAGTCTGCAGAGCAGCCGAGAGGCCTCGCAGCCAGAGGCCGGTGCCAGGTTACGTCACCTTTCCTTGGACACGTGCCCAAAGCCGCTGTGTGAGCAAGGGACGTGCCGATCACAGCAGTGGGCTCCCGGCTGACACCGAGGTGGTGAGCATTTTGTCTCTGAGCTTTTAGAAGTCTTGTGAAGGCACTTGGTGGGCAACAGGCTGCAGGCAGTCACTCTGTGAAGGGGGGCTCTTGTTCATGTAATGTGGAGCATACTTTGCTAAGCCGTTCTAGCTGAAGTAACTGGGGGGTTTTACTAAAACCTCTTAATCCATCTGTGAGGTAATCTCCTCCAAACTAGAAATTCCTGGTTTTACTAGTTTGGGGATGCGGAGATGTTAGCCAGTGCTTTCAAAGGGTGTAGCACAGTCGTTTGTAGAGGATGAAATCCAGTGCCAAACCTTGATGACTTCAGCAGGGTGAAATTTCTACTGTGACTTTAATGAGAGCACAGATATGCAGTGCCCACAGAGCATACCAGCGTGCTTCCCCTGCTCATGTGCTGGGGAAGTAATAATTTGCTTCCTCTTATTATGACTGGAAGATTTTCAAAGTCTTTGCAAGGGATGGTGTAACTGCAGCCAGTGCAGGGGGAGGTGGAAAGGGGGAGGATCTGAGCAATTTACTGCAGCTCAGCGTAAACTTCTGTAGGGTATGCAGAAAGCTGAAAAGGGAAGACAGATGTTGAGGCCGACGCTTTGCCACTGCGCTACACGTAGGCAATCGGGCATCTCTTTTGACTTTCTCGCTCTCCGCCCTCCCTCCCCCCGCAATATGCCTCAGCCCCAGGCAGCAGGTTTTCAAAGCTCGAGTATGTATGGATTCAACCTGTCTCCGAAGTGGATTCTGCCTATCTATGGTCACAGAGGGAAACTGTTTTCCTATAGTAGGTTTAGGATGTTTGTGATACAGAATTTAAACACTGCCTGTCCTGAATGCACTGGCATGCTTGCATTTCATTGTCACTTGTGGACAGCTGGGGCAGGTCTGGAAAGTGCTTCAGGCTCTCAATATTGTTATGGCAGGTTAACACTGCTGTAGTATCAGCACATCAGTCCCACAGCCTAGTAAACAGCAACGTGGAAGGAATCACAGAATCAAAGGGAGTCCATCTGCCTAATCAGCCCCTGTGGTTTCTCCCAGCTCTGTAGCCCCTTTCAAGCAGAGCTGGTCCATTAGCCAGTGCTGTAACACTGCACACTCAGTAGCTATGTCCTTGCTCAAAATGCAGACAAATTCTGGTGCTTACTTTACAGCAATATGTCTCTTATCTTTCATGTGCTTGCTGCTGCAGAGCTGTGCTGTTTGAATGTCAAGTCACCCCCTCATTTTGCTCAGAAGAACAAAAAATATGATTTCCTTCAGCCAAGACAAGCTCAGGAGAGGTCCAGAGCACGGAGACAGATTTCAGACTGACCCAGGCAGTGGGAAGGTTCAGATCAAGATCTCGGCCTAAGCTCTGTAAATCAGGCTTGGTTTTTTAGCTTGTTTCCAATCCACACAGGAGCTTGTTGTGTCGGGCTTCATGCAATGTCACTGTGAGCTCATACCATGCCTGGCACCTTGTGCAACAATGGAAAAATGACTGCTTTTCTTGGCATAGACAAATCCTTTTGTAAATGTTTTCAGGCATTTTGAAGAACTGTTTGGAAGTATCCCATTTCAATCTGTAGATTCCCTTTGTTATTCTCATACATGCTCCTGTCCATCACTATGACTAATAGGTATAATTTCCTTTTAAATTCCTTTGGAAGTAAAATCCTTAGTATTACTGGTTTTGTTTCCTTTGGTTTGGGTAGTTGCTGGTCATTGACTCATGTCAGACTTTAAAAAACTGGCGGCTGTATTTGCTAGAGCAAGTGAAGACTAGTGCATGGTGTAGCACATATATTGTTACAGTTAATGAATTTCACACCAGTGGTGCTTTACTAACAAACACTAGTAATTCATTGAGTGGATTAGTTTCTATAATTGATTGCCAACTTTCTTAACAAGCTTGTGCTGAGAAACTTTTAAACAGAAGACGACTCCTCTCCCTCCTCTGGAGACATCTATCTTGTATGTATTATGAAATGGGCACAGCCTATTAAGGTATTCTTCCCTGCTTGGATATGACAGATATTCTCAAAGGAACTAAACTCATTTCTGCACAATGTGCTAGAGACCTGAAGAAGTAAACTGTAATTTGTCTTCCCCGAATAGCACTTCTCAGTTCAGTGCATAAGCTGGGTCACCTTCCCATGAACTTTGCCTATGGATATTTATCTGCTGACCCTTTGGGGGCTATAAGGATTTATTTTCGTAATATACGAATCATTTTGCAGATAATGTTGATAACAAACATTTTATTACTAATTTCCTGTAAATTAGACATTGTCATTGACAAAAAATTGGCTGGTTACACAGATTCTATTACATTCTTGCATATTGACTTTTAATTATTCACTGTTTAAGAAAACAAATAACAAAGTCTTTCCCAGTGAATGATAGGTAAGGTATGCAGTCTTTATCATGACTTGCTTTCTTAGCTGATCCTCTAGATTTTGCGAGTGGAATGAAAATGCAGAAGTTTAGATTTGTGTTGAAAAGAAAGAAAGAACAAAAGGAAGCCTCTAACATTCTGTAACATTCTTACTTGGAAGGATGCTTTGTAGAAGACGAGTTAGAGGTTTGGTTGGCACAGATTTAACTGGCACAGGCAATTGAACTCTTTAAACTTGGTGCCTTTGTCACAAAGAAAGATTTTTTCAAGATTCCATTATGCTGCATATCCTTCTTGAGGAATCTACTTTTGTAGGCTGAGGTTTTGGTTTAGGAAGGCAAGTTTTTATCTATCTTCTACGATCAAAGAGATAAAAATTACTGGTGTTAAGCATCAGTTCTCCTGGTAGGATTAGCATGCTAATGTTCATATACATATACTAACCCTCAATGCTAGTAGGTAAAACGGCAAAAAAATGTAAGCAATTCCTTTAGTAGTACATAGTTGTTTGAACAGCTTTTCCTGTGGGTCAGATGATCACTTAAGCAAAGTCATGGTACTGCTGCTCAGGGAAGAGCCTTTGTCCCTAGAAATGAGCAGACACTGAAAACAAGACCTGTTGACTGTCCCAAATGTCAGCTGCCCAAGCATGAATAGGTTGGTGTTCGCTGAATACCAATCTTAGCATCCCTCTGAATAATCTAAGCTTTCTGCTCTGAAGCTCAAAGCCATGAGACAATCCTGCACATCAGTGCTTCTCTGCATGTTCCTCACCTCATCCTGACTTTAGTTGCTTCCCTTGTGCTACACAGAGATATTCCCCCTTTGCAAAACAGGAAGGAGAAGTCACAAATACAGAGAAGTTGGTTTAGGAAGAGATGTTAGAAAATTAATAACTTCAGTAGCCCCTATGTATGTGGTAGAGGCCACATGCATATTTCCCATCAAAATAGCCGCTATTCTGTGTTTGTGGTTTCTAGCCTGCTTTTGCTCATCCCAAGATTCCTTGAGCCCACTGTTTCCCTGTAGCAACAACTGTAATTCCTCAAACCATTCCTAAAATATAGTTTGAAAGCACAAATAAAATTAAACTATTATGAGAATGTTATTCACATACGAAGCTGAACTACTTTCCATGTGTTTTATTTGCTAATTAATCAGGAAGTTTCCTGGAGTTTCTTTGAAAGAGTCCATTTTATAGACGTGCGCACCCAGCAGAGTAGTCCATGCTAAGGCGTATGCTTAGAATATGCATGGAATTGCTTCGTGTCCATATAAAGTATAAATGTTGTTTTCTCCAGGTTGTAGTATCGTGCTTCTAAAAATCAAAGACAAAGGGTGCTGTGCTAAAATCCTGCCAACAGAATGAACAATAGTTATAAGTACTTAAACTTTTTCTATTACAGTGTAAAAAATACTTATCTTTAGTCTCTGCTCACCTCTGCATGACATCAAAGGAGGAGGCTAAGGAGTCCTAAAACATTTCCATTTGCTGTTATGTGAAACACACCAAGTGTTTTCCTTTGCTCTCACTGTGGAGGAAGCTGGTGGCAATTAATTCTTTGAAAAACAACCCTTTTTTCAAGTGGCAGAGCTGTTCCTTTAATAACTCCGTCTGCTAGAAAGTTACTGACACTTAGAACCATAATGGAGAGATTTCCCAAACCTCCCTTTGTAAGAGGAATTTGGCTTGTAGACATAGTGGGTGGGTATTCATACCCTCTAATTTTATGTGGAGTTTAACTTGTTGCTTCCCTTTTGGCTCCTTCTGTAGATGATGAAGAGATGCTAGCTTCTTCAGATATGATTCAGGTCAGAAATAGACTAAGCCACCATCTGGAGATACAGAATTTTTTCTAGGGACTGTAGAAGGTACATAGGATTACTGTACTTATGCCACAGGCACCTCAGGTAGATGCTTAGGCTGAGCTGAGCTGGGACGAAAGCAGCCTCCACTATGTACCTGAGGAAAATAATAGGCTAAATTTACCCCATTCCTTGATTGGGTTGGAACTACTCCAAACAAGAATTAGGAAGTGGCTTCTGGTTTCAGTGAGTGACGAGGAAAATATAACTTTAAGCCCATTTAGAGATAGATATGCTGTTTCCAGTGTGTTAGAATCAGTTAACGCCATCTATAAGTCCTGGCATCAGGAACGTACCTGTGTGAAGTGTGCATGCATTAAAGGATGAAGTTGGAATAATAGAGGTTCCATTGAAATGAAGTCCTGACCTTCCAGAGTTGCAGTTTTCTCAGTGGTAAGAGAGGCATGCAGGCAGGTTATTAAGACAATTAATTAGTTAGCTGTTGCCAATTGCATGTTAATTTACTATTATTAGATGTTACCCAATGACTCCTGCACAACTGAAAGAGGAAATGGTGCTTTAGATGCATAGGTGTAAATGGTTCAAAATCATTCTTGGCTGGAATTAACTCACTGCTGCAGTCTCTGGTACCACAGGGAACTTACATTCAGTGGTCAAATTCAGATGTGTACATTTCATGAGACATGCTGCTGCGTTGCTCCAAGAGATGCCTAAGCCCCAGAGAGCTGAGGATTAGTCAGATATATAGCATCATATTTTTGCTCTAGCAGTACAACCTGTGCATCTGAGCTAGGAATCCCAAGTTCAGCCATTACAGCCAGCTAACTTTGCCAGGTGCAGGACGTATATCAGCGAGAACAGCTGTCTTAGGGCTAATGAAGGAACTCTCCCTGAACTGGGACTTCCATGCCTAATAGTTTCTTTGATGCTGTATAACTTGTCCAACACAGGTGCATTAAAGCATTTAGAAGCTGGATTCCCTGTGTTTTTGGCTGTGTTTTTCTAAAAGTGGCAGCTTATCTGTGCTTCTACATACAACAGAAAACAATGGAAATATCTTAAGAAGTGGTCTCAAGAGGCTGAATCATAGCTCCAGCAGAGAGATATACCACTTTTCCTTATTGACCTTTAATATAGCTTCCCTTGCACTCTGCAATCAATGTAATCTTTTCACTATGATCATAATGGCCATTATCCTGAAGACAACAGATTGAAGTGGAAGCGATATTAAATCAGAAAAATAGCTGAAGGATTTCTTTGGTTTCTTTACAGATTTCTTATGAGTTCTTTCTTTTTACTCTCGCTTTTTTTTCCCTGAAGTCAAAAGTATTTTCATGCTGAAGCAAGTGGTTGGCTCCATTAATATTACACACTTTCCTCTGCATCAGTATGTTGCCAACACTAAGGTATTATTTAGGGAAAAGTATAAATGCATAATAAACAGATCTATACAATCATTACTGAACTAAAATAGCAGTTAGGAAAGTATTTTTATTGTGAAAAATGGCTCTGTAAGACTTGCTGGCTATTTGTAATGTTGCAATGTAACTCAGATAAATTGGTGCCCAGGAGTGTGACATTTCAAAAGCTTGAAAATACACTACATTTTTCTGATACACCATTTTTGTAATTCTGCTAGCTATTTTGCAGTAGCAAGAAGCAATTCCTCTATGCCCAGGCAGTTCAATTAGAGTGTTGTAGATGTTGTCAGAAAGACTCAAACATAAGTGCCCCTGAGCAGCGGTTGCAATTACATACAGTATCCTGTGCCCCTTCTCCCTAGTAAATGACATTTCTGGTCAGTTGTGTGCAATGTTATTAGTTAACTTTTTAAGTAATGACTAGTTTGACTTGTAAACTTTGTATGATAAACCCTCCCATTTGGGATGAGACATGCATTTTTTAGTAAAAAGGATTAATAGATTAAGACTTCCACAGGGACAAAGGCTCTTTTTCCATTAAGTGTTTCTACTGACATAAGCAAAAGTTCACTAGATTCTGGAGATGGATGTAGGGCAGCCTGGTAGTGTTATCTGCTTATCTGTCATTATTCATAATACAGATCAAGAGTTCAGGAGGTATCAGAAATCTTTAGTGAATTGAGGCTGTGGAGTAAGAAGGGGAGAAATAGATCGGGCACTGACATGGCTGACCTTTGGTTAGGTAGGAATCCCAGCTACCTAAAGGCTGCTTAAACAGCACTGTACTTTGAGGGGCAGAATTAGAAAGTGTTTGGGAGTCAGATGTGCAGACAAAAGCTTAAGAAGATGTATAAACACACTAAGATTCACAAGAGTTTGTTATTCATGCCTCACTGGTTTACATATTTTTACAGACCGTGTGGGTTTCTGTAGTCGTGTCTACATTAGAGGGGTTGTTTGTCTCAGTGGGAGTGGAGCAGTGGATCGAGGCAGTTGGTGCTGCGGCCCCTCCATCTGCCCACTGTGTGGCTGGGGCATTACTTGGGACTAGGTTCAGTCTGATTCCCTGAACCTTCCCATCACTTAAATGGTTTGTTGCTTCAAGCTCGTAAGTCCCAGCAGGGGCTGGAGCACATTTGACATCTGTGCTTCCGTGTGAACCAGGCCATGATGCAGTAACTGTGGACAAGTCAGGGATTCACCACTGTTCTGGGTCAGACACAGCTCATTGCACCTTTAAGCACTTAAATGTCTGTATGGATTCTCTGTGTAGGAGAAATGACAACCATGGAGGTTTAAGAATTTAGTTCACCAGCAGCGCAGGAGTGCTGACCACATTGTATTTCAGACTGCAAGCAACAGGCTTCAGCTCTGATCCAAGGAACCATCCGCAGGGTTTAGGGGATGCAGCACTTGGAGCAGCCAGCCATTGGCCTGAATGCGAAGATTACTTACAGGGCACCTGCTCCTTAGCCTCAGTGCTACCCCAGTTGCCTAAATAATTGCAGTCTTCACAGCTTTTCCCTGTCTTTCCTTCACTGACTTCATGCAAAAGAAAGAAGATTTGTGCACGTTTAAGAGAAGTGAATTTACTTCCTGCTTCTGCTGCAGTTTTCAGACAATGCCCTTGATTTCCTTGCTCTGAAATGGGACAATAAGATGTTTTCTGATCTATCTGTGTAGTTAACTTTGTGAGGACAAGAACATTTTCCTACAGTGGGTGCATCGAATGCTCAACACAACATGGTACTGATTTTACAAAGCAAAGCACAAACTCTCTTGTTAACCCCCAAAGTCTTCTGAAGCCAAGAAATGGGAAATACTTTTCACAGGTGAGCTATGACAAGCCTATTCCTATTAGATTTCTGTTTTTCTGCTAGAAGTTTGCACTGGCTACTGTGAACAATGGTTGCTGACCAGTTGTCTAAAGTCCTCTTGATAATAGGCAACAGTATTACATTTGCAATATGGAAATTCATTCACTAGCATGATGATCAGCCTTCATAGAGCAATGAGTTAGAAATCCAGTTCCTAGTGATGATAAATAGCAGCTGGGCTCAGTCTCATTTTAAAGCCTGTGAAAATCTCAACATGTGACTTCACAACAGGGTATGAGACACCATGACTTGATGCAGGCTTGGTGTTCTAACCCAGAGGCTTAAATGTCATAATGCAGCTTGAGACATTTGAAGGCTTGGAGATGACAACATAAAAGTATAGAGTACAGTTTTGGCAGTTTCAGTTTCAGGAATCAGAACACGTTCTAATTCTTTACAATTGTGACGTTTCACATTGAATAACTTAATGTCCCATTAAGTGTCTGTTTTATCCTATTCTTCCCATAGGTATTCACCCAAATGACATCAGCATCATTGTCTAAATCAAATCAAACACTAATACTGAGTTGGGAATTTGTTCTTATGTATACTTTAGCAGGGGCTGCCCACACAATCTGGTACAAGGAAAAGACTAAACCAAATGCCCTAATCATAGATTCTGCTACCGCGTGCTTTCTATCTCAACTTTCATTTGACCTTGAATTTTCCCTTAGAGGAAAATATTGCCATTTTCTGTTGACAAAAGCACAATCATGAAGTCTAGGGGGGAAAAAGCAACATTGACAAATATATTGAATTAGAATTATGAAACAAGCACACAGCAATTCCAAAAATTGCTGTTGGCATATGTTAACTATACAGTGTACCACTTGGAAATCTATTATCATAGGCTGCTGCTAAAAAGAGCAGTTATTGTCATAATCATTGTGCCTGCAGCCTATTAAACAATCATGAGATGAAAAGCTTGCAGAAATTTTCTAGTGCATTAGAAGGGTTAAGTCAGATTTTACCCACTAAGTCCAATTCAAAAAAGAACAACTTACCTGATCTGGAACATATTCCAATTCAGCTTCTACAGATGTTGCCACTTAGTCTCTCCACTGTGGTTTGAGATCAATCTGGGACCTGTGTCTAAATCTCCATCTAATGGGAACTGTAACAAAGGGTCACAGAATACGCGGACATTACCCTCCATCAGAGATAAAAACCAACCAAACCACCAAATAAACAAACTGCAACAGAGTTCCTCCAACAAAGTTATTCAGAGGATAATAGTACTACAGAGAGCAGTTATTCTTACTGTTGTTATAATCATTGTGTCTGCAGCCTGTCAAATACTGACAGGCGCCTCTTTACCTTAGTAAAAGGGAAACAAAATCATCAGACTGCAAAACTCATAGACTTTGATATCTGATCATGTCTAGACAGCCTATGTCCCTGCCTCTTAAAGACAGTTGTCAAATGCTTTGCATCAGTAATTTGATATGCTGCTGTTTTCGAGATGTTGAACATTAATGTCACCTCCTTGGGTCCCGAGTGTGTGCATCTTCTGCACTCATTACTCTTACATAATAACGGATACTTGCTTCTGTTTAGTTTTAATAATCATGCAGAACAAGCAGCTTCAATATCTGAAATAAACTGCTTCAGAAATGAATCAAGTGCAGAACAAAGCCATTTTAAGTATATGACAGCCAATAAAGTTGTTTGTGATGCATTATACAGTCTCTAGCCTTTTCTGTTCTGTGCTAAATACTATCACCAGCTGCAGGGATGGAGGAAAATTTTATTAGAAATCAAGTTCTCTGGGAGTTTTTACCAAAGTGTAAAACTGGATTTTATACATTAGACATGATCATTTGTTGTAAGTCCTAAATTTTCAGAGGATTATTTAAGAGACTACATGCTTTGGAGAATTAAGAGAAAGAGCTGAAAATAGAATTGCTCTTGTGATCCAAAGATGTGTTGGATAGGTTAGATGCCTTGCAGGCAGGCGTAGTGTAAATTTCTCATGCTGGCAAATAGAATCTAAGTCCATCTTTGAGTAGAGCTGAACTGTTTGTGGTTGAACTGTAATGAACTTCCTTTAGCTCAGCAGCTCACTTGTTGGGCTTTTAAATTGTGTGGTTGTAAGAAACAGCTGAATTATACGCAGCAGTTTGGCATCAGCCCATCAGTGCTGGAAGAACTGACCAGAGCTGTCATTCACTTCTCTTTGGTTTTTATATTGGCTATGAAAAAAAATAAATAGTTGTAATATCGAGATAACTATTCCTCTTGCCTCTGATTACTCTTGGATTACATTTAACTCCATCTTCTGTCTTCTCAACAAATCCGTGTCCCTAAAGCATTTATGAAAATAACATGGGGTACAAACTGACAAATTAACACTGATAGATACGCAAAGAAAGCAATGGTTTTGAATGTATCAAGTTGTAGATGTGAAGACCTCAGCACAGAATTGATCTCCTGAGTAAAATCTATGTGAGATATATAGAAGTTGCTACACAGAATATTGGCTTATTGCACTCCATAGATTTGAACCATCTTTCTTGGATGGCAGTGGAAAACTTCAATATACTTACATGAATTATAAATGATGTCTGATTCTCTTGTTGAAGTAGGTACTGTATGTTTTTCTAACATAGGCCCTTCAGCCTTTAAAAAGCTACTTTGTGTTTGTGAAAAGGTGAAAGGTCTGCATTTGGAAAATTTTACTGTTGTCAATACTGTTGCATAAATTGTGTATCCTACTGTAAATATTTTTGTTTTAATTGGGAGTGCCACAGATGTTCCCTTAACATGGGAGTGAAGTCATGGCTTTTAAACAATTAGTTTAGAGATGGAATTGATTTGGAAGAAATAGTGCCTGTGAAGATGCAGTATATGAAACCAGAATTGATTTAAGGCGACAATTCCTAAATAGTTCAGACATTTTGGTGCCTTGAAATGAATATCTTTTCTGTCAGTTCAGAAACATAATAATACACAACAAGGCAGATCAAAGGCAAGGAATCATCACTTTGCTCATTCTCAGCAGTGATATAATTTACATTCTTTTGTATGTCTTTGTATTTTTTTTATTTCAAAACAATACAGACACCATGGTAGTGCCTGTCGCTAGCCTGAGATATTAACCCTTCATCATACTTATAGTTATGGGCTCAGTACATGAATAGCTGGATAAAATTCATAAGGCTATGTGACACAAGGTACCAGACAAAAAGATCTTTTATATCGTACAGTGCTATGAACTTACTGCTGCATCTTGGCAGAACGAAAAAGTCTGTGTGGTCTTTACTCGGAGCAATCAGGATTCCAGTTAATTCATCAAAATGACAGAGCTTTAAATTTGGCATGCACTTCCTAAGGGCTGGATTTAGACGACATTTCTTGTACTGAATCGTGCCTTAGAGCCTTTACAGCCCTGTGTGAATGAAGGCATTTTGGCATCGCGAGGTGTGCAGGTCCTCGCTCTGCCGCAGACCTGTGCCCAGGCACCGCATTCTGCTGTTCCCATCCTCAGGGCGGGGGGGTGAGAATCTGACTTAAAAACTGCAGTGTTGCACTTGGAAAGAGATATACAAGCAGCTCCTTATTAAGATCAAACCTGAAGATTTTGGCACTGTATAGATCTCATTACAATATCAGTTGAGTGAAGTGGCTGCTTGCAGTGCTATGGCTGTGCTTCCTGGAAAGCACTGCCCTCGGTAAGAACAGCACAAGACTGTGAGTAATGGGACTGATAGGCAAGCCATTAGCCAGACTAACCTAGCAAAGGTCAGTCAAGGATAAGGAAAGCCTGCCAGGCTACTCAATGTAAGAATTACTTTATGCAAAAAGGACTTAATGGAAAATAGAATGCATTTCCTGAAAGAGCAGAAAATAATTATTATGTGTGCCAAGAACAGAAGGTGGTCTAGACAGGAGCATGCCAATGGGAATGAGTTTTACTATGTTTCAGACCCATGCAAATGCCGGAAGGCTGTACACAGACTCCAGCAAATCTGAAGGATGTGTTGCTCTAAAAACAGTCTGGTTCTAGCCCTGGCAGAGTCTGTCTTTCAGCTAATCTGAAATTAAATCTGAATTACAAACCAGATACGTTTCCCCGTGTGATGGCACAACTAGGTCATTATCACAGATCAAAATCTGAGGGTTGCCCTCAAGCAAGTGCGTGAAGTGGACCATCATAAAGAGTCTGATCAGTTCAATAGCGGCCAGGGATAGTGTGACTGCATAGGAACATGCCGAGTGGTTCCTCAGAGAGGGACTGAATGAAGGGACATGGACGTTAAAGAGAACTGGGTTCATTTAAAAGAAACATGAGTTTCCACAGAGTACCTAACATAGATTGACACTGATTGAGCCTGGAAAAAGAAAAAGGGAGTCGAATAAGGAGAAAGTTGCATGCAACATCACCTTATCTGAGCTCTGACAAAGCACTTTCTTATTACATGTCTCAAAGCATCTTAAAAAGGGAGATAATTATCATTATTTCTATTGCATAGCTTGGGAAACCTAGGGAAAGAGGAAATGCTGCTTACCTATTCACACAAAGCTGAGTCTCCAGGTGGAAAAGATGGGTTTCCTAATTCAATCGATGCCTGCTATCATGTGACCCTAAAGTCACAGATGAATGAACTGTAAAATACAGAAGAACAAGCTGATGAATATTTAAGTCATGTTTAGAGTATTTGAATTGATATTTATGCACCTTGATCTCTCTTCTTACTGTACCCATCTGCCTTTCATTTTCTGCTGCCTGTGTGCTATGCTTTTTTTCATATTCCTGATATAATTTAACTCTGCTAATGTTTTTTAAGGAAGTTGTTAAATTTTTGTTCTGCATTCCTTTGATGATTCTGTACCAGAATCAATTATACATATCAGAAGATGTTGGGTTTTTAAAATACAAATTATAAGCCAAATTCCTTGCTAGACTGATTAAAATAAAGTAACTAGAACAAAGTCTATTTACCCCAGCAAAGACTTCAGCTTTTTGATTATTACTGGTGCCACTAGCCTTGTCAGACTTCATTTCCCCAAGTTCAAAGTCTTCATGTAGAAAGCATGCCTTTTTCACAATTGCAGACTCCCAGTGCTGTTATTTCTTAGTGACAGAGCAGCCCCTTGAGAAGTCCTGCACCCTTAAAGGGAACTGATAGGAACTGATGGACTGTTCCAAATGCAGACACAGAGGAAATGTTTTACAAAACCGAAAACAAGGAATGTAATGTAAATAACTTGTCAGAAGCTATTATCACTTCTTATTTTAGTGAAAGGACAGTTATCCATCCAACGTCACATGGCACACTACCTATAGATATAGCTGACATGATAGCATGCACCTAGACCACCCCGTACATTGCACAAGAGTGTAGGTGCCATTTATAGTTCAGGAATCTTTAATTAAAGGTAATAGCATCATGAAAATAGCTAATCTGATTTTTTTTTCTCTTCTTCAGTAGTTTTCCCTGACATTAGGATGAGGGGAAATGGGCAACATCAGCAAACGGGCCTCCAGCAGGTTGTTCTGGCTCTGCTGTGTGGTGCATGTCTGCTTACTCATTGATGGTGAAGACGTGATATGGCAACCTGATCCTGGAAACATAATAGATATCAGGAGGCTGAACCTGGTCCTTCTCTCTGCACCGTAGCAATCAGTGATGCACGTATGACTCCTGGGAAACATGCCCTCCTTAGTCCTTTTGCCCATGGAGAAAAATGACACTCTTGTCTCAGCCTGCGTCTGTCAGATTGGGGCAAAACTATTTTTAGTAAGGAAAATTTCTGCCAGAAAGCTGAAAGATATTTAGTTGCAATCCCATTTTACCTTAGAAAATGAGTTCTGCTCATTCCACCTGTTAGAACCTATGATGAGTTTGACAGCACAAATCCTTGTTACACAGGCAGGTAGATGCATCGGTCTTTTAGTCTGCTGTTTGCTCCATGCTCCTAACAAGCACACTGGAGGGGCACTCTGAACTGAGCTCTGTAGCTGGATTTGCACAGCATGGTAGTGTGTGTGGGGCTGGAGTGAGGGATAAACAAAAAATGAGAGCCCATAGTTCATTAGGGAACTGAAGGCAGAAATTGGACTAAACCTTTTGTCACTTAGGAATGCAGAAATACTTAGCTGTGTCTCCTGAATAGGTGAGAGGGTAGTTGTAAGAGGAAATGACACAAGCCTTTGACGCTTGGAGTAAACAAGAGCATCTGAGTTCTGATATTTCACTGACAGCACCTTTGATATTTAAAATATGTGATCACCTGAATGAAATTAGAAACAGATTTCTCTCTTTTTTGGCCTTATTCATTCCCAGACTTCCCCCAAGAGATGACATAATGAATCTTGTCAGGGTCATGTTTTTGTGCAGTGCTAAATATTATGGAAATAAATACTCGATCATAACATTTAAAGCAGCAGTCTGTGATTCAACAAAATTCACCTTTAAAAAATGCAAAAGGGGACTGGTTGCCTGTGGGTTTCTGAAGGAGTTACTGAAACTTCAGAAAAGGTTGCTAGGTTAAAATTTACTTCTCTTGACTATAAGTTGATTTTGGTTCAGTAGGACAAAGTTGTCCATCAGGCTTCAGCGATTCTTTAGCCTTTTGGTAACAGAGTAAAGACATTTGCTCTTCTGTCCACCTGACTTGCTGGCTAAGGGGACACACGTGTATTCCCTATCTTACTATGGCTCTGGAGCAGGCCCATTTGTTCACCTGGTTGGCAAGCTACTTGTGCAGGAGTCCATAAGCAGGTGATATGGACTGAGTATGAAGAGAGAACAGATGGAGTTTTCACATTTAAGAAAGAAGAAAGAGAAACACTGTGAAGTATGTGGTGTGGACAGGTAGAAATGGGGACATGGTGAAGCAGTACAATTCATAATTGGTCCCCATACTCACACAGTTATGCATGGCAGCTAAGGAAATAGGGTGTAGAAATCCCTATGGCATATTCATTCACTAAATATTTCTTCATATTTAAGAACATGATTTAGAAGTCTCCTTCCATTTCTGTTGTATTTATCCTTTTGCATTAGCAAATGACTATTTTGCTTTTCCCATTATCCAGTTTGTCATCTTTCAGCTATTATCCTTTGTATTTTATAATGCACAAAAAATAAATGCAGTAAAATTAAAAGTATATAGTGCAGAAAATACAAAGGATCTCAAATAACTTTACACAAAATAATATCTAGGAGCTTTAAAACTGAGCTGCATTTAAGACTGGAAAAGCCAGCCTAAAAAGATAAGATTTCAATTTTGTCTTAAGTGAATTAACTGAATCTGCATTTCTTATGTCAAGTAGAAGCAAATTCCATAGCTATCATGAATAGCAAGCAAAAGCCCTACAGCTATGAGAATTTAATCTCAATCTTTTATTTTACATGTTTGAGATTTTTTAAAATATATTTCTGTTCATATGTTCTGAAATCTTTTGTGGATTTTCAGTCTTATGGCTTGCAGGGTTATTTATTCCCTGCAATTGTCCTTACATTCCAAATAACTAAATGTAATAGTCTTCTGGAAAAATATTGTTAACACGATAAATAGCTTTGAAATGACAGCCATGTTTCATCGGAGCAGAATACTTTTAAGTGGAAAAGTTCCTTGATGTACTGCTTTCTCTTTGAAAAAAACCCCTAGTAATTCAGCCAAAGTTGTGGTACATGTAATGAATGCATATGGATGCACTTACATATCAAGAAAAGAAATATAAATGAAAGATGGCCATCTAGGAGCTTTCAGTTCTGAGTCTAATATATATGGTCAGTAACCCAACACGCAGTGTTCACAGATGAGGAGCTGATAGGAAGAATGTTTTTATGGCTAGGATTCAGGAGATCTACATTCATTCCTACCTCTTTGGCACTCTCCGTCCTCCACTCCCAGTTGCCAATGCCCAACAGTTCCCCCTGAGCTCTTTTTGTCTATCTCATTTACAAACTTTCTGGGACAGCGCAGGTATCCTCCACTGTGACTGCAGGGTGTCAGTTAGGATGGAGCTGGAATTTAGAATTTCCTTCAGAACTGTTGATATGATTGCAATAAAGTAGATTAATACAATGATAATGGATGGTAGATAGACTTAACACAATAGGATGATAGTATGTTTCTATTGTTATGGTATGCTTCTTTCCCTCCCTAGGGCGGTAATCAGCATGTAATCTCAGGGCATGTCTACGTTGCCATGAATACAGGGCTTATACACCTATCCAAGGCAGTCTTAAACCACCTAGCCTGAAGTGCTGAGACTATTGCAGGCCCAACAATAGGGTTCATTTAGCAAGCCCAGCAACAGATGTGAGGAGAGATGCATGCTTTTGTGACCAGCACATTTTTGCTCCCTGAGACAGCGAGTTTAACGGTAGTTTGAACGTATTGACTGAACTGCAAGGAACACATGTACACATGCCTTTGGTGTGGCAGCTGTGGGCTGATCCATCCGAAGAGCTGATGGCCCTTACTTAGCTAAATTTATCGTTGCAACCAGTTGCAGGAGACAAATGCAGTACCCAATGAGGGGCTAAATTCTCAGAAATGTCTTTCTTACGCTTGTATGTTTCCATGTATAGCCACAAGTGCTATCAAAATGGTAAGAACTCCTCAGTTCCATGTGTTACTCAGTTCAGAGAAGAGGGAGTAGTAAACCGCTTCCCCTCTTCCCCCAGGCCATGCACTGGCGGTGTTGGAGGGGTTTCAGTGAATGTGGTGAGGTTAGGGAATGGAGAACAACTGCTCTCTGCAGCATGCTTGCCAGGTACCGGCAGTGATCCAGGTAGGCATTCGTGCCAACTGTAATGCCTTGGCGAGAGGGAATACTGCTCCTGGCATAGACAGAGTATGTGTTGGCCACATGGTCACAAAAGGGCAGATGCACAGGGCATTTTTCAACTTGGCTGGCTCTTCCAAATTTCCGGCAGCTGATATTAATATTTGAGTAACGCTACTAGCATGCTGCATTTGGGCTCAGCCAAGCTGTCTCCTCTAATTTCCCCTGTGCAAACTCCTAAGCCATGTGCTTCTTTACTGCCATGTTCTGCCTCCCCTAAAGTCAGTAAGGAGCTGAGAGCGGGAGTACCGTTTCCTGGGTGTAGGTTAGAGCAGGCTTGGGTTGCTCTAACATCTGTTAGCAGGAACTTCCAACTCCCTGCTCCCTCCCCCAGCCCAAATCCAACATCTGTTCTGGTGAACATATCTAGTGAGATGCCACTCTCAGTTCTCACCAAAGAGGACTCCAGCCTGCATGTAAGGGACAAACTGAACGTAAAATATGCTCTGTAAAGTGCAACCTTTTCCAATTTTGCTCCTAGTGATGGAAAGTCCATTTCCGTTTCCTTTGATTGCTAAGTCCCAGGTAAGGTTGTAGGTGGGTAGAAGAAAGAACAGTCATGGTTCTGTGGCTTTGTCCTCATAAAGCCAAACTGGAATTCCAGGTCACTTACAATATTTGTTGTTTAGTTTTGGTAAAAAGCTGCTAGCTGAACAACTTCTCCTTCTGTGGAGTTGCTAATGGTCATCAGAGTCTCCTGGGATTTCCTAGAAGTTCTCCCCTTTTCACAGAGAGCAGCTTAAGGGATTATAAAATGATAACAATGTGAGAGGTCCCTTCAGGGTATTCACAGATATGTGGTGTCTCTTCTTCCATCTCTAGTCCTCCCAGCAGAAATACTGCTACCATGGGCTATTCATGGGCAGCTGTAAAATGTCTTTGGCTCACAGGTACACAATACATTTAGGACTGTTTCTAACAGGTCAGAGGTAACACTGCCAAGTGAGATGCAGATTGGCAAGTATAGCACAGGCACACACTTATCAGGGATGTTAAACTGGTTATAGACTTTACCTAAAGTTTGTACAGTCACTTGCTGTTCATCCCTTCCCTTTCTCCTATCAAAGTTGTATCTGAATCCATTACAGTCATATCCATTAAATCCTGGGCAGAATATAGTGTTGTTCCCTGATGTCTGAACACTGAACTATACCTACATGGGTAAAAAGTGCCCAGAAGAAGCTGAATGTCCAGTGCTAAATAACCAACATGTTCCAATGTGGGAGAAAAAACAAATCAAGGAATTTGTGATCAGTTCTAAATGAGAGTGCGTTGCAGAGGCAGACACATCTCTCTCTGCAAGAACACCTGGCTGGAAGCAGGAGTACCTGATACTGCACCTGGGTCAGAAATGGGTTTCCTAGTCTGTGGCAGCTTTTAAAATTTTAGAAATCATAATTTTGAAGCAGGATGAAATTGGAAATGGAAAAATCCAAAGTGACTGAGCATCTCATGCTGTATCACTCAAGATGCTCGTTTCAATCATTTTGAAAATACTGACAGTCTATTAGACCAGGATATGAAACTTCTTGGCAAACAAGATGTTTGCTAATTTCGGTGTTTTGTGTGAGTCAGAAATGTGTGGAGGGAAATGTATTGAAACTAACCCCTGCTTGTGAACTGTTTCAGGTTGCATAACTGACATTTGCCAATAAAAAGAAAAGTTACATCAGAAAGTTTCTGAACTGATATCCAAAAGAAAAGGCATTAGCAGCTACTGCAAACACTCTCCCACACAGCATGAAAGGCCATTGGTCACACTGGATTTTCACAATGGTCAACGTGATGAATGTCTGCTTTCCTCTGTGCCTAACTCTAACTAATTGCAAGATAATCATGTTCATTTATAAACTTGCATATTTCCACATCATTTACTTGATCATAGAGCTGCACTGTCCTATTTCTTTTTATTTCATGCTTTCAGCTGCTTGGTGAAAGCAAGGTGATGGAAAAATCCAGCGCTTTGGAATGTGAGTATATCATCTAGAAATCAGTAAAAAAGTCATGTTTCCCTTGATAACATTTTCACACCCACATGTATTCAAAACTCTTAAAATTTTCATTTTGGCTTCTGGAAAGTACATTATAAAGTGAAAATTATGGCTGCAAAATTAGAATTGTGATGTTCAAAATCTACAAAGTAGTTTTATTTAAATTATCCACAATTGTCTGTTTTTCTTCCTACTGAATAATAGCGTGTCACAGGTTGTTAGGATTTCCTCTGAGTGATGCTAAAAAGCCTTGCACATTACTTATTTGCTTAGTGCACTTTTGAACTGAAGCATTTAATGTTTGAAAATAAGCATTAAATATATCATAGTTAATTGGAGAAAAGGAAAGAATTGGGGAAAGACTATGAGCTTCTGCAACAGCTTAAAAGTTATAGTGAGATGTGATTTTATTGTCTTGATTTATGAGACTCCTGTTGAATTTTAATTGCATTAAATGAGCAAGACATGTTAAGAGTTATGGAAACTACTGAGAGACAAAATAACAGAAGCAAGTATCTAAGTAATGTGAGAATGGAAAGTCCTGCTTGACTAGCCTCTTTTGATAGTGGGTCATTCAAGGATTTCAACGGTAACAGTGAAAAAAGATGTGGACTTTTTGAATTTTTAGGAATTTCTTTATTCAAATTGATATGACATCTAAGTTAGAAGGATTTGAGTGGGTGATAAAAAGTCAAGGACATACTTCACTGAAGATTGAATGTCCATTTTTGAGTGATTTCAGCGATTTTTTGGGTCCAAATCTTCAGCAACATGTCAATGATGAATCAAGGTATGGAAGGCCACGGGCCTGGTCCTCAATGAAACCAATCTTTGCAGAAAAAAGGATATCCTTTTCTAGTGAGCTTGTAGCTCTGTAACTGTGAAATGATAAGGCCAAAAGAAATAGATGACATTGTATGCTTCTGGAAGCTTCTAAAGACATTTTAGTGACAGTGCCTCTAAAATAAAAACTTTATGTTTCCACTAGTCCCGTATGTCCCTCCTGATGTGAATCAGGAGGGGGAGAAATGCTGTGGTGTTCTCCAGGTGACAACAAAATAATGCATCTATTTGAAACTGCCAAACTGATCCCATTTAAAAACACAAGCAAATGGCAATATCACACTGAGAATTTCCTTGATGCTTTGTGAAGACACAACCGTTGAGATGAATCGATACAGGCAAAAGAGAGTCAACTGGGATCTGACCTGAATTACAGCTCCAAAGTAAGCAGGACCTCAGGGGTGCCTGGGTGAATGATACTTTCAAAGTCAGGATGGGTGCACAGAGCAGTGGCTGGTTCTGGCGGCTTGTTTAAAGCCACAGGTGTATTGATGTTCTGGCTGTGTGGTAGGATAAATGCCCCTGGTCGTCTGCCCGTCTGAACTGCTGTGCCCTGAGAGCACGAAGAGCATCACACGGAAGGTGATGTGGATGTATGTAGATTTGTGCAGAGGCTTTTTGGATAAGACAGTTATGGACTTATTTTTACCTTTGCTTCTTTCAGTAGTACTGTAAAGACCTGGTATTTCCTTGTCATGAAACCTGCCTAGTCATGCAGTGCCCTGTAGATATCTGAGAGGAGTATCCGTCATTGCCAAGGAGACAGGACAAGGGTGGCCAACACTTTCCACAGTGGCTTCAAAGGAAATTGGCTTGGGGCAATGAGTTTTCCTGACAACCACAAGGCTTTTCCTCTGTCATTCTCCAGGAAGCTAGAGAGAAGTGACACTGTAGCCACCAAGTCCTTTATGTCTTTATTTATCTGTCCCTGTCCCGGTGTCATGTGTCTCTTTTGTCCCATGAAGTGAAGTCCTAGCAAGGGAATTGTTGTGTGCATTGAACAGTGTTTGTGACCTCTGTATTATCAGGCCATGTGGCAGCTTTTCGCTAAACTTTTGATCCAATAATCATCTTGGTGTCATAGCACCAAATGATACAGAGGGAGAGTATCTGTGCTCTGGCCAGGTCTTCCTGCTAAGCTGTCCCACTCTCGAAGTCAGTGTAAAGCCTGCATTATGGCAGCTATGGGATTTCAAAGTCCCCTTACTCAGAATGCCTTTAGGTCCTGTTTCTTCTGCACAGGGGGTGTGTGGTGTATATGCATGTCACAAAAAGCATGCCAAGTCCCTGAGAGACAATGAAACAGAGAATCCTGTCAGGAGTTAAAGCTGCCTTAGGTTTTCAGCTCCAAATGTGGTTTCTTTGTGGAGTTATTTCCAGTAATGACACATGGTGGGTGGTAGGTTGTGTATTCAGCTCCCCAATTAGTTGCCTTTGCATGAGCTCCACTTTTATCAAATTAAATAGAACAAAACTCAAGACAGATGCTACCTGCTGATCAGGATACTGTGGTGCATATGCCACGTGAATGCTGAGACAAAACCACAGAGACTGAATAATCCAGTGTGGTTTTGTTACAGCTAGAGTGAAAAATGATACCGATCAAAGTTCCAACATCAAAATATTTCTTCACTTGTCCTTTCTCACAGAAGCAGACACAACCTGAAAACATGTGTTTTTAGTACACCTTTCTTCAAAGCCCATGCAGTTGTTCCAAGGACTCTTGGTTATTAGACTACTCCAGCTTGGCATAACCCAGCTCATAGTATTTGTATCATCAAGGAATTTGCTGCGAAGAAACAGAATAGACGAAATAGAAGCTATTCTGGACAAGTGGGTAGCAAGAAATATGACATGAGTTATTCTCCATCTCAGAATTCAACATCTTTGAAGGATGCAGCAGAGTCAATGTAGCGTGCCCTGTGTCAGCTCCCTGAACATGTCCATAGAGCTTCTGTGTCCCTCTGCCATGATTGTCAAGAGATCGTCTGAGCCCACAAACCCAGGAGCCTCTGCCATAGAGGGATCTGTGCATTTGCCTGTCCTGTGCCTAGCAGAGTGATCTCAGTTTTATCCCTCAGCAGTGGATTAAATGCAAGAGCAGAATGGTCACAGTATTGCGAGTGGTTGTGAGTTAGCTTTACAAAGAAGATAATACTATCTGGGTTTCAAATCAGCTCCAAACTTTTTTTTTAAAAATGTATAACCTTCTCTAAGATTTGTTTCGAAAAAATGCTTAAAGCATCCATCTCTCTGTCAGCACAGATTCCCCTTTCCATCGTGTATACATATGCAAACTGTTTAAACCACCCGTTATGTCAAGGATGTGGAATGGAAAGAAAAGTGTGAAGACCGTTTTCCCCATATGTTGAGAAAAAATCTGCAGCAGGCAGTAAAGAATCTGGTAACAGGAAAAGTATCTGAAGTTATATTACAAGGTAAAAAATGAGACTGTGGCTGTGAAAACAAACTAAAACAAGAGAAGGAGATAAAATACCCTTCACTAAGTACAGTGATAACGCCGTGATGCCATAATTTTCTGAAGCATGGTGGTGAGGGAATTTTAAGGGCTTGGGAGCTGGCCCAGCTGACTTTGCTGATGCTGGTATTACACAATGTTCACTTTGGACTGATCTTGTGAAATGTGGCTCTGACCAGGAGAGAACCCAGAGGATGAAAGGTCAGAAAGTCTGAATTAGGAAAATGAGAGGCTGCATTACCCTGAGAAGGAGCAAGAGGTTTGCCACAGTGGGATAAACAGCCAAGGGAAGGAATCCCCACTCTGAGCTTTGACACTGGAGAGTGGTAAATAAATACTTGGTGAATGCATATCATTTGACATTAATAGTGCCTAAAGTATGTTGGATGTGTTTTAAATATTACATGTGAATCCCAGGCCTCTCTTGTAATAATTTTAGAAAATTTCCATAATCTTGTCATTTTAACAGCAGAACAAGTTTTCTGGCCTTTTCATCTTTCTTGGTGTATTAGGAACTGAGAAACGTGGACCTTCTCCACATAAAAATTACATTTACTGTTATTATTGCCTTTGCAGCTGTGCAAGTAACAGTCTACTTTATTTTAGAACAAGTAAAGTAAATTAAGAGAGGATGAAGACCCAAGCACAATAAAGCTGCTTTGGAGTTGTTACAAGACATAAATATAGACCAACTCTCAGGTCAAATCCAGGTCTGGCATCAACAGTCACAGCTCTCGCCTCTACAAAAACGCCTGTAAACATCAGGGCTAACGTCATCTATCAATCAGAATTTGGATTGACCAGAAAATAGTTTTTTGACTTTGGAAAACAACATTAACTGTGCAACAGGATCACTGAATCATCAGTGCAAGATTCTTGTCAACATGATTTTGACTGATTTATTTCACAATTCAAAAGAAGCATTACTGTGCATGCAGATGGAGACTACCCAGTTTTGTACAACATATAGAATGAGAAACAAATCTGATTCACTTTTCTACTTCCACAATTTGCCCTGAATAAGTAGTAAAGGAATGTATGAACAGGAAAAACAATTAGGGAAATTTTTTCATGGGGAGAAATGTGTGCATTTGCAGTTAGCATCACTGGGACTTTCGACGTGTGCTTGCAAGAAAACAATTTGTTCTTTAGATATTAAAAGATACTCAGCCTGTTGCTGTCAACAATACAACATGGGCAAGTGACACAATGCCTGCCTGTGCTAAATGGATAGAAAAAATACATGTTGATTTCATTTTTGTTCAATTTATTCCATACCTTTGATATTGTTGGATGGTGAAGGTCCTGGTGAAGGCTGAAGCTTTACTTTGATATTATTAAAGCAGTGCTTAATTCAATTAATTTAGAATATATTAAAAGAACACAGTGTTACTCTCTGTGACACCACTCCCTTCCCCTCTAAACTAGGGACTGACAGAGATTCAGTCTGATACAGAGCCATAATGGTTATCTTCTTGCTTTCTGACTATCCAGTTTACATACAGTTGTATGTACATTTTTTTCTATTTTATATGATCAACGTGCTGTTTATTTGCTTAGCTATCCATACTGATAAGTATATCTACTTGGCACTGTGGCTGCAGAGCAGTGTTTCCAACATGAACTGTAATCATCCCATTTCAATAGTGGTGAGGAGGGAGGCAACATCGGACTGCAGGTCAGGAGAGCAAATTCTCATGTTTTTCTTGATAGTGTGTGACTACAGGCAGGTCACTTCAGCTCCATGTCCTCCTTCCCTTTTTATTTGCTTTGACGTACTTTCAAGTGGGGATTGCCTCTTTCCTTGGGAGTTTGTGAAGTCCCTGGTGTGTTTTCCCCCTGATGCCAGCTCTTGATCTTGTTAGAGGGGCCCGAGGGCACTGTGCAAATGTGTCTGCTGTGCTGAATGTCCACATGGCAAATGGGTGGCTGAACAGGTCAAACCAGAGGCTCAAACCTCAATAGATTTCACTGATGCTACGTAAAAATTGAGCCCTTTGCAACCCAGTGGGGACTAGGGAGCTGTGCGACATGTACCTTCTGCTCCATTGTTTCATCTCTGGAGTAGGCTGTGCTGGTGGAGGGTTACAGCCCTTTTTACTCCTTCCTGCTCTATCTGCTCTGAGAATAAACAAATATGCTGCACACACACACACACACACTGAAAGCAGAGAAGATTCTGCAGGAAGCTATTCGGTGTGGAAGTCGTAAATCACACAAGAAATGAATGTCACTTCCATGGTCTGTGTTCTATGAGGGCTCCCTTAGATAATAAACATTCCGAAAGAGAAGTTAAAAATGGCTTCCTATGGCCAAGACTGCTAAAATGCAACATTTTGCTGTGGAAGAGGGGGGCTCTGGCAGGGCTTCTGTATTTAAGTTGTCACTGAAGCAGGGGAGTGTACATGAGAACTGGAGGAATGGTAATGCAAAGAAGAAGAAGAAAGCGGGAAAGAAAAAAGAAAACCACACAAAACTCGAGCTGTTAATCACATCCCTATGTTGATAAAATATTTATGAGATCTCATTCAATTAATTAGAATAAACTATGTAACACTGCAGGAAACAAATTGAAAATTTAATAAAGTAAGTTCACTTCCAATTTCTTTTGAAGAAAGAAGCTAATTATATTTAGTTCTGTAATTATAACTTTAATTAAAATATAATGCAAAATATTTCATGAAGTGAGACCAGTTCTGTGCTAGAAAATGGAACCTTTAAGACAACTTGCTCCTCGGACAAGTATTCATAACAATTTCCAATGAACATTTTAATACACCTGTTTCTAAAATCTTTTCAGGGTAATTTTAATAGAAATCCATCTTAGAAATGCTCATTAGTGTTAGCTTTTCTCTAAAACATAATGTCTTACCTTACTGTCTCTATCCAGAAATGTTTCTTACACCGCAGAAGGGATGTGTGTTTTACTTCCTGTATTTAAACCAGAGACACATTCCTTATTTGTACTTGCCTATTGCAGCCTAAGAACCCACTTTTTATTTAGACAGTAATTTCAAAACACATTGTAAAGTATATCCACATAGCAGCTGCCTTCACCTGAGCAACAAGGGAAGAGAGCGCCTCAGGCAGAGAGATCCAGACAGGCACGGGGAAATTTGGGTCTAGCAACATAAAAAGAGAACACTGACAAAATGACCTTTCATTGATGTTTTTGATGATGATTTAATAGCAACAGAGTCTTCTAGGCTTGTGTAAAATGAATTTGTCTTTAGGACTAAAAAAATAATTTTACAAATTATTTCTAGCGCACAGTTCACCAGGGAGTCTGGGATGAATGTGCTGTTGGTTGATTCTCAGAGTTTATCTGAACCGTATTTGAAGTCCGGTTGCATTTCTTCCGCTTTGTTGGGTTCTGATTCAGCCAAGCTCATAAGTATTTTTGTTGAAGATAGAAACCATAATTAGATGCTTAAATATGTTTTAAAATAAGTGAACCATTGAATCCTGTTCTCAGTGAAGTCATTAGAGTCCTGGACCTTTAACTTTTATTTAGTTTCCAGTAGGAAAATAGCTATACCAGTGCATGACCTTTGAATGTTCTCCCGCAATGTGGCTTTAGTTACCTGCTCTGACTGGCTGGCTCACAATGCTCGTCTTTCCATCCCTGACCTGTTTCCTACTATTTATTCTTCATCTCTCAGCCTGCACACATTCTCTCCCACCTGGCTCACAAGCCGCAGCTCCAGCTGAGCAGTGGCAGTTCAGGACCACCCAGCCTCTTGCATCCAAGGAACTTCCACAGTCCCTGTGGAGCATCCTGGCAACGGTTCTGTCTTCTCCGCTGCCCACATGGGTGGCAGACAATCACATGCTGGGCCCTGACCCTCTCACATTCTGTTTCAGCATGCTAACCAGTCCCCACCATTGGCTTTTTACCTGCCAGAGCTCAAAGCACAAGCTTTGCTCAATAACCATGGGAGTGCTGCAAGTGCTCCTCTGTCCTTCCCATCTACTTTGTTCAGTTCAGAGTGCTGTGTGTGAAATTAGATCAGACAGTCTTCTACACGGGGCCCACAGCTGTGCTGGGTGGTACTTAGCATGATCAGCATCACTGTAGAATAACACTAATTGTAATCACTAGTGGCTTATTTGGTGTGAAGAGATTTGGGGTTTTGAAAGAGGTAAATTAGATAGATGTTTGCCTGTGTAGGACCACCTCTCCCAGCTACAATAAAGCCCTTTCTCCCTAAGCTTTCCATGCTGGGCTTTAATCTGATTTTTTGGCTAAGAGTGTATATGTTCTGCTGTCTTCTTCTGTTAAATAATTTAATTCCTACTAATGCACAAAGGAAAAAGAGAGCACATGGAAGAACTGCACACAAGAAACTTATGAAAAAAAATGGTTTCTTTATCACTCTTAGCAGTGTTAACGTACAACAGTGATCCCTATTGACATCTGGTACAAAGGTGCTTTTTACCTCTGTTCTTTCCTGGCAGGATGAAGAGAGTCACAGACTTTGCTTAGTCTTAACACCACTCCCAGGGACATACCGTTTGCCACCATTTTGAGAAGGAAGAGCGGATCAGACCTCAGATCTTTCTGACTTTCACCTGTGTGTGTCATTGCCATAAAGTTGCTTAACTATTGGTTTTGAGTGCTAACGAAAACTCCTTCTGTTCATCCCAAGCAGATCAGATGTAATGAGAGTGAATCAGTTGTAGTGGTGTTAATTCAACAAAACAGGAACCCAGAATAGAACAGTTTGAAAGAAATGCTGGATTGACATATGCTGTTTTCGTACATTTGTTGAACATTATTGAGCATTTCTAGTGCAGTGATCAGAGAGTAGGAAAATATCTGGGAGTGTTTATTTGATAGAGTTTACATTACACAGCCTGCAGTAAAGCCAGAGCAGCATTTTATGATCTTTCTTGTCATATAGTTTGCTTTTTTCTCCTCTTTGCCAAGGAACTTATGATCAAAAATGACTGCTAAGTGACCAGAAGCTGGCGTTTCAAATTCTGTCTAATGAATAAGAAGCACAGTAGCAATGGGAGTCCCCTCAGAGTGGATCAGAGGCTGTGGCACTATAATTGAAGAAGCTGCAGAATTGAGTCCTTTACTGAGGCTGTGGCAGTGAATGCTTTTATCCCCCACAGTCTCTAGTTCACTGTGCCTGCTGAGTCAATCAGGGTGGTGGCTGTTCATGCCCTACACCATAAAGACCCCTGTCCTTAAGGCCCTTTTTATCATGGGATTTCTCCATCTCTACGAGAGCAACTAAAGACACTTGCTCAGATCTAGCTCACTTCATCCGTTTTTGGCAGAACTGGGCTCTCCAGTGACATTTCAGTCTCCCTGCAGAACTGGAAAGCTGAAGATCTGGGATGGCTGGACTCATCCAGATGAAAATCAATGCTTAAGTCAACTAAATTGAATCAGGACATAATTTGTGCAAATCGGTAGTAACTCCACTGAAGTTATTGGACTTCTTGCCATGTCAAATCTAAAGTAATCCTGCTAAAGCCATGGGCTATACTTTGGTGTAAAAGTAACATTAGAATATGCTTACTTGATGCCATGTTTATACAGACAAAATATTAATCACATGTTGCTTTGTGCCTTCGATCCACAAGTAAACTCACTGGACTGAACAGGCCAAGCTAATTTAGGTAAAGATAAATTTTTAAGAAAAATCTTAAGAAAACTGTACTTGATCAAACAGAAAATTGGGTTGAAATGAAGTTTCTGTTTTTTCCAAGATAATGAGAAAGACAAAATCTGTTCCCTTGAAAGGAAGGATTACTATTTAATGTTGTATTCTTTCTGGTAGAGATCAACTCCTGGTGGCCCTCATTGCTGACTAGGCTGAATTACAAGAACTGAGCATGATGAGCAGAGGGTCAGGTAAGCATTTACATTGAGTTAGTTAATATAGCATTACTTACTGTGTCCTTGTCATGATGTGGTCAAATCCTTTAATATAAACAAGAATTTATGCTGGTTTTTAAGTGGCTTAAGAGAATTAGGCATTCAGCTCCCATTAATTAAATTTGCAGAAAGATGTGGTTTATATTCTTGTTTCTGTTGGTACTGTAGTACACTGTAGAAACCATCTGTGGGTGAAGATTGTCTTCTGCTGGGTATTACGGTTATGACGTGCAAAGGCAGGGACCCCTCCAAGGTGTATGCAACCTGAGCATCATCTCTAATCTAAATATAATACATTGCAATGAGTCTGCTGTACAATTGTTTTCTCTTTCTGTGCATCCCTCTCTGCTCTAAACTTCTGCCTGCCTGGTTTATGTCATTTCTACACTCTGCTGCAGGAATTAACCTTTATATTATGTCTATACAGTCCTAGAATAAAGGTGTGCTGATCTCAGAGGGGACCTTTGGACAATATCAACACGCAAATAAGAATTCAATCTGTAACATGTCTGACCCTGTTGGTATCAATGCTTCTATGCATCCAAAGAAAGACTAATAAAAAAGGGAAACAGATTTGGTTGTCATACAAGAGATGTGAATACTTAAAGAGCTGCCTGCTCTCTTTCATATTTTTAAGACTTAAAGGTTCATGGGTTTTTTTCCTCTGCTTATGTTAAATGAAAACATCTTTACTTGATATTCATCATTCTACAATGGCCATTTCATCACCTAGACAACATGAATAAAAGTTATTATTCTTAGTCATTAGTCACTCAGTCAGGGAAAAGAGAAAAATTGAACGTTTTAGAACATTTTACTTTTCTGTCATTTTAGAGTAAATGACACTTCTAAATGATGGCCAGTCAAACCTACAGAATCTATTAGTAACTTGATAATAAGTGTGAAGGGATGCTGGGACCCAAAGGAGTCTTAAAGTGGCATTTATCAGGCATGTCACATCATTGCTACTGGTAATAAAAGCATTTTTGTTTTATGCTGCAGCGTCTGTAGAGAATAATATTTTTGTGCTATAGCCAAAAGTGATATTGCTACATTCATCACACTGTTTGATATGAAATAGCCTAAAAGCACTGGAAATTGGCTGTCATTATTTGTTTCTTCCTTTTTTTTCCTAATGAAGGAGCCTACTACAGTGGTGGGAAAACTTTTCCTTGTCTTCAAATTAAGACACACAGACACACAATAATTGTAACATTTCTCCATCAGAAATCTAACCCTTTGTTTCCAGTAGTGTCTTAAAATTATATGTCCTTTCAAGAAGAATATGATTAACTCATTTCATTTCCATTTTCTCTCTCCTTCTGAAAGTAAGGTTCAGTGTGTTTGGTTTACTATTACAGTCTTTCCTGGCTAAACCTTCACTGGCTGTAGTGAAAATTCTGTATGTTTGGGAACTGCAAGATGATAATTTTGGATGTTAGCTTCCAAGTGTTAAAAATCAGAAAGTAATCAGATGCCTGTGCAAGTGAGAAAATTATTTGGTTTTCCCTCTTTATTCAATCTTTTAGTTAAGATCATTTAAACAAGGACAGGTCACAACGTGTGACTATGAAGGTCTCTGTGCTATAGTACTGTTGTGGAAAACCCTGGTGAAGGGATAATGTATACTGCTGAAAGCAGTTTTTACTGCTGGCATAGCTACTGATGATACAAACTAAACTCTTTTAGGAGGGGATTTTTGAAGTACGTAGATTTTTTTTCAGGCCTGAAAGACACAGTGAGACCAAGCTCAACTTTTCAGTGTGGTCTTGGCTGGCGGCACCGTGAGAAACTACTGCTGAGTTGTCCATGAACTCAGTCTGTGACTATGATAGACTCTGTTCTTCCTAAAAAATAATAAATACTGGTAGCAGTAATGAAATGTTAAAAGTGACACCCCCACCCCCCCCAGGAAAAAAACCCACAAAAACCCCTAGAATAGTCTTTCTTCTTTTCATCTGACTTCCTTGATAGGAAAAAGATCCATCAGTTATTTTCAATTGATGGGTCAACCGGTCAGGGTCAACCAGTCATGGCCTTGTGCTTTGTGTCCCCTATACAGCTGCTGAAAGTTTGCATGGGGAAGCTTGTGCATTTTCCTCTGGAAATGTAAGGCTAGGATGGGAAAATGCATCTCAGAAGCTCACTTAACAGCAAAAAGGAAAAAGAGCACATTTATCATATTGAATTCTTTCCCACTGATATTCATCATTTGCATGTAAAAATGCCATCCGATTTTCTCCCTCATAAACCTGGTGTGATGTTTTCTGTTTTTCGTGTTGTTGTTATTTCGGTTTGGATTTAAATCTGTCGCTTTTGAAAACTTCTGCTTTTTAAGCCCCTCTTCACTCTGAAAGTAGAAACAAATGGGATTTTGAAGGACAGGGGAAGTTAAAATACTCTTTGTTGAGTCTGCTTGTGCAGCACGATGGATTTTATGATTACTTGAGCCAGTTCCTGGTGGTGGGTTTGCTCTTCAGAGCCAAAGTCTGCCTTGACCTTTTTTTTCAGGCTGTAGAATTTGTCATATTGACTGACTCTGTTAAGATCTGGCATGTCTTATTAACACTCTTCAGCAAAGCAACCCACTCTTTGTCCGAAACACATAATCAGGCAAGACTGTTTGAACAGCTAGAGCAACCTTTACACTTCTTAGGGGCAGGATGGTGCCAGAGTTGTGGATAGCTAACTCTCTGCTCGTCCTTCACATTAATCTTATTCTGTCTTTATAAAGTGCCAACATGTCAGCTGACTCCATGGGACATTCAGTCCAGGAAGAGTATGATGCTATGACAACTTAATTCAGGTTTTTTAGAAGTTCATGCAGCCAGACAATAAAAAAAGGCATACCATGCAGGAATGTAGAAAAGCACCACAAATGCAAAAATCCTGTACCATTAGTATGGCCACATTTAAACTGGGTGAACAGCTTAGGCCTTTCTTTTCCTCACTTCTTATGTAATTATTGCTGATTCTTTGCAAAACAGTTAGGGACTTGCAGATACAGCAGGCTGTTGCTTTGAGGTTAAATATATCACTCGTTGAGTAAGGTGTTAAATAATGGCTCTAAACAAATAAACTAATTTGTAAATAACACTAATTTATTGAGCTCAAGAACTCTCTGCATGAAGCTGCTCGGCATTCCATAAGATATGACATGCCTCACATCCCTGGCTGAAACACCCAACAGTTGGAGCAACCTGCAGACCCCACCAAGTAATCATAGAATCATAGAATAGTTTGGGTTGGAAGGGACATGCAAAGGCCATCTAGTCCAATCCCCCTGCAATGAGCAGGGACATCTTCAACCAGATCAGGTTGCTCAGAGCCCCATCCAGCCTGACCTTGAATGTGGCCAGGGATGGGGCATCGACCACCTCTCTGGGCAACCTGTGCCAGGGTTTCACCACCCTCACTGTAAAAACTTTCTTACTCAAATCTAGTCTGAATCTACCCTCTTTGAGTTTAAAACTGTTACCCCTTATCCTGTTACTACAGGCCTTATTAAAAAGACTGTCCCCATCTTTCTTATAAGCCCCCTCTAAGTACTGAAAGGCCACAATAAGGTCTCCCCGCAGCCTTCTCTTCTCCAGGCTGAACAACCCCAACTCTCTCGGCCTTTCCTTATAGGAGAGGTGTTCCAGCCCTCAGATAATTTTATAATCATGAATAAACATTCACATCACCCTGCACAGACTTAATTTCTTCCATGTTCCCTTTCCCCAACATTATTTCTTTCTGAAGTTGTTTCTGGCAGAGATCAGTTTGTGTGGCCTTAGGGTGACTCTTGTGGGTGCTGTTTTCTGCCAGTGGCTGGTTTCCTAAGCATTCCCTACCCCTTACTCTGGTAGTATTTGCCGATTTATTTCTGAAAAGATAATGCATACGCTAGCAGACAGTTCTGCAGTAATCATGTCACAGCAGTTGTCTTTGGTCACCAGTAATGAGAAGAAAGGAATGAGCTTGAGAAACTGCTCTAATTAGTTCTCGTAGATCAGAACACTTCTCAGCTGAAATAAGCCATGTGTCTTCACAGAGCTAATGTCATTGCACTGAGAAGTGGGCTTTTTTGAGGAAAGAAATTGCAGTATGTCTTAAGGGACAAATCAAAATAATTTTATTATTAACAAACAAACTGCAATAGACTGAGGAGAGGAAGTTCAAAGTTTGTATCTGAAAATCTCAAAATCAAATATGCTGTGTTTATGTATTTATATTATTATGTATTTATAGCTCATATGTGATTTGTTATGCTCTGTGCTCTATGGACATTTTCAGACCGAGTTTCTTATGCTGTTTGCAAAAATTCTCCTTTGTTTTTTTCAGTCCTCAATTTCTTTCTTGCTGGTTTCAAACATCACTCCCTTTCTTCTTGGATTTGAGCTAAGCAAAATGACCTACTTTCCCTTTTGGTAGTATTTGCATGCAAAGCTAGAGATATTTGCAAAGAATCTATGAATTTATTCTACAAGAAAACGCTGCTACTATTGTGAGCAAAGACTTTTCTATGTAAGCACAGGGAAATTGCACCAGGAGCAAGCCACAGATGTGTTTCACGGAGACAGTTTGCCATTTGTTGGTGGAAACACTTTGCAGCTTCTAAAATGTCACTTCTTTCAGGAGCAGCTGCCTCAGTCTTCACTATATGTTCTGTTAAGTAAGGTAGGTGTGTGGATTGCTGACATCCATTGCATACACACATCTACCATATAAGTGCACTCACTCTAACTTATCTACTTACACCTTCTTTAAACAGAAGGAAAGCAGAATAGTGACATTTTCCTGCCCAGCCGTTTCTTGGCATGTTTACCACTTTGCTTCTGGGCTGCATGCCCTACCTCTTGCCTCAGGAATGAGTTGTGAGTCAAACTAAAGGTCTGTCTAGGCCAATATGTTGTCACTGACAGTAGGCAAGAGCTGATACCTGGGGAGGAGTAGTACTTTTGCCAGACTTCAGGCGTTCTCAGTGCAAGTACTAAGTTTTTAGTAAACCTCAATGGATTTTGATTCCTTGAACTTTGCAGTCTTGCCTCAAACCACCCTACGCTAGCATCCACAATAGCCTTTGACTTCACAGACTATATGCCTGTTGCATGAAGTACCACTCAGCTTTGTTTTAAGCCTGGCTCAGAATTTCGTATTTCCCTTTACTTTTTCCAAATTTGAAAACTGCTTATAACATTTCTGTGACCTCTTTCCTTCTCTCCCTGTTCTGATAGTATCTAGCTCTTTGTACTGCTCTTACCCCCTCAACTCCAGCCTCCTCCAAATATTCTACACGGAAATAGTAGCCAATAGCCTTCAAAAGCCTTCAAATAGTATATCTTGCTTAGGTGGTTCTCCTGCTTTAGCTCTAATAGGACATATGTATTTAAATAAGGCATGTGAAGTCTATGTGTTGCATAAGCACTGGAACAGGCTGCCCAGGGAGGCTGTGAAGTCTCCTTCCCTGGAGATATTCAAGACCCGCCTGGACAAGGTCCTCTACAGCCTGCTGTAGGTGACCCTGCTTCGGCAGGAGGGTTGGACTAGATGACCCACAGAGGTCCCTTCCAACCCCGAACATTCTGTGATTCTGTGATTCTGTGATTCTGTGTGTTCAAGGGCTGTCATTTCACTAGGACATGACAAATAAGATCAACTTGTTCCATGCCAATTTGTTTTTTTCCTGCCACTGAATGCATAGGAATTAACTTCTTATCAGCCATTCAAAGACTATCCTGAGGCGTTTCGGAGAAGCGCATTGGAATGACTCAGCAATAATAAAATATTCCAGGCTCAGATGCAAAGTCAAATGCAAAAACATTTGAGCTTTAACAAAAGTCTTGAAAAGAGAATCCTAGCTTAGGAGTTGAACTAGGCTACAGGTAGTTTCTATCCAATTACTAAGGTGTAATGCTTTTCCAGCTGACTCCAATAGAGTGTCTGACATTGCTATGAGCGCACACAATACTTTGTGACACTTACAAGGCCACAATGACGTATTTTGTTGTTGTACATGTTTGTAAATGCTAATGAACTACTCTGGAATAATTCATTTGGTGTTACCAACTTCCTATATTCCTCTCTCCATTTAAAGGAGATTTAAAATAGAAAGAGGAATAATTTGGTTGTTGACCTATGGACAGTCTGAACCTCAAGGATTTTGGAAGCTTGTCACATGCATGCATGTGAAGTCTGCAGGAGCAGAAGTAAGTATTTAGCTGTCAAAAGAGCTAGAGGAGCAGTTAGCTAGCAGGAGTGTATGTGGAAGCTGCAAAGGCATCCACGTAACAGTTAGGAAACGGGAGAGAAACCAGAAGTGAGGAGTTGGCTGCCTGAAAAGAAAAAGCATAAAAGTGTATATGAAAGCCCTCAGCATCACAGAAATCATATCATCAAAGCCACTAGAGGAAAGATACAGATGTGAACTTTCATTTTACGCTTAGCACTCAGTGAATTCTTTGGATTCCTAGGTGTTATGAAAATACGAACAAGCCGAACTTTCAGACAAAATGTAACCAAGAACAGAGGGAAAGTCACGAAGCTCACTCCTAACATACAGAAGCTTAAAATTTCCACTGAAGTTATTTCTTGTGGTCACTTGAGTAGGATAGAAAAGCAGTCAGGAAGTGTCTAACAGGCAGCAAGTCCATCTTGTTTCACACCTCTGTCTGCAAAGTAACTGTTTCCTCTTCAGTGAACCAGCGGAAGGAGCCTGGTACCCCTCTGATCTTTCCTGAGTTAGCTGACATTCCTAAGGTCTTTCATAGTTTGGATTCCACGGGGAATGGAGAGGGAAGAAAAGTTCAGGGACTCATCAACAGGTTTCATCAACAGGTTCAAGAGAATTTAATATCAAAACTAGAAATTAAATTAGGCCTATTCTGTATGTAAGAATTGTAAGCATTGTCCTTTTACTGATCAAGAGGAAATACTTTTTCTTATAATTGACTGAGTGTTTTCCTGTTTCTATTAGTTAGTCTGGTTATCTGCCCTTGAGAATGGCTTAGAAAATTTGGACATAGCAATCTTATTTCATGCAAGTGGAGACTCTCTGGACAAATATCTGAATTGTTGAATTCTTCATTCTGGTGGAACTTCACATAAGAACTGATACCCTAAACAGTTAGGCTAACATAGAGTTAAAGCTGTAAGAAGGCTAGAATGGGTATCTCTTAATCCTTAATTTATTACTGGATGTTTAGAACTACAAGGCAATGTTTCCTAAATAAATGGGAATAAAGGCTATCAGTTACAGTTCATCAATTTATACTGGTAACAGAGCACTATTTATTATCCAGCCTTACAGACAGCATTCAGTTCATTTGGTAGAGAGTAGAGCCAGATGCACCGTCTTCCATTAAATTCATGAGTGTTAAAATGTCACTCATCTTTAAAAAGAAAACTACTGAATGTCTTTGCATGTTCACCAGCTTGCTGCAGCCTTGTATTACTTGTGAAACTTAAGTGATGGCATTTCTGGGACAATCCTGCATGCAAGAAATTCAGCATTTACATCTTCTAGAAGAGGCACATCCAGTGGTGACATTAACAATGATTCATAAAACGGCAATGATAAAGTAGGCGTTACATTTCCTAGTCTAACTCTGCGTGACTATGCTTTGAGAGGCACCTAGATTTTTTCAGTTGTTTCTATAGTGTCTTTGTATTTGGGTATACAGTCTGTGTGTGTGTAGTTCCAAATCAAAGCTGATGAAGGTGGGAGGAATGTAGAAAGACAGAAAAGTAATGTTTGCAGGAAAAGAACTGAAAAAAGGAGAATTTCACTTCCCTGGACAGCTGGATTGCTGTAGAAGGCAATATTTGATGGAAGGCCCGTGCAAGTGTCAGGCAAGAAAGCAATACATTCCGACAGCTATCAGAGATCTAACAGAAAGATGCCTCTGAAAAGTAAAGTGAAGTTCTACAGCATCAACATCTTCAGTGGTTTCCGTAGAGTGGAGATGTGGCAGGTAAGACAGAGTAGAAATTGAATGCTTTGATACAAAATTTCTAAAATCTGTCTGGAACAAGAGAGCAGGGAGGGGAATTGTTAAGCAGATTTTTTGCAGATCTACCACGCAGATGTTTGAGCCAGACATTGTACGGCAAAAAAGGAGACAATTTCTTGTGAATTCATTGCTTTTCCATATTACTCAAAGCTTGAATAAGCAAGTTGTCAACTGTAGCTCAAGCGACAGTGAAGACAAATGGAAGACAAGAGTATGACAGGCTGGGGTGCTAGGGCTGAATACAGAGAGGGGGGACATCATGTGAGCTGGATTTGAACAGAGTCCAGGCAACAGAGTTGCAAACGTGTCACCTCTCGATCTCTCTGCACAAAGGAAGATGTGTGGTCAAAATCCTCTGGTACTGCACAAAAGTGCCGTATTACTGCAGAATGGTGTGAAGAGGTACAGCGTTATGACCTTTCTACTTGGGAAGACTGATACAGATATAGTAGTGCAGATAACCATTGTTCCCACTGCTGCAGTCATTCTTGTATCAAAAATAAAACAAGATTTATGTATATCTGTCTGGATAGCAGTTTATATTGTAGTGGGAAGGCCTCTGTAAATTAATCATGCTTCAAAGACCTTATCTCCTTGTTTAGCCCATTCTCCTAGGCAAGTAATAGATGGTATAACATAGTCCCTGTGGCTTACAAAGGATCAGAGAGGCTGCTTTCCTAATTGTAGGAAGAGGGCAGTGTTTCTTTCAGTTCTAAGCTAGCTTTTTTTAAGAAAGGAAGGGGCGGTATGAGTGAAATATCTAAGATGTGAATCTGGAGGAGGATTTTTATCACATGTAGACATGCTTCAGATGGGATGAGAGAGAAATTCTCAGCCTTGCCCACAAAGGGAAATATCAGAACCATAGATTTAAGGGAGGAAGCATGTATCTAGCCTAGGTGCATTTCCTGGCATTTTAATTTTATATCTACATAAATTTCTGGGTGCTTTGTAGGTAACTGAATCTACCCATTTGATTAGCCCTTGGACGACTCTTATCTACAAGTGCAGCCAAGAGGATAATTATTTAGAGCAGCACTTTGCATCAATACTCTGCAGCTTAGTAATGAATGAGTATTGTGTAGATACTAAGTTGTAGGCCAGACTATACTACTAGATTATGTCAAATTTTAGGAATTCAGGGATGTAGTGTAAAAGCATGTGAGTATTTGAAAAAATAACTCTAAGTATAGTGCTGGTTTCCATCTCAGTTTCCATCACAAGTTATCCAGTGTATGTGGTTATATGAAAGTCTGTCTGATGTTCAGGTTTATTCTTTCTATTCTTGTACCTCTTCTCCTTTGGAAAACAGTGATTAGGCTACTGGCTAGTTTTTCTGTCAGGTGAGCTACCATGTTCTTTACACAAATTTATCCTGCCCCCCTCTCCATCGAAATCATCCCTGATTTAAAGATCATTGTTAAATAGTTGATATTTATAACATGAACTAGGAATGATTGCTATCTGGCCAAGTAGAACTGAAAGAAGATCCCACAGTTTGTGATAATAGCTTCATAGTGTGCCCTGAGGGCTGCTGAGCCACTGCAGTACTATCGATTTCAAGATATTGCATACAAGTTGTCAAAATGTGTTGTTAAATAGGATTTTCGCCTATTATTTGTTGTATGTAGAACATCAAACACCCCACAGAAAGTCTCAGTGGAAGGACAGCTAAGGAGTCGGGTGAGTATGACTTGAGTCGCTATAATACTCATGATGCCCACTTTGTTCTAATGCAACCAGGTTTGTGTGAAACACAGCCACAGAAGTTCACAGGTGGACCTCTCAATTTTGTTGTATGCCAGGTTCATACTCCTTTGACTCTTTCTTGAGATTTTTAATCCTGCAATTTAAGGGAAATGAATTTCAGCCACTGGCTTTTGCATTGCTTTCTAATTGTAAAATTGCCTGGTTCTTTGGGAATTGCCCAAGGATCATGAACTACAACAAACCTTTGGAAAATATTGTTATAAGTTCCAGATGCTCTTAGGAGTGTTTCCAACAGCCTTCAGTGATAAAGCCTGCAAACTTTCGAAAGCTGGCAAATGCATCTAATTCCCTCCAGGTCCAATAGCTACTACAACCTCCCTTGGAGCCTTGAACCATAAGCTCACTGTACTTTTGTTGGGTATCTCGGACTTCTCTTTAGCAGATGATCAGGATGTAATCATGTTAGCAGTGAATTTTACATTAAAGCAATCCCAAAAATACTACCAATCCCTTTAAGTTTATGAACCACATCTCTCAGAAATGAACCTGAGTAACAGAAATTGTGTAAGAGTCAGATAATCCTTCCAGCTGCAGAGAACTCTGCTGGCAATTGTTTTAAGCAGTTACTGGGGGATGAAAGCACTGGTTTAGCTGTTGAACAGTAATAAATGGAGCTTTTTCTTAGACAGCGTTTTTTTTTTTCCTTTTTTCTAGTCATCACCCGATTAACTGTGTATTTTAATCTGATGCTGTAATGGTTTACCTCAGTTTTTCTCCTACTGCTTTTCAGCCCAGAGGCATTTTATTTCATTTACTTGCATTCTGTAATACTTCCCTATTATATATTTCCCATTACAGTGATCACTGTTGTTTTGAATGGTTCTTGATCTGAAAGATGCTGCAATTATTTTATCTACATGAGTTTCAGCCTTGATGGGGTACAGAGCAGGATTGCTATTTTGTATAGTAGGTGGTTTTATATATTAAATCCTTTTCTTTGACCTGTACCATAGAGCATTCAAAACTAATAGCTGTAAAAATGTTTGGCTGTGGGCCCATGACTGACTGTATTCTAGTTGTAACAGCTAACCAAGTCCACCTGCCCAGCCAAGGCATAGCTGGGGACAGTAATATCAGCTCTGACAGCTGAATCCAATTGGGCTATCTGTTGGGAAAACCAAGAGCAAATATCTATTCAGCCTCAGTCCTCAGCTAAGCTGTAGCTGCCAATCTGAGGTTTTTCTCACTGGGTGGGGCCACCTAGGCAGTGCAGGTTTGTATGTGTGCAAGTCCAAAACAGTAGAGGCTTCAACAGTCACCTAGGGAATTAAAATTGGATTGCAAGTGCACCTAGACCTTCCAGCTCACTGCCTGACCCTGGCTGATGTATTGTCATTCTGTTTGCAGGGACACCAGAACATCTTATTAAAGACTCCTAAAATTATTCTATTTCCAAATCAATGAATTAAATGAACCAATCTCAGGTTATTTAATAGACCAAACAGAAAACTACTGAGTCTGATGGTTCCTCACAAGCCATCCAGTTATCCCCACAATGGTGACATCTGCCATCCATGTGACAAGCGAAAAGCTGGGGGCAGTGACCTCTTGGTCAGGCAGAACACAACCCATCTTGTCATGTGGGGCACAGCCCCGTGGTTTATATTGACAGTTTAGGGGCTTGAGCATCCGTGTAGACAAACTTCCTAATTTATAATCCATAAGGGATCTTTTTCAGATCATGGGTTATGATCAGTTTCCTTCTAAAGGATTTTATCTCTGTGGGTCTACATGAGATTCTGGAGAGGTGTTCTTCCTTCAGAGCCTTTTCTGGAAGAAGCCTCAGGACAATAAAATGTTCTGGCTCTAGTCTCGTCCAGATGCTATTATAATCACTCCTTATAGGAGTGCTCTAAAAAACACTAAATGCTAGGAAAGGAAATGATGAAAACATCATTCTATTAGCATAACATTTTAGGGATTTTTAGTTTCACCTGCTTCAAATAACTCATTTTTTCTTGGATTATTAGACTTGGAAGCTGTGTACTCTGCCTGGGATTTAGGTTTTAAATATGGACAGGCTTCAAAATGGAGTGTTAGACTGCATCAACAATGTTTTTCATGACACAAACTCTAAATTTTCTGTGTATAAGTATTTATTTTTTCTTGCAATCTTTCTTCAGTGTTTGTGGTGACTGTAATGTCACCATCTGTTCAAGAAGAAACAGACTAAGGTGCCAGCTCAGATGTGTCAGAGAGATTAAAGCCCTGTAGTGTTCCAAAATTTCATATTATGATAAATCCACTTGGTTTCATTTAATGTATGTCTATACTGGTTATTGTTTATAGTCAGAATGCCGAACTATAAGAGTCAAATGTCAGAAGCTCAAGACTAACTGGATACTTGGGGGGAAAACTTCGCTCCAAGAAAGCTGAAAGCAGGTTTTCTTCTGACTTCAGTTTGCAATGTTTCTGAAGTTAGCTCTGAAACTTACCTGGTTATTTCGGGCCAGCTTAGTAAAACACCTCAGTTCAGAACGGGCATGCCTTAGCAGATCGAGTTGTGTCAGCCTAGTCCTGCATTTCAGCATTGTCCTGCACTGATGCTTCAATAAGAGCAATGCTTCTGTTTTACCCTTGTCGGAGACAGTCTGTCAGAGATGGGATTATACTAGGTGGAAGGTCTTACACCTTGGCACGTGCAGTTTTCAAGTCCAAGTGTTGTGCCTAAACAATTAGTTGTGCACATTTATCTAATGACTTTTGGGTGGGTGCTAACCCCTTTGAAAAATTAATCACCGGCATGGATTTTTTCTGCAAAAACTATTTCTATTATTAAAATATTTATAACGTGAATTATTTAAAGAGGTTCCTTTATGTAGAAGGATATTTGCCAAACAGATTGCACAGGAAGCAATGATTATGAGATCTATAAGCAAGCTGCTTGTTTCTGTAAAAATATCCAACAGGACTGGATGTCCCCTTTGGAAACAACCGAACCAAACTGGAACCTGCAGTAGGGGACCAAATCCAACTACATTTTGACAGGATCCTCTTCTGGCATTCAGATCCATTAATCTGTATAATCTGATAGTTTCTAAACTCTTCCACTCATTCAGTGTCCAAAGCACATATGAGATTTCTTCTGCCATGGAGAATCCTCTGCTCTGGCAGTGAGGATAAGCTGAATGCATTCCCTTGCCAAGGCTCCAGAGTTTGTCACAATGTTAAGTTTCAAATAACAGAAAAGAATGAAACTGTGGTAATAGTGATACTTACATCAACAAAGAGTGCTGTCATCTCTGTGCATCTGGGGAGGTTCTCAAGGACCTCTGGCTTCAAACCCTTATTAGGATCTTTCCTATTCTGCCCCAAATAGAGTTTCAACCCGCACTCTGTGGTGTTAAATACATTCTCCTGCCAGCATGGAGCTACTGCAGCTACTGCAAGTTCAGAAGTAATTGTAGACATCAGAACAGGGTGTGAAGGTCTGACTGTGGAACTGTTCAGCCTTGCAGATATTTTTAGATGGCTGAACATCTCACTTAGTGTGACTTTTAGAAATACTTTTAAGGAGATTTACATAATAGTTCACTTTTGTGTGCAGAAGGAATATTTCTCAAGATTAATGTTGCAGAAGTTATAAGCAATGCCTGTACTGAGTACCTAATGATGACAGCCAGTGGAAAGGCTAGTGTTCAGATTATTCCAAGACTCTTCCCAGAAGTGTTTTCTTACCTTGTCTTCTGAATCTGGCCATTGTTGGCTAGAAGGATCAGACCTACTATAGGAAAGCTTATTCTTGTAAATACTGTCATGACCAAATAGAAGTTGAAAAGACACAAGAAAAGAAATAGGCTCCCACATCTAACAGAGATAAGCAAGATATTTGCCAGCAAGCACCTCACTAGAAATTATCCTTTGTTGTCATTCTCCTTCAATAAACAGTTTGAGTTTAAGGTTTGAATTCAAGAAAGGTTTAACAAATTTGCTGAATGCTGAATAGTATGAATATTTGACTCAAGCATAGCTAGGTAATAAATGTGATTAATTCACTCTAGCATAAACCAGCCATCAAGTTCATAAATGCAAGTAAAGGCGGTAATTTTCCTTCAGACAACTAGGCCAATTTGTGAGAGTGCTATCTGGCTAAGAAATGGATGTATCTTGACAGCAAGTACACGGTATTGAAATAGTTCCTCTTTGTGTATATAGGAGATTCAGCAGCCACTCTGTCAAAGAAACCTGACGTACTCTAGCATCAAACATTAGAAATAGTTACATTTTAGAACAATCTGTCTCACTTTGGAGAAGAATCAGTGCAACTGAAATGATCATTCTTTCTAGCTGGATCATAGGGTTAGCACATTCCTCATGAAAGGCAGCAGGTGGGATTCAAAGAGCTTGTACACTTCGGAGGGCAGAAATGCTCCTGAGATACTGTACCATGGAAAATTTTGTCAGTTCAGCAACTCCTCTATTAAAACAAACAAACAAAGAAAAAACCCCACAGTAAAGTGCAAATCTGTATGAGTTGTGGTATTTGAAGTTCAATCTGAAATGTAAAGCATGCTTCAGTAGTTTACATTAAATGTAACACTTCAAATCCAGATACTTTAGTACCTTTACAGAATTAAAGTAAAGTAGGACATAATAATCTTCAAAATCCCTAAGGCTACTTTTTTTGAGCATTTTTAACCAAGAGCTTAATCAGTAAAAGGAAATACGTGGAAAAGGCTTTAGGCATACATAAGACAACCCAAAACTCATAGTGACAAATCTCAGGCAATGGACAGGATCAGATGATACATACAACCCTATCAAAATCCTTTTTTACACTGAATGAAACAGAAGCCTCTGGGCATGTGAACTCAAGCATGTGAAGAAGTGAGCAAATGTTTCTAGATCAGTTTAGTTTTTTCATAACCTGTTGAGTTTGTTCTTTTAGTTCACTTGAGAGTAGAATACCTGCAGCTGTCTCAGGTACAAAGTAATGGGTACTTTAAAACTGTAGAGTAATTATAGAGCAGACAAGATCTGAGGTCAGATCTCTACATTTTAAAGTAGTTTTGTCTCCTGTCATGCTGTCAGTCATATCTCTGTTAGTGGTTGGTACCTAAAACCAGAAGGTCTGAATAAGAAGTATAATGGTGTAAGCCAATTGTTCCCTGATGTAAAAAGGGGGGAATTAATTTTTGACCCCTGCGAGCTGACTGGTGTATGTCTGGAAGTATGAGATTTAATTAAACAGATGGTAGCATACATTACTGCTTTAGAAATGTGATTAATCATTATAAATGTTCTAGGTCCTTTAAAAGAATGACTAGAGCATCTGTCTATCCACACTGAAACAGTGTACACCCACCTGACAGGAATCCATCTCCATAACGTAGATGATACTTGTGTATGTGTTAATTACTTTGCATCTTTATGCTTCAGTTCAATGGACAAGTGCTGGCACATTCTTTTAAATAAGGCAGATCTGAATTTAGGCTGCGTTTTGATTCTATCTGCTATTGAATTTTAGCATCAAAAAAAGCATGAAGCAAAAAAATCCAACCTTAACCAACCAGTTTTCAAGAAGCCTGCAGATGAAATTTGGTGTAGACTTCCAGACTAGGAAAAGGCAAAGTGCCTTTGCCTGTTGTGGAGGTGCTTTTCTTCACTGAATCACCAGATTGGTTAAGAACCCCATCACTGTAAATCCCGGGCAAGTGCACTAACATTAGTCCTAGAGTGTTCTAGGTGACATGCTCACCAGCTCATTTCAAAATACCTCTCATGTTACACATGCATGTGATCCAGCTTTATCAGCAGTCCATGACCAGGTGAGCTGCCTGTCTGAAATTCTCTGCTTTTCATGTATGTTATCTTAACACTCATGGCCACAGACCAGGTGTCTAGGAGCATTTGTTACACAGGCGCTTGGCAAGTGCCTAACAACTTGCTTGTGTTTTTCTGAGGAAATACAGCATGAACTCAGGAGGAGCTTGCTAATGCCGGTCAGTGCCTTCTGGTGGGTACCTTTTCTTGGATAGTTATGAGCATGGTGATTTGTTTGCTTCAAATAGATATTATATTTTTTAGTCATCTATATTTATCCATGTTCTGTCATTTAGTTCCATCTGCTGTAGATGGGAAATGGAGTCTTTATTTTAGAATCCCGTTCTGCAAACTGCTATCAGCTTGAGGCTTTCAGAGATTCGCAGTGCTTTAAGCTGGACATGACCCTTTTTTTTAGTCTGTTCTCTAAAGTGCACACCTCAACTTATTTCATCTGTGTTGTCCAATTGCACATGGCTGGCTGATTTACAGAGTATACAGCAATCATGCAGGAGATATTTGGTGCCTTGCAGGATGCGGACAGTCCCATGCAGCTCTCTGAGGTTCCTCTTCTTGGGAACATTTCAGTAATCATGTTCAAAGAAAGAAGAGATGAGACCAGCTTGAGGCTGAATGATAGCCATCAGGTCAGTAGCCAGGGCTGCAAAACAGATACTGTAGACTGAACTGATAATCTAACTATATAGGTTTCTGTATGTGTTTTCATTTGCTAAAATTCACATTAAGAGCCAAACATACTCAGACAAGCCAGATTGCTCTGTTTCTCTTGTTCAGCAGATCAATGGATTAATACTCTCTATCATTTTCATATGACTCTGAAAGGCTTACAGAAATAAACTTACTTTAGAGGATTACCTTCTAGTTTCTGTGTGTTCATAAACGCCATCTGTTCATATCCGAGAGCTGGGTGTTATGGTAACCTGAGTCTTTGAAACTTGAGCTAATTGCTGAGTACATGCCCATACTGTTGGAGCACATATGCATGTGGGTGCGTAATGCTGGCATGAGGATGGTGACAGGGAAAATCCAGAATATGGGAAACCTTTGAATGGATCTTGCCTGCCAGAATGGTCAGTTTGGAAGCAAGGAGGTCCTCTCCTCCACAAGTCCGGAAAGCAAGGAAGGTTACTTGGAATACTACAACATGCCCAGAGTCCAAGTAATAAGGGCTCTTCTCCCTTGACAATGTAAATCGAAATTAGGCGAAAAGATGAAGGGAGGAAGCTTCAATGATGAAATTTCCTTTTTCATATAAACTTTGAGATATCTTGTGGGTGATTCAATGTGAACATGTCACCTGTTCAGTTCATTCCATCTGTACAAAGAAAAGCTCAGGATTCCTGTGGCCATGGAGTGAATTTGAATCATCATGCACACAATTCCATGTGCATTTACCAAACTTCTTAGGTTATTCTTCATAGAAAGTTATTTGGCGTAGGTACACAACATTTTCTCAGATTACTTTTGCTCTTAAAGTGTCTTTCAGCATGTGGCCATGTAGATCTAATGAAAGTTAATAAAACAATTTCACAAAGTTAGACAAGTACACAGCCTGATTCCCCATAGTTGACTGTTGTATTAAGAAGTATCCTGCTATTGTTTTCCTGCTCTGTGCATCCATTAATTATGGATCAATTGTTCAATTCTTTAGGAACTCAGGTGATGCCTGGGCTACTGAGTTGTGAAATTAAAGCAATGCCACAGTGAACAAGAGAGAACATGCATTTACTTTAGAACCATCATCCTACGATACTGAAATTCCTAGGACAAAAGCATTTTTCTTCAATCAATAATTAAGCCAATTTGTAAGAATGTCCTCTTCCCCACACTGCTTCTGACTCTTCTAGCATAACATTTATCAAGACCTTCTTTCTGAGTAACAGTCTTTCCACATTTTTATAATGGCACAATCAAAAGAACAACTGCTTTACAAAGTGAATCTTGTATTTCAGTAACATCTAGCCACTGAGGATAAGCTCAATAAATACAGTATTAATTTGCTATTCGACATGCTGGAAAAGTGTCAAACCAAAATGAGAGCAGTGGCTTCTCAGCTGCTGGGACCAGGAGGAATAGCACGCTCCAACACATTGCTCGTTTTGCAGTCAGTCTCTTGCTTATGATTTCACTTGGATTCCTGTAATATTTAGCTGGTTAAGTCAATTCCTCTTCACCTTTGGGGAGTGAAATTTCTCATGACAAGTCTTTTGTTAGTAAAAATTGTTTGCTTTTGAAAAATGTTCTCTAGTGTAAGAACCTGTACAAAACTGAAACTAAATATTTACACAAAATAAAAATATGCTAACAGATAAAGATAATGGCCTGTTTTTCATTGCCTTACCCTTTGTTCAGTCATGTACATCAGACAAATTAAGCAATTAAACAGATTATAGGAAAAAAATCTAGCACTTTACAGCTTTTTTTGCATGGGGCAGAAAGGGAAATTAAGCTGATACTATTTTCAAATATCTGTCGTTTTCCTGAAGTGCCAAGTCTTTCAAAAGGACTGTATTCAATGGCCAGCCTCCCTGCCATCATCTGCCGATTTGTAAATTATCTTTAACAACATGGCGTGAGGTCATGCTTGTGTATGTAGGTAGGAAGGGTCTGCACGTATGTCTGCATCAGGACTCAAACTGGTGACTATCTCACCACTTTGCTGCATTTACCCTGAGCCTGATATGTATGACAGACCACACGGATTGCCGCTGGGGTGAGCACAGGTAAAACCGTGGCTCCTAGGAGTGCTTGCAAGTGAAGCTCGTGTTATTAACCCTGGGAAGTGTGGCACCGATGGCTGTGCTGCTGAGAACCGACCTGCTGGTGTCAGAATTCTTGAAAACTTCAGGACAACGGGTACAAACCAGTTTGTGCCAGGATTTGCCCCAGTTCCATCACAAAGTGCTGCTCTGTGCTGTGTAGCAAAGGGTCGTTCACACTACTCCCCCGAGGCTGCCTTGGGTGTCTCAGCAAAACACTACTCAGACACCTCAAATTTGGAAGCCCGACCTTCCTCTATAGTTAGTGAAAAAATAGTTAAGGGCTTCTAGTTCATTCATGACACAAAAATTGTATACCTGATGTTGAGTGGGTTAAAAATCCTTTAACTCTCTAAAATCTAGATGTGTATATTTCATGTTTGGCTTTTGCCAAATCTTTCAGCCTTTAAAAATGTTTTAGTGTTAAATGTCTGAAGTATAGTTTAAACTTATGACCCATAAAGTCAAGCTTAAACAAAAATGTTAATTTTCATTTTTTCCTGCTAGGTTACCTAGAATTCCAACTTCAGTAAGGCAGAGCTGTGACCTGAAAGATGAGTTTGTGATTCAAGCTTGTTTAGAAGTAAAAATTACTTCTGGACTTTCTGTTTTGTTTCATTTTGCTTTCCAGAGAGGAGTTCATGATCCTCTGTGATGGGAAACGTTGTCCTCTCTCATGTGGTCTGTGAAGGTGTGAAGTGTATAAAACGAAAGCTCAAAGTGTTTCTTTTTTTTTCTTTTTTAGGTTTGAGCATATTAAATGGCATGAAAACTTGCTTCAGAGTAGTCACATAACAAAGATTTTTGGTTCATGTAAGTAGACTACAATATTATGCTGTTTTGTCTGGGCTTGTACATGTGATACTTTCCGACATTTTGGTGAGCGAGAAGCAACAATGTGTACTAGGAATTCGGAGGAAATTTTTGGCATGCATGATTTAATGTAGAGTTACAATACAGAGAAATTTTAGATGCAAAATCTTTAACCTTTGAAAAAGCCATGTTGGAACACTGGTTTGTTAATTTAGAAATGAAAGGGTGAAGCTTCGCTTCGTTTCTTTTGAAAGGTTCAGCCTACACATATTTGCCAGTTTCTTCCAAAAAATACTTCTCGGGTGTAATAGCTGCCGAAGGATGGTGACATGGTGCACTGCTCTGGTGGTGGCTCATTCATTGACAAACTGCCTGCTTTTGGCACTGGATTTATATGGCCATTTAAAGAGAGAAAATTCAGGTCCTGTAGACTAGACAAGAGCATCATATGTGCTATTTCTCCATCTAATGGAAATGTCAGCTTCCCTGGTCACTCTTTGTTCTGCCCAAGAGATTCTGTGCCTTTGAAGGGTAGGTGCGTTTTATATAGGATGAATCTCATGAAAAGGGCTCTTTTTTGCCTCCCAATGGAATATTTTTTGCATCCACGTGTGGAGCTCCCTAGAAAGGGACAGAACTGGAGGGGGGCTGAGCATTTGTTCATTCTCGTGGTCTGGCTGGAAGGAGCATCAGAGAGCTCAAGTCCAGCCTCCTTCAGATTTCATATCCATATCTTCCTGAGGTGAATACAAATGTCTTCAACTTACCTGTGCCAGAGGGCGTAACGATCCCATGGATGAGTTTGTCCAAATCCACTCCCAAACCCAGAATTCATCTTGCAGCACAGACACGGTTGATTGTTCAGGGACTAGGAACTGCAGTCTTAGAAAGGCTGCATCTCTGGACCTCAGTTCGGCAGTCCTTTCAATGGGGCCGATTAATAATAACAATACCAGCCTTAAAAAACAGCTAGAGCAATTTAGGTAAGCTGTTTAACAGAAAGTATTATTAATAGAATTCTTCTGACAGCCAGACAGGGATGACGCTTTTCACTGCTATATATTAAATGAGAGTTTTTCCCTTTTTCATGATGGGTTGGAACAGTGTTAGCAACCATGGCAAACGCATTTCCTGATTGCTTTTTCCTTTCTTTCTAACTTCAGAATACATCTCTTCAGGGACTGTGTATCATTTACTGAATTGCTTCTGTTTGCCTCCCCCAGCCGCTGCCTGCTTTGTCAGCAGCCTGGGATCCAGCCGATGACATTTTTCACTCCTTGTCTCAGAGGCACACGGTGCTAAGCCCTGCCCAGATGCTCTTGCACGCCTTTCTGTAAAGTCTAATGATAGAGCTGTTCAAATGAGCAATACTCATAGCAAGAGGGGCAGGTCTTGAGAAAGAAAATCAGGCAAAAAGCAGGCTTGCCTTGGATGTTGAAAACAGTTGGGAAAGAACTTGATTTCCATTTAAAGGGCACTTCTGCTTTGCCAGTTCTGAAGTGCAATGTGTGGTAATAAGAGATGATTTTGCCGCACAGTAGCCTGAATATAGTCACTGAAGCAGGGTGAAATTAAAAAAGGTTTCTTCTTACAAGGCATGATGTAATAATTTCTGTCATGCTTACAGCCATAAATAGCAATTCATTACACACCAAAACTAAAACAGCAAATAGTTGAGGCTACAGGTAGTACATAAGTAATAAAACCAAAGCCCATCTAAGGACCCAGAGGCTGAGTGCATTTTCTACTTTATTTATTAGTTTTCATCTAGACCAGAATAGACTAGACTAGAAATAACCATCCACCTGCTCTGAGCACCCTGCCAATTATTTCAATCTACGAAACCAAAATACAATATGAACAGCTCACTGCTTCTAGCAAAGTGCAATACCCACTCAGCTATTCCTGCCCCTGATTTTCCACCAGTACTTTAATTCATTTCTCTCTCTCCCAGTGCCAGATCACATAGATGAATATTGCAAGCACTGCTGATAGATGCAATAACAAACTATTCTTTTCTTTTCCTCATTTTTCAGTGAAAAGTAGGGATAGTTGCCCAAAGTGCAATGAAAACCCTTTGCAGTGTCTGTTTTTAGAAGCAGGCTTGTAAATTATTAGGCTTTTGTTCCTTGTTCTGACTTTTCTGAAGAGATTGCTTTTTCTCTTTTCTGTGCTTAGCTACTTTATGTAATATTTTGAACTAACAGCTTCCTCTCTTTGCTCCATTCTACCTTTTAACTTGCTAAAACCTAGGAGGATGAGTAGCAATATTGCTTTTAGTAGGAGAAAGGTAAATGAAAATCTGCCAGTGTTCTAGCTATTTAACCATTATGTCTGTATTCCTTTTAATCTCACTAGAGGTTAAATTCAAATGTAAATCACATATTATTCTAAAAGGATTAACACCTTAACAATTAACGTTCTTAACAATGAATTTAACAGATGTTGCTGTTATTTAGATATAGATCAAGAAAACAGTTTGGTTTTCCCAAACATCTAAGAGCGATTCTGTGTTACAGCAGTAGTTGGGAAGCCATAGATGAAATCTTAGCACCCTTGGAAATCAGTGGCAGAACTTCCTGGAGTGCCAGTACCTAGATTTAAAAAAAAAATTAAGTGCCCAAATCCCTTTGAAAATCTCAAATCATTCACAGGCAACGTCATCGTGACATATAGAAGCTTTTGGGTGTGTTACCTCACTGTAAATCCAGAATTACACTGCAAAGTAACCCCACGGCATTAACAGCAGAATTTAGCAAAGGACTGCTGAAAGAATTTAAGAGACTCAGATGCCCGTATCCATGATTACTCCTCCCACTCGTTCTACAGATAGGATTGGTTCATGCCTAATCTGACTCCCCACAACTGGGTAAGGCTGCAGACACACATTCTCTTCTGGAGCATCTGTGCTGCCTAAAGAGGTTATGCTCCCATCCCACACCGATCTGTCTCTTTTCCCTCTTGCTCTTGCTTTGGTTTTCATCACTCACCTTGTACCCTGCAAGTCTTCCAGCTGTCTGTCCAAACCTCACTGCTATTAGCAATAGCCACTGAAGGCTGGGTCACCAAATAGGAAATGAGGAATTCTTTTGCTGAAAAGGAAAAAAAAGTATTTTCCCTTTTCTAGTCAAGGAAAATAAGTGGAAAGGATGAGATGTATTCTTTCCAGCCCAAAGTCCAAGATGAAAGGTGGATTTCTCATTGGCTTCACCTTGTAGTTCCCTTCTTTTTTTATGTAACAGAAAAACCAGCATGGTGAATATATGTTGCATTTCAGATCTGCTCTGAGTTACGTTGTAGGGCAGCCCACCCCTTCTCCAGTGGATGCACAGGATCCCCAGGGATGAGAGTCTCTGTATACCTTCCCCTCTCTCCCCCACTCCGTTATGTATCCCTTAGGCTTTGGTACAATATATGTCATATAAGCTCTGAGCTGAAACTTGACGTACGTAAGTTTTTGCTTTTTCATTTCAGGAGACATGTTAGCTTGGTACATAAATAAATCTGAAGGTGACTACACCAAATGAAATATTAACAAAAACTCCTCCCTCCCACTTCTACCATATCTTTGGTGAGTCTTTGCATCCAGGCAAACCAGCTAAGTGACTTTCCGAGCTGCAGCAGATGCTGCCTCTTCCCTTCTGGTCCCTCATCATCTCCTGCTGTAACTCCTGAGGCCCTGGTGGCTGCTCCCAGTGATCTTGGTCTCTGTGTGTGCTGCAGGCTCCTGGTGCCCTGCTGTGCACAACTCCTTCTGCTCGCCACTTATGCATTCCCTGAAACCTCTTTCTGGTTGGGTTTATTTGCTCCCTCGATCAGGAACAATGTTCCCCTTCCCAAAATGGCTACCTGACAATGGCAATGCCTTTTCAAAGGATCTTACTGCACAGACTGAGAATAAAAAGATGGTATCACTCACAGGAAAACTGAAAGCCTTTGCTTAATCAAAAGGTGTTGTATGGCCTACTTAATGTTAATAAAAATGATTTTTAAGCATAATTCAGAGAGAGCTTTGATATGGAATCTGCCTTATGTGTTTTATAAAAAGGCTGAAAAGTGCTTCTGCATTTCAAGACTGTTTCCTTCTATTGTTTTAGTAGCAGCAAACAGTGATGTGTTGCTCCTAAGTACCTTTGTTTGGATGCAAAACCATATATGAAATGGCATCAAGGCCTCCTTTAAATATCCTGGCAAATAAAAGGAGATAAAATTAAATTTATGGATGCTTATTCTAAAATTCCATATTCAGTGCCCTTGAAGTATTGCAATCCTAAATTCTTGAGATTCCTTACAGATATATTGTCAGGCTTAGAACTGAGTAAAGGTGAACTTTGTTAAATAAGTTCATTATAATGGTATTTCATAGGTTTGGGTTTGCGATTAATGGATTGTAATTTTATACTTTAAGACTAGAAGAACATGATCATATAAATAGTCTTATTGAAGTTAACAGGCCTGTTCTTTGAAGAAAAATGCCATTCAGCAGAACACTTAAATGTACGCATAGCTCTAAGCATATGTTTAAGTTCAAATGAAGTCAATCTATTTGGTTTTAAGAGGACTTGACTGTGCTTGGGTTCCTTGAAACATTTATATTAAATATATAGGTTGGCTGGTGAGGTAGCCTTGGGATGTCATTAGTGTTTTAAAAACAATAGTCTTTCTAAGCACTCGTGGCCATTAGATAAGAGAAATACTATTACTTGGCAGCCAGGTTAAGGCCTTAAAAACTGTCATCTAATATGTTTATTAAACTTTTGTATGTATTGTACAGATGCAAAGAAGAGGATTTCACTGCATACCAGTTACTGAAGACCGATCCCTACTGCCAAGTGTTGTAGATTAAAAGTTGCCAGAGTGTTGTCCAAGAAAGGTGGTAAGAAGAGGATTTGCTATTTCTAATTCTTCTGCCTAAATATTTGGAAAAAAAAAATGTGGATTTGCTCTGAAAGTAATTTTCCTTAGGTTATGTTGAACTTTCCCTCCATTCATAGCTGGTGATAGTACCTTATGGAAGAATGGGAAAGAAATCTCTCTAGTCATACTTCTCTGCAGTGGGCACAGCATAGCATGATGAAGGAGCATCGCTGACACAGCAGTCACTTCAATGCATCTCCCTTGCAGCAAAAAGCATGGACAAAGCTGCACTGCATAAGGGTAAAGACAGAAGTTCATTTATTATATTTCTGTAACAAAGACATCTAATGTCTTTATTACAGGAAACTGATACAGAACAAACAGGAACATTCTACATTATTAAACAGGTGTATAGAGGTTGAACGTACTCTTTGCTCTGTACACGTAGGACACTGCATATACAAATGAAACTTTTAAAGTAAGCATTCTAAGTCTAAATCTCAAGGTCCTTATCATAGGTAATCTATCAAGAAATGCAAAACAAACAGCACACTTAATCCTCCTTCTTAAGTGTATCTGTAGGTTACTTGGCAGTGTAAAACAATCACAGAATCACAGAGTGGTAGGGGTTGGAAGGGACCTCTGGGGATCACCCAGTCCAACCCCCCTGCCGAAGCAGGGTCACCTAGAGAAGGCTGCACAGGACCTTGTCCAGGCGGGTCTGGAATATCTCCAGAGAAGGAGACTCCACAACCTCCCTGGGCAGCCTGTTCCAGTGCTCCGTCACCCTCAAGAGTGAAGAAGTTCTTCCTCATGTTCAACTGGAACTTCCTCTGCTTCAGTCTGTGCCCGTTGCCCCTTGTCCTGTCGCTGGGCACTACTGAAAAGAGCTTGGCCCCATCCTCCTGACACCCACCTTTCAGATATTTGTAAGCATTTATAAGGTGCCCTCTCAGCCTTCTCTTCTTCAGGCTGAACAAGCCCAGCTCCCTCAGCCTTTCCTCGTAGGAGAGATGCTCCAGTCCCCTCATCATCCTCATAGCCCTCCGCTGGACTCTCTCCAGCAGCTCCTCATCTTTCTTGAAGTGGGGAGCCCAGAACTGGACAGAGTACTCCAGATGGGGCCTCACTAGGGCAGAGTAGAGGGGAAGGAGAACCTCCCTCGACCTACTGGCCACACTCCTCTTAATGCACCTCAGGATCCCATTGGCTTTCTTGTCAGCCAGGGCACACTGCTGGCTCATGGTCAACCTGTCGTCCACTAGGACACCCAGGTCCCTCTCCGCAGAGCTGCTCTCCAGCAGGTGGTCCCCAAGCCTGTAGTGATGCATGAGGTTGTTCCTCCCCAGGTGCAGGACCCTGCATTTGCCTTTGTTGAACCTCATCAGGTTCCTCTCTGCCCAACTTTCCAGCCTATCCAGGTCTCGCTGAATGGCAGCACAGCCTTCTGGAGTATCCACCACTCCTCGCAGTTTTGTATCATCAGCAAACTTGCTGAGGGTACACTCTAATTCTTCATCCAGGTCATTGATGAAGAAGTTAAACAAGACTGAGCCCAGTACTGACCCCTGGGGGATACCACTAGTTACAGGCCTCCAACTAGACTCAGCACCGCCGATGACAACCGCCTGAGTTCCGCCATTCAACCAGTTCTCAATCCACCTCACTATCCACTCATCCAGCCCACACTTCCTGAGCTTGCCTAGGAGGATGTTGTGGGAGACCGTGTCAAAAGCCTTGCTGAAGTTGAGGTAGGCAATATCCACTGCTCTCCCCTCATCCACCCAGCCAGTTATGCCATTGTAGAAAGCTATTAGATTGGTCAGGCATGATTTCCACTTGGTGAATACATGTTGACTGCTCCACAGATCATCATTTCTCTGACTGAGAAGAAATCAAACCATGTTTTTTTTCTTCCCTTGATTTTCAAACCAATTTTTACAAGAGACTCAAAGTCTTTACCTATCTGCAGCCACCACTTTCTCCAATACTGAAGGATACTGCTACTGTCCCATTGGTGTCTGTAGTCCAGTTCATACCTTAAATTGGTCCAAAACCTACTGACTTTCATGTAGTAAAGAATTCCATTGACTTCAAAGAGGTGTTATAGTTCCTTTGGCCTTAGGATGCTTTTGTCTAAAGTAAGAATAATGAATGAAAGAACTGCAGGAATGATGATTGATCAAATCTGCTCCTTTTATATTTGAGCAAACCTTCCTGGACATCATTTTATATGGCTGAGATTTATCATACTTTTGGCAATGACCAGCTACAGTCATAAAACTAGAGAGAGGGAGGGAGTGTAAGCTTATAACCCAGGAGTCCTTCCTTGACATTTCTCATCTGTAGTCTGAACTTTGCTATGTAACACTTGGTTGCCATTGTCTTGAATAACAATATTCTCATTTGCATAAATAGGCTGATAATCTGAAGTTTTGTTAAGTTCTCTTCCACATAAATTCACAAAAGTAGTAGCAGATTCATATCACCATGCTTTATGCTGGACATGAAACAGTGAAATACAGGAGAAATTCAGTAGTGCATCTTTTTTAAAGCCATGCATAGATATGCATGAATTGAAAATAGCAAAAGTCCTTATCTTCCTGTTGGTATTGAGATCCAGTACAATGGGTAAATGTTGATTAAATGTCAGATACACTACACTGGGCAGTGTTTTAATCAGTTGTTTCTATATATTCCAAAAAGAGATGCATACTTTGAATTAGAAGCCCTGAAAAAAAAAACAGACAGTAGTGCTCTCGTCAATAGGATGTAGAGAAATACCAGAAGTCTCATTCAAACATTTTCAAGCTTTTTTATGGCAAAGCTATACAGGGTTTAGAAAAACATAATATCAGAAATGTAAGCTTCTAACATTGCTGTTCTGCTCCAGTAAATGGTCATAAATGTGGTATTTATAACATTTTGTGTTTGCCACTCAAGGATCCAACATAAAACCTAGTAAGTTTATAATTAGAAATGTATTCTGTTCCCTTTTCCAAATTCCGGCCTGTATTCTGGAAGTCAAGGACCAAACTTTCTATGACGGGCATTGGCAACAAAGATGAAGGCTCTATGCCAAATTAGGCCCAGATGAATGCTGCAATGCCTGCAGTTTCTTTAATGTGTCTGCACAAGTCTAAAGATTATTAAACAGCTTAAATGATGGTGGTGCAAAGGAGGTAACTTCCATTTCACTCTTATCTCTGACCTGGTTCTCAGGAGCTGAGAACAACCAAAATAATTTCTGTCATAACAGTCAGCAGAATAAGGCAACTGGTGTATGAAAAGGACATAGGGCACAGGAAAAGGTGATCTTTTCCAGCTGGAACCACAATTTGGCTTATAGTGGGTACCCTTTTTTCCACCTACAGATAATTCTCACTGAGCTGATGTAAGGGAGCTGTGAGCGAGTTATCCTCTGGATATTAATGTTTGCTTGCACGTAGAAAAATAGAAAGTAGATGTAGTCCACTAGCAGCTGACCAGTGAACAGAGCTGGCTTGTATGAGCCCTTAAAATACACTGTGGTATGCAAAACTTAGGCAATTTCCATTCTTTTGATCAAGCAATATTGCATACACATACTCACTACTGTCCAAGTTCAGTAGTGTTGTGGTCTAAATAATTTTCCAACAAAATGATGTAGATAATTGTTTTGGAAGATCACCTATCTTAATGTTTGTCACTTTACTTCTTGCCAGATCATTTGAACAATATTCGGGAAACAATCTATTGGGTTATTTACATTAAAGTTTACAGAAATAATATACAATTGGCCTGTGAGTCTTCTGAGCAGTCTTATAATTTTTTTTCCAGTTCTTTCTTGAATTAAAAATAAAGTTCCCGTAAATGGAAATTTCCTTTGACAGTTGGTGTTTAGAGAAGCATTTCTCTAGTTGCAGCTTAGCGTGGATGTTAAGGAATAACAGAAACTTTTTAAATTATAGAACTAATTATCTACATGCAGCTGATCAAACACTTTGCACTTCTAGCTGTGAGCACAACTTGCCACATCTGTTGGCCTCTCCCTGGGTAAGTCTACACTGCAGTTGCTGCTGTGAATGTTATGGAGTGGAGACACACCAAAGGCAGCATTAAACTAACAAGCCTTGGATTTGTTGGCATGACAGCGCAAAGCTTAGTGGTGGCTTTTTGCCTGGAGTCTTACCCAGTCACTTGCTGGGTGTTGAAGCCAATGGAGAGTTTGGGGGTGCCACAGAGCTGGGCAGCTGCAACTGCTCTCGGCTGTAAAGGCTAATACCATCCTGTCCTTCACAATCTCTTTACTGTTTTTGTTTTTTTTTGTTTAAAAAACTTACTTGGTTAGACAGCAATCTCACTGGAGCTACAGATTGCACTTACTGTGCTTAGAGGACAAAGGGATGACAGTGAATTGGCACAACATCGAGTAGGGAAAGGGTTCCAAGCAGTCTATGAGGTAGTTTATCCCTCCATGAAAAAGTTGAGCAGCCTAGAGCTGTAGCTAAGTGAAAGACGGAATTTGTTGAGACAGGTACAGTATTCTCTTGAGTACATTGTATTGTGACTATTATTTAATATGCAAAATTTCCTTTTCTCACTTAGATCATGAGGACTCATAGAGTTGCAGAAGATAAGCACTGCTAATATACAATGTCCTCGTCCTTGCCTATCACATGGATAGACGGAATGAGTAGCCTTTCATACAGTCTTTTACACTGCATGGGTAATCTTTCTGCAAACACAGAAATTTCCCATGCAGGAGTGGAAACACTGCCATCGTTGTGCCTTGGGAAACCCTCCACTTGTATCCTTTGTACAGTCACTAACTTGTGCTGTATGTCCAGCTTGAAATATGCATAAAAACAGTAATAGAAATGCATATGAAGTTCCATTTCATGTTTATGTATAATAACAGTGCTAGAAAGCTGTATGATGCTCCGTATTCTCTTTACAAGATGAAGTGAAGAAGCAGTTGAATCCTTTTTGTTCAGACTCATGCCATTTTTCACCTTTCAGCATCAGCAGTTGTCAGCCCATTGTTTAAAAATCCCTTGTACTGGTTCTGTTCACGATGCCCAAAGAGCTTGCTTTCTCTGACTAACAAAAAGCTTCTTTTTATTATTATTTTTTCCTCCACTGAATGAGAGAATAAGGGCAAGCAATTTTTGATTTAACCTCCTGCTGCTGAGTTTTCAAATTTTAAAGTGTTAACAAAAAGGGACTGCATGTTTTCAGTGCTGAAAGCTCTGATTATACTATGGCACAAATTTGTAAAAATCAAATGCAGGCAGAGAATAGCAGGCTAGAGATATGTGGCTCTCTTTAACTGCTGGCCTCCTATAATAGAAATTGAACTTTCTCAAGAAAGCTAGCTGTAAAAAGAGACTGTTTTACCAAGTCTTAGTCTGTATCCATTTTTGATAAATTCAGTTAACCTACAAGGGAACAACAGTATTGACGTATATCACTTTGAAAAATGCCAGCTGAAGGAGATACTTTTGTTTCCTGGGTTACATGCTGAAGCCATGTCATTTGTTCTGACTTATTTTTCTGTCCCTGCTAACACACTCTGTTCCCGTATTTTATGATTATATGTTCAGTCTCTGAACTACCTCAGAGGTATTGATTACATTTTTTGGTGAGTGAACAGTATTTCAAACAGCCTACATGAAATTCTCACTTTTGTTCCTATTTACATCATTGTTTGGACTAGAAATATAGTTAGATGAGTAAAATTGTTATCCTAAAAAGCCTCTAAAGCTGGTAAGTAATTTTTGGTGGGAGGACTTCTAGTTCCATAGTTTTCCTCAGCTGACATCACACATGAGAAAGAGTTGCCCCCAAAGAAGAAAACTGATGAGATAGATAGTTTAAATTTGGGTGTTGCCTCAGTGGATTTTTCCCAAGAATTAATCACTGGTCCTATGCCTTTTGAGTCTCCCTCCTGTAAGGATAATGAATATTATGGAAAGGAACCTTTAGGTTTTTTGAGTCTTCAGTAAATCAATGGATTCAGATGCCTGCTGAGGCACCTCACGATGCAGACCCAGGTCTAGGATTTCAAGACTCAGATCTGTTAAGATTCAGAGCATGACCAGAAAACCAAAACAGTATGGTCAATGTCACCACTGCTTTTACTTACAGCTTCTGTGGTGAGAAGAGTTTGGGTCAGGCTTGTCAAGCAAGTTTGATGTGAACAAAGCTTTCACAACAGAGTTGTTCTTACATTCTTTTTTCTTCTATATCCTACATGTATAGGGAGCAAACGTCTGTGTGGGCAAAAACTACTCTCATTTCGGTTTGCTGACACCCCATCAAATTTGAGTGCACAAGGCACAAGCACTTGTGTGATTCATACTGGTGTGGCTCAGGATGCTGACTTGAGCTTACTGCTCGGTGCTCCCTTCCTGGGAAAGCCATCGCTTGTTATTTAGAACGGGAGCTGATAGTGTTGACAGCAGCTCGGAGCAGCTTTGCTCCCTGGACAGTGCCAGAAAACAGATGTGTGATGTGCCATATCCTTAACAGATGGACATGCCATATGCGATTAACAGTGGTTATCCAACTTTCTCTCACATTGTGGGTGAACAGCTCTTCTCTTTTGCATCAAAGCCTTAACAGGCAAAAAAAGTGTTAGTTCCTAGGGGAGGTAGGTATTTCCCAGGCCTCTTCCAGAGTTTCTCAGTGCTGAACAGTTGTGTGCCTTTCAAGGGTCTGTCTACCTGAGACTTTGCTGTGCCCATATTCACAGCTGTGGAAGGTATCTTCTCTGACTCATAGTCCTGGGATTACACTAACGCATGTCCAAGTCTGAGCTAATTTACTTTGCTTTTCCTAAAGCAGGCTTAGATCCTGGCTAACATGGTCATGGACCATCTGAAATGACTTGGCATACGCAAAGAGCGAGCTCCCCTCTCCACAGAGCAGAGGCAGGGCTTGTAGAAATAAACTTGGCTGTATAACTGAACTCCAGCTTTCTTACAGGAAGGAGTGGAAAGTTGCACAATGGCCTAAGAAAAGCGACACACGTGATTTATGTGCTGGTTGGGTATCTAGGTTTGGTGGGACACTTCCAGACCTTGCTCCATGGGTTTATAGGTACTGAACCGCTCCTATGTTTTCGAGTCACACTTGGTTATGGACCCATGAATGATGCTATGGGGTAGTGTGGCTAAGTGGTTTGATGGACTATTGTGTAGGCTCTTTTTGATATTCAGGATGGAAAATCAGTATCATACCACTAGTCACTTGTGGCCTTAGCAAGAAAGCTGAGATGATCCAAGTTTTATCATTTTAGGGTATCAACTGTATCACATAGGGGACTAAACCAATTTTGGTGAAAGGCTGAAAATGCTGCAATTATACTGAGAAACATAGCTTCTATAAAATAATTTGTGTTTAGAAGACTAGCCTCCTAGGAGGAGCATAGAATTTTGCTGGAAATGTGCCAGAGCAAGACTGTTTCAAAGCTGACTGGCATATTGGTTTGGTTTCCCTCTCACTATAGATTTGGTTCATTCAGCTGAATGACTGGGCTTTGGGCTGGTTGATATTTTAGGTGGTGATGATACAAAGTGAGAGTTGAGAGGAAAAGATTTGGGGAACGTCTGCATAATTAAAGTCTTTTTAGACCCAAGCCAGGTTGTTTTTCTGTCTGAAATTATTTGGAGCCCTGAAATGCAGGAGGATTACAATGAATGGTTTTGATTTGGAGAGTCTACAGCACAATGTGAGACAATGGTCACAACAAAACCTACATAGATTGAATAGTGCAGAATCAATACATGAACAGAAGTGTGTGACAGGGGTTGCTATGGCATCTCCCATATTTAATAAAGGAATAAATAAAGGAATAGAAATCTCCATAAATGGTCTCAGCACAAATTAGAGCTGTTCCTAATGGTTCTAATATATGCAGTAGCATTTTTGAAAAATGAATTATCTTCTTGCATAAACAAGAATGGGTTTTTTTTTTTTTGATCGTGCTTAATATGACTTTAATTTGTCTAAATTTATGCCGTTTCCACTTGAACTGTCCCTGAAGCTTCACTTGGGGAGTAGGGAAGTTTTGGACAGAGAGATCTCTACAAGTGTTTTGTTCAAATGCCTTCTGCTGTTTTGTGCTGGAAGTGTAAGAGAACAGGCATGAATACACCCCAAAATGCAGTTCCTTGAAGAATACGGAACCTAAATCTGAAAGAACTTGAGCCCTTAATTTCATTACTTAACAGAGAAGGGACAGTAACAGGATTTACTGAGCGCGGCAGAACCAGGCTGAAGGCTGTTCTGGCAGCCTACCTGTGAATCCCAAACTGGCTTCCAGGCCAGGATGCCCCTGAGCGAGAAAACCCACACTTAGTTTCCAGATGGAGCTGCCAGACCACATCCTCCTGTGTCTAAAATCAAAATGTCCAAGGAATTAACAGGATTGCACAATCTGGGTGTGGAGACATGAAAGGGCAAGCAAGTTATATGCAATGAATAATTAATCTATGAAGTTAAGATCTGGTTTTGCTTGTCAAACTTTGATTTTCTCATTTAATCTTACTAGGATTTGATAAAATCATACAAATTTGAATAGTTTTGCCTGATCTGTAACTTTCAGGGTATGTTGTTTAATTATGTGTCATGAATCATGTGGTATAGTTCTTAATCTTGAATAGGACAGTGCTGAAACTGGGCATCATGTCTTGTAGGTGTTCAGGTATGTAATTTATTGACAACTTATATTTTCTCAGTAATATTTCTTATTGGTAAAATCTCAATTGTTCTAGCAAACAGTTTCATGCAAATGCAAGCAGTTTCATGCAAATGAATATCAAAGGGGCATATTATGGCAAAAGGTAGTATCAAGAAAATTTGGGTGAAAATTCTTAAAATGTTTTTTCTTCCATTTAAAGGTTGAGTGGAGGTTTCTCTGTGCTTCAGCATTTGTTACCCCTTAAATGTATCACACCCACCATATCTCCTACTGTTGCTGGAGAGTGTGCCAACCTTTAAATGAATAATTTAAAGCTAACTTAACTTTTCTGAGAATCAGTCTAATGAATAGATGTAGCTGATGCCCACTAGTTATCACATTCCAGCGTACTCAGTGAATAAATTATGTTTTTTTCCCCCTAGCATGAAACAGTCCTAATTTGTGGAAATGCATTTGCTAGTCACAAATATCCCTCAAAAAATGCATGCAAACAAAATAGTATTTGTTATGTACAAAAGGCCTTTACTCAGTTGAGTCACAGGCAAGTTTGTACTTCAACAACAAAAAGCAAATACCAAATGACTAATGATTAGTGTTTGCTTAGGAGAAAATATCATTGCTTTCAAGTTCAGGATTTTTTATGGGCTTGATTTTAAGCCTACAGGTAACCTGAAAGTCTCCTACTTCAGGCAGGGCAGGTAGCTGAAGAACAACTCTTTCCCCAGATTTTCGTGAAAAGAGATAATAACTTATGGGGACATTTAGAAGTAGCCAAAAGTAACAGGTACAGACAAGCAAAATAAAGATCATTTGAATAGCTCCATATCTCTTGCTGTTTGTCTCAGTTACAACACAGGAAAGTAGAGCAAACAGAGAGGAAAACACTTCACCTTGTGAGCTGTGGGCCTATGTAGCATCCTGGATACAAAGGGAACTGCACTTTCAGTTATTTAGAGTCGAGTTAATTGGAAGTGTAAATAATTTGCAATAAGAGAACAAATGAGGCTGGGAAAATTATTTGTCTGCATATTGATTGCAAGTGCATTTTTCAAATTCCTCGTGATGTGATAAATCCCACAGGTGGTAAAAAAATTTGGGCCAGATCATTAGCTGAAAACTCAGCACTATTTGCATTGCATTTGGAAGTGCTGAACAGTTTTGCCTTACTGTAGCTCTGCTCTGTAAATCAGAAAATAAAATTTAGCAGCTGAGTATTTTATTCTCAATAATAAACTATATTTGAAAATGTTTGTAGTTATTTGTTTCTGTGGATTTGCACAGATACACTTTTCTTTGGCATCATGTCACTTTTCAGCCAAAATGTATTTTGAAATTTAATGAGAAGCTAAAGGATGCTTATTAAGTTTTTAATTACTTTTCACTTATCCATTAGGCTGCATTTTCACCTTTTTACAAGAAGATCCGTAAGCATCTTTTGGCCAAAGATACACTGGAGGAAAGGTTATAGCCACTGTGATTTGCAAGGGGATTTTACATGTGCCTCAGGTAGGGACAAATAAACAACTGTATTCACTAGAATATCACTTCATGCAACTTTCTCTTGCCACTGGTTAGGCCTTAATATACTTAGAAGGTTTTTCTTCTAATTTGAACTCTGTGAGACTTTGGCTGGAGGCTACTTCTGTGTCCCAGTGATAAAAGAAGACATAAAACAACCCAGCGCCTGATCATTCTCCCTAGCTGTCGGTGAATCATGTTTAATAGCATCTCCATTGCAGTTTTGGCCAATTTGCTTGCAATGGCATCCTTTTCCATGGGCTTACTGCTCAGCAGGCCCTGAAGCAATCTATGAATAACTTCCCAACAGATGCTGTTTATGAATTGAAGCAAATGGCTTCCCTGTTTCTCTTTTTTCTCACTTCAATAATTTTCAGTTACATTACGATGAATATTTATAGTCCTATAGAAGTGCATAAAAATGGGAACAAGCAGACCTGTGCATTGTTTCATACGTGAGTGCTGTTCTAATGGGTTTTGGCTCAATGGTTTTAATAATGTTCTGTTGATGGACTGAAAAGAAAATGCAAATTGTAGATCAGTCACTTCCATTCACTGTTTTAGCAGACTGGGCATTGATGGAAGACTATATTAGGCGCACATATAGTGTACCTTATCTTCTGGAAATAATACACCCCCTAATACAAGCCTACAATACCTTTCTAGTCAACTTTGTTTCCTGTGAGTAATCCCAACTAACTGCATTGTTAAATGCAGGATCTTACACTGCTACAGCCGGTGCTTACTGGGTTTATCAGTCTCTGGCCAAAATGTCATATGGTTTATGAAAAACTTACCATAGAATCATAGAATGGTAAGGGTTGCAAGGGACCTTAAAGATCATCTGGTTCCAACCCCCCTGCCATGAGCAGGGACATCTTCCACTAGACCAGGTTTCTCAGAGCTCCATCCATATGTTTAGTGACAGAATTAGCCAGTGTTACAAGTATGTCATTTCTACAAACTAAGTTGGAAAGTGCAAAGGAGAAACTGATTTGTGATCAGCCAACTTTCTTTAACAGAACAGCATAAAATTCTTGTTCAATCCAAAAAAACGGCACTTTACAATATTTTACAATTCTGTAACAGTTCTTCAATATTGTTTTGCCAAGACAAGTGGTTAGATTTACAACTCTAGATGTTTATTGAGTTTTTTCCAAGGGAACTGTTCTTGGTGCTGCTTCATTCATCTCCAAGTGTCTGATCTACTTGTCATTTCTATTAAACAATAGAGAAGCTAAAGAAATAATGCTTTTACTACATGGTAAATCCAAGATTAATGAACCCCTCTAACTTGCTAGATACACTTGTACAAACATGTTGTCTATAAATATATACTAGATAGAACGCATGCGTATTTAAATGGAGAATATGTCACATTACTGCATTTTCCATTACTCCGTAATATATTCATTTGTACGATAAAAATAATTGGAAATATGAATGTCCACACATATTATTCACACTACACATCGTTAACACAGCATTTTATTCCCCAATACAGATGTTGGAAGCAGGAAACTGTCTAAACAATTTCTTGTATCCTAATATAATGGCACTCATATGGATTACAGCTTTTACAAATCCATTATAAATAGGGTACACTATATAAATATACTGTTGTGCCTATGAAACTCAGATCCTGTGGTTTCATCACTTTTGGATTCCCATAGAAGAATAAAAAACATGTACCATGTTAACATATTATCAATTGCCGTCTCAGGAAAGTAAACCGAGACATGCACTGTGTCCTGAGTTCTAGGCCACTGAGTAGCAAAATAATACAATTACAGCCACAGCAACCTACACTTCTAGAAGCATTTCTTTAACATTCCGAACTGTCTTCTAAACGACACTTATTGTAGAAGGTTGGCATTTCTAATTGACAGGATAATTTGACATTTAAAAATGTATGTTTGTTCCATTTTCCATCAAATCGATAACTTAAAGAGTTGTCATGTTGGATTATTAAGGCATAAAGGTCAGGTCTGGCTCCCCACACTGGGAGCTGCTGGGCAGTGGGCCCAGACCTGTGGCTGTTTGTAGAATTTGGCTCATGACCTTCTTTCTCCATCTCTTGCCCTGCTCTTCTTCTCTAGTCCGTGCCATCTGCTACAATTTCTTCAAAAGTTGTTGGCACTTCTTTTCTGCTTCTTTTGCACCAGGAGAGTGCAATGTGCTAGTGTCTTTCTCACATCTTTGCTGATGTTTTTTCTGGTCTTTGAGCAATTCTGCATATAGTATAGAATCATAAACAAGTCTTTCCCTTGAGACTAGATTTAATTAAGAAAGGTACCAAAAACACAGTAATGGAAAGCCCTAATATGAATTTTTCAGTATCTTATAAGAGTTAAAAAAATGCATTAAAATATTGACTACATATTCACAAATATGTCTTCTCCCTGTCAGTCACACACAATGGTTTTTTATTTAATTGTTGCATATAATTTATCTTCACAGTTCCCTCTATAACTCATTTCCACAGTTCCTTGCTTCTTGGACAGGTTATTGATCTAATGTGTACAGAGAAGACTTTTTAAAGGCAGTCTTTTAATAATAATCACCTATGCACAAAATCAGGGAGCTTTTTAATGTAAGCAGCAGTAAAAATTTGATCAATGTGAGCATTACAGCATTAGCCCTTAAATTGTTTCAGCTTACACTTAAGGTAACTGACATCACTTCAATATCTGATCTTTTCAGAATTTTATCATGTAGGAAATGTTATCTTCATAAATCACTGTCAGCCAAGAAATTTTGCTGAAGACATAAAATCAAGTAAGTGGTCTGAACATTTTTCCACTGGAAGTTGGGGACTGAACTAGATACTGGCCTTAGTTTCCAGCCCCATGATAGTGATTTAATATCTCAAAAATCCCCAGGGAACTCAGTGAAAAAGCTCCACCCAAAACATTTGAGAAAATGTTTATAATGTGTTACCGAAGCATCACTGATAAACCGCCAATGGGACACAGTGATTAGCTATGCTTGAAAGGAAGGTTGAGTTTATGTCTAAGAACTTTTTTCTTTAACTCACCATACCGATTCCTGCTGAGGAATATTGCTATCAGTTAAGTTTTCATTTAAAAAAAAAAGGTTGGTTTTTTTAATCCACTAGATGAAGGTCAAAGCATAGACCCAACACTCCCTCCTTATTAACCTCAATTAGGGGTGGTAAATAGATGCTTTCTCAGGTTAATCATAAAGAATTGATTTTTTAAAAGAAATACCTGAAGTAACATCTAAACAGTGAACTGCGGGGATCAAGCATGAAGACATTTCAGATCACACACTGGTCAGCTTCCCACAGGTCCTCAGGGACCATCGCTGCCGGTTGCAAATACCCTTTAGGAACAGGAATAACGGAGCAAGGGATATAAGAGAAATGAATGAAATGGATGCTCTTTCCAGGAGGAAGACACACCCCTATAAATGTACATGGTTTGCATGTAGTTGCGAACAGTTTTCTGTAGGTTTAAACAATTCTAATGCTTAGTGTTTCTAATGAGTTGTTTATGACTCTGGACCTTCAATTTACTACGTGCTGAGCAGGCTATAAATATTTCTTCTATATAAATTATTAATAAAATCAACATCTTTTATCACTTTCTTGCCTGACATTAACTAGGATGAGCTGAAAGTCCTACAAATGCTTTTAAGCTCCCCCACCAGTACACACGAAGAAAATATTTGCTTTTATACAACAGTGGAAGTGCTTTTTCTGTGGCTAGAATAAATTCCCTCAGTCTTTCTGTAGTGGATACTAATAAGCATGGTGGCTTTGTTATTACCTAACAAAAGGCTGACATGCTTTAGCTTTAAAAAATCATATCTTTCCTATTGTCCTTTTCTTCTTAGCCTTGTTTTCTGCTGTAGTTAGTTATTTATCTCATCTACAGAATAAACCCCATTAGTACTAACAAGGGAGATTCAGATTAAGGGCTCACAGAGGCTTGGATCTTAATGTTAACTTAGTTGTGTGAGCAGGAATTTATCAATTTGGGATTAAAAATTAATCACCAAAAGTGCTTTAGAAGCATGATTCATAGTCAAACCAAAATACCAGAATGTTTATTTGATTCCATAGAAAATACAGATGTCTTTATCTTAAGTCTATGGGAATTGCACTGGAAACTAAAAAGGAGTGTGTCTTTAACAAAGCTAAATTTGAACCATCACGTGTGATAATTTCATTTTGTTTTTCCCTGCTTTCTTTGCCTTCCTCAGTGTGACATGACTCAGACAAAAATAGCAGGATAATATCACAGATGTTCCTTTACACCAATCACTGGTTATTGCTTATCCAAATGATGTTTTAATACAAACACACAACTGCTCCTTCTGTTTTATTGCTGTCAAAATTTTGTTTCAAATTTAATAAATGGAGAAGTGTGAGCAGATGTGTCATTGACAGTTTGCTTTCTTCACTGGGCTGTGTGGCAAGCTAGAGGATGTTAGTCACATCTGCATTTTTAGAATATTTAATTCTGTGCCTTTTTCACCCAGTCTGGCACTCCTCAGTTGGCTGTTAGGGCCAGTGCAAATGGGCTGTGGCTGTGCAGCAGGTCTGGAAAGCTACCACAAACTTGCAGATGTACAAGCACTCAGCACCCATCGCTAGCTTCTGCCACTTCAGATACCTCACCAGCTTCTCAGAGAACATTGGGTAAACTCACTTTTCCAGCCACAGATGGTCCCCAAGAACCTTATTGATGATTTAATTTCTCCCAAATTTTTCTCAGTGTTGGACATAGTACCGTAGCATCCCTAACTGCAGCATGCCTTTGGTGTTGCTCCCGCTGTGCTCCAGTAAAGCCCATGATAAGACTGGCTGCCAACATCAGATCAATGGGAGTCTGCAGCCTCTGGGATGTCTGGGTCATCAGACAAAGGGCATTTCTTGTCAGGTGGAGGTGTTTCAGGACATCTTGCTGTGTGGTGGAATTTGGGCAGGAAAGTCAGTTAGATCCTAGCTAGCAAGGATCCCCTGATGTATTGAAGTGGGTAGCTAATGATTCTGGGAACCAGGCAGAGAGAAATCCCAGGGAAGAAACTATCTTAGTATAACAACAGCTGAGGCCATAAAACACTATGAAATAAATATTCTTTATAAACATAAAGTGAAAATACAGTCCCTCACTTAAAGTTTTAATGTGATTTATGTCTTTAATTTATTTAAATCAGTGACCCATCAAATGCAGGCACAAAATTAGAAATTCAGCAGAAATTTAAACTGCCATAAGGAAATACTGAGGTTTTATTTGCTCTCCTGCAGCTGCCTCTCCATGTTACATGAATTTATCTCAAAATGAAGCACAATGAGGAATCAGCTTGCCAGAATATTATTGATCTGTGATTTGGGTACCAGGCTCAATACACCATAGACACAGATGTGAAAGAGACAATTTACTCCCTCTCCCCCCCAGATTTTTCAGAGAGTACTTGGTTTCAGGTATATAAATCTGTAAGCTTTTCATAGCAGTTTTGTGACCAAATATGTGCCACGTATTACAGGATTTTTCAGTAAACTAAGAGTGAGTCAGTATCCTTGTATTAATCAGATGGTCATGGTTTGAAGGCTGCTGATATCCATGTCACATGGCCCAAAGGGATCTACACACAAGTCAGGTCTGTAAGGCACTGAAGTGAAGGGTTCTCTTTTTTTTTTCCCGGTTCTTTTTTTCCCCATTGGTTACAGTGGATTTGGTTCAAGCTCAATAAATTCAACAACAAGTACCGGATCTTCAGCTGGTGTAAATTTCACACATTTGCTTCAAAAGCAGCCACTGCCTTTCGCTGTGGGAATTTTCCTGCTATCTTGGGTATACACAATTTGCAAGTTCTGAAGTTGGAGTGTCCAGGTCTGTAACTTTGAAAAAGATACTGAGATTTTCCACGTGTTACTGGTGGCCGTACTCTGAACAGTGCTTTTCTCCTCCTTTTTACTGTCTTTTTTGGTGACTAGTAAAATCAGTACTTGTACAGACATTTTCCAGAAATATGTGACCAAATTATGCCCGCAGCATTTGGGAAAAACATGGTCCATGTATGAGGACAAGGTAAAAAATTCACAGCAGGAGATTTTCTTTAGCCAGCTGTGCTTGATTTTCTTTTAGGAAATTGGTGTTTATAACAATCTGTCCCTACCTGCAAAAATAATCCAACCTTTTTTCAATATTTACCAGGAAAGCTACACCAATGTATCAATCTTTAAGTACAGAAAATCATGTCTGAGCACAGGAAAAAAGGAGCGTTTTAATTCTCTCCAAGACATTGATTTCTTTTGTAGGCTCTGAGAAGTCAATCAACTTGCTTGCCCCTGCAGTAGCCACTTATTCAGAATATAGGTGGTGCAGGAAGGAAGGGCTGATGGGGCAGAGTGTGTGTATGGATGTTCATGGCTTGAATGAAGCACCTCTATGAGTGGCTGCCTCAACAAAGAGCCAGTTCACTTTGGCAGGCTTGGAATTGTACAAGCACTACTTGGAAAAGCTCTTTTATTTTCCGCAGAACAAGGTTAGTTCAAATCATGAGCGTATTTATTCCTTAGGAAGATGTCATTAGGACTAGGCTCTTTGAAGAGCAACAAAGACGAGTTGCACTTTCTAAAGGCTGTAACATTGTATGTAAAAGCTTTCTGAAGTCTGGCCATTTAGATTATTTTTAAAGTATTTTTTGTTATTAAATTGAGCCATAAAGATGAGATAATGGCATTCAAATATTTGTTCTCGTTCCACAATGATTATGTTATCACATTATCTATTTCAAGGAAAAGCTCTCACGTTCATGATCCAAATTTTTTGCAAGTGATTGTAGCTATGCTCAGCTCTATGCAAAGACAGAGTCTCCTCAATGGCCCATCAAACTCTGCTCTATGCTGCTCTGTGATGATCACAGCAATTTTGTCCTAAGCTTGATAGGACCAGGTAATAGAATAAAACTATGATGAATTCTGCAAGATAAGGACCAGTAACTGCTACCTATTGTACCCTACCATACTGTACAGCTTGTAAGTGGTACCCTACTATTATAGGTGTAGCTGTGCGATCTCAGTCTAGAGGTATGTGCTACAAGCACTAAGCATGGACATTGGCAGATTCACCTTACTTCTCATATGGAACCCGCGCTGATAGCAGTAGGAGACAGAAAAGGCATGCTAGTTTGTCAGTTATGCCAAAAGATAACACAGAAAAATTTATCCCAGGTTCTAGCATGAGTTTGAGAGTCTTTGTGGGTGTAAGGTGGGGTACTGGAAAACACACTCTGCCCTGTCTTTAGCCAGAGAGTGATCAAGTAGTGGCTTGCAAGTCCATTGCCTTGACCTCAGGGTTTTTTTTATTGTCTCAGAAGCTTTTCTGGATTTCCCTTCTGAACACAGAATCATAGAGTCACAGATTCATAGAATAATTTAGGGTGGAAAAGACTTTCAAGATCATCAAGTCCAACTATTAACCTAACGCTGCCAAGTCCACCACTAAACCATGTCTTCAAGTGCCATATCTGTGCATCTTTTAAATACCTCCAGGAATGGTTACTCATCCCCTGGGAAGCTTGTTCCAATGCTTGACAACCCTTTCAGAGAAGAAATTTTTCCTAATATCCAGTCTCTACCTCCCCTGGTAACTTGAGTTTGTTTTCTCTTGTCCTATCACTTGTTACTTGGGAGAAGAGGTGGACACTCACCTTGTTACAACCTCCTTTCAGGTAGTTGTGGAGAGTGATAAGGTCTCTGCTTAGCTTCCTTTTCTCCAGGCTCGGTCACTCCTCATAAGACTTGTTCTCTAGACCCTTCACCAGCTTCCTTGCTCTTCTTTGAACAAGCTCCAGCCCTATTCCTAGGCTTTCTGACCACATGCTCCTGCTCCATTGCCTGGTGTCATGCCACTGTGCTGACAGCTCCTGCTACAGCTCTGATAGTGATGCACAGCAAGCATGGTATGCGGCTGTGTCTCTGCAATTGTTATAGTCATGTTTAGATGCAGATTTAATCTGTATCAGGCATGGACATGCCCTGCATTAGTGTCTCATTAACAGGATCCCCTGATAGACAGCATATGCCAGGTTTTTCTGAGTCCTAGGAAGATAAAATAGGTGATAGCAATATAACATCAGATCCATCATAATACAAGAGAGAGGAATCCATGATATGTGATTTACTCTTGGTAAAATCATTCCCACTCAAACTTTCTAAACCAATATGGACTAGTAGAATGGTTTTATACTAGACCAGCTCTTTACATTTTCAGCTGTGATACCTTTGACTTAATACTAGGACTTTGCAAGCTGAATTTGCAGTACCATCAAACCACAGCTCCAAGAACAGTCTAGAATTCTCTTTCCAGTGTCATCTCTATTGACCTCAAAATGAGACTCGCTTTTGCAATACTCGGTGGATTATGGAGCCCTCTAATGTCAAGAAGCTGCACTGGGTGGAACGTCCTCCACAGCTCAGCTCCTCACCTGTGAGCTTGTTCAGGTTGTGAATACTGGCAGATTCATTTTACTATGTTGAACCAAAGGATAATATACTTTAAGAATGAAAGACATGTATTATACGTGCTAACTCTACATACAGACTTCCAAATTGTATGCCTGTTTATACTGTGGTAACTGCTGACTAGAGTGGTACTTCTTTGGGCCAGAACTCAGCATGGTATCTTTAAGAAACTGGTATTTTTTTTATTATAGATGTTTTTACTGCAGCGGTGACATACAGCATTCCATCAAGTACTGATTGGAAAAAGAGGTAAATAAGCACTCTGTGTTGCATGACGATTTTCTTTGCAGAATAGATACAAAGGAAATTTCTGGAAGAAGCCAGCAAGTTAAAGTTAGAAATGAAATCCTGCCAAACCCTTCAAGTTGGGAAAAATATGGGGTTACCAAAGAAACAGAAAAATGTGACAAGAGAGCCATGTCACTGAACCTCAAACATTGTCCAATTGCCGAAAGAAAAAGTGAGCTATATTAATAGTAGAGGGTTTAGCATGTAACAATGAGAAAATCTGTAATAATGGCTTAAAAAGCCAGTCTAATTTTCTGTGACCCTACATAAGCTTAGTAATACTCATTAATGTCTACATGAATTTGTTAAACCTTCTCAGCATTGAGAAAACATGAATTCTTTCAATTTGGATTTGTTTGCATCTAAAACTTTCATGTGCAGTAGCTTCTATGGGAGTGACAATAACTTCTATTTGAGGATTAAGGAAGTGCATTATATATTCCACATCTCAATAACAGTAGCTAAATAGTGTAAACATCTACCACATTTCTAAATTCAATCAAATGGACAGATCGCTGCCCTTTTAAGTAAGCAATCTTACCTGTAAGAGAATCATTCTGAATTTCATAATTAAATGAAAAATTAGATTAATGGAAGCGAGGCTATGAACTGATGCAGATTGATTGTAACAACAGGGTCATTAATAGTTATTAATGATAACTGGGGTAAACTGTCAGATATCATCCATGTGTAACTAGGTAGACATGAACAAATGATTAATAAATGTGTCTTAAAGAAAAAGAATCCTTGGCTGAGACTTTCGTGAACTTGCAAGCTAGAAGAGTAGATACAATAAAATACAAAAACAGGGGATTTGCTTTAATTTTGGGTATACTGTGTTTAAATAAGAAACCCAGCATTACGCAATGGCCTGCCATGGAAACAGTAATGTTATGGATTTTAGAAGTAAGTTGCAATGAAAAACCCATTTTGACTCAGAAGCCTATATCCAGCCCTGACTAATTTCATTATACTGCTCAAGCTGACATACTGATTAAAAGAAAGTCATTCCATTTACTGCTCCTTTTAATCGTTAGGTAAACATAATACAGAGTGCTTGGTGCGTTTGGTAAATAGGAAGTAGATCAGTTATTACTCCTCAGGTGCTGATAGCGCTATCATACTGGATTATCGCCTGTGTTATCAGCACCCCATTCTGCCATATAGCAACTTCCTGAAATTGCAACATTATAAACAAGAGGCCTTTGGGTATTTGCTTTTCTCTCTTTCACATATACATAATCACTCAGCAATATTAGGATTGTTAAATTATCCGTAGAGCCAAATGACTTTGAATTAGACTTCTTTCTTAACTATATCAGTCCCCTGTGTGCCACTGATATCTGTGGAACTAATACACAAAAAGATCTTCTCTGCTGGGGCCATGTTCCGCCACCCATTTCCAGACTAAGGTGAATCTAATGCATAAAGCCCCCTCAACAGCTCGTGCTACAATGCACAGAGTACACACTTCTCCAAGTGAAGAGATGGGTGAGAGTTCCCACACTAATGTTAATTTCATGGCTGTCAAAGAATCCTCTTCTATGTCAATGCTCTCACCCCTTACTGGAAAGGGACATTTTCAACTTACATGTGTGACTTACTGTCTTCAAGGCAGATGAAGGCATTGCAACAACAGGGTGGGGTTTTGCAGAACACTGGTATAGATATAGCTCTTCTAAAGCAATGGGAGCTGTACTATTGATTTCCATGAGAGTAGAATTAGAGTATAGCTTTCCAAACCTCTGTGTGTGAAAAATGCAGAAGGTATTTTAAAATTTAGAGATGGTATAATGAGGGCTAAGCGAAGCTGAGCTGGCCCACTGGTGGGCCTCCTTCCTATTGTCTCACTTTTGGCCAGGGAGAACCACTCCTTTCCTTGCATTTGCACTGGCATCATCTGACCTAAAAACCCAGGGCCAGCAATGGGCAGGGTGCTCAGAGACGGAAGGGAATGCACTATGGCACAGGTGGTGTTTCTCCTTGGACACGGCTGATCCTTTCCCTCAGATCCACAGAAGTATAGAGCCTTGCTGTGCTACCTTGCAGGGCCACCACACAGGAGGATATGTCTAAAACCTACGAAAAAGGGTTTTTAGATTTTTAGTCTGTCATTCTGCAAGAACGAGCCTCCAAAAGTGCCTCGGGTAGGAGTTTTGAAAAGCTCTAACTTTTCAAATTAATATTTTTCAGGCAGTTCCTGTCATATTTATTATTACAATTACTATTACTATTATTGGCATTTTTGCCTATAGTTGCTCATGCATTTTCACAGAGTGAGGGTAAAATTGGAACCCAATTAATTTTTCCAATTCAACTCTCACACCTCTGAAAACCAAGAAGATTCAGAAGTTGTCACCAGTCTGCCTATTATTTTGTTTGCTGCTTCCCTCCTGAACAGTGGCAGGATGAGCTTATATTTGATACCTTGTTGTCATTTCTCTTTGTTTGCTGTTTTCTAGATGCTGATGGCTCGTTGCAAATTGGATTAGGCTCCCAGCATGTCAGCTGTCTGGACAAACTGCGGGAGCAGGTTAGCTGGGAAGAAAACCTCCCAGAGATGCAGGTGTAGTACTGTGTGCATGGCTTTCCCTCTTTGCAGTCACTCTGACTTCAAAGAAGTGTTTTACGAGTTCCGACATTCAGAGCATTGTAGAGAAAAGTATTTGTTCATTCTTCCCATCAGCTACTCCCAGCAACAGCCTTAAAACAGTTGGTGAAGGGGAGGCGTTTCACTGGTCTGATTCCCTTAAAGCAGCAGCAACTTGCAGGACTGCATGGCAATGGTAGGTGCTGTGACTTTTTTGCTGTCATCCTTCCTAGCTTGTGGATTCTAGTTTAATACATCCCCACAGCTGCAATTTTCCATGGGCTTAGTTAATATTTTGCCTTCTGAATGCAGGAAGATGCATTTGCAGAGGCTGAGCCGGGAAGCAATTTTTCTCACCTGGTAGCATTTTAATGTTCTTGGGGAACACCAATCTATTTGTTAAAATTTTGTTCAAATAACACCTCAGCCAAAACTGCTATAACTCTTTTCACATGAATGTCCTTGTCCCAGTGTCCTTGTTTTAAGCATAAATTTTCTTCAGGGTCTGTTGTATTTGCTTATTTGTTTATTATTAAGGACGTTGCAGATTGAGAAAAATAAAGGCAAACAGGCAAACCTGCAGACTGCTGAGCTGAGAGACTCGTGTCCTAATAACAACACACAGTGAGGTGTAGATTCTCTCATTGGGATAAAAGTCTGGCCATGAACAATGACAAAACTCTCATTGTCTTCAGGAAGATCAGCATTTCTCCAGCGTCTGTCTCGTAAGAGCAGAGGTTCTCCTTCTTTGACTGAACCTTGTTTCTAATTCAGTCACTGTCAACACTTTCTTTGATTTCAACCTCATTATGATCTTTATCTATTTTTCCCCTTCCACTGAAAGGTTAGACTTCTTAAACAGAGCTATGAATTCTACAGAAATATTCTCATTTAGACAAAGTTGCCATTGAGTAACCAGGTATTTTTCATCAAAAAGACAGTAAGATCATGGCACTGATTTTACACTGGTGCTGAGAAAATTTACCCTTCAGGCCCACGTCTCAGTCTCCTGTTTGCTTGACTCATTGCTGATTTTTCTCTTAGCAGGTGAGTAGTTTGACCATCTGATTTTATTGTTGGTTTCTTTCCAAATGCCAGAAGTACTGAGTATTTAAATATATATCTGAAGTTCAGCAGGAAGTTGAAAATTGATTCTCTACAGCAGTTATCTGAGATACAGTTGAAGTTCTTGCTTCAAGTTAGCCAGAGCAAAGAGCTGAAGCAGTCTCAGTGGAATGCCAGCTTGGCAGATGTTCTGGAATGATTTCTGTGGCATCTTTGAAAATAAATTCAGAAATTATGCATTTTTTTAAAACAAGTCTCTAGTTTACTGTCAGCTCTATTAAATAAGCATGGAGAATAAGAAGAGAACAAAAAAGATTTTGAATTACTTGCATAATAGTCAGGCAGCTTTTGATGGAGGCACAGGTGATGAGTTGTCAAATATGGTGATGATCAGATTATGACTCCTTATGATTTTCTTTAGCTGTGCTGTGGTATGGCCACAGGCTCTAGTCACAGCTCATCCTCCTGGTGCTAGATCTCATAGTTGCAGATATAAAGAAGGTGGCTTCTGCCCAAACTAATCCACAGACTGCAACAGGAGTCAGGGGGTTGGACAGGACAAAAGGATAGGAGGACACAAGGTGGTAGACCATTGCTGGAGTTTGGATAGCCACGGAGACAGACATCTGGTGTCTGGATGGCTGGTCCTACACGTGCACATCCACTGCTAGCTGGTGTTGAAGCCTTGTGGCTTGACCTCTGCCATGAAAATGAATTCACCCTCCTCTAGTTTTCCAAACAGTTCCCAAGGCTGCTGAGTGCAGCTGAAGCAGAGGAGTGCACTCCAGTAAAGCTAAGTGCTTACTGTAAAACTGGCGTGACATAGTCATATTTTTACTAATGCGTCTGTGAATTGGGTGTACTAACAGAGATGTAATGACTCAAAATGGTCACCTTTGTCGTTCTGAGTCGTATATAAATGAATGGTTAAAACAGCACTTGGATGAAGAGTTTAATGATGTTTCTCTCAGCAAAATCCATGAAACTAATATTGGCTAAAATATTTGCAAGAATATAGATATGACTTAGACATTTCTCTGCCTAAGGTTCAGCAGCACCTCCAGTGGTAGCCTGTTAAATGCTACTTGGACTCCAGAAGCTGTGACACGTGACAGATCTCAAACCCCCTTTTATGCTCTGGCAAGAGAGTGAGTGCAGTAATGATTCACTATTACAGATAAGTGTTAGTTCAATACAGATTGATTTGGGTTCTGTATCTTTTTGTGTAAAGTGAATTTCCACACAAATGGGTCTGGTGTGTTCAAACTTCCTAAATAATGTTTCCACCAAAATTCTGTAATAAATAAATTTCCCTAAAAAATCTACTGGAATTAAAAATAAATCAGCAGATTCTCTGTTCAGCAGCAGCAATAAATCCTTCCTGTATCACAGCATACACTGTTTACATTTGCCTAGGGGCTCTAAAACATTATGAGATGAAATGATTTTCCTGTTCCTTGGTGTCTGGCTGCCATAGAATTTAAGTGTTTCATGAATTTAATTGTGAAGAGAACAGTTTGACATTTTTCAGCTCCCTGTGAGAAAATGGAAGGAGGAGCCAACTGGATCTTGTGCTGCCTGGAAAATGATTGATATTTAAAATTTAGCTGTGATGACTATATCAGGTGAGATTCAGAAGGCCAGCAAATGACCCAGTGTCCATTAAAGACCCACGTAAACTGTCAAAAGAAGGCTTTTATAGCATAAGTAGGCCCTAGCCTTCTGCTTGTGGTAGAATTTCATTCCAGGTTGCATAAATTTCTTTATTTATGCAACATTAAGCCAATTTTCAGCATTTCCCTGAAAATCTATTAGTTGCTTTCAGGCTCTCTGAAAGGTGTCATATGTCACTGCATGAGGATTCATCTGTCATGCTTTAGGGAGAGACTTTATATCTCTAGCAACTAAAACTTGTAAAAAGGCAGTTGCGATCTTTTGCTGAAGCATACATAGAAGAAACAAAAGCTACTACTGTTGCTTAGATGTAAAAAGAAATCTTTTTTTCAATGGAAAAGATTATTCTCGTTTACCTTGACTGCTGAAATCGAGGAAAACATGTAGCTTAAATCTACCAAATCATTTTTGTACAATTTAGCGAGTGAGAGAGGACTGCTGTACAAGCTGGAAAAAAAGCAAAACTACTAGTTGTGCCTCCTTTAAACATACACTCCTTTATAGTTTGGTTTTCAAATCTCTATTTTCTTTTCTTGGTCCTCTTTTATTCACTTTCATGCTTTGCAAGCAATATGGGAAGTATTTCTGGGCCATTGTGTATGCTCACTTATTCTGACTTCTCTGCTTGGTGCACAGAAGTCAGGGTGTGACGTGAACAATAATTTGATGTACAGAGCCTACAATGCCAGAAGAATCTAGTATTCTATTCAGAAGCAAGGGAAAACAAAATCTTTCAAAACCTGGGAAGAAGATGGGGTAGTAAAAAGGATGTGTGGGAGAAGAGGAATACAAAAAAAGGAACAAAGCAGATAAATTTCAGCTGGCATGTGATAACATACTCCTCAGTTTCCTAGAGTTAAATTTGTAGCTTCCAATATATTTTAGTGATGGATCCCGCATAGCAAACTTAACCTAAATTATCTCTTATAAATTTGTTTTCTAACAAAAGAAGGAATTAAATATCATCTTACAAATTTTGCTAATGTGCTTCGTAGTGAAGCAAAATCAGCAGTAAGAAAAAGAGTACTGCTGACAATTTCAGTGAAGAACAAAATCAGTCAAGTATAATGTTCATCATTCCTTATTTAGTATGCTAATTCGATCCTGACATTCTGCACTGTGATGTGCATGGCTTACTTTGTTCAAGATGTTACCCAAATTATTTCTCTGGGAGTTGTCTTCTTCCCTTGTCACCAACTTAATACACATGATTTTAGTATACACGGACTGGAAATGAGTGCTTCAAAAGTTCCTGATGGGCCCAGCACCTCTCTACGTGCCTACCAGATGACGCAGAGACAAATGAATCTGCTTCCAGGGACACCACTGCGTGAAGCATTTCTTTGGTTCATTAAAGCAAATGCCTGGATACACGTTCAATAAATGTTCTTTATTACTGAATATTAGCAGTGGTGTGAATGGGTCTCTTGAACTTTGTAACTACAATCAGGTTTAAGAATGACAGAATCTAAGTCTTGGGAACTGGAAAAAATAAAAGAGTAAATCTGAAAACAGAACAGACTAGAGACTGGAGAACTCCTGCGTCTCTCTTAGGGTGGAACTGTGCATTAGCAGATGGCAGCCTAAAAACAATATGTGCTGAGAGAGCTCGAGATGTATGGCAAGATTTTCAACACCTACGCAAACGCTCTAAAGAGTATTGTCTGTCAGGGGTGGTGTAGGAATTTACAAGTTGCTTTTGTGTGGATTTCTGAAGCTATTATCTACATACAATCAGCTATGAGATGTTGGAGGCAAATTTAAGGCAAATTTTTACAAAATGGGATACGAGAACTAGTCACAATATTAATCCATGTGTTTTGATGTGAGCATTGCAAAACTCATATGAAACAGCCCAGACCCTGCTTATTGGTGGATCGTGTAGCTAGGTTGCTTGTGAGAGGCAGCAGAAAATTGCAACTGAAGAGCAAATCGTGATCTTGCCATCTGCCTGGAAGGAATTATTATATAGGGTTTGCTGTCAATCAACCAACCTGTTTTGCAGCAAAGGCAGAACAGTATAAGACTTTTTTCCATGCTCATTTCATGCACTAATTCCTTACCCAGAGACTAACCATCTCCAGCACTAGCACAGCACACAGGTCTCTGGCTGCAGCTCTCTGCCCAGCCCTGCAAACAAGTAGTTGATGTGTGGAAGAGAGTGCTTGGAGTGTTTTTCTTAAATAATGACAAACCCCATAGCTGTGACAAGGAATTAAATCTTCAGGTATTGTGTTTGTTAAAGTGATGGCATCAAGAAAGTATTGGCTGCTGTAGATCACATATTTGTGTTGATTCTCACTATTTTTTGTTCCAGTGGAAGAACTTTCCCCAATCTCTCATTTCCACCTCTTGAAGGGAGACTTTTGTGTTGCTTTCTAATTTTTTTGGTTGGTTGGGTTTTTCTCATGAGCATAACTGGAGTCAGAAATTGTCCCTGTCTGCCTGCTTTCTCTTTTCAAGGATTTTCCTAAAAACTGTAGGCTGTAGTATTGCACACTAGAGTATTTAATCCAAAATCAAATTAGCTTGTGTAGCACCTCTAATCTGAGGGTCTCCAAACATACTAAAATAGGTGTGTGGAAGCCACACCATGCCCCTGCGGAATCCAGGGAATTTTAAAAGTAGTGAACTGAAATAGAATTTAAGGTCACCTACTGAATCCAGTGTAAGAATTCACACTGCAGGAGGCAAGTAGCAAAGAAAGCTCTCAATTTGTTAATGTTTTTCCACCACTGGCTTTCTTTGTGATAAAGTGGAAACAAATACACAGGTTTGCAGATAAGCTGCTGGGTAGATCCCCTAGTGTATTATGAGAGCTGAGATTCCCTCTGCAGCTGGGGCTGATGCAGAGTTAGTAGACCTTAAAGTAGCACCTGGAATTGCAAACACCAGAAGTGTGACACTGCACAGCTGAATTGGCTCCTTGCATTTTCCTCTTGCAGAGGTGCCAGTCAGAGCTTTCTTTCCAAAACAAGATATTTCTAAGCAGAGCAGCTGAGTTGTGCCAGGATGTGCATTGGATGTGTGCTGGAGCACCCAAGCATACCTGGGTGCCTGGAGATATTTCACAGGCAGGAGAGGCATTAAGCTCATAGCGGAGCTCCTAGCACACAACACAACCGCCCTGGCTTATTTCCTGAATCAGCCTGGTTGTGCCCTGTCACTGCGATTTACTCTTAACTAAAAAATATTTTGCACCTGATAGTTTTTTGAGCCTTCAAACGAGCTCATCCCTGTGTCAGGCTGTGGACCCATTAACGGCTCAGGTGCACTGAGTTTATAGAAGTTCCCAATCTGGGGGAGGAGGGGAGGTGAGAAGGGTAGGGTGGGGTCATAGTGCTGTTTCCTCTGGAAGTGGAAAAAGCAGCCAAAACTTTACAGAAATAAGTTTTTGAGTTAGGGGGATGTGGAAGTAAGAGCTTCACCTGCCTGCAAGCTCAGACCTGTTATTTTTAAGGTTGGTGCTTAGAAAGTAGGCTTTTGGGGCTGGTAGAGTGGGTTTCTGGTTGTGTTTGTGGTTTGTGTTTTCATGGTGTGTTGGAGAAGCTCGTTCCCCTTACAGTGATGGGAGGGGTTGGGGGTGGCCAGGAGAGGACTGATGTATTTTTGAGCTTTGGTCTGTGTGGTAACCTTTTTGCTATGGCTCCTGGCTGCTTTTCCTACCATTTTCCTAATGCCAGGAGAAGGTAGGAGGCTGGCTGGCTGGCTGGCTGGGCCAGGGGAGAGTTTGCCATAGTGCAGCTGGGAAGAAGTTGGGATATTGAGCTGGGAGGGACTTGCTGCAGTGTTATAGGGAGAAATTTGTTTCCTAGATAGCCCTATTTCTATGCTGCTGCCTGAAATATGTGAACTTTGACAAAGTAAGTTTACTTTAGCTGCTGTTGAAGGCTTTTTTTTATTATCTGGGGATAATGGAGACCTATTGTTTGTGAAGTTTAACAGAGAGGTAGGAACATAGCATAGAGGGAGTGAAGACAGCCCAGTGACCATGTCTGAACTCCCCATAGTGAATTTGCTTCCCAGAGTGTCTCAATTGCTTTGCTTCTGTTGGATTTGTTTTATTTATGTTGTTAATATTAAAAACACTTGTACCTTCATGTAAAAATTCACTTTTCATCAGGAAAAGTAAACATTAAACCTGTGCTTGAGGACTGATATTTGACATACTGAAACTGAGGAATCAAATACCAAGCGTCCTCTCTGGCTACAGATGTACTGATTTTTGGTTCACGGGCTCTGGCTCATGATTTGTCAGCTGTAGATGGGCCTTGCATGTGAAGTGGGTTTAGCGGGTCTGAAAAGGCAACTGCAGACTGACAATAAGGATAGTTCATTCTGAAACCAGAAATATTTCAGTAGTCTTTCATGTAATGAATTCAACTAGGCTAATAAAAGAATTTCTGGGATGAAGGCTCTTGAGCTTGTGCTGTGCAGAAGTTGAGAATCAATGAGAAGAGAAGATTCTGGATTTTCTAATCAGGATGATCTCTCTAGCTAATGTATAGCTGATAAAGGGTAACACTATCAGTACTTGACAAGAACACCATGACGGGCACCGCTCTAGGGCTGTCTTAACTTAGATTTCTTTGCTTTTTGGTATCTGTGAACTGAAACTAAATAAACAACTTGTATCCATTATATGAAGGTTATGTTTACCTGCCATGATGTCCGGAGCACAGTCATGGTTTTGTGGTTATGTTTTTAATATATTGAGTGCTGTTGAAATTTTGTTGCTTGGTGATAATGTACTGCACAGATTATTTGTCTTGTTAATCCTTAGTGCATACTGATCTTGTTGGCTAATGGAAAGCTATAGATAAGGGTTGAGATTTTTTTTTTTTGTGCCTTGTCCTACATACCTTAAAAATAACTAGGACACAAACTTTTTCATACAAACTTCCTTGACAAATATAGATGTGTTCTTTTTTTTTTTTCCTTTTTCTCCTTTCTTAGGCATGGAAAAACTGTAAAAAGCAGAACCGTTGCCTCCCAAACACAGTAATTGTGAAGACTAGACATCCCTTTAACAAGGAATAGCAGCATCTTCAAGGTAGGCTGGGAAAAATAACTGTGAAAATCTATCCTTTTGTGCTCTGCTCTCGCTACTCCCTGTTTTTGTCAATATTCAGACTTGTTATTTAATTCTTTGGTGTTTTCCAGTATGAGCTACTTCTGGTGCTCTTGTGTTTTGTTTTGGTTTTTTTCTGATGGCTTTGCTTATGCCATTTTGCTGGTTGGATCTTCCCTGTACATTTGGGGGTAGAGGACAGCTGACAAAACTGCTGTGTCTGCCAAGCAAGGTTGGTGTGGCTGTGGTAGCAAGGAGAGAGGTATTGCGGCAATGTGGCATGAGATAAGAGGGTGGAAAGGAGCCACCAGGTTTCTGGGTGCCAAGCACAGCAAACAGAGCTTCCCCACTGAGCGTGTCGTGCTGTTCCCTGGTGTTGCTGTGTCCTTGGCCAGTCCCTTATACCTACATAGCTACACCCACTCTGGAAACGGAGCAAATTTCCCAGCACCCTGTATTTAGGTGGGACAATAACTGTCTGAACCAGCCCGTGGGCTCCCATGGAAAATGGTTTCCCTGCACATGTTGTTCCTCAACTCTGCTTCTTTAAGCTTTTGGTGTGTATAGTCTTTGTGTTTGGCCAGCAGAGGCTGTGGCCACAGCCAGATGATTCACCAAATCTTTCTTTGACATTTTCCTTCATGAAAACTTGTGTGGCTTTCTGGATGAGCTTCTTGCAGTCAGCATGGTTGCTTCTTGGAAAATCAGTGCGTCTTCTCTTGCTACTGGAAAAGCTAAAGGAGAAGAAAGCCTGACAATATAGACAGTTGTAACATTTAATGCTGTTGTAGAAGATGTAGGATGGGAAGGAAATAGGTTCAGTTCAGTCACTGAGGTTGGACCAGTTGTCCTTCAAGAGGAAGAAGAGCGATGGGGACTGAGAAAGGGAAGTCTCAGGGCAGGGAAAGCTTTCCTGGGAATATACTGAAGGTGCAAGAAAGGAAGTGGAAGACCACTATGAACATCTGGCTGAGCAGAGAGGGTTGCATGTGAAATGTCAAGTATCGCTACACTTGCATGCATTGAATGTGGCATGTAAGCGTTTGTCTGGGCAAAGCTGTGTCCACAGCTGGTTTCTAGGAAGCCCATATATCTTGTGCTCTCCCTGTACCAAAAGAATCCTGCTTTAGTGTTTGTGTACTCCCTGTTCCACTGGGGAAAGAAAAGAAGTGCTAGGAACACACAAGGGAGGCTTAGGGGCCTGGGGGAGGGTTGCTGCTTGGCTGGTTTTAATCTGAGCTTCATGGTTGCTGTTGAGGCTATTACATTTTAGCAGATCAATCTTTGTGCACGCAGCTGCTGGTTTTCCATGTGGGCTGGCTTTCAGTGGAGGGCAAGTGTCGTGGGGAGGCTAGGGGGCCAAGCAAAACTTCTGCTCTGTCAGATTTTAAAAAAAGCTTCCATAAATGGTGTGGACATGAGACAAGAGTCAGTAATTTGTCTTTGGTGAAGGTAAGGTAAAACTTGCTGTTAGACTACACTTGGCTTACCTGGGGTAGGAACGTGTAGGTACTGAGGAGCTGCAATGTGCACTGCCTGTTGCCCAGGCATCAGCCAAGACTGAGTTTGGGTCTATAGGAAAGAGCTTTGTAGGGTGGGTGGAAGCAGCTGGGAGGGATGGAGAACACAATCTGTGAAAAGCAAAGCTTCATTGTCCCAGGAGCACTAGAACTAATGAGCTTTGCATTTCAAAGGTGGCAAGCCTTCTTTAGACCCTGTAAAATACATGCCTGGGATTTGTTGTGTTAAATCTCTACACAGGGAAAAGGCGTGTGTGGAGGAGGGGAGAGAGGCAGAGGAGGCAGCATGCAGAAAGTAGAGGCCAGAGGCCCTTATTTGGGTGTAAGTACCAATCTGCTGTCTGCATGAGTCTGCTGGAGTTGCATATGCTCCCCTTTTCTGTGTGCATAGAAAATTGTGATAAATAGAGTTTCAGGCAGTGAAGAGCATTTATTTTTATTTGCCTATTTTTGTCATTGATTTGGCATCTCTAGATGAATGGTGGAACCAGGAGGAAAAGGCTTTTCTCCTTATGAATACAATCCTTGTGTGTGTGAGGCAGCCTGTCTCAAAGGCAGTTTGATGCCTGCTGACCCCTTGCAGCCTACCTTCACCTTGGAGATATCACACCAGTGTATTGGTCTGCTTTTGGCAGCTCTGCCAGCAACCCATGGAGTCTTTCACTCAGAGCTGTGGGTGGGCAGTTTTCTGTGCTCTCTGACTAGGATAGCTCAGGTCCTGGTCTCTGTCCTTTCTTCTGTTTGCCATCAGATATCAAAGTGGAGATGGAAGGACTTCTTTCTGACCACTTCCCAGCAGCCAGGCATAGACCATGCAACCCAAAGTCTGTTCTGCCCCTCTGCAGGGCTGGGGTCCATCCTGCCCCAGTGCTGGAGAGAGCTGTAATTGCACAGGATGGTAGACACAAACTTTTGCCCAATCTACCTTCTTTCTAGAGACAAACTACTCTTCCAGCCTTCCCTTTTTATGACAAAGGCTTTTGAAATGTGCAGACTGTTCAGTAATGCATTGTTTTTCCTTCCTATTTTCTTTTCAATGTGTCAGTTTTAGTAGCCCCACATTCAATACACAGGCCTGTGGGCATCATCCCCTTCCTGCTGAAGTGAAGAGGCTAACCAAAGCATCAGGTGAAGATGACACTGTGCCTAGCTCAAAGCAGGGTATGAGGAGCTGTTTCATGTCTTGTTGGTCCACTGAAAGTTAAAATTGGCAGCAAAGACCTCAAAGCAGGTGTGAGGATGCTTCTGCAAGATTTGACAGGGACTCCTCTGTTCCTGTCTGATGCTGTGAGCCAGGGCAGGGAAGAGACTCTGAATGCAGCCTGTTTAATATTCTCTTCTGTCTCTCTGATCTCCACCCTACCCTGCAGAAGCAACATGTCCCATGTTTCTGCAGAGCTTGTCCTGAGCAATAGCAGCATCTGTCAGGGGTTACGGTGGCATTAGCCTCATGGAGCTGGAAGTTAGCAGTGCTTGGCAGAGTGTCAGTTCTGCTGTACCTTACATAAATCTGTATCTTGCATAAATCTGTCTCTGCCTACTCTGCCAAGGTGTGTGGTCACAAATTGCCTGATTCCTCCTGCTGTCCACAGGCCTTTCAGTTTCCTAGAAGATTTTATTTGCTTCTTGAGGCCCCTCTCCCTCTTCTTGCTTCACACCTCCCTACTCCATACCCTTTCCCTTGTAATTTCCCCATAAGCCCTAGAGGGAACACTTGTTAAACAGGTGGTGTTTTAAAATAAATTCCCATCCTGCCCCTCTCAGGTGCTGCAGGAAGCTCCCCATGTTCCTATGGAAAGAGGGGAGGTCCTGAGCCTCCCAGTGGCTTTGGCAGCAAACCACAGCAGCCTGCCACCCACCACCTTCTGCTACGGGCTGCACCTGATCCCAGATCCTGGTTCCTTGCTCATCAGGACTTGGTGGCACTTACTGTGCCTTGGTTGCATCTTGTCAGCTTTCTTGGACACTTCTAGACCCTTCTGAGGCCAGAAAGTAGCAGCAACTGCCTCAGTTCTTGGCCTTCTTCCAGCGTCTAAGGGAATTCATGGGGAAAACAAGAAAACATGTATTAAACAGCTCATTATATCCCCAACCCTACTTGTGTCGTGTTTATTGTACCAAGCACCTGGAAAAAAAGTTGACCTCTTGAAAGCATCTCTGGCCACCACAAGGCTCGTCCTGCGCCATTCCCTCCTCCCCAGCACTGCTCCAGGACCTGATGGGAGCCATGCTGTGGTGGTGGCGCGTGCTGCAGGGAGGGTCCACTCACCAGTGCTCTCGTGTGTCACTTTGTCACACCCCTCCCAATTGTTTTCTTGTTTCAAGGCTGTAATAAAGAGCTGCTCTGAGCGCTGTGGCAGAGACCAGCGTAATGTTCCCGTCGGTCTGCAGGGCCAATCTCTTAATATGCATTGTCCAATAAAATACAGCTTCTCCAAAGGCGTGTGTGATCTCTCAAGTAAGCTCATTGAACCTCTTGGTGAGAGTCTCCACTGAGATATTCTGTCCTTGGGTGCTGAGAAGGAGGTGCTTGAGAGTAAGAGTACTTATTACTGTTATTTACTATAGTTTGGTGTCTGGAGCTGGTAAGCAGTGAAGGTAGTACGCTCACACAGGTTATCAAAGGAAAAAAAAATTTCCCATGTTGTGTTATAGCATGCACCCTAGGCTCTGAAAATGGAAGTTTCTGTTTTGTCTCCAAGCATTCCTTCTTGTGTAGGCAGATCTGAAAGCCGTAATGCTAAGTGAATGGTATGTATTAAGTCTATACAATGGCTCTTTAAAAGATAATTACGTATGGTACAAGAGGGAGAGGAAACCACTCCATTCCTGTAAATGGCCACTTAAGATATGGACAAAAAAATGAATAACTGTAATAAATAATCTGGTGTATCTGAGCTTTAGCATTTAGGAGGAATAAATCAAAGCTCTTTCTCTATTGTCTGCTGAGATGCATCGGAAATAGAGTTGGAAGGGAAGATTTCACTCAGAGTAGTGGCAAGGTGTTGGAAAGCCCATGGGAGAGTCTAGGAGTCTCCTGCCTTCCCCTGTCTCTCCCGTGCATTTTGTTACACTTTCCTTGCACCACCCCTCCCCACTCGCAAGCGAGTGCTGCTCTCCTGTGAGATGGAAAAGACTCCCATAAGTCTCACTTGCCTCTTGTGAAGAAGTGCAAGAACAACACCTGGGGAATCAAGCCTCTGCAGGCAGAATTAACGCGTCTCCCAGATTGCTCATTGGGTGTTGCGAGTCCTTTGCCTCCAACGGCTTTGCCTTTCCACCAGCGCTCTTCCACTCTCCTCTGCCCATTCGTACTGGCTCCTCGCAGACGAAACCAGCCGCTCTTCTGCTCCGTGCAAAGTCTGAGTGCCGGTATTTAAATACAGCTCCGGTTGCTAAGCCTCGGCGATGAGCGGAGTGCCTGGCTGGGGCTGGCAGCCGAGGGCTGTGTCGCTTTAAGGCATGTGATACTTTTCCGAGCAGGGATGTATTGAAGTAGGCTACGGTACTTACAGCATTGTATAGCAGTGTACGTACAGCTGCCTTACTCTGCACTGCCTGCGCTGGAGCGAGGCTGCTCTGTCGTTAAACAGAAACTGCTCCTCGTCCTTAAGTATCCTGGAAGCTGCAAATTATCTCAAGATCACTTCAAAGGTCTCATCAAGCAGAAGGTGATGCTAGGAGATGATTTAAAGGTGAAAATGAGAAGGTTTCCACCCCTCAAACCTTGGCCACTTTTCTGACGGCAGAGTCTGAGAGCTCAGATGTCTTCTTTACTCTGGGAACAGGATTTGTAACAAAAGACTTTTTTTTTTTTTTTTTTTCCTTCCTCTTCTTTTAATCCTGATAAAGAAGATTATTGGGAAGCTATTATAAATCCCATGTTGTGATACAGATGGATTTTAAAAAGTGTTAGATCTTTCCAATGAACACTAATAGAGTGCTCTGTTCTTGGTTGGATTACTCAGGTAAGGAGCTTCTTTAGGATTTAAGATTCAGAAAGCAGATCTGGAACTCATCAGATAAGTGGAGGAATACTCACTGCTGTGTTTCTTACTAACAATAAGATGATCTGGGTGTAAAGGTGTGTATGTGACCGCAGTTTGCTGATGAACAAGTGCATGAAGAAATGTTTGTAAGAAATGCTGGGGTTTGAGCAAAGGTAGTTTGAAATAATGTAGTTTTGAGAGGTTTTTATAAAAAATCTGGGGGGGGGAGGAGGGCTGGGGGAAGCAGAGACCTATTAATAAAGTGTGCTGTCCATGTGGTTAAGAATATGATGCCCAAGGAAAGACACAGGAGCATTTAGCAGGCTGTAGAAGTTTGGCTTTGCTTCCTATTTGGCTAGGATTTTTAAAGTTCAGTTTAAATAACCTGAATACCTGAAATATCCCTGTGTGAGAGTCACCTTTCTTTCTTACCTTGTTGTATAAAAAGCATGGGAGCACCAAATATGACAAGAAGGCATTAATACCTGAAGACATGGAAAGCCTACTGGGAGCTCCCCGATCTGAGGGGATTGAATCTATTTTGCAAGATAAATAGGTCTACAAAGAGAGGAGGAAAAGTACACTGTATACTGCAAAGTAAACAGTCGGAAATGAAATTAATTATATGCTGAGCAGTCCATCAAACACTCAGTACAGAGAAAGGAAGAGCCTCACGCTGATTAAAATAATGTTATGGCATGTTCTATTGATTATACTGCTCAGTTTATGTGGTTCTTTTCAGCCCTTTTAAAGCTTTTTTAAAAAGCTTCCCAGAGACTGTCTGCTGCTTTAAAATCAGGGGAAAAAAATTTTATATGCATATATTTTATTACCACTGTATTTCAGTATTTTAATATCATTAATTTTTATACTGCAGTAATCCCCCTGATTATATCACATGCAGACTTTTTATTTTTTAATTGTTACGGACATGATTTTTGTATGTGAGAGACTGAATCTTTCAGAGTCTTTCTTGCTCTGTGAAAATGATGTTCAGCTGATTGGATTATTAGATAGAAAACGGCATCACGTCATTGGCTGGATAAGGAGAGTGCCTGAAGTTTGATTAATTTGGCAATATGAAATGCAGCAGAAGGTGTTGTTAAGGGAACCGGACGATGTGTAGTGTAGCTGAGCCTTGCAAACCTCCCAGTCCTTGCAGGCATGTAGGAAGAGCTGTTGAAGTCAAAAAGTCAGAGGGAAATTTAGCCAGTTATTACAGTAATGAATACAAGTATGAAAAGTCACAGTTGTCTGTATTTGATGGCCAAGTATGCAAGCACTGGGAGACAAAGAAATTGCTCTTTCCCTTTGCGATAGGAATCTTTTCAAAATTTTGAGACAATCTGCTTTGCGAACAGATCTAGTCTTCTATAGAGTCCATGTGAAATTCAGTCTGCCCATACTCCAGTCCCACCACATGCCCAGCCTGAACAAAAGGAAGCTGATTTCGTCTAGGGATTAGAACATAATTCTGAGAAACAATTGCTTTGGTTAGCAGACAGCATCACGATTAAAAATTAATGCTCGCATAAGTCAAAAACAATAAATTGTTACCTTCTTGGTCAGTATTAGCCTTCCAGTGTTGGGACTGGAGTAATTTTGAAATGCATCTCATATGTGATGATGTTGTATGCCTATCTGTAATGTGTTTAAGGGAGTTTTGATACTGTCTGGACATCATGGATCTTTAGCTGGCTGTGTGATATTTTTTAAAAAAATTTGTTTTTAACTCCCTTGTAAATTCAGCTATGGACCAGTGCGGGACTAATTTCCAGCCTTCTGTTTACATTGAGTCTGGTTTTTTTTATTCCTCAAATCGTAAAAGTTTCATTTTTACCACTGAATCTTTAGTTATCCAGATTTCTGTGTTGACATCTTGTTACCTCAGCTGTCCTTTTTGGACATGACCTTTGCTGTATGACAGTTGCATCCTGCAGGGGGGAATAACAACCCAGAGACAAAAGATACTTAGCAAAAGGAGTAAAAAAAAATAAAAAATTTAAAATACTTTTGTAATGGAAACTGACTATTCTGTGTGCTGTAAGGCAATGGATAATAACGTCTGTCTAATATTTTGTTTAGAGAATGGCAGTGGTCTCTGCAATGTCCTGGGTCCTGTATTTGTGGATAAGTGCCTGTGCAATGCTGCTCTGTCAGGGGTCCCTCCATCACACTTTCCAGCAGCATCACCTGCACAGACCAGGTAGGACTGAAATCAGCTGTGGGATGCTGTAAGATTGCAGGCTTGCTGCCCGTGCTTATGTCTGTCTTGATGATTGAATAACCGTAAAATCCATTTTGTCATGTAACTTTTATGAGTTGCTTGCCTTTATATTGCACAGCATCTTTTTTGGGTCGGTCTAACGTGTTGTGCTTTGCCAATCTGAATTTGGTGTTTTCATCCTTTAACGTCATCTTCTAACAACTTCCCAACACAGGAATCCCATTTTGGATAACTATTTAGCTTCTCTGTCTCTTTCTCTGCCCATATTTCTATCTCCTCTTCTCCCCATTTTGTGCGGTTCTCAGGTGGATGTATAACTCTGAAAGACATTGTGACAGCACAGGTTTGGGTAACTTTGCAGTATAAGACCCAAACTGGGCATGGGTTTGTTACTTAAAATACTGGCACCAAATCGTGCTCAAGTCACTAGTGTTTACTGGAGGTCAGGTGTTTGCCTTAGCATAAATGAGACAGTTGCTCTAAGGTTCTCAAGTTTGCCTCTGAAAATTGATGGGGTTGCAAAAGTGCAGCCCAGAGGAGAATTTGGGGCTGTCTTTCAGTGGAGTGAAGTGCCTGCAATGTCAGAATAAATCCCCCAGGTTAACGGTGGAGAATGCAGTTCACTTTGACTGTTGTGATCCACAGAGACTGCACATTAGTAGTTTTATTGGGTTTTTATTAATAGAAAAAGATCACGTTACTTTTTCAACTGTTAATTGCACTTCATAGAGTGTGTGCTTTGTTAAAAATTGAGGAGCTGACATATTCTAGTGCAGCGCTGTCGTCTGGTTGAAAGTAGATGGGCCAAGAATGCCACTTCACAGATTTGGATCCAAAGAAAGGTGGGAGAGGTTCTAAGAACTTTAGAAACGAAAGATGGAAAATGTTAACTCACAATGATGAATCATTTAATAACGTGGCAACTAATACTTTAATGTTTTTTCATCTAACGGCATACCTTCAAAGACAGATGGCCTTGAACTGCAGCCCTTAATGTCTCAAAAAGTCTTAATGACTCAAAAGTTTTCCCAACCAAAAGCCATAGGTATTGGCGTTGTCTTGCTTTCTTGTAATAAAATTTGCATAATATGAATGAATAGACCAAAATCTGTGATAGACCAGCTCTCAGAAGCTAAGTTAGAGCATCAGATTAACTAATGGTGTTGTCTTTACTAGCTAGCACTGGAAGTTTGAGAGTATTTGAAGTTTGAGTGGTGAGGTTTTTATCTGGGACTTGCAGAGAAAGGAACAAAATATTTATTATAATGCAATCTTAAATAATGCTGACGGTTATTTCAGTCTGTCCCCCAGAGAAGGAAATGGGGGAAAAACAGCTCAGCTAAACAGAAAGGTAAAAGGAAAATGTAATCTCATTTTGTAAAATCAGTTGAAACAAGTGACATTATGAGAAAAAATGAGAGCTGGGCAGATTCGGAGCTCTGCAACATTTGCCTAAGCTTGAAAAATCACCTTTTTTATGAAGCAAGAACAGCAAGACACTGAATGCATACCAAGTGTTGGGGAAATGTGAAAAATGACAAAATCTTTCACTCAGAGATGTGATACAGATAGAGTGAAGGTTTTACAGCTGCCTCATCACCTACTTAGAAACAGCCAAGCTTTCCCTCCTGCGAGCCCTTCTCAGGCAGCTTCTCCGCACCTTACATGAATAAGATTGATGGTGTTCTGATCCCAGGCAGCCAATTTCAGTCTCTCAAGAAATAATCCACTACATTGACAGATGAGTGGAATTTGACATGATGTTCACCTCAGATTCAGATTGTGCTGCACCTGGGAAGTACCAGCTAGTGAGCGTCCTTTAGGGAAACTGTTAGAGATTTTGGACAATTTCTGCTGTCACAACAGAAAATCAAGACAGTGTTTTTTATAAGGCCATGAATTTGCAGTCTGCTAACTGAATGTGAAAGGTTGTACATAAAAGGGATGGAAATATGTTAACTAGCAAACTGATTTTAATGTATTCAACTGCAGTCCCTGAGCACACCCTATTTTTCATATTTATAATATTAGGAATGCGTCATTTACTTTTAGTTAGTCACTGTGTAAGTAAGATTAAAATGTTCAGCCAAATAAAAGTGAATAAAAAATGGATGCAGATGAGCCAGTGCATAATTTCAGTAATTTAATATTTGGTATATGAAATTTCAACTTATTGAATCATGGCAAATACAGCTGTAATCAATAGTGTGCTCAGCATACCTTTTCTTCCAGTTCGTGATCTTCCATAGATAATGAGATGCTCTAAAATAAGAGAATTTGAGCTGTTCAACTCCATCGTGGGGCTACTTTGGTCCAAGATAATTAAAGACAGGCACCCCGTCTTGTGCTTCTCATACTTGATGAGTAGAAGAGTCTCACTGAGCACAGGAAGATGCAGGTAAAAGATAAAATCCTCATGGAGTGTTTTTAGCATAATAAACTTGAACTGAACTGAGTGGATTAGCACAGTGAGTATACCCATCTGTACTACTGTGGCTAATCCAGTTTTGAAACCCTGGAAATCAGGGCAATATATGAAAAGGTTAGTTTATCATTAGAGGAAGCTTGGGATTTTTTTTTTCCTGAAGCTTTCTTAAGCAAGTGTCTGAATGGGCTGAAACAGGTTTGTGCACACTGCAATGACAAAAGTTTAAAGCTTCCTCTGTGTAGTATAATTTTTCAGTTTTATGATTCAGTGCTTCTTTATTCAGTTAGATGACTTAGCAGAAGGTACAAACCTGAAAACAAATGTGATAAACCGCTTTACGTGACAGTATTTGTAATTGACTGTAGCTTTATTTTCTGTGAAATGTTGGCAGGTGGGCACGGATAGTAAGGGCATAGTAAATATTGCTTGAATATAAGATGGATGATGCTGTATTATTTATACCTGTTCATGAATTATTTCTTGTCTCATTAACACAATGAAAAGTTTGAATGCTTCTGGTAAATACCAGTAAGTATCGGTGGCTGTTTCTTTTGACTCTGACAGTTGGGGTGGGCAGGGTAGGTTTCAGGCTTCTGAATCGCTGGGATCTGGAGGAGACCTTTGGAGTAAGCTAGGTGAGCACTATTGCAGTAGCGTTCCCCTTGGGTAATACACGTGGCTTTCTGCAGGTTTTTTATGACTATATTTCATTTTCATGAAAGTTATGTTAGGAAAAAGATGTGTGAAAGCATTCACATGAAATAACTTTATGTGGAAACAAATCTCCATGTTTTTTCAAGCATGTAATTTCTGTATGATTTAATCAGAAACACGATAATGAGAAGAATTCCACATTGGCCGTTTTAGGCTCTGGGATACATACAGTTGTAGAGCTGTTGAATTGGCCTGAGGATTAGAGTGGACAGATTGTGATTTGCAGTTAGCAGAGTGCCTGTGATAGTCCATTGATCATCTGATTGACAGGACTGACCCTGGCCAGAGGTAAGAAGTAGATGCTGGCATTTAGCAAGACAGTAAGATATTAACAAAGCAAAGAGTTCAAGGTTAAAAGATTAGAAAATAACCATTCCCCCCTCAATGATGCAATTCTTAGTAAATTTTCTGTCTTTGTTCCATAAATAAGGGTTGTTTTACTCCTGGTAAGGACCATCAGCTAATACTGACCGTGAGTTGCTTAAAAATATAGGGAAGCACATTGCATTCACCTGTAAGTTTGCGTAAAATAATTAGGTACACATTCAGGTTGCTAGGTTAGTCTTGCATACAGTGTAAAGACGTGAGGCAGACGCACGCAGAAACATGTACTTACTGTAGCAATGCTGACATTTGCAGATATGTTAATTAAAAATAGGCCTGTTCAGGGAGAGAAATCATGGACTGAATCAAGGCTGGAATCGTATATCTACTAAACATGAAGTACCAATAAAAATAGTGACAGTAGTTAATGATGTGCCCATTAAAAATCCTCTCAAGAAGTGATTCTCTATACTGCATATCACAAGGAAGAAAATCAGTCTCAAAGCAATTCTACGCAAACTAACAAGCAATATCAACCTAAGGATGCTCTGAGCATGTTTCTCAGTAGGCAGCATTTTGCAGAAATTTGAGTCTGTGGCTGTGAGCAAAAAATTTCTTAGTTCTGATCTTGGCTTTCCCACTGATTTCTATAGCCTTGGGGGAAACTGCGTATTTTCATGTTTCAAAAGGTCTGCTGTTTTCATATGCCCCATAGATGTGGCTATTCAGTTCAAAACAGACTGGGAAGAATTCTGGTCTGAATCTAATTCCTCAGGAAAGTACATAAAATATATGTCTTTACTTTGCAGAGCAACTGAGATTTGGAAGATGATTTCAACAGGATTTTTGCTCTTGGTATTGACAGAAGCAAGTGTAGGACTAAGTAGTTAATATCTAAATGTATACAGTTTCTGTGATTAGCAAGGATTTTACTCCATTAATCATACTGTCTGAATGCAAACTGTTGCCTTTAGTACACAATGTCCAAATTGCCATGGAACAACTTAGCCAGTATCCAGCAGATCATGTCATGGACATGAAAGCTGACAACTGGTGTTTCGTGCTGTGTTAATTAGAATGAAGAAAATTTATAAGCTCTAAGGCCTGATTCAGGTCTCATTTACACCAGTAAATGCATAGGAGGCACTGTGTATATCCTGGTTTGTTCATGATCAGAAAAGACTGCTCACAACCAGCTATTCCAGTCGCTCACTGGATGTCCTCTCTCTCATGATACCTTTCTGTTGTATACCTCTGGCCTTCACAGTCTGTTCCTGAAAACGTGAAACTACCAACTGCTAAATAAAGAAACTCAGGTTGGAGGTACTTCCTCTGTTCCTGGTCACATACAAAATACATTTGGATGTATGTGGGGAAACGTATTTGTATGCATTTTGTGTAGGCAGAGAACTGATGTAATGAAATCCACAGTTAAGGACGAGGTAGGGTTACTAACAGCATGGTGGCGATGAATTGCCTACGGTGCTTGTGTGGTACGCTTGTTTACAGCAGCAGACTTTATCAGAAGTATTGCACCCTGTGATTTTTATTTTTATTTTTTTTCTCAAAAATCGAACCTCCAAGAGAGAAACAACATGGCTATAGGGTGTGTTTGCGCCCAGAGTTAGCTATGTTTTTCTTTCTGAAGTCTAAGCTTCTGCTTTAATGGGCCTCTGTCTCTCAGGTAAAGGGGAAAGTGGAGGTAGGAATTGCTAAGGAGCAACCAGTACTCGATGGAGTGTCAAAGACAGCAGGACACCTCCTTCACCAGACAAAGGTCTGTAGCTGCGAGCTCACAGCTCAGTTTCAGGTGGAGGAAAGCTGTCACCGGTCACGCTGCTGAATGTGATGCCTTGTTACTTCTGATCCAGGGAGATGAAGCAACCTGAGCAGGAGCAGGTGTTGCAGCTCCATGGGCTGTGAAGAACAGCATGGCCGAGGTGTGCGGTGAGATGCTGAGCATACTGTGGTGCTTGGCACAGCTCTGCAGGAGCTGCTGGAAGCACAGCTGCGTTCTCTGCGATCGCCCCACCACACACCTTGTGCGAAAGAGCAATTGCGAGGTGCTAATAGAGGTATCTCAAGAGAAGGGACATGCCTCTTGCATGTGTGCTTTGTACTGGCAAGGTCAGTGCTCTGGTTTAGTCCCACTGCTCTGTCCTTCCTCCCTGCTGTGCTCCATCCCTATCTCAAGGTAGTTCAGCTCTCAGGGCCATCTGCAGGCAACCACACAGGCAGGAGCAAAGCACGTCCCTCTCTGCTTGGCAGAAGCTGCTCTAGGGAGACAGGGACCACAAAGCCCTCTTGCTGTGACGGCCCTGTCAGGCATCTTCTCCTCCCACACCCCTGTGCTGAGCCTCCATTTCCAAATGTAGCCTTGGGGCCTTGGTGAGTCATGAAGGGACCTTTCAGTGCACTGGACTATTTGTAGCTCACAGTCATGGTATTAAAGACTCTGAGAATTCAGACTATGGTGGTTAAGTCTCAAGGAAAATTTGGCACCTACAGATAAAAACCCCAAAGGCAAACTATGTTGCTCTGCACCAAAGTATTTCTGCTGATAACATCAGAAACCTGCCTTTAATGATTAGTCTACTTTAGTCCAAGGCTCATTTATATTTTAAAAGGCAATATCCAAGTGCATTTCCTCGTAAGATAAATGTATTTTCTCCCATTAAGTTTCATATTGTTTTATCCTATCCTGCCTATAATCTTTGTATTTCCTTTAGAATGTTTTCTTTTCCACTCTGCTGTGAAATCAACCTTTGCTGTGAGCAAGATTTATTTTCCTGATGGGATTCAGCATTTTTGCTATTTCCAGATGCTCTGTACAGAACAGTTCTTTTCAGCTAAACTTGTTTTTTTGCATGGGAGCTGTGCTGGAGATTTCTTTTCGTTGTGCTCTAGGCAGGGACCATGAGGATTGCAGCACAGTTGGACTCTAAATTTATGAGATTCAGTCAGTGATGCACAATGGGGATTTGGGGGTGTAAATTAAGCTGAATGAAGTTACAAAGCCCCATGTATGTATCTGTGACTCATATTTCTATGCTCTATTTAGAAGATTGTTATCTGATATCTCTCTCTTGCTTTCTGTATTCCTTTCAGAACAACAGTTTTCCCCTTCGCCTTCACAGTGGGTGAACAAACCAGTCCTGCCCTTCTTCAAAGGTCATTTCAGTGACAGCAGGTGCAGGATCACTGTTGCTATCATATGATAATCAATAATTATGTTGTAGTATTCCATTGTAATCCTTATTTCACTTTGAGAGAACAGCTTTGCTAGGGAACTGCCTTAGTGGCAGGACCTTACAAGTTTTCAGATGATGTGAAAGTGATTCCGTGAGAACCACCAAGTGAAGTGGAACACTTGGACAGTCTGTCATTGGAGGTGGATGAATTTCCTTCTACCAGGGTCCTCCCATTGTGGTGCTTTGTCTTTGAGCTACAAGTGGCCCAGGAGTAGTCTGCTGTACACTAGCAGATCCCACCGACAGCCACAAGTGCTGGCCGCTTTTTAAAATTGTGCATAAATATTTCTTCCAAGAGCTGTGAAGTTTTATTTGTACGTCATGCACCTTGCCTCTCACTAAATGAATAGGCAATTAAAAAGCAGCCTAAATGGCGATCCTTGTCTCTTAATTATAAGGAAGGCTGCTGGTTCAGATTGAAATGTGTTTATTCCACCCTCATGCATGATCCAAAGCTTGGTTTTGTTTTCTGTAGATGACAGATCTGAATCAACACCTTTTGTTGTGAATCTACTAAAACCAATGAGCAAAAATCACTTCTGTAGTTAATTTACGTGCAAGTAAATGTAATATTCGAGGCGAACTTGATCGGAAGACTCTGAACATCCATGTACATTTATTGAAAAGCGGGGAACTTGGGGTTGTGATTTCCTATGTTGTAAATGATGTCAGCAGCCAACAGGCTCTATAGCTCAGCCTGAGCGCAGGCAAGAGCCCCAGGATCTCAACTTCAGACTCTGGTAAAACTTTATTATCTTTTTCTAGGGTCCTCATTAACGCTCCTCAAAAATGCTCTTAAATATTTCTGGCAAGCAAAGCTTCAGTGTAATTTTACAGTGTTGTTAAGGATTTATTAATTATAAGATTTTCTTGCAGAGTCTATTTATATTTGATCGTGACATTAATTGGTTGCCAAAACAAACTAGAGTTAATTGTGTTTAATTAAGTGGTTAGGAGCAAGAAAGGATGGTTTATTTGGAAAATAGGTTTCGTTGATTTATATGTTTATTTTTATAAGAACAAGAATAAATGAAGGGAACTTCTTGTTTAGCATCTTTTCCCCTGCATGCTGCCTAGGAATCATCAATAACACAGTTGTGACTTCGAACAGGTTTAAGGATGGAAAAGTGTCTGAGTTACATATATTTGCCTGTACAAACCTATTAAGAAGTAGTACATGTTCACATTCTGAATCATTTTGAATTTAAATAAAACCTAAAACCAAGCAGAAATTATATCAAGTAACACTGAAAGTAACATTAAGGTAGGGTTCAGAACAATGCATTTTGAAAACATATTTCAGAGAATAACTTAGCTTTGTTTTGGATATGGCTGAAGGTGCTTTGGATAAGGAAAGTATGGCAAAATACACTAAAATAAGACTAGATAAATAATTTATATAATAATTATATTAATACAATATATAGTCATATTATATTTCTGTGATATAGTAATTTCTATATTTTCTATCATGCATTTCAAGATCAGCTAATTTTACTTCTTAGAAGCTTTTGAATGTCACCCTGTTTCGTATCTTGGTGATAAAATCAAAACTAAGTGGAGAATTGAGGACTTAATTTCTTTTAAGGAATCAGTTTCGGAAGTTGAAACTGTAATTTAAAATAATAATTTTATATCTTTGTGCCTTACTTACTTCTGCCTTGATATTCCTCATTGAGGAAAGATATAAAATCATCTACATAAGGTTTCCGCTACCCCAGCAGCTACCTAAACCATGTCACCATCCTGAAAAATGAATAAATCCTGCCTGGAAGCATATATTCAGATATACCAGGGGCTGCCTCTTTCCCAAAAGAAATCAAGACCTCACAGACTTCATATCCAATACCAAGGCAAACACGAGGAAGGTCTTGTGTGTCCTTCTAGCTGGTACCAGCTCTTGTTTTAGTTGTGACAGCACTGAACTTAAAGGAGGCCTAGTGTTTCTGGAAGTTGCCTTTTTTCCCCCAAATTAGGTTTCTCTGCTGTTTTAATTGAAGATATTTCACTTATCTAAAATTCTTGCTTGAATCTGTAAGCTACCAGGGCTACACTAACACTGTTGGCTGTGAATAATAACTTATGAAGTTCCTCTTCTTGGTTACTTGCATGGGATGCTTTCAAATCTGGGTGGTCAGTCAGTCAGAAGACACTATTGTTCACTAAAACAAAAGCTCGAGAGATGAGCTGAAGATAACAGAGGTTTTTGAGTTTGTAATTGGTTTCAGTGAGCCAGGGCAGGATCTGACAGAGAACGATTGTGTCTAAGCCAGCTCCAACATCTGTAGTATAATTATTTCTGTAGTAATATTGTATTTTTGTGAGGCTTTAAAATGCAGATTTTTTTTTTTTTTTTTTTTTTTTTTTTCCCCCGCTCCTCAGGTAATTAGAAACTGTCTTTCCATGACTGAAACTTCAGTGCTTTCTCCATTAAGTCAGCTGCCTGGGTGGTGTTTATCTTAACCTTGTTTTGAGTTTCTCCAACAAATAGTTGACTCCTTTAGTTCTAATTTAGTGTCTCTTGGTATTTCTATTATCTCTTTCTAGTTGGCAGGCAAAGAAATCAGATGTGCATCGAATGAAACCATTTGTCATGGATTAGTGCATGCAAATGCCTTGGTGACAGCAATAGACAAAAGCCAGTGAATGTCTGAATGCTAACTTGGGAGGAGAAAATTAACAAAGCCAAACCACCAGTGATAGCAGTCCCTAAATGAGACTGTTCAGTGCCTAACAGCAAGGCAACACTCTTCTGGCACCTCCCTGGCCGTTTTTTCTCTTAATGAAATCCTAAGACATTAAGGTAATGCGCAGTGACCCCTGCTGAGTGGAGACGAGTCCATGGGAGCTCCTGACTTTCCCAGAGCTGCTCGATGTCAGGACCTTCCCTCTGTCTATTAAAACTAATGTGTATCCACAGTGGAGAGGGGGGCCGGGACTCATGATTGGGCAAAAATAGAGAATACCATTAGTGGTACTCCAGCATGCGTATCCCAGTTTGTCACAGCACACTGGGAGTCAGAAGAGCTGCCAGGCGGGATACTGAAGTGGATTGTGTAGAGGTGGAATATATCTTCCTTAGTGTCTTGGTTGGAAATGTTTTGCATTTCCCTTTTCCCCTGAGGATAGACTTGGTAATTGTTTAATGCTGATCTCCTGCTGTTGATAACGCGCTGAATTGAACGAGTTGACAGCAGTTATTAGATATTTATCTCATGCTTGTGATTGCTACTCCAGTTTCTTTATGAGTCTGGTTGGACTCTGCTGAGGCCTAATGGGTAAGTGTGCGCTCTGCCGGGTTCCCCACTCGAAGGACGGTGTGAGGAGGAGCTGAGACACAGTTATGGGAAGGGAATTTGAGATGCCTTGACTGGGACCAGGCTGTGGATAACGAACATCCTGTGCACACTTGCACACTGTATTTCTGTCCCTCCCAAACCACCCTTAGGAGAGCACCAGACGCAGAGGCTGTGGTTTAGTGAAAGGACCACAACGTAGCCGGATCACATACCATTCACTCTAGCTTTTTACTCCATTTTAATCTTTTTTTTTTCCTCATTTCTTATTCTATTTCTAAATCTGTGTCCCTTCCTGTAAACCGATTTATTTTATTTTTTTTAATCTTTTGTTGTCTAAGCTTTTATGGCTCTCGCTTTTAGAAAAGACTCTCTGCACCTCCTCATCTTAAAGTCCAGTGCTCCTTGATGTGATGCTTGAGCAACAGAATGCCACTTGATTTCATCCCAACTAGAACACCATTCTCATTTTTATGAAATAGTTTCAAATGTTGCTATTTGGAAAGCACCGAAATAGAGCTATTTGATTAAAAGATTTGAAATGCTAAGATATATTTTCCACTTTCTGGTATTGACACCGTATTTTAAGTGTTTTCTAACAAGAACTGGGAAAAATATAAATTAAAGCCTTTTTCACCCATAGGCAAAATTATTTCTGTTGGTCAGAATTTTCACATGGGAAAAATTTCCCAGGTGCCTTGTGCCTGTCTCTGAAGCAGACTTTATGCAAGGCAATATATTATTAAAGTGCTTTCTAATTTTGTTTCCCCCCTTATGTTTTGATTTTGTGTATTTATACTGGAACCAGACCTTCATCCTTTATACACACAAAGGTTCTCCCTGTTTTGATGCTGTAGTGTAGTCAAGACTCCTTGTTGAGGTTGTGATGTTACCACAGACAGAAGCATGTTAGTCAGACTGGGTGATGCAGGCTCTGGAAAGCAAACTCTTGACCGAGCAGGACCAGCTCTGAAAATGCACAAATGTTGGTGCCAAAAATAGGTGCAAATTAAAGGGAAAGGAATTTCTGCTTTTGGCATGAATCATTTGATGGGTTCCCCTAGAAAACAGTTCCTTGCCTTCTTAGATTGTATTTGAATTGGCTTTGAGATGCATGTTGCTGCACAGTGTTTTATGATAATGTAGCTTCTATGAGCAGTGAGATATCAAGCGGTTCTTTTGTACCAGTCATACTCCTCTGAGGTTCAGGCTATGCAAGCCCCCCCCCCCCGCCCAAGCCCTGTTCTTATGTAAATTGAATTATTTGCTTATGTTCTTTTTTGTTTTGTTTTCTAGTCTGTCAAAGGAAAAGGTGTAATCTATAGTGTCTAGAGATGGAAACAAACTACAAAGCAGTATTGCATTTCTACTGAAGTGCTTCTGATGAGGGTTGCATGTTTTTGATATGCTGCTCCCTACATCTGAGGGGCTGTGCCCTTTAACAGGTGAGAAGGGATTATCCCTTAGTCCTGACAGAATCTATGAATCAAAGTCTGTTTAGGGGAAAATCATACGGAGTTTAAAATGCAAACCTGCTTTTAAATGTAACTATAGTGAAATTATTTCCTCTGTATAATACGTGTGCATTGTATAAAATAGTACCTAAAGTTTCAGAGGTCGTACTGTAAGCTGTATCCTGTCTGCTTTTAAAGAAGAGCTTTAATGTCCAGATTTCACATAGGAACCAAGCAAATATATGAACAAAATTCAAATATGCTTTTGTCAGCAGGGATTATTCCATAGTCCGATAGCACATACAAGTTTAAATACACCAATATTTGCTATAAAGAGAGCACAGTTTTACAGGACAGCCAACCAACACCTGTATTTCTGTTTGGTGCTTTTTGTTCTCTTTATGCCCAACCAAGGGACAGTTGATCCCCCTGTGCACTCTGTACACAGCATACAGCTGTGGAGTAGATCATCGGAGGAAACGGAGATCTCCACCATGAGCATATTTAGGGCAGCTGAGATGCAAATAAGCAAGGTTTCGTTATTCTGTTCCTCGCATAGCCTCTTTAAGTGAGGCTGGTGGCTGCCAGACACTGTCCTCCAGCTGGTACCCAGAGCAGGCATCCCGTCCCTAGTGCTCCATCCTTGGCATGGCTTGGTGTGCAAGTACAAGTGTTGCTGTGAGGCGGGTGATGGATCATGGAGGCTCTTAGCTCCCTCTTTTCATGAAATAAAGTGCTTTACTCTAAGCTAGCTTCACGCTGGCTTAAACTTTCATGGTGGTTAAGCTATAATCTATCAGACTGCCCCAGCTGTGAGGTGTAAAGAGCCTTCGTGTTCACTTACTGTTACTCAATTGACAAACAAGATGTTGTAGTGAATTTTTCCCCTGTGTCCATGCTCTCAGCTGAACCACAGGCTCAGCGCATGCAGACAGGCAGAGCGGCGTTTGCTTCAAATGTGGAACTTCCCACTTTTTGCTTAATTGCTTCCTTTAAGAGATGAGAAGGATGGGCTTGTCTTTGGACAAAAAGGCTTCTGCTGTAGGCGTGCTTCTCATTTGAGGGCTATGCTTCCCACCAGTTTTGTGCGATGCTTCCGATCTTTCACAGGCAGCATAACACTGATTCTGCATAACTCAAAGAGCAGATTTTTTGCAGTGCATCTGAGTTGTAAATCTTGTTAACTGCAAACTGTTATCTCAATACACTTGCAGGCCAGCTACAGCAGCATAAAATCTTGTGGTGACATAAATCATGTCAAGTTTTTTTAAATGGGGGAAAAAATCTCGGACTGTTTCATTTGCTACAATTGGAAAAAAAACTTAATCTCTTGATTGCTTCTAAAGACACAGATTGCTCTGTGGAAAGACCTAGAAGATCAGTCCCAAAAGAGAACTGTGCTGTGGGGGGTCCTAGATGGAAAATCACCTATGAACAATGTCTTGTTTGATCCAGCCAAAAGTGTGTGGGGGCACTTGGTAGGGCTAAGATGCTCTTATGGTCCTGCATGTCCTTCCCCTTTTTTGGCTGCTGCTGATGATTTTTTGAGCCAATTGCAGAAGTTTTGCTTCTCACTTGCTGGAACCTAGAAACCTCAAAGCTGGGAAAAGGTCTTCTCCATTGTTTACCTCTGCTTTGGCAACATAGAAGCTCAGAGGTTATATCTGTTTACCACTGTTGTTATGTTTCCTGGCAGGACTTCATGCTGTCATAGAGGCACAGCAGGAATCCTGTCTCCCAGTTCATGTGAGAGCCACCTGGTTGGACTGGGGAGTCCTGGCAAGGGATTCTTTTCCACAGGATGCTTTTCCTCTCATGTAATGAAAAGGCAGCTGAGCTTCACTGATGTCCACTGCTTGGCTTGCAGAGAGTGTCCAGAGGCTCTTGTTAGGCCTTGAGAATCAAACTAGGACTGGATTCCATCTGTATTGCTGAATTAATGTAAAAATTGATAATTTTAACCTCTTGTGGTTATAAGCTTTTAAGTGCTTGAGGAACTGTAGTAAATTTTCGTTTCTGTTGTGACAATTGTTTGTTTATTTTTGTAGGCTGAGGGAATACAGGGTAACACTTTATTTTGCAAAGCAGTGTTTCTTTTGTTGTGTGACTAAAGCAGTGTAAATAATTGAATTTTTTTTTTTATTTGACAGCTGAAGCAAGATATAAAGTGTTGGTTTGGTGCAGTATTTACATTTTGAAATTAGTTTAGAACAATTTGATTATTTTTCTTACTAACTGGAAAAGAAAAAAAAGAAAACAAAACTGGAAACAACTTGTATTTCTAAACAATGAAAGAAAAGCAAGGAAAAGGCCAAATTAAATTAATTAAAAAAAAAAGTCTAGAGAAGGTACTGCTTCTTTCTTCAAATAAGTTTAAATCAGAGTAGCTCTAATCAGAAGTTATGTGCTGCTGTAGGGATTGACCCTTCACCTTTCTCCCAAAAATAGAGCTGTGGTGTTAAGATATTGCTGGTATGGAGAGTAACTTCCAGTATCTCTGAATTTTCCATTTTGGATAAAGAATTAGGTGATCAGGAGACCAAAGGTGGGACATCAGGATTTTTCTCTCTCCCTTGCTATAAGAGGGCAAAAAAAGCCAGTCCATTGCTCACAAGTCTCCATGGCTAACATAGGGCTTTCTGTAAGGTTGAGTGCGCTTTGAGACAGGCCCTACTCCTGCCAAGAAGTGAAGCGAAGCAAGGGAGGAGGCAGTGCCAGACTCACAGCCGCTATAACTGAGCGCACAGCTCTGCTCTGCGATGGTGGTGCCCAGGGCTAGTCATGGAGAATTAATGCATGTGAAAAAGAGGTTTTAACAAGCAAAGGATGGGTATTTTAAAAATACCTTGTTGCAAAGTTTAACCTCTGGGAAGGGCATCCCATGGGTGATTTTGCTTTTCTTTCAGGAGAAAGCTGAACCACTGCCCGCTAACTCTCGGTACAGCGCAGTAGGTGCAGATTTTCTGCCCTTCTGCTGCATTTCAACATGTGGCTTGAACAGTGGCTTCTGTCTCCCTCTGCTTGTGTTTTGGAGGAGGCCAAGGCTGCACCCACCCACAGCATTCATGGCCTCTGTCCATCCATTCAGAAAGAAATGGGAGCCCATAGAGAGGGACAGCAAAACTTTGACAAACTGATGTTTGTCTGTAGTGCTATTGATGTTTTTTCCTGACTTCTCAGTCATCTCAAGATCTTTGCTAGTTTAATGAACCAGTTTCACTCATCAAGGTAACAGTTATTTATGTCAGAGACCACTACTCCTTCTCCTTTAATATGCATCTGTAGTGGTTATTTTGCTGTCCTTGAAGAAACAGAGACTGGAATATCACTTTCTGAGAGATGCTTCTAGGTTCTTTGTAACAGAGGCTCAGTATTAGAAATATGTTTCTTTAAGTAATAGCACCTGCTTTTGTCATTTTTATGTAAACTCAGCTCTGCTTTGCAAAGCACCACTGTTCTCGTCTTCCAGAGAAAATGTGGTTGTCTATCAGCAGTGAAGCTGTGTCTGTGTGCTCTAATATTAATCATTGAATCCAGCTGTTATGTAAACTGTATCTACATATGCCTTTTTCATGTCAAGTTCTTGGAGCAGTGGGAAGGGAGTGTGGTGGGAATCATAAGTGGCCATATTGGGTTTTAAGTAAGAGTAATTACAGTAAATTAGTGAGGGATTATGTGGCAGAGACCTTTAGTGAAATATATAGACTTGTCAAAAAAATAGTCTTCTGGTAGGAACATACTTGGCAGTTTTGACAGGATCCAAATTTTGGTAAAACAAAATGAAAAGGAGGCTGAGATCTTTTCAACAATATGATCAGTGGTGTGGTGGTTTGGGCATTTCCCTGGAAGCTGATTCAGATGAAGGACTTAAATCTCAGTCTTTCACTGGGCTGTTGAGTTTGTCTGAATTTTCCCTTTGCTGGGGAGAAAGTCAGATTTGACCAGTGAGCCGCTCGTTCAGCACGCAGGGAGCTGACGGCATAGCCTGGCAGCAGCACAGCATAAAGACCAAGGATTGTTTTTCAGCAGCACAAAGCACAAACCTCTTTCCAAAGCCTTGTGATTTTTGTAAAAGTACCAGCCTAGTTGTGTGTGATGTCTTTTCATGTTGTTACCCAGCTCCGTGGATGATCTGTAGCTGTCAAATCTTGCAGAGCCCCATCTTACTGCCAGCAGAAATAGAATGGGGTGTAAAACACTTAGGCTTGGTTTTGACGGCCCTTCATGTGGAATAGAAAATGTAGATCCATTTCATAACTGACAAAGAGCTGATTATTTATGTTTCTTAGAAAAGAACTGAGAATGTCTAAGAATCTTTTTTTACCATTATGGATGACTTTCCTTGTGTTTTCGCATCGTTCTTCCTGAATCATGACAAACTGAGATTAAACAACAAACAGCTCCTGAAATCTGTCATTTTATTCAGTGATTTACATAGGGTGGTACCCGTAAATTGTGGAGGCAGCTACCGGATACTGTGCATGAACAATACTTTATTTGTAATGTAGCTTTGAGAAACATCCTGTGAATCGTATCTGCAGAAGATAATGGTGCCATCCCATGAAAAAAGCTGCTTAACATTTTCAGGACACTAAGCCATGAGGCAAAGGTGCTATTTTTTTATTTTTAATATAAACCTGGAAGTTTTTATGCTGGATTATATCACAGTCTGCCTATCTCTTTCTTCTCAATGCTTTACCATGTCATCTAAATGTCAAAAGAACAAAAATCCACCTCCTGTAACAGGAAAAAGGTGAAGATTTTCCATTTTGCTCTGGTGCTCTGAATACTTTGACATCTGTAATATAACCATTTCTCAGTAAATAATTCAGCCAGTTTTGGACACCCTCTGTTGTCTGAAGCATCTCCCTTTTTTAATGGGAAGTTGTGGAAATGTGCTGTATAAAAGGAGAGTTAATTTTGTTCTGCTGCAAAGCCTCCTTATTTATGGTTGCTATTATTTTATGTATTTCCTTTATTACTCCTTGAGGAGGATGGAGAAAGGTGGCAATGTATCATCTCCCACAGTGAGGAGATGTGGGTACGCGCATGGCCAGACACGTCTAACCCTTTTGTTCTCAGTGGTGCAGGCATATTCGCATACAAGCCTCATCTTATAGTGCAGAGACCCGTTTTTAGTGTACAGAACTGGAATCTGCACTCACTTTCTCCACAGAATGTTGTCCTTTGCTCTTCCCTTATTTCTTGTCTTCTTAAAATAGCCCATGGCGGGGATGTTCAAAGCAGCAAGGTGTTTGGACTCTCATGGATAACTAAAGGCTAAATGTTTCCATCAGCTGACCAGGTCATGCAGTCAGTTATTCAGATAGTCTCAAGGGCTGGGGGTTTGGCTTTATTTCTGCTGGGCCTTGATGAAGACTGAAATGTTTGGAGTTTTGCTATTGCTGTGAGCATTGTGCAAGTGCCAGCCCAGAATGGGATGCTTCCCCCAGGACCATGGCGTGTCATGGACCAAAGCAGCAGTGGGAACAGCATTGTAAGGGGCAGCAGAAAATCCCTACATTGCATTCCCCAGGGGAAATGAATGTTGCTGCCTTCTTCAGGCCTGTCCCCCCCGCCCTGAGATAATTTCTGCAGTTCTCCTAATAGCAGTAAAGACATCTGTTTGAAGCTGCAGAAGCAAAATGTGTCGATAGCTGTGCTGGCCGGGGCAGTAGCAGGAACATCGCTGCAATGCGCGAAGCTCAGCACACACTTGCTTTCCATGATGCTTGTTCATGTACCCCCAGGCCAGTCTGGCTTTGTCTGTCCTCGGGGCACAGCCCTGCAAGGCTTGAGGTGGTGCTGGTGAGTTGTGGTCCTGGTGGAGGAGCTTTGTACCCATCCCCTGCTACTGCAAGGCAAAGGCCCAGCTGACCTGAAGAAAGACAAGGTGCCATCAAAGGCACAAGGCTTCTCCCATTCTCTTTAGTCTATATACACTTGTGATCTACTGGTTTTTTTCCTTCCTGTCAGTGAAAACCTTCAGAAATATTACCCCATGGATTGGAAATACTTATGAAATTCCCTGCTTTTTCATTATTGGTTTTGTTACCTGCCCACCCCACCCCCCCAAAAAAGGATACACCCTTCTAATATTTTTTTAATGACTTTTTTTTTTACTTTTACCTTCTATGCTCTGGTGGCCACAGTTAGGTAGACCTCAGTGCTTGCAAGGCTTATGTTTCTAAATGAAGTACTGAAAATCATAAAGGATAAATGTATGAAACCTGGGAACAATATCAATTATCCTGCCTTTCTTCTCTAGAAACATTTTTCATATTACATTTTGAATTACGATTCCTTTAACAAATTCTAAACTGTATATATATATATCGACTTAAGTGGAGTAAGTGCCCAAAGTATCATTAAGTTTTGCCATGACTGTTTCTGTCAATATTTAGTGTTTGGGTAAGTGCAGTTCGTGCTATAAACAAAGCCATGGTAAATAGGTGGATTGTATGTATACACATCCATACCTTACTGTAAGCCAACTCATTTCCTGCTTTACATTCCCCACATTCATGCGGGTTTCTTTTGTGGGGGCTTCAGGCACTGTGTGCTTGTGTAGGTGTGGTAAGATTCAGAAGCTCCAAATCCACAAAATCAATCCACTTGGTGATCTTCTGGTAAATAACACCCAAGAGTTTATGATTTATTCAGCTCTGTGATAGATCATAATTTGGATTTACAGCCGTTTGCCAGCCCGGCAGACAGAGGGGTAAATATCTTCTCCAGTGGGAGCTGCCAACCTGGCAGCACCTACGTGTTATGCTTGGGGCCCAGCAGTGAGGGGATCTTATGGCCTCCCCGGGGAGGGACCGATGCCTTGCTGCTCGGCGGCTCCCGTGGCTGCCTGGCTGCCCTGTGCTGCAGCTGCCTTTCAAGATGGGCTGTAAAGATCTGGTAGTTATCAGGTAGTGGGGATGTGAGGTAGTAGCAGGTTTTCTTTACTGTAAGCTTGCCAAGCATTTTGGTTTCATCACGCTTCTTCTGGCAGTGATAGATATATTAATTAACATTTTTATAGCATAATAGTCTATAGCCTTAAAATGTCAAATTGTGAGCGCATTTGTAGATTAGGTTCAACTATTAGTGCTTTTCCAGGAATTATATATAGATATGTATTCTTTATTGGCAATATTAAATCATCGTAGTTGAAGAGCTATACATCTGTTCGTTATTCAGTTTTCCCCTGCTACCAGAAACATGCAGACATCACAGCATCTCACCCTGCTGTCAGTATTTGAAGATGTTTTCTCTCTTTAAGTTTCCTTTATAGTTATATAATATGGAGGAGTTGAGGATATAAAGGTTTCATCAGTGTGCTTTTCTGTAACTTAATTTATATTTATTATTTTTTCAAGGAGGGAAACTTCCACACTTATGAGGAGAAAAAGAGGTAGATTATGAAACATTGTTCTTTGTGGCAGCAATGAAAGTGTTCCGTGATTTGGGATGTTTGAGCAAGTCTGCTGGGAAATGGATTAGTAGGCCAGGAGTGGGTATTGTGATCAAAGTGCATAGTAAATTAATTTACCTCGCACTCCTGAATCTTATCACATAGATATCACCTCTACACGTGAAAAGATATATGAGTATGGGTGCAGTGTTGCTCTAGTGCTTATATCTTATTCCAGAACTTAAATAATTTAGCACTCCTGCTTTAACCTTATTCAAATATTAAAAACCCTGCAATCCATTAGATTTGCTTTTGTTACAACTGTAATGTTACATTTTCGTGCCATTACGACACCAGTTCATAATTGCGGCCCAGACAGGTCTTTGGCCACTCGAATAGAAAGCAAAACTGGTTTTGGCTGGTAAATGCTAAGCAATTTAATCATGAACAAGGACATGCATTATAAAGAAGAAAGAATTATAAATTCACTGACATTGGGAGCCCTTTTTAAAGGAACTTTTTCATCTGCTCACTCTTGCAACTTCTGGCTTGCAGTCATTTCCCACAGCAGTTCTGAGTGATTTTTCAAGTTGCAGTAGTTACGCTTCACAATTAGACTTGGCTGGTAAACAGTTCATTAAAAACAGCTACTTCAAAGCAAGAAGAGAAGAAAAAAGTCTTTCTGAGCTTTTGATGGAGAATGGAACAACATAAACAGCTATCTATTGTTGAAGGGCCTCTAGGTGGAGGGGTGGTGGTGCAGTGAAGTTGAGCATGGGAAATGCACAGTTAAGTCCTGACCTGAATTATGGGTGTCAAGACTTCTCGTTTTGCTACTCATGGTCCAGGAAAATGCCCTGACAAAGCTGCTCTGGTCTCTCTGTGCCTTTGGCCAAAACTTGCCTTGATCCTGAGCAACTCCTGCCAGGTGGCTCTCCTCCTCAAAGTTTCAACTGTACAGAATACATGCTATCAGATTACAAAAAGATTCCCTCAGAAAAAATAGTCTCGATTAGCTGTAGTCACTGTGCTTAATTCAGTTAAGCTGAACTGACCTGCTGCTGGTGGAGATGGCAAGCAGACTGTCGCAGAGAAGAGGGTTTGCTCCTCTCCTGCCGTCCCATGACTGCCTTGAAATGATTGCTTGGCTCCTGTCTGCAGAGCCACCGACTTCTTTAGCTGGAGTCTCTTTATTGCCTGGGTTCCTCTAATTAATTACTTATCTCCAGGTCTTTTAAAAATTTGCTAATTGGTGTATATGTAGATGTCTGTTTCCCCTAAAGTCTGAAACCGTCTTATGTACAGCTTATCTAAGTGTACATTCAGCTAAATTAATACTAATTACAATATCCAAGACTCCCATGAATTGTTCATTTTCTGAAAAGAGAAGTTTTCTTGACAGTTATTTATGGGTAGAGGTCATGAATATCACTGTATTAATCTCTTTTGATTACCAAAACCTAATAACTCAGATTGCTTCTTCCTAAAATAGTTTGGGTTCAATTAATTTGCTTTTACTGCTGGATCTAACATACATTCTGCTGTAGTAAATTATCTGCTAATGAAACTAAATCTTTTTAAATCAGTTCAGACTTCCTTGTGACTACGTTTGTTCTTGTTACACTTCCATTTGAGGAAAAATATGTACCTGAAAACACGGAAAATTCAAATAAAAAATACAGTTACTCAGATATTTCATTTTGTCTGAAATTTCTGAAATGAAATATTGTCACTTCTAAAATTCTTTGGATTTTTGACACCAAGATGAGTGGGTTTGACATAATTTTTTCCTATATTTTTTAGCATAGAATTACTAGTGTTTCTTGGAGCTTTTTTGTTTATTTAAGTTGCAGGGCTCAACCTTTACTTTCAGTATGAAAATAAAACACGTACCAGATATCAGGGTGGATAAGCTGAGGATGCTCTTTGCATCAGGCGGTGATGTCAGATCAGCCCAGGCTCTCATAGCATGGCCACACAGAACAAGGAAGATTCAGTCAGCTGAGATCGGCTGCAAGGATGTGCGCGGGAGAACAAGCTAAGCCGTTGAGGGTGGTAGTGTTTCCAAAAGCTCGTTGAATGATGAGATGGTGCAAACATTGGAACTCAGACTCTGAAACTGGCAAGAAAAAGGTGATGGAAGAAGTTGCTACTCTCTTAGAGAAGGAGAAAATCTTTCCAAAACAGGCAGTTGGCTCTCAGTTGAGACTTATCGTAGTGTTACTCCATCAGCAGAACGTAGGCACCAAGACCACACTGATTCAACAGCATTTTACAACCATTGCCCAAAAGACTTGGGACGGTAGATAACTGAGTTCTAGGGTTATATATAAAAGCACCTTTAGACCCTCTTACAAAATGAGATTTCTTGATGGCTCATGTGAGGGATTTTAGATGGTTGAAGCAACCCATGAGAGAAAGCAGTAAGTGGTTAATCAAGACACTTGATCTTAACCAGTGCAAAATTCATCTCTTCCGCTGAAGTAGAAAATTTGTCATGATAATTCTTATTCAGGTCCATAAGAGTGAGGAGTATGCAGGTAGGTCTGCAGGTGATAATGTGTTTGGGTAGTCAAAAGGGAAGAAAGATACAGCAGTCTTAAATAAGAGGAGGTCAAAGCTACAGAATCACTTTGCAATGTGTTACTCTAATCACAAGTCAACAATATGCTGGGATTCAAAAAACAGATTGGACTTGGATGATTAATAAAAACATCTGTAGATGTATTCAGATATATGTTTTTTTAGCTTATAACTCTCATTTTAACAGTATAAGTTTGCTATTCACTTCTTATCTCTAGTGCAAATCTTAGTTCTGCCGGCACTAAAATCAGCACCTTTCTCTGTGATGTCCACAGCATCTGGCTTTGAAGTCTGACGCAATATAGCTAGAACAAAATTCTTCTCCTACCATGGCTAAAGCAGGACACATCTTTGTGTCACATCTCAGTTTTTGGTATTGTCCACTGAATAATTCCATCCTGCCTATAACGTAAGTGTCATCTTCAGCTCCTCAGCTTGTGTCATCCTGGCCACCTCTGAATCATGGCTGCACGAGCCATCTGAGATGCAATCATTCATGTTTACACGTGCAGCCAGAAGTCTTGTTAAGGCTCTTGTCTCACGCCCTGATTATTTACACCTTCATTTGTCTGTTCTTCATAAGTTTTGTTAGATTGTTCTAGTGGCTATGTGAAATAATGAGGCAAAGTCTGTCCTTAGCCTGTACTTAGCATTCCCTCTGTCCCGGTATCCCCTTCGCTATTGCATAAATTGTAAACTACTTGTTTTGATTCTTCTTAATAGCCTTTTTGGTCTATTCCCAGCAGATTTATCTCCTGTTTATTGTGGTGTACATGCTTTCATGAGTATCTCCCATTGTGCAAGTTTTCATGTTGTTCTTTAGCTACTCTTTCAAAGTACCACGCAGCTTAGTGTTAGCTGCTGTTGGGGTACTGGATTAGATGTAGCAATTGGTCTGATATTCCATAATAATTTCTCCATAACTGCAGAAAGAAAGGCTTTCTTTAGATAAAGTGTCTTCAAAGATCTGTACAGATAACAGATATATTATTCTTAAACCCAGGCAACCATGTCTGATCTATAAAGACACCTCCTGGGACATAAAGGTTTAGGTACCCAAATGCAGACTTGTACTTACTGTGGTTTTCAGGCATCTAGTTTAAAAGATCCAGATGCATAAGGATTTAATTTCAGTGTATCTTAGTCCTCTGAATATCCACCTCTCATAAAAAGAAGATTCTAGGTGTGTCCACGCAATGCAAAGGAAAACAGAGATGTCCTAGCTGGAGCCTGTACTAGCTCCAGGGACAACATAGCTACATCAGGACATATTATCTCAAACTGATTGCTGTGTCCCTTTGGTACCCTGCTTCCCTAGCTGGGCTAGTTTCTGTGTTGCTCCACCATCACACATGTGTTGATTGCAAATCTACCTTCTGTGCTCTGGTGCTCATTGTAGACTAATTTTAAGATGTTATATCAGTTTAGGTGCTTATAAGACCAAATTTCAATATTTCAAGTTTATCAAAGATTATCTGAATTACACACGTGTGTTTGTGCTATGTGTTTCTCAGATTTTGTTAATAAACTAACCATTATCAACAACAATTATTAAAAGGTGTAGCTAAAATTTAGTAGTGATTGAATCACTTATGCATGTGAATAGGCATAATATGGAGTGTCCCTGTTTTATTAATCTGAACCAAACTGTGCTGCTCTGAAAGAAGGAAGATGTTATTAAAGTGAAGTATATGTGTATAGCCAGGCTATTGCCTTACACACTGTGGTGATAAACCTAAGGCTTAGGCACTCTTGAAAATATCCCCTACAGAGAAGTGCATGCATTTGTTTATAATAAGTCAGAGACTTAGAACAGGATTTCTGCTGGCGTTTGTAGCCTGTGCCCTGACAGCAGTCAGCAAACACTTAATTAGCATCCAAACCCAACATTAGGGCCTCAAGGGTGACCTTCAGTAGAGGGGAGCAATCAGACACTTTTAATTTCCTAATTACTGAGTAGGGCTAATGGATGCACGGTGACATCAATTCCACAAAAACTATTCTTGGTCCTCTTGGGTTCCTCAGACTCCTTTACTTGTATCGATTGCATTTCTGCCCTGAGAAACATATAGGCAGTGTGAAAGAAAGCTATTTTAGCTTGAGGTGCTGTAAGATCAACGCTGTCATAGTACACATAGTGATTTAAATGTGGTATTCCAAAAAGAGGACAAACTACTGTGCTCTTCTCCACTGAAATACTGGTTATTAATAACTGTGATTTGTTTTTAAGGAAATACATGTGGAACAGGGAATTCCCTCAGAGCTGACAGTTTAAATTGCTCCAGTCAATAGTACACATAATACCATCAGTAATACTTGTTAAACACAACTCTCCGAAAAGGAGAAGCTAACATTTTAATGTCCGTGGGTGCTCACTTCAGTTGCTCAGCGACTAGTTTATGCATCATAGAGTATCCCTTATTCGCTGATGATTGCTTACTAAATGGACTAAGTGGCTTTAGGTCTGGTGTAGAGCAGGCGGGTGCTGGGTTTCAGGCCTTGCTGCCAGTCAGTATTATGGGTCAGTCACCTGGTGTCGGATTCAGAGGCCACAAAACAAATTATTTCCTTTGCAGCAATGGAATATGGGGTCCTGCTTTCCCCTCTCTGGCTTTTCTCCATCTCTTTGTAGCACAGTTCAAGCTTGTGTAATGACCTGGAACTAAGTAATTACTGTGCATAAAAGTACATCAATGTATTGGAGTAAAATACTAGCAAGTGTACCATATAGTAGCTATACCAATTTAAAAATTACCAATCTAAATCAATTTGATGTGTGAGGTCTCTTGGTGCTTTTCACCAGTGTTGCATTATGAAGAATGGTTAATAACTACTTGGTCTTTCCGTGTCATCTGCTATTTGTTATGCTTTCCAGTGTCCCTCCCTTTTATTTGTTCCTTCTGGAAATTAAGTGTTTAAACTGGTTTGGCATCCTTGATTTCCTTTGGTCCTTTTGCTAGTGTGTGTCTCTCCTGTTTTTCCCGCTTGGCATTTTTTAGGGTGGAGATCTGAAGCTTTACCCTGTTTTACTATGATTTAACTATATTCCTTCTCTACTGGTTTTTTTCTAAGATTTGGTTTTCTAGCTCCCAAATTGTCTGACATCATGGCTGAACTATCATTTTTTTCCAACCTGACGTTGTTTACTTTAGAAATATCTTAGAGAAGGTACAGCTGACTGTTATGACTTGAAGTGGAATTGCATCTGTTCTGTTAACTCTTGCATAAATGATTTTCCCCCTCTTTTTCTAAAGCAAACTACTGAAAAAAAATCAACTGAAATTCAGTTCAGCAAATGAAATAATCAATTAATATTGGCCTTAAAAGTGAAGCAGGGGGAGTTAATGCCGGTATTCCCTCCAGAGCCCCAATGCTATTTTTCTTACTTCGATAATACCAACAAAGTGGAAGCAGCTTGGGCAGATTTGTGTGGGGAGGTGTAAAAGTTGTGGGAGTGTGGAAATAGCGAAATAAATTTATCTTCATCCCACTACAGTGTGTCATGGCAGCTGTTTATTTCAGTAGTGGTTCCACATAAAATACCGAAGCAGAGCCAGCTTCTCTGTTGCCTCAAAGTGGCTGCAGTTTATGGGTATTTTCAGGTAATGGGCCAGTAAGCAACAACAGGCCGGAATGCAGCCTGTATTGTCACGGGTGCCTTGGGCTAGATACAGGTCCTGCTTCTTCATCAGTCGACAAAAAAAACACTGCCAGGAACTGTGCCTGTAACCAGCAGAAAATGTGAAGCCCTCTGAAGAGGAGCTTGAGCTTGAAGGATGCTCTTGCCTCACAGATTTGGAAACAAGCATCCTGTAATTTTTTGTCCCATGTCCCCATTCCTGAGGGGAGCAGTGGGACAAATGCTGAAAAGGATTCCCCTGTTTCTCACCTACCTTCTCCCTCTCACCGGGAAAACACCGTAGTGAGTGACTTGTTTTAAATACAAGAGGTGACTCTAGGAGTGTTGCTGCTGCTGCTGTTGACTGTATGTGGGGTGAGGTCCAACACTGCCCCGATGAGCCAGCATCCCTGCCTCTGCAGGGCTGTGTATTTTGGCTCTGAGATAAATTAAGGCCATTAGCTCTTCCTCAGGCCTCCTGTGGCACCTGTGAGTCCTTGCATTGGAAAGCAACCTCACCATCTGCTCCCAGCTTCTGTACTTCATTGAAATTGGCCAGAGACAAACTTCTAGCTAAGGTGTGACCCTAGGTAGAAAGAGGAGAGACTTTCGACAATTAAATACAGATTATTTGATATTTATTAGAATATAGTAACTATGAAATTGAAATAGAAAAAATAGCTGTTGCAAATGCAAATTTTTTTGAAAGTTCAGCTGCTGCTAAATGAGATTCTGTTGCTCCTATACTTAGAAATGCTTAACATAAATTATGACCAAATTAACATTTGCATGGTAATCTAGACTTCCTACAGCTTATTCTGCTAATTAACACATGACAAATGATCAAGAATTAATATTTCATTGAAACATAACTTGTCCAAGAAAGCCCATTAATGCTGTAGAGAACATTTTATTCCCATATAGTTTTGTACCTGAAAAGTGTTCTGTTACAGTTAAGACTATTATGTAATTTTTGTCATCAAAATTATTTGTTCCAAGAAAAATTACTGTAATAAGGATGACTGCAGGTGTTTGAAATTTTTCCCAGGTCTACTTCAAAATAAATGAATACATTCCTTGATATGATCAACTGGGCTAATTAGGGTTTGGGGTAGTTGAGATTTTTCTGTAATAGCCCACTGGACTTCAGACAGCTTCAAACAGGTTGAAACAAGGGCAAAACACATGTGCTGTTCTTCTGTTCTTGTTTATTTGTAACATGATAGTACCAAAGGATAATATCCATTCTGTGTAATGCAATGTTATGAGCAGATCTGCAGGTTAGCTCCAAGAAGGCCAATACTGGCACAAAGCAAAGCGTAGTGGCATGCAGAGATACCATCTTGGGTCCTTAGCTGCTGTTACCTCACTCACTCTGCATTTTGTGTTTTCTCCTTTTTAATACTGCAAAACATCGTTCTGCTTGTTGCTACTGCAGTGGGAACAGGCTTCCAGCACCCTCAGCAAGACCCAGGTCCTTGTCCGTGCCTTTCCTGGGGAGATGGGTCACCTCTTTGCAGGATACAAAGGTGTGAGCTCCCACTTAGTTTCTCATCTTAAATGGATGGTAAAGTAGGGCTAAAACAGAGAGCCTACTCCTCTGAAAACATACTTTCTTTAGCTCTGCAGGAAAAGAGCCTGAAGACTTCAGTAAATGTGTATAGGCTAAGGATAATTAACACTTAAATAATAATTAATTGCTAACTCACAAAACCAAGAAACTGAAGTTTTAAATCAAGGTTGTAATTAGGGTTACGTGATCAATGCAGCACAAAAATCCAATGAGCTAGTTCCTTGAGTTCAAAGTGAGTAAATACTGGCCATTCTTGTCACTTTTTTCCAAACATTTCTGTTTCTGAGCACTGCTTATGCAAAATTTCAATACACCTGTGTCTCCTTGGGATGAACCACTAAGTCGGATTACCCTTAAACCCCAAAATTAAAAATAATCAAATGAAAACATATTATTTTCTTCTGCTTGTATTCCTATGTAAATAATACCAGTTAAAGCAATAGGTATCCTTTCTCAGGAATGCAAGTCTCATCTTCATTGTTCAGTGATCAGGCACATCTCTACAGACACCACTTGCTCCATTTCTTTTAGACAATATATCATCATTTGTTCACTAAGCAATAAATCCTGAGTGATTAATCAGTCAAAATGCCTATTGGTTTCAGAAGGGATCTCAACTGCTTGCAAAATACAGGATCTGCTCTCTAAGGAAAGAGCAGAAAACATGAACATATTAGACCAACGTTTGCTTTGTTTTAAAGTCAAATTAATTTTCCTTGCGTGAAGCTGAGAAGGAACTTAATCATATATAGAGAGTCTGTAATAAATCCTGCTTGACATATGGTATTTCCCTATGAGCTTCCAAAAAGGAGGGGGACGCAGCAGATAACATTGTTCAGGGACAAAGTTCTGATATTTCTTGAGCACCAGTTGAACTCCGACATTTTGTATTTGCTTTTGTACTCGAGTTGTGTGTGCTTTTCTTGGAAAGAGCTCAGAACTCAATTTTGTTGCACATGGCTGCTTGGCACTATCCTCAGACACAGGCGCAACGCAGGAACACATATCTGAAAAATCTATTTCCTAGATTGTCAGACAGCTCGTCTCCAATGTATAAGGTCAATGTCTAAGGTTTGAGCTTTATGGCTGTCAATTTATAGTAACTTGAATACTTATCTAATTAGAAATTACCCATAACAGTTTTAATTCAACCCAGAGATATTTGGGTCTGTATGTTATCAGTTCTGTGGTTATGAATGCCTATCTTAGCGGTTCAGCATGCCCAAACTTCTTCAAATTGAGTGAATTTCTCAGAAGCGTGATCATGAGGAATCACGACTGATCAGGTTGGGGAGTTTGTTTGCTCCCGCACCAAATGAGAAACACAGTGCAAGACTACTGAGAGTTTTGGACAAAAAGGGAATGACAAAGTTTGTATCTGAATGGTGGCATTACAGAGCATATCAGCTTGACTATCAAATAAGTACTGAAACAGTGAGAATCCTTGTACAGTCATTCTCCAGTTGCCTTCTTTGGAGAGGCTTTAGTGAGTACTGGGCGTAACTCATTGTGTAGTTAACCATTTTTGTTTTAGTATTGTAATGATCTGAGTGTTAGCAGACTTGTATCTTTGAATTTCTTGTAAGGGTAACTGTAGGAATAGTTTCTTTTGTTGAGAGATGGGAGTGCAGATAGAAATTGGTAATACTGATCTGCCAACAGTGATATGTTTTACAACTGAATCTGAAGCATATCATCCCTTTGAAGCTCTCTTCCTTGTTTAACTATTTTTCCTTTGTTCTAGTTTTTTTTATGTTCTGGCACTGATGCCCACAATGATAAGAGAACTGAATGAGAAGTCCTTCAGAAATCTAGCAGTTTGTGCCTGTTTACATTCTTCTGTTCTACATTAGATACTCAAAGACATTTGACCCTTCAAAAAGGCTTCCTTTAAGGCTTTTGATTTACTGTGACGTGTTACACGTGTCCGCATTATGCAGGCGGCGTCATGGCATTTGCCCTCCACTATACAGCTGGCGGAGAAAAATAATAACACAAAATTTCATGTCAGTCACTTCAACTGCAGGTGGCCTTTCAGTGCTCCCAAAACCCTGATGTGCATAATTTTGTGTGTCGTGTCGTGTCCCCCCCCCCAGCAACTTCATCAAATACAATAGAAGGTATCTAGTATAGAACGTTTTTAACTCAAAATATAGTACCACGGTATATGTTTTCTTCAACTAATAAACTGACTCTCCTGAGTTTGGAGATTTTTTGAGTTTACTCTAAGACTACAGATTTGCTACTGTTTATGCAGGAGAATCCTGTTGAGTTTCTGTTTCTTTGAAATCCCAAGGTCTTCTTGGGGTCTTGAATTTGAAACAGTCTCTGGACCTTCATGATTTGCAGACTTGAATGGTGGTTTAGTGTTTCCCTAGAAGGAGTGGCACCTGCAGCAGGATACAGCTGGGATGGGCCATCCTCTGAGCTCCAGGCTGCCCTGGATGCAGGAGCATGTCGATGCTGCTGGTGTTCCAAAGGCCCGTAATGTTCGCTATTCGGATGCTGCGTTTTGGATAAATACACATTTATCCTGGCTGCTATTGCGTTGTGTCATTGAACCAATCTGATTCGTGCAACAGAGCGACACTGAAAGCCAGCTACTCACTTTTATAAAGTACTTTGAATTCATAAGAAAACATTTTGAATGTCTTTGATCTATGACAAAAGGTCATAAGTTTGAGTTGTGGGAGATATTGCACATCACCCGTGGATCTGGGGATGGCAGAAATGTCAGTCAGGCTCCTGACTGTTTTGCAGTAAGAGCAATTTCATGTCTCCAGTGGTCCTACATCCTCCAGATGAGGAGCACTTGCATCCTTCAGCTTCTTTACTTTGAACTTCTGAAGGGTGAATGTAGCTTGGCCTACTGACTGAAATGAAACATTAATAATTAAATCTTGGCGTACGTGGTTATTTTAAATCAAACAGACTCTGATTCATATGGGTTGCTCAGCTTTTTTATTCCAGAGTTTGGGGATCGAGCATCTTGACACGATTTTATTTTTTACATGACAAACAACAATCTCTTGACTCTGCATTTTGTTATATCCTAGCTCCATTAGATCTGCAGGTAAAACCACAGCCCTAACTGCTTCAGAAAAGGCTTTATGTCTTTTCAGTTGTTTGAAGCAAAACCTGTTTGCAAATAAACAGCGAGTCATTAACTGTGTTCTTTGAGAAATGCTGGTCAGTGCAGTAAGGAACAACTGCTCTGCCAATTTGGCTGTCTAAATACAATTAAATGCTGCTAGATTTGCCATAACAAACTGCTAAATTGTCACTGTCATCTACTGAAAGAGACACGTCAAGTTATTGAGGGCACTGTTCATTTCCTCCTCCCAGATAAGGGATCTGTCCGGCTGTCAAGTGTCAGTCGTCATCAGGCGATGCCGCTATGTGCCTGGACTTTAGAGCGTGCAGCGTGGTTAGTGCTTGGCTGGCATTTTTACTTATTCTTTAGCTTGGGTTTGCCACTTTCGGGGATGTATTTGCATTTTCAGCTTCTCAAAGAATGACTTCAGGTTGTAACAGGTGGGGGTGATTGCTCAGGGAAAGAGCAGAGTGGGAGCAGTTATTTAAATGAGTAAAAATTTGGGTTGGGATATTTTTGTGAGACAGGGCACAGCTCAGTTCCCTGGCCATGGTGAAGGGACAAGCTGTGGCTTTATCATTTTGGGTCTGGCTGCACGAACTGGCAATCACAAAGTTGTTTTGTTTTCTCCACTCCAATTCGTGCTTTGTTCTGAATATCTTTGTTTACACAGACCATTGCAGTCACAGCAAAGCTTAAACTGAAGGAAAGAAAAAAGTGTCTTTTTTGTTGAGTTAGCAGTGAATTCATCATGGATAGGCTTTTCTTGCTGAGAATAGAGGCTGTACTAGTTGAATTTGCTCTGTCACTAGCATGGAACTCTAAGTCATTTTACCTTTTCACTTCTTGTTTCCCTTTTGAAATGGGAAGAGGCCACCAGAGGCTGTTTACAGCACTAATTAGTTGGCATAATTTGAGATAATGAAGAAACTCATGATAGTTCTGACACTTCATTTTGGGCTATTGCCTCTCTTATTGATTTATGTTGCTTTTTCCTCACAAACTGATTCAGTGGGGGAAAAAAAGTCCCTTTTTCAGGGTGATGTCAGGCTAACTCTTCTTTCTGTCTTCTCCTGTCCAAAGCATCTGGAGCTGTGGAAGCAGCTGCCTGCATGCCAGGCCACTACCAAGTGAAAGTGGCTGTGCACTGATGCACAAGTGCATTTCTTTCTGATGTGTTTAGCTAGATTGATGTTGGAAGGCAATATTTTGGCCACTGGAGTAGGCATTTATGTTTAGAGCTGAACTGTCAGTTTGCTGCTTGGTTTGGAAAGGCGAGGTTGTCTGTCCATAGACCCAGCGTGTCAGAGCCCTTCAGCTCCTAACAAACGCGAAAGGATTGCTTTGCAGTGAGTCATCCAGTCAGATAATCAAAATGTTTATAGTGTCTGTGTCTTGGCAAGGCCTTCTGCGGTGCCCCAAACACAAATTCCATCAAACAGATTGTTACGGAGCAGCCATGTGTATTAACTCTATTTATCAGATAATTAATTTTGGTAGCAGAGAGAAGGGATGACCGTAACTTACAAAGCAATTCAGGGCCACGTGCAAGAACGAACAATGCTGCAGTATGGTGGGCTGCAAACAGGAATTTTAAGTGTGCCTTAGTATGTCGGTTAGTATACTAAATTCATTAGATGACCTTCTAACTAGAAGGTTGTCCTTAAGGTAACAGAGACTCTGGTTTATGTCCTGCTTCTGGCAGGACAGGACTAATTTCCTTTTGCAATTGTCTGTTTGGTAAAGGGTGGAGTTTGGGATGTTTTTGGCATTTTAGTATTGCATAATCCTCAAGAAGAGATATTATTGGTTCACTTTTTCATGTTTTTAACCAAACAGTAAATAATAATTATGAAAAATACTTTAAGCCACAAATTCTGATTAGATTAGGAGGTGTGGAACTAAATTAGTCCAGACAGGACCTGAACCCTATAAATGTATGATCAGCCTCACTGCCGTTTCCTGGATGCGTTTTGTTGCCAAGTGCCCTCCCAGGGCCTGCTAGATGGTTTCTTTTCTGTGAAGGAGCAGGGAAACAGAGGTAAAGGAGCGGACATCATCTGCATCTCCTCCAGAGCATATGGCAGCAGCATGGATCGAGGCGTGCGGACAGGGAGCGCATGTGTCCTGGCTCTCGCTTTATTCCCTTAGCATCGTCAGGCTCGGAGTACTCCCATTTGACAGAATGTGTACAACATGCAAAGCTTCAGCTAATTTTTCATCGTTGGGGTGCCTTCTCTTTTGTCAATAGCTCAATAATATTGATATTACATTTCCTACAGTGCAAGTAACATCTTTTAAAATTTATTCTCCCTCCTTGCGGTTTTCCTCCATTTTCTACAGTGTCTAGCTAGAGGGGAGAGAACCAAAATGAACATTCAGTTTTATTTTCCAGTTCAGGATCCCTGTCATTCCTGCAGGCAAAACACAGGTCACACTGCAAGCACGAGATAAATGGCTTGCTTTACCTCATCACCAAGTGAAACGTTCTTGCTCACTTTTTTCGCTGTTACGATGTGTTTGGTGTTGTGCCATTTGCAGCATTTGTAACAAGTTCCAGTCTGATGAACTCTTGCGATCCTCTGGGCAATGTTTCCAAGTGGTGCATTATTATAGCAGGAGGGGGAATGGACAAACCTTCCCTTACTGCTGCACAGCTCATTTCAGAACTGCCGGTACCTGTGGAATACGCTGCATTGTCAGTCTGCCTTTGGTTTTGTCTTGGGTAGCTACGTTGTGCTGGCTGTTGTGAGCAGCTGAGTGGAGGCAAGGCTTACACGTGCCGGTGTTTCAGCCCTGGGAAGGTGGCTGTGCGCTAGGACGTACCCTGGGAAGGAGCAGCCGAGCGGGATGCCCTGGGCGGGAGGTGCTGTGGCCCAGGCTGGTGCAGTGTCCCGGCTGGCTCTTCCCCTCTGTGCGTGGGGTGCGAGTGTCCACAGCCACTCTCTTCCAAGAGGGTAGCAGGACTGGGGCTGCTCAAAATGTGGGATTTTAATTTTTGATTTGAAAGGACTTCTGTTTTCCCATTTTTTGTATTCTATTTATTAATTTTGCTGTACTTCTTTACAAGTGAGTAGTGGTTCAATATTCTAACTCATCTTTCGTGTTGTATCTTATTTCATGCTGTGTCATCTTTCATGTTGTTTTGAAAATCTTTATTGCCTTACATTTATCAAATCACAGTACCCTTTATCTAGAGCGAAGTGTCTGCTTTGAGATGCAATGATGGATATGTTTGACGCATAGAATCACAGAATGGTAGGGGTTGGAAGGGACCTCTGTGGGTCATCTAGTCCAACCCTCCTGCCGAAGCAGGGTCACCTACAGTAGGCTGTAGAGGACCTTGTCCAGGCGGGTCTTGAATATCTCCAGAGAAGGAGACTCCACAACCTCCCTGGGCAGCCTGTTCCAGTGCTCCGTCACCCTCAGAGAGAAGAAGTTCTTCCTCATGTTCAGACGGAACTTCTTGTGCTTCAGTTTGTGCCCATTGCCCCTTGTCCTGTCACTGGGCACAACTGAAAAGAGCTTGGCCCCATCCTCCTGACACCCACCCTTCAGATATTTATAAGCATTTATAAGGTCCCCCTCTCAGCCATCTCTTCTTCAGGCTGAACAAGCCCAGATCCCTCAGCCTCTCCTCATAGGAGAGATGTTCCGGTCCCCTCACCATCCTTGTAGCCCTCTGCTGGACTCTCTCCAGTAGCTGCTCATCTTTCTTGAAGTGGGGAGCCCAGAACTGGACACAGTACTCCAGATGAGGCCTCACTAGGGCAGAGTAGAGGGGAAGGAGAACCTCCCTCGACCTGCTGGCCACACTCCTCTTGATGCATCCCAGGATGCCATTGGCCTTCTTGGCAGCCAGGGCACACTGCTGGCTCATGGTCAACCTGTCGTCCACTAGGACACCCAGGTCCCTCTCTGCAGAGCTGCTCTCCAGCAAGTCCGCCCCAAGCCTGTACTGATGCATGGGGTTGTTCCTCCCCAGGTGCAGGACCGTGCATTTGCCCTTGCATCTACAAAAATCATACATTAAGGCATTTCAGTAGTAAAATAGTGCAGGATGTTATAGCATCGTGTTGGAAAATGTGAGAATGATAAGAACCATGTAAATTGTAAAATACATCAAATTATTTTGAAACTCCACTTAAAACCCCCTACATTTCATTTCAAAAATATACCTAATTGGAATACATTATATTCCACAATGTCTTTATTGAAGTTTGCACTGAAGTCGGTAGAATTTGTAGAAAAAATTCTTTTTTTTTGACAAAGACCAGCACTTGGATCCAAGACCCTACAAATAAATAATATATCATAAGGGGGGAAAGGCCCTTCATAACACTCAGGTCCTTACCAGAAACTCCAGAAGATTGGTGATAAACACACTTTTTATTCTTGCTAGCTCTTTCTCAATCAGCCTCTATTGTGGGAGAGAGGGAAGGAAGAGCTATTCTTTCCTAAAGCCCTTTCATGATGATCTGAAATCCAAGACACAATCAAGTCTTTATACACTAGAGAAGTGGGTGGTAGGTGTCAACCTAAATAGATTAGATGAATTATTGATGTGCATACTTTCGAGATTGACAATAATCGGTTGAAGACCACAAACCTATTTTTGCAAGTAGTGTGCCTCCAGACACAGCATCAAACTGAGGGTCTGGGCTGGGGCTTCTCAGTTTGGAGGGAAGAAAATGGATGGGTCCCTGGGCATGCCTTACCAAATCGCAAGGGCAGGAGAAACAGCCAGTGTGGAGCTGTTCACCACATCCTTAAAAGCTAGAGCTATGAGCACACAGTGAATGAGCAGAAAACTGATTTTAAAAGGATGTTTGTCCCCCTGAATGCCCCCTGGGCAGGGTGAGGGGATGGGGTAGCACAAAGTGGCGGAGGCTCCTGTGCTCCCTGAAAGAGAACCTCACGGCTGCTGTGGGAGAGGCAGCACTGACCCACAGGGCAATTCCTATGCTAATATGTCATCTCGAAGAAGTCCTTGTTCTTTCCTTTTTTTTCTGCCTTTTCCTTATATTCTAGGGAGGGAGATGGGCATATGAGTTTGAGCTGAGAGAGAGGGTGATTTGGCTGTTTTCTCAAGTCCTTGGAAAGTTCCATTGTAATGATAATTTGGAGGAAAAGAAATCCTATCCCAGGGTTCTAACTCTTCTCATTTGCTTGCTTGCTAACAACCACACACGCTCAGCTCTGGTCACCATCGGAAGCAAGGCTGCTGCTTTTGAAGAACTGAATGAAATTTCAATTATATGGGTAAATACTTTTGAGATTATTTTGCAATGTGCTTAGCTTGTTTCCAGAGCTACTTAATCTCAGATTATCCAAAACAGAAGATTAATCTTCTGCTTAGCTGTTCAGTTCCTCTTGGTATCCTATGTACAAGTTTTCTGCAAGGTGCGCAGCTTTTTAGGGTGTAATACTGTCATGGCTAATGCATGCATAATGTATTAAACCTATTAATAAAAAAATGCCGGCTGATATTTACCAACATTTGCTTTGTATCCAAGCCAGTCTTTTCAGTTCAATTTATATTGATCTTTCAGCCTGATTTTCACCTTTTCCTTTAGGTTTTTTGAATGACTGCTCTTAATTTTATCATTTGTAGCTGTAAGAATGACAGAAGCAATGCTATTATGTTGCTGGTTGGAGAGCTGATGGTGACAGTGGCAGCTTTCATTTCAGGTTCCCAGGAATCAAAGTATGTGGCTGATATTCCCATATTATTTTCATCTCGGGTCAATTCCCCCAAAAATGGAGCAACCTCTTAGAAAAACCCCATCAGCCCCAGAAGGAGAAGTGTACAATGAAAGCATGAGCAGTTGGTACCACAGACACCTCTGCTGCCTTTTAGGGCTGTGTATTTTAAGTGACATGGAAACAACAGTTTTACACTGATCGGAAATACAGATGTTAAAATGTGATGCAATCGAACACTATCCTACTGGTAGGGTTGTCATGAATTTTATCTGCAGCCTGCAGAATGAGAAGGATCTCCTTGACAAGATAACCGCTAAATCTCAAGGCTGCGTTTACTGTTTTAGAGGTGGGATTCTCCGATGTTTGCACACATTTTCCAGTTTGGCACTCATGGCTTTAAGAGCTGTATGAAATATTTACATATTGTGCAAATGGTGCTGCTTAGTTACTATTGGATACCTGTTGTGGTACAAGGCTTGAATCGGAATTACACAAAGTCTGAATCACAAGGTGCAAAATGAACCCCCGAAAAGAACCCCATTTTGTTCAAAGAAGCCGATACTTTAGTCTGAGTCTGAAGGAAATTTCTAATTCTATCCATTTCCAGAGGGATTGTGCTTTTGTCTGGTTTTGCTGTATCCGGAGAGAGATGAATGCTTGGCAACATGTTTTGTGAGTACAGTAAAAACGCATCTTGGCTGGTGTATTATATATTCTTAGATCTACTCCACAGGGAAGAGCAGGTCGAAAGAACCATCCTGACGGCTTTTAGCTGAGTCTCTCACAAAGTGGTTATCAGTTAACTGATGAAGAACCATACTCTGCAAGATGCAAGATTTTATGAAGGGGTGATTACCTTCATTTTCCCCTCACATGTTACGTTCAGTGCTTTGTAGGATTGGCTCCAAAGGTGACATAATTATATTAGGGCTAATTTTAGGGGCAAAGACCCACAGATAGGGGCTAAAAATCATGACTTTAAGATGATAATTTCAGCCTTGCAGCTGTTCCACAGCATCTGCTTGACTTCTTGGTCTTCTGTGGAGATTGGAAACAAGGCCACAGCTGCAGACAACATATCTGTAGGTACCTAAAGATGGTGCCAAAAATCTCCCTGAATGTGCCTTCCCTATTAGTAAATGTTTTGCTGTTGTGAATCTGGCCCTTGAGTAGTGGCTCTTTCCTAAGCGTGTCTAAGCCCTGCCTAAGATAATCTGTTTTTGTGGTAGTGTTTCAAGTTAGAGTTCTGAGTTATCTTTTCTCTTCGCAAGTTTTTTGGGGTTTTTGTATTTTTTTTTAATATTGTGAATTATTTCCTGCCAGTCCTAGGCTGTTGAGTGTTTTTTTTCAGTGAAGCCTTGCAAGATTGACGGACTTGTCATTCAATAGATAAGTACCACTGTCAGTGCCACTTGCTCATTCAGGGATGAAGAGACCTTTAATAATTATAAATGGTTAATAATATCTGCTTTTAATGTCTACTATCTGGAATTAAAAATATCATGAAAGCTTTTTACATGCTTAGAACTGTGGTCATTTAGTGCATTTGTACTTCTACGTGCTAGAAATCTAGCAACTATCCTCTTCGTGCCTGATAGATACAGAACCACAGTTGTCTGACTTCAAAGTCATTAGAATGAAAATGCAAAGATTGCTAGAGCTCTCCTAAGCATTCACTTAAAGACTTATTTTCATTTCTATTACTTGGTGATTCTAATCTTTGTTTCAATTACAGTAACGTTGATAATGTGATACCTGCATAAGAATATAAGCAAAAATTGATGTATATGTAAATTTAATAGGTAGATCTAGCTCTTTATCTGATGCAGAAATATTTCTGTGGCTATTAGTTGACTACACAAAGTAATACTCCTGCATAATCTGCAAAACCAATTAATGCGTGATATTACAATGCACATCTTTGGTCACCTTCTCTACAATCTGTTCACAGACTTGTTTGTTGTGGAATAAAGCTGGTTAGTCTCAGCCTCTTTTACCTTAGCTGCTGTATTTGAATCAAGGTACCTTGGAAAAGCTCTCTGGTATCTCTGTAAATGTGGAACCGTGGGTGGAATCAGTCTGACCAGTGGTGTGGGATTGATTGCTCCCAGATTTGCCTTTGGATCTATCGGAGGGCTGAGGTGCAGGCTCCAGTGGCCCTGCTGGAATAGCAGATGGGAGCGGGCTCCCTTCTTCCCAGAATGGGAAGTCATTCCATCAGGCCCTAAAGACTCATATCTGACTTACCCTGAAATAAACCACTGGTGTATGGAAGGTTTAGTGCAAAAGTGTCACAAAGTCTGAATCACAAGATGCAGTCTTGTGCAAGTCTGAAGTCTTTCAGATGAGTGTAAATGTACCACTGGTACTAAATTAGACCAGGTATTCAGTTGAGGCAAAAGAGAAAATTACCAGAGTTAACTTTAAACACTCTAAATTTTTTTTCATGTTAAAGTATATTGCGAGTAGTAGTAGGAGTTAAGGTACTCTAAGGAGCTCACAGACATTTCTTTAGGATGACCTCTATGAGTTTTTTTGGGAGTTTACTGTCTGCAGTACAGACATCCCCAACGAGTGCCAATTAAATATTTATAACACAACATAATATTGCACAGATACAGTGGTCACCATTAACATTTTAGAATTTGTTTACAGATGCTACCTTCTCACCGCAGTTATTTGTTAATTTAGGTATATGCACAAACAAATGATATCTCAACTGTAACTGTTCGAGGAAATGCTAAATTTTTAACTGTGAGCACTGCATATACATGTGGCGTGTATTGTTATCCTTAAATAACTGGGCCCAAAAGCCCCAACTGAGAACAGCAATCCATTGTACAAACTTGTATAGGAATCTGGACAAGTATCATTGCAATAGAAGAGAACTGCAGTTCAGAAGACCTTCAAAGATTATTGGGCTAAGGAAGGTAGCTGCTAATTGAAGGTAAACTGAGGGTATTTGTTTACAGATCATGTCAGTGTAGGACATGAATTTAGGTAATGGCATTGTTTCTCCCGTCATGTTAAAACAGCAATAATGCAAGGTGGAAAAAGTTGCCTTAAAGCCAGTAAGTGATGTGTCCTTACGTAGTTTCTTCTCACTTTGCATTCAGAGTTAAATGCATTTTACAGCCCAGTGCTTGCAGTGGAAATGATGTTTCTTTTAAGTTGTAGTGATTCCTGTGCTTAAAGGGTACAGCTTAATAAAACACAACTTCTCTTTGAAATGTCTCTTGTCAAAACTAAACACTTCAGAAATTTTCGAACAAACATCAGATGAACTCACTGTAATTGGCACTACTGTGTTGAATATAAAGTATGTTACTCTTGTAGGGTGTGCTTCACTCTACATTCATTTCAAGATATTGTGGTGTTCTGAACACTGAAAATGTTTGCTGGCAAGAAAAATAAGTGATGAATGAACGTGACTAGTGGCGAAAATTAAAATGTGCTAGTAAGTGTGCATTCATTGTACTACGATGTAATCTTTATTCAGGTTGGACAGGGTCAGTTCATGCATATTTTGATGAGCACTGAGCAGATTCAAAATTTTGGCTATTTCCTGCCCCACATTCTGGCCAATGGAGAGATCGTATCCAGCCTAGCAATGAGCAAGTTGTGGATATACAGGTCTTGTGTATTTTGACTGTGTTTTAGTCATCCTCCCAAGATTTCTCAACAACATGGGCATGGCATCACTCGCAGTATCTCCTCTGGAGTTTCTCCTTTGTCAATGGGACTGCCTCCATCTCTTACTGTTGCAAGGTGTTGTAAACACCTGAAGTGTTTTGAGGTGTTCCCATGCGGTGGAGAAAAAGAAACTCTGCATATATCCTGTCCATATGTCTACCCACAAAGATATCTGTCAGCTCAGTTTTAAGACTAAATTGTCTTTGGTTTAATAATTCAAATATTTAAGTAGCTGCTATTACCTCTGACTATGTGGTTTTCAGGTGAGAGCTGGGCCACAATAGAAGAGCTCAGGTCCATCCGCACTACCCAGACAGGTATGCCCTTAAGTGGGCATGGGGTATGGAAAGACTGGCAAAGGGAGATAGGATGTTGCTGAGAAATGACTAAAGAAATCATAGTGGAAATAAAAGCAAAATAAATCAAACCAACACATAGAGAAGTGATAAGAAGACAGAAGAACTGAAATTAAATTAAATTGCTGTAAGGTATTACACCTGGAATATCTCTACTGTCTAGTCAAAGAAAGAAGCAGGGCTTCAAGGAAGGCCAGTACTGGTACTGAGAAGGAAAAACAAAAAGAAAAACCCTGTCTTCTGAAAAGGAAAGCCATGGCATGAACACCTTCAAATATTTTCTCTGTTGTAACTCAGGGGTGAGACCACCTGTCCCTTCAGAATATAATTCAGAAGATTTTTTTTTTCTTTTTTGTCTGAGAAGGGATGGAGGGAAATACTTGGGGGCAAAGTAGTAAATAAAATTAGTGCCCTGTACTGAAAAGAAAAATAGGGTTGTCTCTTGATTTCTGCTTCAGCTTGAAGTTAAACTAAGCTTCAAATGTATTCATACTTGATGATGCAAATCACCTCCCAGGAAAATCTGATAGGTATTGTTTTGGGGTGTTGGGTTTGTTTTGTTTTTTTTAAGACACTTACTAGCCAAGCCATGCAATGTATTTCTACAAAGAAGGTGGCCCAGTAGAGATCACTGGTTAAAAAGCCTTTGGCTGCATAGCAATCAGATTTGACTTTATCAACACATCAGGAATTGGGAAGTAAATGTGGTTGTTCATCTTGGTGCCTGCTGGTGGTTTGCTGCAGCACAGCGATAACAAGCATGGAGGCTGCCTTGGCATGGTCACTGTACATCAGGCAGTGATGTGCTGCGTGGCAGTGGTTTTCTCTTTGGTGCCTGATAAATCCAAATTCACTTTGTAGGTTATGCAATGGGAAAGTTTCCCCTGTTCTGCAAAGGACTGTTGTGGTTTTTTTTTTCTTGTGGATCATTTTAGTTGAAAATAAGCATTGTATCTGCATCCTAACTCCACTCCAAATAGAGAGAATGGTTGTAGAATTAATCCATTTCAATATTGCTGGACAACCAGTCATCTTTCAGAAATGACACTTGTGTTATCTTCTTGTTAAGAAGTTCCTGCTCTGCGTGCTCACCTCTAGCTGCTCTTTTCCTCTCCCTCACCCATGGCATTTCTAGCCCTCAGTGCCAGTCTTGCCTCAAAGAGGTGTTGAGGGCAGGTACCTTCATGGAGGCACGAAGCTTCTAGGGAGGGCGGGCAAAGACCTGGGGTGGGAGGCGGGTTCTTTCCAAATTGAAGGTGCTTTGTGCATGATGGGAATTTAAACTTTTTTTTTTTTTTTAAATAGAGCCTTTCTAAAGGGACTGCAGGCCAGATTCTAAATCCCTTCTCAGCCTTGCCACTGCTCCGCTTCACAAGCAAAACCTTATTTTTTCACTCTTTCCTTCCTGATACACGGTGCAAACAGAGTGCACATAAGCCACATGCCCTCTCTTTCCCAGGAATATCTCTCCTTAGGGACAGACAAAAATATCAGTGCGAAGAAACACTCCCTGTGTCGCTGAAGGTACGTCACAGGCCCCAGGAAAGATATGATCCTGGTAGCTGTGCGTCGCTGGCTTTAGTCTCGCTGACGTGGGGAAGGCGTAGCATAAATTTCAGTGCTGCTCCCTCTGTTCCTGGCTGTGCAGTTTTGTTGCTGACCTGTGTCACTGTGCTGCCAGGGTGAAAGCCGTGCTCTGCCCCGGGTGCGGAAAGGCACCTTGGGAGAACAGGGTCTCCATAAGAGCCAGGCACACTGAAGTTGAATGAATTTCACTCCTGTGCAATTAATCACTCGGTTCTCTGAGAATAATACAAATTATGTGCACTTGCATTAAAAATCTCCTCCTGACAGTGCTGTTTAGAAATATGTTAGCCTCTGAAATCAATGTTTGAAGTCTTTGGTTGAGAAACCTGCCTTTTCTGAGTTCTTTTCTTGTTAGAATACAATAACAAAAGCTGGCATCTTAACCTCCTACTAATTTGCTTCTAGTCACTCAAATGATGAGGTTAGCTAAATTCTTTTTCCAAGTAACTGGCAGCATAAGTTGACATCTACTTTTTCTCCCTACACAAAGCCAACACCACACAAATGTCTTCTGACTAGGTGTATGCATGTCAACAATGTAGCTTCTTAAATAATCTAAAAAAGTAGCAGTTAAATATGTTGCTTTTACAGTTTCAGAATATTTAGTTTAAAAAGCATGAGCGGTAAGCATCTGGGGTTACAAGCTTCTGGAAGTTTTGTTTCAATAAAAGGAGTAGTTTTTGCAAAAATTGCTGTGGAAAGTCGACACTTTCTTCAGTAATTGTACTCCTGGGCTGTATTCTGTCTTGCCTCTGCTGAAGATGGTCACACAGTAAGTTTGTGCAGCTCCAAGTTGGACATGTCCTCACCTGCACCTCTATCAGGAATGGGGCAGAAATGCTGCTTGCAGTCTAATCACTCCAAACAAATGTGCCTGGAGCAGGCAGGATTAGAGAGATATTAGGAAGGGCAATCACTTTCATACTAGTGCTATAAGAGAAGCCAAGCACGCAGGATGCCTTTTAGTTCAGAAGTTCAGTTTTTGGGGTTTGAATTTGGGATGTTTCTCAGACTGTCCATACCTGGGAATCGCTGACAGGTGACGTGGAAGCCCAAAACAAGAATAACTTCCCTTTGTCATAGCTTTGAAATGAATTTGTTTGTCCTCTCTTTGCATTTCTGGGTGTTTTGGAGAGCTAGGGAGAGGCAGATATGCAGCAGAATAATTAGGTTGCAGTGCATAAAGCATTCACATGGTGAAAGGAGATGAATGAGTGCCTGAGGGAGGATGTAGGATGCACCTGAACTAGCCTGGGTGCCCAACGTGAGTGATAAAGCTGACCCTGGCCTGGCATAGGGGTATTAAACACCCATCAACGTGGAGAGATCAGGTAGTCACACCACAATTTGCTACAGTAAATCACCTGGTAAATGAGAAGCAAGCAGGTGAGCAGGATTTACACAGCACTAGTATGTCATTCTTTTACATGAATAGGCACTTAAGATGTTTGGCGCAGTTGTGTCTTGTTCCCCTGGGAAGCTGGAGTCATTTTTTGTGGGGGTAGTTTCGTTCAGCTCTGAAGAGGTTTGTCTGTGCTCTTTATTTTATGGCACAGTGAGAGCTGCTGATCTACGTTACGCTGTCTTTGCTTGCAAGTGCTTGCTGTCGAGCTGTATGATACTTCTGTTTCCCCAGCAACTCTGTTAATTCATTTAAATCTCTCTTAAAAAGTAATTTTTGCTGTCTACCTTAGGATAGGGAATTGTAGGGGAATTACAAAATCAATATACAAAACAAACACCAACTAAATTTAGAGAGACCTATGCGAAACAATATGTGTTTCTGTTCCTTATCTAAGAAAGATTTCCTTTTTACATTGTTCGCTTTGTTCTTTGTACATCTATTTCTTTATCCATTATATCAAGCAGGGAAAATGCTGAAGCTACTGAGGTGTGAGTTTATGCATATATTTTGATGTGATGGATCCATGTTACTTTCTTCATCTAGCTATTTCTTAAAAGTAGATCCCAGTTTGTGTGGTGTATAAACTGTATGGCACATTTATACGGATATTTAGGAAGTACAGAGAGTACTTTGAAGAGGTGAATTCTGTATGGCTGGACACAATGCTGGATGAAGACGCAGTCCCAAAGTCCAGCCAGCATGATTTACCTAGTTACAACCATTATATCAGAAATCAGGATGTCTGTTCTGTTAGTGATTAACTAGAGGATAAAAACTGCAATTCAGGGAAACCGTGATATTTGGTGGATGCACAGCTAAGTGCTCTGCCTTTGGCTCTTGTTTAGAAAACATTGGCAATGAGATGAGAGGAGTTTCCCCCACAGAGCTGAACTCCCGCAGTCTGCCCAGTTTGATTCCTTAGCACTCTAAATAAAACCCCCAGGACGCTGGCAGAGTCTTGAAATTTCTTTCGAACTTGGGAAAATAGGAAAAATAGTGGGAAATAATGGGTATTAGCCTTTAATGAATTGATACAAACCCTAAAAAAATATCAAATCCTTTCCCTTTCCAGACTGTGTGACAAAGCCTCTTGGGTTGCAAGAGCTCTTCCAGTCCAGACCTTCATGGTGGTTCAACCAGAACCAGGCTTTGAAGATGTGCGAGATGCCTTTTCATGCTGAGCAGATCCCAGGCCTTGTGTTGTCCGTATTTGCTTTCCAGACACTGGAAAGCAGTGGCCATGGCACAGCTCTCTGCTCACAGCCTGCCCCAGGGCAAGTGGCATCTGCAGACTTTTCCAACATCAGCCACCACTGCTCTGCATTTTACAGGCACTTCCAAGGAAAGCGGTACTGGATGGGCTGAACTGGTCTCCCTGACAGGGAAAGCTGGGCCGTGTTGTCTCTGTATCCCCCGTCTGCTGCTGGGAGATGAAAATTAAACTTGCAGTAGTGTAAGAGTCCTGAGAAGGTTGTGCACAAGCCTAGTGCCTGTAGTCTGTATGGGAGCCAATTTCATTCTGTGTTTCTTTATAGCCCAAGGCTGTCAACTCCATGGTTTCCCTGAGCCATGGGGATTCAAAGGAAGACTAAGATAAAGAAAACAGCTTTGATTTTTATATTTTTTGCTACCACTACCGAACAGCATATAATTAGCCTTTCTTTTACATATTAAAGCTAGTCTGATGATGCAATATCCATTATAACTCTAAAAGCTTAATCTTAAACAGAGGGGAAAAAAAAAAACCCTCAGAGGAGGATCGTATGCCTGGAAATTAGCATAGGTTTTTTTCCTCTTTAGAGGAATGCCTGAGCGCATGGATGCTGAGGGGATGTGACTCATGCAGAATGAGAACGAGCTGTTCTTCAGCCTCTTGATATAGTGCCTGGGATATCAAATCAAGTGCAAGGCCTGATTGAAACTCCCTTGGAGGACCAATTTTTAATTGGATGTGAACTACTTTTAATGATGGAAGGATACCTCTTTTTTGCTGTTATATTTATGGGTAAAAATGAGAAAGCAATTTTATACGAGCAGCAACATACTCCAGGGCATTCAGTCATATCAAGTCGATATATTTCCTGACTGCTGGATTCACAGCTGAAGCATAGTGTAGAGAGTATATAGGCTACAAGTTGCATCTCACACAGGACTCCATCCTGCTTATGCTGCTACTGGTATTTTATACAGAGAGCTTTCATCTCCCAACAGAAGTATTTTGCCATGTTTATCCTAAGGAAAGATCTCCCTTGGTTTTCCTCTGTTCAGTGCATGTGAAGAATGGGTAACTGAATGGCCCTCAATTATTTTCCCCTTTCATCAGGCCAAAATTTTTAACATATAGGCTGTGACACACATTCCACCTCTGCATACACTCGTTGCCTTCCTCGTTAATACAGTGTGGAGGTCCTGGCACCATATCACTGGGGAATGGGGTCATGTGTTTGTGACTTCATCCTGTGCAGATCCTCTGCTTAGTGGTTTTAACTATATAAAGTTTTGAGTTAATTTTTCTTCAGTGCCGAAGTGGAAGCTTTTAGGAGATGCCACCTTCCATCATGTACTGCGTTAGAGTGCAGGTAATGCAATCTTTCCGCCCACTGGTTGTAATCAACATATAAAGTTTGTCAAATAACTCATGGGCAATTGTTACTCTTTCTTAGAAATCGTATTGTGCTGTTGGCTTTTTCCCCCCCCCTCTTATTAAACAGCTGAATAATGGCTCATACAAAACCAACATTTAGAACCCCTCCTTTCTCATTGGCCATGACAAGCAGCAATTTGAATTGCAGAGAACTGCTTTTGAAAGGAAAAAAAACAACACTTGGTCTTTTCCTTTATTCAGAAATTCAGCAAACAACTACCTGACTATCTAAATAACCTTTCATTCTAATAACTTATTAATCTACAACAACCTCATTATTTTACATTAGCAGCAGTATTTTTGCTTTGCAAAATCTCAGTGCTCTTTCTACCTGTTGCTGCTGTTCTGTCTGGGAATCCTCACACCAGTTGACTTTCTGTCTTTGTTTTTATAGTATAAGCGAGTTTAATATTCTTCCCTAAGCTTTCTGTGCCCTGGTTGTCCTCGTGGATATGTTATAGAGTACCTAGGGCAGGCTACACCTACAATTTGCTTCTCGGTAATTTTTCTGTGAGGACAAGCCCTGAAACAATTGTTTTGGAGCTAAAAGCCTTAGAAGCTTCATTTGACTATCCAACAAGCAAAGGCCTGGTCCCAGGGTTGACTTGCATCCACATCGTTCTTCCTGTTCTCTGCGGGTTCAGTAGCCACACATCCACAACTGCACCTGAACGCCTTTCAGTGCATATTATGCAGCGTGGTTAAAATCTGGTATGTATTTTTTCTTCCCACCTGCTCCTTGGGAAGGGCAGTGTGACCTGCAGTGTGCTCAGGTGGTGTTGGTTGGTTGGTTTGTGCAATATGCACATTTCTCTGAGTTTGTTCAGATTAAGTAAATGTTCTTGTAAAGGAGATGTTGAAGGGTCTGTAATTTCTGTTTCAAACTGGGAAAGCTCAGCATCCTGCATACATGAGTCTAATCGTCCTTACAGCATTTCCCTCCCCCCCCCCCCCCCCCCCCCCCCAAGAAGTCCTGAAAGAGGGGTTTCAATCTACACACAGCACGCGCTGGCATGTGCTGCAGGAGCAGTGAAGCTCGGCTGTGTCTGGAGTGAGCGGTGCTGTGCATGCTAGTGCCTACTGGGTGGGCTCTCCAAAGCATCACAACAGTGTCAGAGAAGCACTCTATGCTGGTTATCTGGAGACACTAGTTATAGTACCATGCTGATAGAGATATTTCACTTCTAGCCTAATTAGTCTGGTGGGCACTGGGTGCCATGGCTTCACACCCTAATGTAGGTGGCTGACTTGGATTCACACTATCCCAGGACTTCAAAAATTTCTGGGAATATTGGTGTAGGAAAAACAAGACTAACCTGATTTACTTACAATAACAGCTAAAGGGTTTGTTGTAGTTTCTGTCCTGGCTGGGATTTCTCTGACCAGACCTTTCTGTCCAAGACCCTTGCACCACATGCAGACCTGGCTAGGTAGGACCAGGCTTGGACTAGAGTCCTCATCTGCACCATTGTGGGGAGCAGGGAGCAACCTTTGTGTGTGCAGACACTTGTAGTCTAGGGTTTCTTCAGTCTTATAACCGCCAGGAAGCTCTTCTCTACACAGTAGGACCCTTGAATCCTATTTCATCTTGACCACAAAGGAAAACTTCTAACAAATTTCATTATTTCCTCACTGAGAGTTGAATAGAGCTCATGTTAATTGCGACAGCGCTTCAAATTTTCCATTACTATGTGCTGTATCATTCTTTCATGTCAGTAATTCTTTGTTCAGTCTGCCTCACTGCAGGAATATATTAAGAATCCTTATAGCCCAGATTTAGACATGCTTAGGCATGATGATTTTTCATTTATTATTGTAGAATGAACATTGCAGAGCAAGCAGGAGGCTAACCATTTGACACCAAGTGTCTTATTAATCAGCTTTTGTTTATTTAATTTAATAAGCAGCTTTTAATAGCTGTGTGAGAGTCTAGTTGTCTATTTAATTTAAGCAGCACTTACTGCTTGGGTCTTTGGAGCATAAAACTTCAGCCTTCCTGGATACTTTGCTACTGTATGATGGCCTTTGAATCTCAGAAAGTTTGTTTCATCTTTTCTTTTTCTTTTGAATATTCAGTAAGTATTTTCTCATTAAGATGCCAAGAAATCTACTGTCTTGGGCTGAAAGTTTTACACTGCTTTCTCCTTAATTTCGGGAGGTATGTGTAGGCGCACAAAAGCCAAGCAACTGCATGCCTTTTGTCATCAAAACTCAGAGAAGTGAGTGCTAGAACCTCATGACATTGAATCCTGTCTGGTCCTTTTGGGAAGTTATGGAATTTTCTTACCATCCTCCTCTTCTTCCTGATAAAAATTAGGATTATCACATCTCTGCCTTGAATAAGTCCCAAACTAATTCAAAAGCACTACTATATGAGGTGATGACCAGAATCCACCTCTGAGACCACTCTTTTACAGTCCTCTCATTGCATCAGTCCATGGGTTTTCTCATACATTTGGTCTTAGAGCCATTTAAAATCTTCCCAACGTGCAGCATGCTGCATTCTTGTGCCTGGCACTGCAAATCTTGTCTCCGTAGGGATTTGGGGTACAGGAGATGATTGTCACTCTGTCCCCACTCCTCAAAATTCCCCAGGACAGAAATCAGAGACCTGCAGGGTAACAGTGCTCTGGGAAGCGTTTCTCCGGTTTCATTTGCATTTCATGTAATCATTACTTATTAATTAATCTGTTTTTATTTTTCTGGACTAGGAGAATGCCATGTGGTTTTGTATCTTCCATTAGTCCAATCATGTCACATTAACAGGATGGGTTTGCATGTACAGCCTGTAGCTCCGCCTTGGGCATTTTATTCACGGATCCAGTAGCTGAAGCTGGACCTAGCTGTATCTAGTGAAAACTCAAGAATTCCCCTTAACATCCAGTGAAACATGATTCAATAAAATCTTAATTTGAGGACTAAATATTACTGAAATAAAATCACACACATGTGAGTTCCAGGATATAAAAATCTTGTTACCAGTGATAGTTGTATTTATGCATTTTTGCAGCACTAGATTGACGTGGAGCCCATGTATTAAACTGACTTTAAATATATGCCTAATTCTGTTTGCAGTGCTGTGGGCAATAATACTGTGTTTTGAAAGACTGTTCAGGATTAAGTATCTATCTTCATGACTCCTTGCATAAATTAATTAAATACTGGGGGAGGGTGGGGGGGAGGGAGTTTCAGAAAAGTGGATAATTGTAATTGTCTTAGTGAAATATATATTTGCAATATTAATGTTTAACTGTTTGAGAAACCCTTTGATAAATAGTACTGTCTGCTGCGATTGGCAGATCCTAATGCAATCTGAAAAATACAGAGACTGTCACATGGGCTGAGACCAACTGTATGAGTTTCAACAAGGCCAAGTGTCCAGTCCTGCACTTCGGTCACAACAACCCCACGTGACGCTACAGGCCTGGGGAAAAACGGCTGGAAAGCTGCCCGGTGAAAAAGGATCTTGGGGTGCTGGCTGACAGCCAGCTGAACATGAGCCAGCAGTGTGCCCAGGTGGCCAAGAAGGCCAATGGCATCCTGGCTTGTACCAAGAATGGTGTGGCCACAGGAGCAGGGAGGTGATCGTGCCCCTGTACTCGGCACTGGTGAGGCCGCAGCTTGAGTGCTGTGTTCAGCTTTGGGCCCCTCACTCCAAGAAGGACACCGAGTTGCTGGAGCATGCTCAGAGAAGGGCAACGAGGCTGGTGAGGGGTCTAGAGAACAAGTCTTACGAGGAGCAGCTGAGGGAGCTGGGGCTCTTTAGTCCAGAGAAGAGGCTGAGGGGGAAACTTATTGCTCTCTACAACTACCTGAAAGGAGGTTGTAGTGAGGAAGGTGTTGGTCTCTTCTCCCAAGTAACTAGAGATAGCATGAGAGGCAATAGCCTCAATTTGCGTCAGGGGAGGTTTAGATGGAATATTAGGAAAAATTTCTTTACTGAAAGAGTGGTCAGGCATCGGAATAGGGTGCCCAAGGAAGTGGCGGAGTCCTCATCCCTGGAGGGGTTCAAAAAATGTGTAGATGTGGCACTTCAGGATATGGTTTAGTAGGCATGGTGGTGTTGGGTGGATGGTTGGACATAACGATCTTAGAATCATAGGTTGGAACAGACCTCTATGACTGCAGTGTTACATGTCCTTGCTTGTAGCCCCCTCTATGCTATTCTGGTACCTAAATGGAAAGATAAGTGAGGGACAGTTATTCAGTGTTTAAAAGCCAAAAAAAACCCTACCCCAAAACAACAACAGAACCCCCAGAAACAGTTACACAATTTTCTGTATGGGCTGTTAAAAGAACTTAACACCCAAAATTCCATTCTTGGAAAGGGTGTGGTCCAGTATGATTTTTCAAAAGCATGGGTATGCAAGTAATTACCAAGGCAAGCTTTTAAACCCAATTTACAAGGAAAGAGGGGAGAAGAGTTTTGAAGCTCATCATTCAGTTTCTCTTTCAGTTTGTTCCCATGCTTTCATTGATTTTTAGGGGCTGTTCAGCAGTTCAGTTGTAGTCATTAGGTTCCTAATTCGCTTAAGTACTTATTAAGCACTAAATTGTTTGCTTGTACTATTTCTTAGTAATTTATTGTCCTGAAATAAAAAGAGAAAGAGCAAAGACTGGCATCTGATTTGTTATTTTTCCTATTGTGTTATACGGCAGAACAGTAAAATCAGCGTTTTACAACCTTTTCCTCTCTCTGCCCTATAATCGGAATGTTAGACTTCTCTAGCAATGATGGAAATGTCTCATCTAAATGGGAATACTTCAGTGTCTATTCCCATGATTTTTTTTCTTATCCTTCCAGGAACAGGCATTCATACAGCATTCTTGATACCCAGCTCCCTCCATTTCCAGATTTCCAAAGCAAAAGACCACTGTGCTCAGGAGCAACGTAATGATCCCTCATCCAGTAACAGTGGGACTTTGACCCCTGTTTCCAAGTAGGATCTGAAACAAAGACCTTAAACGCTAGTGTGTATGACTCAGCTCTTCACTGCAAGTGAAAATGACTGTTGTGTCGAAACAGCCATGGAAAGTTATTTTCATACGTCCATCAGCTACAAGAATGGGCCATCTCTCAACCACTGTGCTTGTAGGGCCTATGTGGACATCTGAAACATATTTCTGCTGCAAATAGTGTCAAAGGTTCCACAGGTTAATTATCTCTGAACATTAAATTTCCTTGGGGAGGCATAAGCACAAAACCAAATGCTGCTGCGTGCATTAGACACAGCAAGTACAGCAGTAACTTTTTCAGCACAGATAATGCTGAAGTGGGAAGCTAGCCCACTGCCAGGCTTTGGGTACCTTGGCTTTCCCAAAAAACAAGTGGCCACCTGCAAATTAACCTGAGATGGCTCTGCGCTCTAATGGAATAGCCAACATGCAGGACCATCAACAAGTGCTCTTTGACAGAAGAAATGCTTGATAAAAGTTGTCAAAAATAGTCTCTGGGGAGGGGGGGGAGAAGTCAAAAGCTCAGGCTGGAGGAGGAGGAGTCAGCTTTGTACAGCAAAAGGAGACACAAAGGTCTCTGCATGGGATAACAGGCAAGAACTGATCTTGAAAAGAACAAGGGTCTGTCATCCTTTGACCTGAAGTGATGTCAGCATGAAGGAGCTATTAAAGGGCGGTGGGGGCTCAGGAAAGGTACTCCTTTTAAGTGAGAAGTGAGTCATTTGCGGAAAGAGTTTTCTTTTGGTTTTTTAATTGCTTTTTTCTTGTCTCTATTAGCTAGATATCAGCTCTGAGAAATGTGTTATTTGGGTTTCTGGGAATTCATCAACAGTATTTCGAGTTTGTCTATTGGTTTCATAGACTTGTCAGCAGAAAATCATACGATAGAATGCAAATCAGGAAATCTTTTATTGTGTGTAACTTATCAGTTCATTTCCACGCTTATTTCTCAATCTTATTTCTACAACACTAAATGCATATGTGCATTTTATTTTAATTGTGTTTATTTGTTGGAAAACTATGTCATAGATAGAAAAGTGCTTTCCTAAATGCCACTTTGCCAGCATTGTAATGCCATGTCTCTGGCACTCTCAGTTATGCCAACAAGAGTATTTTTTATTGCCAGTTCAAAAAAAATAAGTCATAGTAGGCTGCTGCTCCCTGTTTCCTGCATTGGGCTTTTTTACCTCAAATCTCTATAAAACTCCAAGAGCATCACATGCTCACTGCACCTTTTGAGCCCATCCCTGCTTCTGCTGCACACTTGCCATGCAAAACTGCCATGCAGATCAAATTGCCTTCTCGTCTCTGGTGATACCTTCAAAGCCACTCCCCAGCAGGACACCAAGTGCTGCTCCAGGCCCGGTCCTTCCCTCCTTGCTTTTCTTCTTGTCTATCCTTTGCCTTTTTTTATTTCTCATACTCTTCAAAAAGTTTTTCTCTTCAAGACCTCTCCTTGCTGTTTCTCTTTTTCTGATCACCTCATCCCTTTTTTTTCCCATGTTCCTGTCCTTTACTGTCCTCTTCAATGCGAACCCTCATGTTTCACCTACTTTGGCTCTCCCTCTTCCCCAGTAGTTGCTCTCCCAGTGATAACCATCCCCCTTTCCTTACCCTCCTCCTCTCCTCTGTTTTCCTGGCACTCTAGTTTCTTCTCAGGGCGGTGGCTGACAAACAGGTTTACACTACTTTACCTAAACTAGATGAAATGGATGTGCAGCTATTTCTGTTCATAGCAGCTTATTTCAGTTTACATCATAACTGCTCTTACAGTCTACCATGGTGGAAGCAGCACAGAAAATACGCGCTTTTTTTAAGGTTGAAGAAGCCACCCAAGGTGTTTTGCTGGCTGATCCCTGGTGGACCTTGGGTAACCAGATGTGGGAGCATGTGGGCAGGCTGCAAGGACCATGCTTTGGTTCACAGCCCGTCCATTATCTGCTGCCTCCTCCACCGGTTTGTTTTCAGTTGAAGGAGGCACTTCCCTTCCAACTCAACCATCTGCCTTGGTCATGCCATGCTTTTTCTCTTCTATTTCTAAATGGAGTTTGTACCATCTGGACCTTCCCCCTCTTAGTGGACGGAATTTGTAAATATCGTGATGGGTTTTCTGGTTGGTTTTCTCACAATTTCCTTCTTTTAGCAAGAGTGTGGAATCAGCAGAGCAGCCATCTCTGAGTCACCCTCCTCAGCACCTCTCCTGCCCCACCTTTTCCATCTCTGTTTGTGCACTTGAGCTGGATGGCTTCCTCAGTGTCTGTGCAAACATTACAACATTTTATAATAGTAGTGAATAATGTTGTTAGTTCCCCCTCACTATGGTTTGATTCCCCTTTTATCTCGTATTATCTATTAGTTTTCAGTTTAGATACTGCTGCTGATTTTCTCTAACCTTAGCGGCCCACTGCAGCTCTAATAGTGTCTTACTGAGTTTCTGGGTACTGCTGAGGGCTCATCTCTGACAGCAGCCAGGCCTTTAACACGCTACGATTGTGTAAATCAGTCTGATTTACCTGATTTTTATTGCTGTCGATGGAATGCAATGTCTTCATTTGTAATGATAAAATACACATTTGTACCCCCACCCTCAGCTTTGCCTTGTCTAGCTCAAGCCAATGATGGTTATTTCTCACATCGCTCACTCTGATGTAGAGGGCAACTGTTGTTCTGTCTATAACTCTGGTTGTGAGAAGAATACAGAAGACACCTATAGGCCATTTGCTCGTTTGCAGAGGGATGAATTACCCCAGCCAGCCGTCCACTTGCAGAGTCCGATGAATGGGCTTGATGCCTCCTTCAGCATTAAGTATTTACCGCTTCACTGAGCTGGTCTACTAATCTAACTGCACTGAGGGTTTTAAAATAAGTATGATTGCCTTCAGCTTAATTAATTAAATTTTCTAATTGTGCTCACTCTTCACTGCTGTACAAGGTAATAACTGGTGCTTTAATTGGGGTAATTCAAGAAAAAATCATCTTGTTCTTATTACTGGGTTGTGGGTTTTGTTTGTTTATTTAAGGTTTCCCTCAACATAATACCCATAACATTAAATTGCTGAAGACTGCGAGAAAGCATCTGCCATACAGCACACAGGAAAGCTGCTGAGAGTCCTGGGTGACGTGGCTGCTGGGTCAGGCCTGGCTTCCTAACAGCCCGACAGTGGGTAATGCTGGATTTCATACAGCTGCTGGGAACCTATATACCACACACTCCTTTTAGGATTAGTCATTTAAACCCAATCCCAATTTGTAATGGTTTTATTGTTCCTCTGAAATGGATATTGGAGAAGAGAAATAGGCCCATCGGGTGTGTTATGATCATAGGGTTGTGTATACCACAATCCAGCCCTTGTGTAGACTGTTTATTAGAAGAAAACACAGCAGAAAGATCCAACTGAATGGTTTTAAGATCATCATCTCTCTAAGTATTGTCCTTATTTTCCAGAGACATTTCCTAATTGGTAATTGCTGCTTTGGGAGCAGGCCGTTAACAGTTTGTGGGTATTTGGCAGCAGCTAGAGTCAAGGGGCTTAAAGGTTTTTCCACATGGGGAAATTTATTGGTGTAATTACACCAGTGTAATTATACAGCTCTAATTGTACCAGCATAAATACCCCATGGTTTCCAGGAAGAGGGTTATTTTCTTCTTGTTTATCGTGCTTCCGCTGTGACATGGTTTGGGTAAAAGGGAGCAAACTTTGGCAGGTACGTTCACCCTTATGAGAGCACCAGAGCTCAGGGAGTGCCAGGCCCTAGCAAGCCATCTGCAAAGGGGCATCCCATCATCTGCCATACCCACAGCCATGTGGATGTATGTCCCAGCGCCTGGTAAAATTGGGAAGGCTGTGTGGCACAGCCCACTGGGATTATTTTGTCCACGGGCTGTGCTTCAGCCCGCTGTGTGGTAGCTGTTATCCCGCTCCTTTGCAGAATATTAAAAAGGAGCTATCTAGCAGGGACATTTCCCATTTGGTACCACAGATTCTGAAAAGCGATGGACCGACATGTGCTTTCAGTGAGATGATATTATAGTGTAATATCAAAAAAGCATAGGAGTCTTGAGAAATGTAAAAGCGGCATGCTCAGTGAGTATTTCCTTCTCACTGCCAGAGAGAATACTCCCAGACTCAGAGCTTTGCTTTGAGGCTGGGTAAGTTAAGAGTAGGGGAGGCAATGCAGGTGAGGGGGGGAATTAATTTGCTGGCATTTCTGTGCAAGGTGCAGTTAAAAGCATTGGGAGTCTTTGTGTAACCACTCTGATTTGAAGAGACAAAACTCTAATTTTAGAGTTTTGTGTGTTCAGGACAAAGAAATGTTGTTTCTTTCTGCAAGTCAGCATCAATAGCCAGCTGGAACCTGCCTAAAAATGCTTCTCTTTGAATTTGCAATTATTATTTTTTGATTAAATAAAAAAGAGAGACCTCATTTTGTTTTAAGTACACATTCTGCAATATTTCTGATAGTATGTGAAAGAGCCTACTATGCACTTAAAAATTACTGCTCATTAATTAGCTTCTTTGATCCGAAGAGTGAAAATATCCCACCTATGCTACAAGGTGGCTTGTGGAATCTTCTTTAGAAAAAAGAATTTTGCAGAAGCAGCCTATCCTCTCTGCTGTGTTACGCAAACAATTTTTTTTTTTCTTTTAGTAGGAGTGAAGTATGAGTTCTTTTTCTTTTCCTGGCTTTCTAAAAATGTGTGATAACAAGTTGACTTCAGTGGGAGTTTTGCATGGGTAAAAGCTGAAGGATCAATCCCCATATTGTATGTGATTTTGCCCTAGTAATTATTCTTCGGTTGAACAGCTTCTCCATGGCAACTGCTTCAAATAAGTCTTGTATCTTCACCTATTTTTAAAAAAGGACATATTAGGATGTATGTTTTAATTTTTTTTCACCCCAAAAAGAGCGACAGGAAAAGAATCAGACACAAGCAGAAGCGTACAGGATTTGTCCAAAGACGTCCTTTCTTCCACTCACATCCCCACCTTTTCTCTGTCCTAGGAGGGGAAAAAGAAAAAAAGCATATACAGTTAAAAATAAATTTACTACCTTGTCTTTCCGCGTCCCTTACTGAGCCTCTGAGACATTATGACGTTGACTTGATCAATCATACCACATCCACCCCGACAGTTCCTTAACACAAACTTTCTCCTTCCCTCTTTTTTTCAGCCACAGTCTGCTTCCAGTCTGGCAATTAATTATCCTACTTCTCCTGTCCTCACTACTGCATTCTTGTCAGATGGCTCAGCTGAAGGTCAGGGCCTGTTAGCTGCTTGCTTTGTTTTGCATCTTCCTAAAAAGTAAAGAGCGCAAAATATTCTGTGGCTCGATATTCGCTTTCATATTGGACTCATCTCATGGATCATTGGTGATGCCTCCACATCTACTCTTATAAAACGGGACTTTTTCTAATTTTTTGCCAGAGACTAGAAAACACATCCATTGTCAGCAATACAATAGTCAGGAGAAACATCCAATCATTTTAAACTTAATTTTCTGTTTTCATTTTGATATGGGAACTGTGGTTTCTAACAAAACTCCAAGAGCAAGGGTTCCACAAGAAATTGTCTTCTCTTTATAGTTTTATATTGTTAGGGGTCACAATCTTTTGAAATAAAGCTTGCTTTTGGAAGGTCTTTTTCCTTGATGCATTTCCAAATTGCTGTATGCTGGACATGCTATTTTGTGTTCAGTTCCTTACACTGTGCTGCATTTGAAAGGCTAATGGTGTAAAATGGGGTCCCTCCTTTCTGCTGAACACGAGGATCTGAAAACTTTGGCCGATAAGTTCAGCCGGTGACATGATTTTTGAAACACTACTGACTGACAGTTTTGCTGGCAGGTTTTCGCACGTGGCTGCTTAAAACTGATATATAAGGCCATGTTACATTTGTTTCCCCTGAAAACCCACGTAATGTGGCGTACAAAAGATGTTATCTAATCGGTTTCAGCAGGACTACATCCCATGTGAGAACTATCTCATCATTTTTAAGGTTGCCTCTGAAAGCTTTTGCAGGTTATGTCTAATTTTAAAATCACTGCTCTTGCTTGTGAGGATCATCAAATGCTGATGACTTTTAGCTGGTTTTTAGCAAATTCAGGATGACTGATGCTTGCCCTGAGTCTTTCCTTCTGTAGCTCCTCACCCCTCTGGTCATATGCTGCTCTCATCCTCCCTGTGATGCACATTGCTTTTAGAGATCCAGTCTGTATTACGACCCAATAAAGAGTTTTATCTGCAGAACTAAGATGGCAACAAACCGTGGCAGAAGGCGGGAAGAGTTTACTGGAGGATGAGAACATCATAAACCAGCTTTCCTATTTAACCTGATTTATCATTGTACCCTGAGCCACAATACTCATGCATGTCAGCAGGTGCTGCTCAGTTTTCTTCTTTTCTTTGCAACTTTCAGTGTCAAAAAGAGGGCTCATCAGGCAGCATCCACAAGTTTGCAGGTACGCTATAAACCTTTTGCAGTTTTCTGACAACTGGAGAGAGTGATTAATAAAGCTAAACTAGTATTTTTCAGTCAAAATGTTGACAGCCATTTTGCAAATGCCATCTTAGCTATGACATCTTGGGAAATGGCTTAATAATTAACATTATAGTGGAGATCTTAACTGTCTGCCAGTTTTGATTGTCACCAAAACAACATACAAACTCACTAGATGTAGCAGCGTTACCTCAGGTGGGCTGGACATCAGGCACTGAAGAGCAGCTGTCATGTTTGATACAGTGCCATCACACGGAAGAAACTCTAACTGAATCTTAAACAGGATGCATCTATTAAGTTTTCATTATATATATTTGGATTGAATGGTTACAACACAAATTTGATTCTTTTTTTGGCATTAAAAAATTAAGCCAGCAATTAAAAAATGAAATAAACATAACTAGCAGTGAAAAATCTTGGATTTTTTCTAAATATGTCTTGGCTCTAATAGTGATTAAATGGTATACTGTCAGACAGGTTGGGAGAATAATTTGATTCTAAAAAGCAGTGAGACAAGATTTCTTGTTACTCTCGGTTCTGCACTACCTGTTTTGTCACTCAGTCTAACACCAGAGTAATTAATTCCAAAGAGCTTCCTTTGAAAAACAAATAGTCCTGGCTTCCTGCTGAAAATGATAGCTATCGTTCTACAGGGAGAATAAAAAAGAAACAATAGTTTATATAAATATCACGGAAATGTGGGCCATTCTATTTAATTGAGAAGTATTGAAATTCTCCAAGTACTCTCTGATTAGCAAATTCATATGTATTCTTAATGGGTAAAACCAGGTGAGATTTGATACGGTTCATCACTGATTGTGCTAGTCTTTTGGCCAGCAAACCAAAAATTAGAGGGTTCTCTGCAACGCTAGTCTTATAGCTAAACTTTTAATAATAATAATAATAAAAATCAAACCTAACCTCTGCGTTTTGTGACTTAATGTGGTTCCACAGACCAAAGTGAAATGCTTACTGGTGTCCTGTGGACCACCTGCGGAAGCTGGGAGGGCAGGTGGGATCCTCACTGCAGTCCATGGAACACCATTGCTGAGAGTGCAGAATTTACACGGGCAATGCATTTCAGTCAGGATCAGTTTTCCCGCATGGCAAAGAGAAAAACCTTTTTGCAGCAGCAATAAAATGATTCATGCTGTTGTTTTTTATTACAGCGAGGTCTTAAAACATCCATTTATCCCGTTTGTCCATCCCATGCAGATTTTAGAGAAAGTGACATCTTCTCCATGAGTCTCCTGAGCTTACTTGTCTCTCGGAGACAGGGCTCCTTCAGTGCTTGTATTTTCCTCAGGACACCCATCTTTTTGCTTGTGTAAGTAGGATCGTGAATGAAGTATTCTTTGGTGGGGAATTCAGCAAGTTTATTGTTTCATTTATTGCTGGATTTGGATTTTGAGCAGAGAGTGAAGCAGAAGGGCTGCACATTGAATGCTGAAGCGAAGAATAAACGTTGCACGGTCTGCATCACTGGCTAAACTACCTACTGATCTGGGCAGGGTCCTGAGGGGCAGGGGGCATGGAATTATGTACAACTCATCTGCAGGACTAATGTTGTAGGATTAGACCTGACAGCAGATTGGATCCTGCTTTCTAAGGAATTGACTTTGCAACTTTAGCATTCTTCTCAGTCATTTTGTGTCATTATTGCTTATGAAAGAATATCTTTAGAGACCTTCCAACATCTTGCCTGACGTAAATCCTTCTAGTCAAAACCTTTTCCACACAAACTAGATCTTGTGCCCCACTGTGTTATGGGAATTATACTTCCTGATATCAGCTGATCCCAGGATGTGGCTATCCAAATGACAAAGAAATGATTATGTGTCAAATCAAAAGCCAGGGCACAAGGGAGGAGAACAGGGCGTAATTTCAGTGTTTGGAGACCAAAGGAGGAAAGGTGTTCATATCTACCTTGCTTTCAGATAATAATATACAATACCTGCTCTATAGGTTTCTATAGGTTAGTTTTCCTTTCTTTCCCTTTAAAGATGTCCCTTCATATTTGAAATACATAGCTACTTGAAAAGTCATGTTATTTAAGATATGATGGCAAGGGCGTTTCTGTCAGTTGTTCAACTAGCAGTAGATATTGTAAACAAGGTGGCTAAAACCCTTTTTGTACCATACCATGTCACCTTGCTGTCACAATTAACATCTAGTGAACCAGGTATTAGGTGTCTTCTTAGATCAGAGCATCGCAGTTGTTATTACAAGTTAATGACACCAGGGCACCAGCCTAGATGGGAAAAACTAATTTATCAGGAGTTCAGCTTACAATTTTGAGTCTTGAAGGTAAAAAAGTGGAAGGAGGGCTTTATATGTGTTAATATCCTCTAAGCTTAAAAATGCCTGTTAAATGTGAGAAACCTAACACATGCTCCTGTCAAATTACATTTCTGGCTATGGAAGGTACATGAGTGGATTACAGCTTAATGTTTTTCTCAAGGTATGTTTGTTTAGTCTCCATCACAATGCAACTTCAAGGGCTGCTGTCTACATGTGTTTTGTTATATCCTATACCCAGATTTAGGTAGCATGTAAGCAAAATTCTGTCATTAAGTAATTAAAACTGATCCTAATTTTCAAGTGCCTATTAGAAGGCAGAAGGAGTCATGATGTTTGTCTTGCAGACTCATGCTTTTGAGATCTAAATGCATATGTAATATCTAGTAAGGAAATTTTACTTGCTGGGCTGGAGTTTCAGGTCACACTGAATTTATGCTTGTGCAGTCTTTTCTGAGAGGGAAGAGCCTTTGCTTATATCTTTTGAAGGGATGTGAGATAATGGACTTTTACACTGAGACATTTGTACTTCCAGAAAAGCTTTTACTGGCCGAGAGCAATGCCTAGGCACTCCTGTGCCTTAGATAAAATTAATTGGTGAAAAGGCATTCCACATCTAGCGAAAATGAAAAAACAATGTTTTGATAACTTTAGGGACTTGCTTCCTTCCTAAAAATGACCATTTGAGCATGCTGAGGAAGGTATACCAATATGTTGGTTTATTGAAATAAATCTCGGCAAAATATGTTAGCAGGCAGGCAATGTCATTGTGGATGGGGGCTAAATTACATGGCTGTGATTATAGATATGGAAGAGAAATCTATGAGGTGAATTCCACATGTATCTGTGTGTGCAAGTTAAACCTTTACAAAATAATAGCAAAAGGAATAGCTTATGATGTGAAGTAGGAGTTGAAAAATAGTCCTGCAAGCTGCCTCCTTTTTAGTTAATGAAGATGGAGGAATCTTTGTAACATATAGAGAATCAGGACTCTGTAATGTGTTGATTATCCTCCCATTAAACATTATCTTGGACATAGAAATGAAATATAAGTTAGCTTTATAGGGGAAATATTGACTAGACAGGCTGCTAACATAGAGATTGATTTTATTATTTAGGAAGGCAGAATATTAGGATACATGAGTGTTTCTTTTTTTAACCAAGATGCTATGCTGTCAGTGGTGAAATATTACTGCAGGAGACTTTTCTTTTTATACACAGTGGTAAGAAGTATGGCTTCCTTTCTCGGCACTTCAGCCACAGATGCTATCAGCTAGACCATCTGTGGTGACAGATTTGTGTTATATCACTTAGAAACTAAGCGAAGCTGGTAAAGCCTCCTACTGCAGGATATAAGTAGCTCCTGCTAAGGCTGGGATGTATTACGATTCTGTCTTTCTTCAGGGGGCAGAGGAGTGGGAGGATTGTGTGGATAGAAGCTCACAATAGCTTTCAATCATGTCTTCACCGAGTCTTGAAATGCTGGTGTGGATCTTCTGAGGCAATGTCCACATGAAGCTCCTTCCTCTGTGTCCCCACAGGGGATAGTTCTGGACTCTTCTTGCTCACTGTGAGCCGTTAGTGAACCTAACCAATCTGTGGAGGTCAAGGGGGACGCTAAAAGTAACCTCAGAGGAATTTTGTGTACGAGGTACGTACCACGCTCTCATGTGGCCCGTATCTCATCTAGAGGAATGACTCTGCAGAAAGGACAATGTCTGCTCAAGGTTATGTTGTCTTAAAGTTGGTGGGTGGTGACATTTTGGGTTGTGGTGGGCTTGCTCTTTTCTGTTCTCCTAATCTTCAAAATGTTCTTAACTGATGTCCCAGCATTTCCCAGGGAATGACAAGCTTTGATGAACATTGTTGTTAGCAAGTGACCACGGTGACCGTGAACACCACTTCAGCACTGCTAGGACAGAAACCATTACACCGCGCAGGGAGAGCTGGCCACAGCAGGGACAGTTTTTTAGCCATGAGTATGCAAGAAAGGGATGTTGGTGTCATGTAGTGTCACACAGCATTTCTGTGCAGTGAGATGTAGTACAAGTAGATGTTTTGGCAAAAACATTGCAGAAAGCTTTACTGAGCCAAGAATGGAAATCTTCAGGCTTCACACCTGGAACTGTCAGGTTGAAGGTATTTGGAGATGTATTAGGCTGGGAAGATACTCTTTTCATGTTTCCATAAACATTTAAAAAAAAAAAAAAGTGATTTTTTTAGACTGAGAAGCAATTTTTGCTGCTGAAAACATTGCAATGTCCCTGTTCTATGTTCAAAATTTGTGGAGCGTATTCAGATACCGAATGAGCACAATAGGATTTAACAGCATGAAAGCTCTCCAAGTATCTCGCACTGAGAATTACAGTTTCCTCAGCCCATAGTGCTATCAACTCATTCCTCATCTCAAATTCTAACAAGTAAGAACAGAGCTAAAGGAGTTAAGCACCTTTATGGGACCAAGCATTTCACGATCTCGGGGTCCCCGCCTACGAAACAGAAGAGATCATCCATTTGGTTATGTAGAGAAGTGGCCAGGACTTCTTTCAGTAATAGAACCCATAAAACAACCAAAAATAAAACTATGGCATTTTACAAAATCTAAGCGATAACAAACACCTACTTGTCAGTATAAATTTGCAAAATTGTTCTTCCGTTCTTTTAAAATAAAATCCTACTGATAACTTATACTTTAAATCCAGCAAAGAGGCTTTCAAACAGATGATCTCAGGAAATTGTTTTTTATCTTTGTCTTTGAAAGTTGAGGCTTGCTACATCTCGCCCACAATAATTTTGCAGAGGAAAATCATAGCAGTGGTTTTCTGGGTACTGTTCCTGCACACAGTGCAGCCAGCTAAAATTTTGCAGTTGGTAAGATAAATACTGGAAGCGTCATAAAATGAACAGCTCTTTTTGTGAAGTCAGGTATTTCCTGAAGGATGAATTGGTAGTCAGTTAAGTCCCTAGTTGGAAGGCATAGCTTACGCGCAGTAGCTTATTGATATCTTATGTGTTACTTCCTCTTTTCTTAATTTGTCTCCTTTTTATTCTTTCCTTTATCCTTCCTCCCTTCTTTCATCCCTCTGAGCATTTGGACCCCAGCTTTAGGAAGACTTAGAGTAAGCACCCACAATAGCTGTATTGATTGCAATGGTTACTGCATGTATGGTATCTGCCGTTGCCATACTGCCTCTGAGCAAAATCTCCAGTCGAGCTTTCTTCTTCCTTCTTCAAAAAATCCCAAGACGCTACTGCAGGGTGAAGGGTGTAGGAAGAGGTTGCTGACCCTGTCTTCTAGGCATGGTAACACAGTGAACACGCAAAGCGTGGGTCGTGCTCTGACTTCCCCAGCTGGCTTGCCAGCTTGACCCTTGTCGAGCTGGCCCAGGCATGTGCCGTTGGGAGGGTAGGCAAGCATCGGGTGAGCTATCGAGCATGGCCCAGCACCACCCCTAGGTAGAAGGCTCTGCATGTGAAGTTAGCAGGTATCACGCTGCTCCTCCATGAGGCACTACCAGTGACCCACGGTCCCAACCTAAAGCCCTCCTGTGTTACGGTTTCAGGGAACGCAGTCATCACTGCGTGGAGTAGGAAACAACCTTACCCTTGACCCAACACTCTGAAAACTCTCTCCAAATAACACTGGGAGAAGACAGAGCTGGAAGCCTCAGATCCTGTCACCAACCTCTAGTCTATTTTAGGCACCTGCTTCTCGCCAAAATCTGTTGGGACTTGGTGCTGAAATACTTCAGGGGCTTTGAATAAAACTGCTTAGTATAGTAAAAAGATAAGATCAGCCAGTGCACCATCAAGAAACATGTGAAATTAATTCTTTTCCCTTTTTGATTTCCAGAAAATACTTTTTGCTTTTAGAAATGTGAACTGGCTATCATCCATTTTAAAGCAAAATGAAACCAGCAACAAAGACTGCTACATTTAATTTTTTTTTAGCATATCAAAAGTATTAACTACAATGGATGTGTATTATTAAAAAAGAGAAGTGACTGTGATTGGTTTTACTTCAGGATCAGTGGTGTCTCTTTAAGCTTTTTTCTTTATCAGGTATTTGTCAGGGAGGGTTTGTTATATGTATATGCATGGTAGGATGAAGATGAGCTGAGGCACAGCTGATTTATTAATGTCACGGGGGAGGAGGGCTGTTGCGGGGGGGGGGGATTGCATGCTTGAATATAATTAATTTATTGCTTGCTAGCTCTCTGCCCTGCTGCCCTTCATGTGACGTGAGGGAGCTTTGTGGTGTCTTTGCAATACCTTGCAGCTCTAGAAACACACAGCTCTGTGATGAAGTCAAGTCAGGCTTCCTGGTCCGTGCTCTTGGGGGGGTCTTTCTATGAAGACGTTGAGCTCCTGAGCACTTTTTTTTATGCCATCATCCAAAATCCTGCCTCAGCAGAGGTTCCATTGTGTCTGTGCTTGTCTGGTTCTCTGGCTATTAGAGGTGTGCAGCACGGTGTGGTGCGGTCCGCAGGGATTTGCAGGAGGTCTGTCTGAGTTTGTCTCCAAAGCTGAACACCGTTCTGTACTGAACGCTCCACTGCCAGCATGCACACGAAGGTATTTTCTCCCCAGTAACTCTTCATACAGCTGAAGTGATCAATACTGGAATCTAGCTGTCCCTGATCTCCATATCCAGCGTGCTGTTGACTGGACAACATATAACCCTGGTAATATATTGCTGTAGGGGGTATTGGAAACAATTAGAGAAACAGGGAATCGAACCATGGGCTCTTGTCAATTGGAAGGTACCTCTGGGTGCCATCATCTAGTCTAAGCTCCTGCTTACAGCGAAGCATGTAGAGCAGGCATCTCAGGAGCTTCTTCAGTCAAGGTCTGAATAACCCATGCTACATAAGGTCCTAATGAGATCTGTGGGTGAAACTAAAATTAAATGCAGAAGACAGTACTGTAATAGAAAATGTCCTGCCAAAAAAGAGATCATCACTATGCTGTGTGTAAAAGGGGACACAGAAGAAACCCAAATCCTTTGTCACAAATTCTCCTTTCTGTTATGTCCTTGTCATGTCCTTGAAGCAAGAAAATCCACCCACTGGATAACTCAGGTCAGAACCTGGTTCTGCAGCAGAGGCATGCTGATTCCCCTGTAAAGAAGAATATTTTATTAACAACATGTTTAAGTTATGTCAACTGTCAGCCATTCATGAACTTCTATTGACAGTTAAATAGCACCTTGAATGATTTGGGTTTTTGGCTGTCATTCAGTGGTGCTTTTGCTTTCAGGTCTGTCTTAACCTGAAAGCATGTAATTTGTTTCATTTGTGGTACTGCATAGGAAATGAACCCAGGTCTCTAGTGCTCAAAGGCAAATGCAGTAATCATCTGCATGACTTGATTCCTTATTCCGGTAATATGAAAATTGTCAATTATGGATGAGTTATGGGCGCTACTGATACCTGTAATTTGGTTCTGCAGTTTTGTAAACATATGCAGCTGCATTTAATTGTATTTTACTAGTCATGTAATTCATTAAGGTGCACCTGCAGTCACCTAAGATACAGATATTAATGAACTGAAAAGCTGTATTTCATTGTCTACTATTTATATTGACATTTCTTACAACTGTTTGTTTTTAATCATATATCTGTGTATCTGAGATGCTGATACTAAAAAAAATTATGTGATTGTGAAATAAACAGACTTCATAGCTAGCTGCTGTATTTTAACTTCCTGAAAGTACTTGATAAATAATTAATTTAAATAATTGCTTTTCCATGCAAAGCCCAAGACTGGAGGATAGCTGTAGAATTGATTTTTGTAACAGTTACTGTGGCCAAGATGAATCATTAGATAACTCATTCCAGGGATGTGAGCTGCTGAAGCTCTTACTCTGTATTTCCGTGCTTGAGTGGTGATGAATGTTGTTCAGCTCTGCCCAAAACGAGTACCTTTACCTTTCATCTTCCAGTCCAGTCTCTTGGAGAAGTTATCTTCAGATTTGGGAACACACTTTTAAAATAGACGTGATATTTTGCACAAATATGTGCTTAATATGCACAGATGCACAGCCTGTTCCTCCTCTTCTGCTTCTACATATTCCTGTCATATAGATGAAAACAAAAAACAATGTATTTTTATTGACCATATAACCAGCCTCAGATCAGTGCATTTTGCAGAATGTACAGGTAGAGAGAACACTGAGAATCAGCTCATACAGGTTATACCTCAGATTTTTTTTTACCCCCTTCTTTCAGCATGTCTCATTTTGCCTATTATTCTAAAAATATTAAAAACCAAAAAACAAACACAAAAAATCCCCCCAAAACCCCAACCAAACAAAACCTGGTCTTACAGCAGAAGCCTCTGGCTTCAGCAGGTCTAGGGTAAACTCTGTCTCTGTAGGGCATTGTCATAATTTTGCTGCACAGGATAAAGGTGGGAAAGACGTTGACACATTCTCAGTTACTGTCTGCGTCCCTGGGAACATTGCTCTGTGAGTGCTGTCTCTATGGGAGCTCATGGAGGAGAGTGATGAGCCCATTATCTGCAAGCTGCGTAGGGGAAACTCAAACCTTTCCATCAGTACTGGAGATGTACTCTGATCTCCTCTCAGCATTGGTCTCTGCCTGTTCCTGCTGTCTGTATTAGCTACCTCTTGTCTCTGATGAAGTACGATGGTCAGGTACCTTCTTCCCTTTTGTTACTTTCTCCTTGAACAGAGTTGTTTTCCTTTTTCCCTCTACCCTGCCTCAAAGGATTGTCCCCAGTCAATCACAGTTACACGTATGAAATACGCCACGCCACTGAAGTACCGTAGTAGCTAGACAGAATAAAACAATTGCGTCTGAGAAAGATGTAGAGTTGCTTACCACAGGTTACAAATGTCATAGCTCCCGTTCCTGAATCAAAGGTGTTGTATTTCTTGAGAAAAAGCGTCTTTTCCTTGAAGAACCTGTTGGTTGGTCGGGGATCTTTCCTGAAAAGATTAACTTGTACATTCCATTTTCAGAGAAATAATTTTGTCAAGAAAGTTTTCCCCACTCTAGCTGATAGAATACACTTTCTGCCTCACATAAAGTTGGTCCTGTGCCCTGTAATGTAGGTCCTGGGACAAAAATAGAGTGAATCCTTTCCATGCATCCTGACATTTTCAAGGATGTGTAAAATTTTTGTTGCAGGTTGGGAGGGAGGAGTGTTAATTCAGCATTTCAGAAGTTTCTGTGATCTGAGTATGATGATATTATGCTAAGAAATGTTTTCTGGCCCTATGAGTTTTTGTGATAGATGCTTTTGCAGTTGCAATATTTGTCACAAAATGGACTAATCCCATCGCTCAGATGATGTGCTTTGTGGCTTGGCACCACTTAACTGCACAGTGATGGTTATTGTAAGAGCAAGCTATATATTCTCCAGCCTATCTTAGGATATTAAGTATTACCGAGCATCACACCTCCATTTCTGGAGGTGCTTTACAGATACAGTTTCCAGCTAGGAAAATGTCAAGCAAGAAGATGAATTGGAATCTGAATAGCAAGACTTGCATAGGGGGACACAGGCTCCTCAGATGGAAGAGGCAGATACCAGGACAGATGCCTTCAGTTAGAAGGAATTAAGGATTAATGTTGTTAATAACTTCCAAAAAACACAGGAGTCACTGGGATGAATAATCTGGTTATGTCTGTCCTGACATCTGTGCAAGTGTTGGAGTGCCCAACAGTAGGAACATTTGCACTGAAGCAAAGTACTCGTGGTGTTCTTATGCTAGAGTCTAAAAACAGACAAAAAAATTTATTGCATGCTTCTTTGTTATGCTCATTAAGAACACTGCAGACAACTGAAGGAGAAAGTAAAGAAAAAAAAAAAAGAAAAAAGAACTGTCATTGTTGGGGAGAGGACTGGGAGATGAGGAAAGGTGGACGGGAATTTACTGCACATCAGATTAGGGATGGTATTATTCACCGGGGGAATATTGTTCAGAAATCTGAGTTAATATGGCAGCTTGGCTGTTTTGTGATTTTGTTCTACGGACTGTATTGAAATGAGGTATTAAAGAACAACTGAAATGCAGAAAAATGTTAACAGTAGGCTACATTTTGAAATCACTTTATTGAAGCTGTTCTTTCAAGGAAGTATAGAATAGATGAAGCGTAGTTCCATTAAATTAATGTGTCAGTCGAGTCATTTTAAAGTCTTCTTTCTGCGTAATAACCGGATTTGTAAGGATAATGAGGTGCCCAAATCCCACAAGCTGGTTCATCTGCCAAGCCTTGCACTTAAGCCAGTTCCAGTTAGGGGCATTTTCTTCCTTAGACCCAGATGAAGTCTCCTCTAAAGCCTGGCTTTCGATGGCCTTTGGAGAAGTTCTTTGCACTGCTGACAACTTATCCACTTCGCGAGATTTAGTCCGTATCTCTGCCTATATACGTGATTTGAAGTTGGCTTTAAATGAGATGCTCTTCCAAGCCACATAGGTACCTAGATTAGAGGTAAAATAACTCAGTCATTAAATGGTTCCTTGTCTTGCTGCAAGTCATGCGGTGTTGGGGAATGGCTCAATTAGTTTTGCGTTTGCAAACCTATTGATTTTCTGCTCCTTTCCCCTCTGTCAAGCAATGGATGCTAGTTATGACAGCACCTATCTCTATTTTTCTGAGGAAGTTCCACACGCAGCAACAGACTTCAGAAATTAATGGCTTTACAACAAACTCACAAACTTGTATGATTGCATTTACTTTTGATCATTGATTTCTGTACAGTCTGAAGTGTTAGGAGAGAGAAGAGGTGTATCCAACTCTCCGTTGACCAGTAAGTGCCATACCTAATTGATTCTTTTGTGCCAAGTGAAAATTGAATTTTCTTGGCTCAGAAAAAAGGTACCTATTTCTGGAGCTTGCTACCATTTAAAACACTTCTGTTTATGCCCATGATTGCCATTGCTACGTAGCGTTGTCATTTGCTTTTTGCTGTTGTTTCTAAGCACACTGAACTAATGAACTTTAGTTTATAACCTGAATGCTTGTTTGTATAATTGGTTCTTGCTACACTGAACATTTGCTCTTATATCTCAGGTCTTTTATTGCTGAACTCCACACAAACACTTCAGTGACGTAGGCTTATCCAGACCACAGAATTGCTCAATACTTATATGGGTAATTCAGTGTTTTGTTTCCTGCAATACATATCAAGGATAGTTATCCTAAACTTGGTTTGTCTTGAGTAAGGACAGAACTATGATTATTTCTGGCATGGGTAGAAGGCCAAGAGGTACAAGAAAAGAATAATTTTCTCCTTTTTAAAAATATTGGCAGTTTTGGGATGCTACAAAACATGCCTTTTGCTAACTTTCAGCTTCCTGCTGTCCACTGATGATTTCTGAAAGGCTCTCAGAGCAGAACTCGCAGTATTAGAGCGCAGAATGGCTGTGTATTAAACACAGCTTTAATTTGAAAATAAGTGTAGGATAACTTGTGGTTTAATTGGTTTGTGGCTTCAGCTGTCTAGAGAAGGTAGGAAGAGGGTATATAAACCATCCTCCCTCCTGCAGCTTGCTTAAACCTCCGCTCCCCGTGAGTAGACCAGGAGGTGGTGGGTAGCTCCAAGGGCTGGGTAACACCTTGGCTCAGCCCTCCCACTCAGTGGGTCAAAATAGCTGAGCCAGCACCTGTGTGTGGGGAGGTAATAATGTAGTCCTGTTACAGGCCAGTGGTAAATCACTACCCTTTCCCTCCCACTCCCAGGGGAGTAGGTGATTGTGATTCAGAGATGCATCTCTGAGTCAGGTGGCCTTCCGGGGCTCATCGTGGGATGTTCGCTCCTGGTTTAGCGTGCAGCAATGCAGAAGAGTCAGCGCTCGCCAAAACATCGCTGGAGGGGGTTTGAGAAGGTGTAAGGAACTGCTTTGCCTTTTGGTTCCTTCTAACGAGTGTCCCATCAGCCCTTCCATGATAAAGAATGGTTTAATAACCTGAATTTGAAATTTGCATCCCCTCTTTCCAACTGTGTGTTTTCTGAAGTGTGTATTATAATACATAGGAATGTAATTGCGGTAAAGACTTGGCGCATGCAGAGATGTCGTAAGTGCCTTCTCACGCCTGCATTTCAAAAGGCAGCACTATCACAGACAGAGGAGGAATCTGAAGTACTAGAGATAGTAGGAATTTTCTGCGAATGAGTTTCCAAAGGAAAATATCATCTTGCTTCCCAAATCTGAAAATGCCCATCATGAAAAATGTCAGCTTAATGCAAATTAATGTGGAAAAGAGAACTGGAAGTTTTCTCTGGTGTATCCCCGAAGGGTCTCCTGAAGGACCATGATGTTACTGTCACTGCCTGTCTGCTGGAGGGAAGGGAATGTGCAAGAATTTTTCCCCAGGGCAGAAATTTCAGCCGTGGGTAGATGGAGTTTTTATCTTTTTCTGGAAACACTTACTGGGCAGCACAGGGAATTATGTTTCTTCATAATTTAGTGTGATTTTTTTTCAATTTTTTTTTCTTTAAGTAAAAGGAATCTCTGTTTTCTGGGCAGCTAAGCACTGTGGCCAAACCAGAACAGTCTAGTCAACAGCTTTGTTCTGAACGTGCCATGGGTTATTCTGTTACCTCCAGGTTTCCAGATTCTTTTTCCTAGTATAGAAGTGAGTGTTGCAAGCATGAGCAGAAATGCCATGGTTGTAGTACTGCAGCAGGTGCACACTGTGGGAGAAGAACTGTGTTTAATCTGCACATTGCTTTCTGAGTAGGGTAGTTTCTTGGCACAATCTGAGATTCTCAAAAAAAAGTAATGACATACTCTTGTTTCTGACCACTTCTGCTCTGAAACTAGCAGACATGCAGGAATAAGATGACACATTTACAGTCCACCCAAATATCAAAAAAATTTCTTGTTTCTCTACTGGGCCCAGTTATTCACTAACTGTTCCTAGACTGTCAGTGTGTCTGTCGCTCAAAGGGGACAACAATACTATTAATTGTAAATATATTACAAGTGAGCGCTTTGTGAGCTAAAATGAAAGTGTACTCAAAAATCTTCCTTAGGCGGGAGTGAAAGCAAATGAAAGAGTCAGGGTGATTCGTGATTTTGATATGTCTTAACAGTGACTCAGACTCGTATAAGGTACTTTTCACTCTGGTCTTTTGTGCACTCATGTCATGACAGATACTCATGTCTTGTTCTCTCTGTAAAGCAGCTATGGTACTTGTGAAAAGGCTGTCATCAGTGCCAGAGAGAGAAAAATGCTGCATGAAAAGTGGCAGCGAAAGTTTTGCTGTTCCACGAGTGTCCTTGCCTTGATTTTTTCAGGAACCATCTAGTAGAATAGAAGTAGTACCTCAGCTATTATGGCCATTCAAACAAAGCTGACTATAAATATCTCTGCCAACTCAAAGTATAGTGTAATTTTTTACTGGAAGTGATTGTTCAACCTGTATCTCCTGACCATCTGCAAGCATCGTTAAGTAATGTCTCTGCAGACAAAGGGCTGTCCTCCAGAGCAATGCTTGCCCACAGAGCTGGAGATCTAGTCTCTCCTCCCGTCACTCTTAAAGACTCTTGGTAAAAATGACGGTCACCTCTGTTTCTTAGTCTTTCAAAAAGGATGGCTTGCACCTCTGAAAGGATGTGATTGTTGATGGAGTGACTGTACTGTTGGCTGTCCCTGGTGTCAGCGTAGGGAACTGGCGATGGTCCCGCAGCTGTGTGGTTGCAGGATTGTTGATATCCCAAAAGATTGTGTAGGGAATCCATGCAACCCCCTTACAGATGATTTATCAGATGTGTCCAACATTCCTTACCCAAGGAAATTATTTTTACCCTCTTATTCTGTTACCTGTGAATGCATCTTGTAGTTCTAACCTTAAAATTCAGGTTGAATATTAGAGTAAAATTTCATGGTAATATAATTGTTTCATATGAGATCATTCCACTTCATAAAAGGTGCCTTCTGATGGTGTGGAAATAATGTTATAAAACAGAAAGACTCCAGAAACGCTAATGCCTCTCCTTCTCTGGAATTGTGTTATCTCAAAAATACTTGAAGTGCCTTTCTGCTGTGCACTGTGTCCAGAATCAAAATGAGGAAAGACAAATTTTTAAGATAAATTGGTTTGTGAAAAATTTATGTGCACTTTACTAGTGCAGGCAGGATGTAATCTGTTTTGTATTGAATCTGCTTGAAAAAAAATCCACAATGATAATGAGATTTTTTAAAGGCACTTTTAAATTCATGCTGGCAAAAGACAAATAGTCATGACTTTTAATTTCTATAAACTTAACAGCTGGGGACAAAATAAAGCGTTATTAACTTAAGGGGTGTAAGGAAGTTGCTTTTGTTTCAAGGACGAAAGAAGTTATTCTGTTCTCAGTGTTATTCATCTAAGCTGTCTGTCTGAGCTTTCTGCTGGTAGAACCAGGCCAGTGAGGGGTTTTATTGATGCTGCTTTTCCTGCTAGTAGTGAGAGAAGAGGGGCTGCAAACATCTCTGGGTGATGTCTCAGTTCCCCATCCTTGCTAATGCCTGTAAAAACATTGTTTATGAAGGAACTATGCTTCAGGGGCAAGTTCCTTTGCTACTAAATGGGATATTCCTTGTATTCAAAACATAAAATGTATTACCAAATAATGAGGAGCTTCTTAACCGCATTTTATTGTTTGAAAAAATATTATTTGTCTCTTCTGTCATGACAATCATCATGATAAAGATGTTTGTCCTTGTCAAACTGAGTTCTTACACTAATTTGAATGGCATTAAATGCAATCTACTGTTATCAGAAGATAAATAACAGTTATTTTTCTTTATCGCTGTATGTCTTATATTACAACTAAGAAGTAATCTGATTTTTTTTTGTTTATGTATTTAATGGTAATTCAAAGGCTAACCACAGTTTCTTGATATTCTTATGTGCTTGCTGTTTCTTTTGCTTTTTGAATTCAATTCCATTTATATTAGTGATTGCTTTTTACTGTGAATATGTTTGCTTGCCACCTGCAGACTCCTCCTGTATTTTCTCAGACTTCACCATAGAAGAAGTTTAGAGTATATTGTGTTAACAGTAAACCACAAGTTCATGTTTACACACGGAGGGGTTTCCCTTGAGTCCCAAGTCTTCACTAACTGATTTGTCACAGAGGTGAAGGGCACAACCTCTGTGTTTAGGAAATCAATAGCAGTTGCCATTTCCATTAAGGAGTCTTGGCTGAAGTTCTATCTTGCATATTACACTGCTGTCAGTATATGCTTTTATTTGCTCATGGCCTGAAGCTAAAAACAGGGACAGACCTAAAGAAGTAGAGTTTTTTTCTCAAATAACCATATCCTCTCCATTGATTTGGGAAGGACTGATCTGAGGATGGCTTGAGCAAAGAGGGAATACAGAAAAATTAGTAGAAGTGTTATAAAAGGGTTTACTTACACATGCTCATCTGAACCAAAACGGTGGAACAAAGTATAGTTTGACCTAGTGTAGAAAAAATGAGCAGAAGTGCCAAAAATAAAAACCCCAAAAGAAAGGAAGATCTCTCTTCAGGGAAGATTTCTCAGTACGTTATAGGGATAGCAGACTAATACCTCTTTTAGTAGTTGTTGGGTAGCATCTGATGGTATTCCTAGGCACCCTGAAGAACGACTACTGTTTGAAATAACTGTAGGTGGAGTAGCAGCAGAGCACCATGCCAGTTAGGAGCAAATGTATTGCTGCCAGTGTTTAGCTACCAAATTACGTCTTCCCCCGAGGGCTGACTTGGGCTACAGCCCTTTAGTGGCACCGACACTGCTGTCCTTTTTCATTACTTCTGATCATCAAGACACATTTTGTTGCTGCCTAGCTTTGAAGTGCAGAAATGGACACGTGCGCACCAGTGTAATGATGTCATTACAAAATGAGCTTACATCACTGTAAATTCTGGAGAGAAAGTGGACTGAAGCCAACCATAAACACTCCTGAAGTCAGCATGTGAAATCACAAAACACATCTTTCATGATTTTGGGTTGACACATCTCAGTTGGCACTAACCGTTTCCTCTAGGCAAGAGTGTCATTTAAAAGAGGTTAAACTGCACATGATAAGGATAAACTCCCCTCCTTCCAGGGTGCTACTCAAAGCTTACTATTGTTAGTACCCTCTTCTCTCACTGCAGCATCAACTTGAGTAGACCCTGAGGTCTCCAGACCAGAGAGGTGCTCACTGGGTGGGGGCACCTTCAGCAGTGCTCCTCAGGACCGTGACAGAGCACTGAGTCCATGCATGCTTCTCTAGAGCATCCAACACCCGGCGAAAGACTGGAAAAGATTTGTCCCCCAAGGCAGTGCTAAATTTCTGGCAACCACAGTGGTGTGGAAGTGGGCTAGGGGAAAATTTGCTAGCCCTGCTTGTGTTTTATCATGTTTCTGCCTGCAGAAGAGCCATTGTGCCATTGCTAGGTCTTATGCATTCTCCAGTGTATTTCAAATACTTTTAAATACTGAGCGCCAGCAGAATGATACCAGTGCTGAATGTTGTACTCACAGATAGGATAATCTTAGGGAAGATAAATTTCTATCAAAATTATTAAAGGGGCATCAGATAGCAGTGTTTCGGTTAAGGCTTATTAAACACCCTCCATTTTATCCTCCATTTTCAGGGATTTATAATTTTACTATAAAAATTCACTCAACCTTGAAAATTGGCATCCGTGGTTTCATTCCAGAAGATATTTTTAAAGATTCAAAAGCAGAAATATCCTTATTCTGGCAATGGCTTAAATGGTTATTAGCTTTCAATCCTGCTGCACAGCACATTGGAAAGTTGAAAAAAATGCTCAGAATCACTGCTAAAAAGAAAAAAAAGGAGCCTTTGCAGAAATATAGCTTGGATTATCCACTGAAATCTTGATCTCTTGAATGCAATCTGGTATATTTTGAGGGTTGTTGTCCAGTGTCAGAGCGAGGTGCTGAGGTGTGGATACCTCTGCACTGTACTGCTTGCAGGGGCTGGAGCAACATGCTGCTCCTGAGAAGGGCCTGTGCCCCATGGCGGAAGGACCTGACAGGTAGGGAGGATGCCCAGGCACAGGCAGTCCTGAAAGCAGTGTGAACAAACGATTTTAGCAAGTGAGCTTTAGCTTTGAGAGGTGGGAAGTCCTGTGCTGTGTCAGTGCCTGGGAGTTTTACAAGACTGGCAGTGGGCACAGTTGCACTGAGTTTGAGTGCTCTGGAGAATTACAGGGAAAAAATGTCTAATTGTTAAGTCTTCGAACAAATCGCTTAGGGTCATTGTAGGGTCTCCATCATCAGACCTCAAACTGGACAGGCTAGGCTAAGGCATGTGTCAGTAACATCTCGGGTACAGTTAATTCTGCCTTAGGGCAGAGGGAGAGACGGACTTTCTCACATGCCCTCTGGCCCATTTTTCACTCATTTTTCATAATGAAATTTGCTATATACTTTGTCATTGGTGCTGCTTATTCCTCTCCCCATTTCACCAGGCAAGTGCTTTACAGTTGTCATAACTGGATCCTTATTTCTTAATGCAGAGCAAAGTTTTATGTTCTCAGTAGAGGTCTCTATTTTCCTGTCCTTTTTATCTAACACATCTGAGCCTGGTGTCTTCTTGATTTCATTGGCATTTAAACTGTTTGACATCTTTAGCCCTCAAGGATGCTCTGAGCTGTAAAGACTCCTTGCTGAAACTGCTTTTCTGGAGTTATAGGTGATGCATCATTGGTTGGCTGCTTCATGTGCTAAAGAAATCAAGCAGCGTGTAGCTTCTTCCATTAAAAATTAACGCTCTGCAGTAGGCAGTAAAGACCTTACATGTTTTGTTGTTAAGGAGCAAATAATGGAAAAACATCACCTTTTTTTTAAAGAGTGAAGGATGCTTCAAGTTAGAAGCTTTCTTTTGTTACGTGGTTATCACCACCTTGAATGTGACAACTGGAGGACGGTGTCTGGGAATGCACGATCATGCCTGTGGATTGCTCAGATGTTATGCCACCATTCATGACCATACTGCTTTTACCTGAAATGGCCAATGCGCGTTTGCAAGATGTTAAGAGGTGGTTAAGTACCTATGTGATTTGATAGTACATTGGGTATCCTTTCATATACTTTGTGTGCATGTAAAGCTTCACATGGCTGCAGATGCCTAATTTGAAAAGAGGCCTGTGGGAAATTCGGCACAGAGTGCATTCGCTAATGCAAATAACAATGATTCATGTGGGAAAGAGTGAAAGGATCATTAAAAATGGAGCACTGATTCCAAAACTTCCCAGACATCCATGAATATCCTGGGTTAAGAGGCTAAGCTCCTGGTGGGGAAACTGGGAATTTGGTAATTGTCTGGGGTTACGTGAAGATGAATTGTGGGATGTCAATGTGCATGTCTATTTTACGCACTCAGTCTGCAACGGGAGATTTGCCTGGTGCACGGGCCTCTGTTGCCCTGTTAAAGCTGTCTCAAGCTGTTCTTCACTCTGCAAAACAGCGGTGACTTGAAGCCTGAGCAATGTCCATAGAGTGGGATGCAGTGATTAGAGCAGACCTGTGGAAAGCAGGCATGAGTTTCCTCTGTCTGCCTGAAGTGGCATAATGTTTTTGGCAGGGACCACGGTGAAAGAAATGAGAGAGGGCATTCTGTCCAGCCAACTGTCGCTGCTCGCGTCCACCTCCCCTCCACCTATCTGGTACATCGGCCCTCTCCGTTGCACCATCTAAATGCAAAATAGCAAGGCTGTTGCATGCCTGTAACTATGCAGCGCTCTTTGGTTACACTCCATGCTGTTAACAGAGGAGAAGCAGAAATAATTACTCAGTAACTGAAGATTTAGGAGAGCTGTGAAGCACTACCATGCAAATAAGAGGAAAAAATATAATGTTATAAGAATGAAGTGTTTGTCTGGAGAAGCTCTCCAGAGTAATATAAAATGAAGTCTGTCTGTTTAGCAGGGTTTCAGCAGAGGGGTCCTTCAGCTCATCCAGGATGTGACAGGAGCTTTACTGGGTGTAAAAGCTGCTGCTCACAGTCTCTGTCTAATGGGGAGTAATTACAGTAAACTAGTGATATAATAAAGACTAGTTAGAATAAATGCTACTAATGACAGTAACACGTGTTAACAGTGAGAGGATGATTGCTGGGTACTGGTGGGTAATTGCTAGTTTTAATTTTTGTTTTACAAAAGAAATTATCTATTGTCAACCACCCCCTTGTCCAGTACAATGTGAAGAGAGGTAGCTAAGAAAGACACCTGTGTTCAGACTCCCACGGTCGCTTTACCCATGTTGCGTCGTGCTCCGCTTTGAAGAGTGTCCACAGCCTCCAACGCACATCCTTCACGGAAAGACAAGAGCTATGTCATTTTGAGACAGATTCACAGGGTTTAGATCGACTTTCCATTTCCTCAGTTAATTACCAACATAATCTCTAGATAATCTTTTCTCAAGTCTATGAAGATTGCCTGCCTTTGAATTCAGAGGACACTTGGTCTTTTTGGATCGTAGCCACAGATTAAACTTCTTCAGAGCGGAGGTAGCTGTACTTTCCTACTGTTGATTGAAACACGCCGCTGAACACTTCTGAAGTTGGATAACCCCTCCAAAAATGCAAACAATTGCTGGCCTCCCTGTGTCCTCCCAGCTCAGAGGTGCCAAATGCCATTATAACTCATTTCTGTGCAGACAGTCAATCATAGCCTTGTTGTGCGGTGTGTGAGAGGATTTTCCAGTTTTGCTAGAAATGCTTTATCAATAGGAAATCACACATCATCAAAGAGCTATTTCCATCAAATTTGCAAAATTGTGTCTGTAATTGTATTGTTATGCATTTGTTGCATAACCCTAAAGAGAGAAATTTTTTGACTATGTTTTCTTAACTATTCTCATCATGACTGAGCTCTTACATCTCCTGTGAAATGAGAGATGTCCCATCTGCAGGACGTGTACCACATTTGCACACTTCTGCTGTCTTCTGCAGAGAGCATCTGCCTACAAAGATGCTCCCAAGTTTTGTCTGATGTCACCTCTGGGAGCTTTGCAGAAGATCAGAGAACTGTCAGAGGAAAATTAAACATTTTCCAGGAGGGGACAGATTTATTTCAACGAACAAATTTACCCTATCCTGCATGCTTTCCATCTATATCACCCACACCACCTCTCCAATTCTGTGTAGGTATAGATTATATAGATACAGATATATATGGCTAGGACTGCCTATCTGGTTTCTTGTGAACCATGTAAAATGTTCAAGCTTGTGCTAGGCTGTCCCTCAGTAGCCTCCAAGACCATTCCTGGCCCTGCCTTTCTGGCTATGCACTTCTGATCTTAATGGGCTCACTCAAAAATGCTGGGATTTGACAGCGTAAATCCTTTTTGTGTCATTGTTGGAGAATAAAATTACTAATTTTTTAAAAACATTTAGTAATTTATGAGACAGCAAAATGAAATGCTTAATATATGCTTTACTGTAGGGCATCATTTGAAATTAAATTTTGCTTTTGAATAGGCCTTACATTTTAAACTATTTCACATCAATAAAATGCTGATAATCTACATAATTATATCGGTGGGATTTGTCTCTGGTTTAAGACTGGGTCTCTAGCAGCAAGTCTGTAATTTAATTTGCCGATGTTTATTTACAAACTAAGCCCTACCCATACCTGAATGCAACTGATTAAATGTTTGTGTGCTTTCAACACAAGACCCATCGTTCAGATATCCATACAGTAATTTCCCATGAGCTCTGTGGAAATCATTCTATCTCCCAGTGGATATCCAGTACCATTTTCTATTGTACTTGAAATTTCTTTGCTTGTGAGTATTGTAGTTCTCCTCCGCCCCAGACACACAGAGTCATTCCAGTTTCTGGTAACAAGTTTTTGATCAGGTTTTCTTTCTGCTCTCAGCTTTTGAAAGCTCACCATTGGGATAAATTTCCCTTTCATCTTCATGTAGCCTTCTCCTCCCCTTTTTCTCTGAAAACATCTGAAATTGGAAAGGAAGAAAGTTGCAGTGCAAACATAATTTTCTTGTTTAGTTTGAAATTGTAAATCCCCTTTTTTTAAATTCTCCCTACAGTGAAAGAAAAAAACAAAACCAACAGGGTTTTTTTTTGTCTTGTGATATTAAAATCTGGAATTTCTACTTACGAAGAATAAGACAGCTTTTTTGTTCACCAGCTGCATATGTTTTTAGAAATGTCAGGCTTAGTTTTGAATGAATGAATGCCTGAAAATATAACTGCATACTTAAATATGGTGCTATAAAGGCATCTGAAAAGACAGAGCTGGGCTTGACGCTCTCCAGGTGGAGGGAATGGTGAAGGATTTGCTTCTGCCACATCTAGGCCTGATGCTTTGAGTATTTTCTGCCAAATACAGCAGCTGAAGAGTTTGCTAATCAAATCCTCTCTCTACCAAAGTCTGAAAGATGTTACTATGGCTGAAATGTTTATGGCTATGTGAAATCTAGAGAAGTGGCTAAGAAATAGCTTTTAGAGAATAACAGTGATTTTGATTTAAGAAGTAGGAAACTTGGACTTGGCTTTCTACCGTGAAATAAACAGAAAATGGATTTAAATGCAATTTCTGAAGCCACTGACCTAACAGCCAGCAACGTGTGTCTGTTGAAATGTTGCAAAGGTGGACTCTGCGTGTTTCCATGGGATGGAGCCGTCATCCCTCCACCAAGTCCAGCCAGCACAGCCCTGTCTGTGCGCCCCAGCTCCCTCTTGCCATGCAGCTCTGGTTTCAGCTTGGCCAGTGCCTCATCCAGCCCCACAGCAGAGACTGCTCCAGCGCAACCTTCCTGTCCAAAATTCTTAGAAAAACTATAAACAGTTAAGTTACCCTTTTGCTTGTGTCTTCTCTGCCCTGCCACCGCCATGGAGCATCAATTATCTGCAGGCTGGGAATGCTATTTCAGTAACTTGTTGCTGTTAGTACTATATTTACTCTCTTCTCCTGCCATGCTCTGTATTTTCCTAGGGCTATGAACAGCATCCAAAAATCCTGTGAGGTGGACCTATTCTATTAAGGACACTTCTTTCTGAGCCCAGAAATAACAAAGGCTGTAGTGAGGAACGGGCTTTCCACTCAGCTCAGGCAGATGAGCTCTACTGGCATTGGTGCAGCCGCATGAAATGCCACCAGATAAAACCCTAATCCAGAGGAAGGTGTAAAGCCAGATGTTTCAGACAGGGATGCCAGCAGCCTTTTTGTTTTCTGAAATGAGGACTGTGAGTAAGCTTGATGTTACTATTTCATGAGAATGTCATGAGTCGATTTAGTGAGATTTGGGAAAGCAGTGAGGGTGTATGGAGGTATAAAAAAAATAATTTATTATTTCTTGTGTTGAGCTTGTTGAATGTAAAATGTTCCTCCTCCTATTTGGTTTGCTGCACAAATCACAGTTTAAAATAGGCTGTATGTTTTACATCTACATATGCATGCATGTGTGTGTACACTGAACACTTTCAAATGGGAGTATTTCATATATTTTGTGATTAATAAATTCTTCATGGAGAAAGGACCCTCCTGAACTTCCAGATAAAACATGAGCAGTTCCTGTAACATTATAAGGTGAGCCAGATCCCATCTGGTGTAAACTGATATAGTCTCAATGAAAACAAGAGAGCAGCTCAAATCAGAATCAACTGAGAATTCACCTGTTTAATAAGGAAGTTTCAGAAATAAAATGTTTATCCATTTTGCTGTTAGAACATTTATTGTGGCAGGATATTTTCAGGCAGCAAACATAAGCAGCTCCCAGACTTGCTAAAAATACAGAGAAGACTTGAGCACTGCTAAAAGGTGTTATTTTTACTGAATGTGGTTGATTACTTGCATAATTGGCATAAACCAGAAAGCAGTTCATGATAATGGTATTGTTCATACTTCTGTAATTAAGATTGTATCAGTATTTCAAGGGCATAATACCCAGTTAGAAAAATGCATGCAATTATAGCATTAATTCCTTGGGAAGTAGATCTTTAGCCAATTTTTGTGGAGAAAACACGGCTTTGATCGGTGACCAGGTAGGGGAGTCCAAAGAAAATTATTCTGGGTTCCAGTATGGCATCAGGTGTTTCGCATTCCTCACACAATTAAAGCCTAATGTGGGAGCGATGCCTTAAGAGATTTAACTAGCAGAAATGCAAATATTAGACAGACTTAGTATGTTCCACTTTTACAATGTATTAATTGCTGTAAATATGCAAAGGTATGCAATCAAAAGAGCAAATGAGTATTTCTATTTAGGATGGAATGGTAGCACATTTCATCAAAGTAGGACACACTGTGCTGCTTAGCTGTGTATATGTTTTTGCCAATTAGTCAACAAGGAATTCTCCTATGAACAATTGAGCCTTATATAATTGGAAAACGAGCACTGAAGCACCAAAGTCCAAAAACAACATTTATATTACTCTGTAACACAACAGGGTACTTTTGGCCTTCTTTGCATCTGGGGAAAGGAATAATTCATTGACAAAACCTGCGCCTCCATGTAGGAATGTGGCTTCCTCCTCGCCGTCTGCACGGCTGCGCACTGATGGGGCCGCCCGGCAGAGCCGTGGGGAGAGCCCTACCTACACAGGCAGCCAGAGCAACGCACGTGGGATGGGGAGACCAGGTCCCTGCACAGCCCAGGGCCAGAGCTGCTTTCTAGCCCCTTGCATTTGTTCGTTCGGATGCATCTTTCAGCATGCTGAGCACCGTGGCAAGCACCCACAGTACGTCGCAGTGTGACACTGAGGGTTGGAGCCTGGCTTTCCTGGCAGTCCCAGCAGTGTGGTACAACTGCCTTATTCTCAGGGCCAGAATGCCACACCAGCATGTCACCAGCACTTTCCTAGATAGCATTTACAAACAAGTCTAAGCTGGAACTATAATGGAAATATAACTCTTGGCTAAAATAATTTTGATCTGACCTTGTCCATGGAGCTGCAGCTTTGTGGATGCATGTGTGGGAGAGAGGCAGTTCCACGAGGCAGCTCTGCATGGGAAATGCTGCTGGGACCTTGGCAAGTGACCTGCTGGAAGGCTGGGGTAGCCCAGCACCGTGCCGGGGGTACAGCCCTCAGACACAGGTACCAAATTCATATGCTGAACCTCACATAGTGGGGCAGCAAACCAATTTTCTGTGCAGTCAAGAATATCCCGGTGAATACCCATGTGTTGGACAAGGGGGAACTCAGAGCAGGTGAAGTTGCTCTTAGTTGTTAACTACATGGTGCGCACACTCCCATGGGAAGATGTGCGTTTGGTGATTTAGAAAATTAACTATTTGGAAATTTTAAGACTGGATCTCATGTTTTTTTTTCTCACGTGAGGGGAATAGGATTAGAAGAGGAATAGCTTCTGTTCTTGACTGACATCTTTGGGGGAAAGCATATGGTAAAAAGTGCTACTGATACAAATTGAAGTCACAAATATTTCAGTCAAGATGCCAGTTCAGACTGATTTGGGGCTTGCAGGAACAAGAGTTTAGTCTGTCTGTCATAGGGAGCTAAAAGTCTGAAACCACTTTGAAAAGCCCTGGAAGAGGCAACGGAGCATGAGAAGGATGAGGAGAGGAGTGGTAGAGCGCACAGCAAAGACCCCAGCGACCCCAGCCCAAGTGCTCACTGCAGCTACACAGAATGCGAATGTGCCTCTGGTCTTTGTAATGCTTTGCTGGGTTTGGGGCTGCTCTTCCCTCGCTTTTGGATAAAGTTTCCTCATGTTTGTGAGAATTTAGAATCTGTATTGTGGATTCAGTAGCTTTAGGGGGTTCATTTGGGGGAAGGAAAAGCCATTTCTCCTTTGTATAATAATACAAATGCACTTAGATACAGGCTGTACTTAAAGAACTGACTTGACAGCCTCTATGACAGATGAAATAGAACATTCTGAGGTTGCAGAGTAAAATAATGTAATTCATACTATACCAGGCAGCCTCCTGCCCTGAGCCCTGACCCTTCAACAGATATTCTTCCCATAACCTGCTGAAATATTCCCAGAGCCTCTTTCACGGCGAAAGGTAGCTTGCTTAGTGCTTCTGCTATGCTCAGAAGGCACTGGCCTGTAGCTATAAATAATTACTGACTACTTACACTGCCTAGCACAAAGTTCATGTTTGAACCTTCATGCAGATACCTCTGTGCCTGTTCGTGCTTGCTGTATGTGGCAAAAGTTGTATTTTCTACATGTATCCCATCCGCTCCAAGTTAAAGTGATTCTGTCATCTGGTTGAGATGCTCAGACAGGGAATGAAGTTGGGGACTTTTTTGGTGTGTGGTTTTTTTTTCTTTCTTTCTTTCTTTCTTCTGGTTATTTGCATGCTGTTATTCTGACAGACCTCTTACCCAAAGTCCTTTGCATCACTCAAACTTGCCAGATATTGAGCTTCGTATTTTGAGTGAGGGTAACTTTCCTGATGTATTGAAGGTGTTTAGTACTTTCATTTGACCTTAGCTTTAACTTGCCCATATTTGTCACTGGAAAGAAAGGTGATTAGGAGGATATATGGCACTCTATACTGATTGCAGACAGTGGATATGCAGCCCTGTCAGAGTGGGCAATTGCTGATAGAACTGTTTCAAGTTTAGTAGAGTTTGGATCTCAGGCTCACATCTCTGTCAGCTCTATTTGAATATCTCCTAGTGCAATTTCAATATTTACTTCATGCAGAGTAGAGAACATCTGGGATTTATGCGGCTGCTCAGAGGAGTAAAGAAAAAAAAAGTGATTCTGGGGCTTTACCTACAAAAGCTTCAACTTTCTGAGCAAAGCTAAATGGTGTTTGGCAGTGCTAGAGCAGAAAATTAGAATGATAATGGTATAAAGGCTCCTATTAGTACCGAAAGAACTTTTATTTCTGCAGAATTTGGCATAGCAACATCATGCATTCCCAGAACTCTCCCTATGTATTCAAAAATAATGAAGTGAAAACAAATTGGGTTTGTGGAGAACATTATATGTGCCAGCAGACTTGTTTGTGTGTGTCTGAGATAAGTGTGCCTATGCCTGCGTATACGTGGGGTAATTGTTATCTGCTAAGTGCTGTGTGATTCCCCCTCCCTCCACGAATTGACATCACCACTGTACGCTGCGAATAGCAAAGAAATACTGCCTGGGTACTACCATTTCTATGTCTAGACTCAGTTTCCACCCAGAGAGGCTAATACTAGCTAAGCATTAAGTGGTCTTCTCTTCCTGCTACTTTTGAGGAATTTGGGAATATTTTTAATCCCTTTAGCTTTTTATTGCCGTGGTCCCTCCTTCATCCTCTCCGTTGTTGCCACTTAGTCCTTGCTGAACTGAAGAAACTGCTTTTACAGAATGTTCTGCAACTATTGAGATCTTTGATTATAAAAGGTACGTGCAGTTTCTGCTGCCTTCTGTAACGGTAATTTGCACAGGGAAGTAATGGTGAAGGTTGCATGGAGGGGGTGGCCAGAGCCTTAGGAAGCCCACTGATGTGAAAGTGCTGCTCTGCCTTGCACTGGATCTGTGTCTCGTTTGTCCCATCAATGGTGGTTATTTCTGTCAACAAAATAGGGGTTCCCTACAGTGTCAGGGCTTTGTTATCCCAGTGAAAGTCAACTGAATTTCAGGACAGCACAGTATCTTCCCAGATGTTTGGTGCTGTGATAATATACACTCTATTGACAGCCTGTTTTAGAGCTGAAGCTTTGCACTCAGTATATTAAGAGCCTAACGTTCTGCAGTAATTGCACAACAATTCCACTCTTGTGCTGCTTTTTTTTTATTCTGTGAATCCTGATTCTCTACCTAGCTCAGAAAAGAATCTCAGCATTAGGCCATAACTGATCCAGCTAATCTGTGTGAGGTGATGTCGCTCAATGCGAAAGTTCTTGCAAGAAGTCACAGCACCTTGCTGCTAGCTGAGAACTGCTGATAGTGTGAATTTCCAAATTCTGCTGTCTACCCCATCTCATGTATATGTCATGAAGTTGATCCTGTACACATCTGAAGTTTTCTCTACTTCTTTTCCTTTTCCATCCTATAAATTTTTCTAAGTATATATTGGCTTGTATACTAAATGTTTTTACGGCTCCGTAGTAATCTTTCTCTCCAGGGTTCCTGTATGTCTTCCTGGTGTGTGTCAAGGTCAGGGGCACTGCAGGTGTGCAGTAAGTCAAACTAACCCAGTAAAGGTTGACAATGCAGTGTATGCACCATACACTTATTGCAAACCATAAAGCAAGTCCTGGACTTCCTGGAATATTTGGATTATTTTGCAGGTCTGGAAAGTCAGTGGTGTATGAAAGCACTAGATCTACTGTACGTGCCCAGAGCATCTTTGTTGTATGTACACACTAGCAGTGATGTTTCCCGGGGCATCTGTGCATATGCAAGGCACGCCATAGGGTAGCGGTTGCAGAGCAGGATACTTGGCCTTCCAGGAAAGCTTGCTTGGATCATATGGCTTGTGGCCCCGCAGTGTGGGGCACCAGCATGCTGGGGCCTCTTTCAGAGGGGTCCTTCCTGAAGGAAGATCAGCAACATCTAAAAATGGACTGATCAGCAGGAGGTGATAAAATGTTCATTGCTGGGGGGGAAAAAAAGTATGTAACTTATTGAGGAAAAAAGTGTGTAATCACAAAGGAAAATTACCTCTGTTCTGGAGTTTTCTATAAATTCGTCATTATACTTGAGAGTTACCTAAGATTTCTGTAACTGCAACACCACTGTGTCTCATATAAAGCAATGGTTTTATAAATCTCAAAGGAACATCAGAAGTCTAAACTATATCTAAGCACTGGCATACATCAGTTGAGTGTTGTCCCTTAAGCACAGTGTTCTCTCCTGCTTTCCCAGTCACTCTGACACATCCTTTTTTTTTTTTTTGACACATTTCTCCGTAAGTGTAGCAGTTAGATGTACCTCCCTACATCAGTCTTGGTTTGCACAGACTTCCATACTTGGATTTCAACATTAATTTCACCTTAAGACAGTTATGGGTTGCCACTGTGCCTAGTCTAGGTATATTATTTCCATATAATTTTTGTGTGGATGTGGTGGTATTTATTCATACACAAATAAAGCCAATAAAGCACATATCTGGTGCATATTTTATTACTAATGTAACATTTACAGTGGTTTATTGTTAACATAAAATAATGGTACATACATAAAAAGCAAATGTTTCAGCATAAATCGCTCTGAATATTCAGCCATCATGACCATCTCATATAATGTTTCCATTTATCAATCAATATGTCAACATGCCTTGATGCATCCGATGTAAATTATCATCTAAGGTATCTTTAACTCCTCAAAATGTCATTCATTGAACTGAGCTCATTCAAGTTCACCTTTTAACTTTTTCCCTGAGACGCTCGCTGTCCATCAAAAATATGATGGAGGTCAGAAGTTAATGAATCTTAATTGGACTTCATTATGTGCTAATATAGCACCTCGAGTGCCTAATTATGTCCCGGTACTGAAGAGCAATGTCATAATGTAAGGATGTAACAAACTAGAAGCCATGCATTATCATGCGTTGTAGCACTTCATGACTTGTTATGGTTCTCTGCATTGTCTCCAGTGAGGTATAAAGCTAGGTGCGTACTAATACAGTCAAATTTCGGTTTTGAAAAGTATTTAAAACTCATTTTTAAGTATGAAGACTTCTGATTGTTTGAGTTATGCTGTAAGGCAAGCCCAGTGCTATATAATCTCTGTCATTTCTATCAGCTGTTTTTCTTCATTGCCTGTGATGCTAGAAGAGAAATCGTATTCATTTGCTGCAGGGCAAGCCAAACTAAAAAAAAAATCCTTCATTCCCAAGTTTTATGGTGTTAATTTGCCATGTATTAGTTTTCACTTACCATTTGAAAGCAAACAAAGAATTGAAGTAGTGCATTGGGTAATAAAACTGTGTTTTATTCAGAGTTCTAATTAGGCTATATTATTTTCAGTTTCCCTTTGGAGGACTGGAGGCCATGAGCAGAAAGTGATTGTACCACTGTTTTGTACGTCACAAGGTCTGCTTATACACTAGCTTTTAGCAAAAATGCGTATAAGATCCCAGTGACGTTAGCAGGGCATTGCAGGATCAAAATATACTGGAACAGTAACAGGTTTTAGGTACATTGTAAATACTGCTGTGTATATTTGTTTCCCAAGATTTCTGCGTCAGGTGCATTTTGCCAATTCTTTAGTAGTCGTAATCTATATAATCACTTTGTCCTCTAGTTTAAAACAGGAGTCAGGTATAAAACAGGAGTCAGGTATGATATCTGGTTGCTAAAAACCGTGTTCTATGACTAAAAGTTGTAGTAGAGAGCTTGCAAACAGCTCTTCAAAGAACAGTGTAAATAATTGATAGGTCTGTTTGCTAGCTTGGATTTGGTGTTTTGTTTGGTTTTTGGCTTGGTTTGTTTTTTTAATTATTTTTTTATTTTAGTCATTCTGGAGCAAATATTTCTTCTTAGTAAGAAACACTAAGAGTGAATTTAGGTTACCTAAAACATTTTATTTGAATAAAAATGATGGTTTGTATTTATAAGGATTTTAAGCTTCTTTAATTGGTTTAGGGTTCTTTTTTTAATACTTTGGCATTTTTTAGAATGACTAAATCGGATTTTAAACAAAAAACCCCAAAAGTTTAATTCTGAAAATATTAAATGAGTGCTTCAAATTTTGAAAACATAAAAGTCTCTTTTGGCCAAAAGTCTTTATGGACTTCACTTCAGAAAGGCAATTTTCTGTGAGAAACTATTCAGTCTTCATTTTTTCATTTCTTGTGTCGTTCATTTTTGATGATTATTTTTGTTTTCACCTTCAGAGATTTTTTTTTTTTTCAAGGGAAAACCCAACCATCTCCAGTCCTAACGTTGTCTGTTTGGGCTAAATCTTACTTAACAGTATGTGTTGTCACTTGCAAGAACAAAAGAAATTAAACCCAAAAGATGACACTCTAAACCTCACTGCAGAGAGATAACTTTAGTTCGGCTTAAATGTGCTGATTTTTCCTGGTATTAAAAATGGCAGCTAATTTAGAATTGTTTCATAAATAAATCGTTTTCAGTCAGCAAAAGAGCACCTTCATTTCTAAGCTGAAACTGGCAATTTTCTTGTGGACTTTCAGTTGTTAGGAAGGGAAACCTAGTTACACGCTGCTGTCTGTAGCGTCATGTATCCTGCTTTGAATCCAATAACAGAGTTCAACAGCCTCAAAAGGGTATTAAACATCAATATCCTTTCCTCAGCGAGAACTAATCAGTTCCATCTCTCTAGCTTTTGGGATAAAATGAGGCTGCCTGGTTACTGCAGGATTTATAATATTTATAGCTGCATTTTGTATTCTCTGTTTCCATCTGCCTTTGTTTCCATCTCTCGTTCACTTTATTTACATAGGATACACATAAGCTGAATGTACCACTGCAAATTGGTTCAAGAAACCGACCCGTAGGATGTATCTGCCTTAGGAAAGGCTCCAGCAGTTTCAATCAAGAACAGAGTCATGTATCTATCTTTATTCCTTATTTTCAGTTTATAAGAACAGACCCTGGGGCTACATGACCGCTGGGGAGACTCCTTGGATGCAGTAAAGACGAAGTAGTCTTCACCTCTCTGGAAGTGCCCGTGTCTCCTGGGAGCCTGGGCTGCAGTGAGGGCAGACGTCTTCGGTATTCGCAGTATTTGATATGGTCAAATGCTTAGGGATGGCTGGCAATGCAGATTTCTGCTATAGCTACATGTAAACTGCATTTAATTTTCTTCTTCCCAGGGCCTGTTCTGAATTAAATCCAGCAGTGAGCATTGCCAGGTAGCAAGCCTTCCTTTTGCTGTGTTCTTACAGCCCACTACACAGTGGGACCCTGGTCGTGATTAGACTGTCACAGCACTCTTGTAATGACGTGTCTATTTTTCATTGCATCAACTGATAACTTAGTTTAGATAGAAGATTACCTGAAGAAAACAAAACAAAAAACCTCAGGTATGTGTGGTGTATGAAAGCAAATCTAGCCGCTATTAATTTTTAGGCTGTTAAAAAACATTTCCCTAGAGCATAACACATTACTCTTGTCCCTAAAATGTGAAATATAATACAAATAACAAGTGGCAAAAAGGGGTATATTTTCTGTATGCTCAGGTAGGGTTTGTCTGGTGAAGTTCTATCACATTCTGACAGATTTATGACAGTTCAATCAGAAGTACAACACTCGTGTGCCTGTGCTCCGTACACGCAGGGGCAATACGGATTTCAGGAAACGCAGTGAGCATTCCAGCAACAGTCACGATTCAGGACAACAGTGTCTTGGTCTGGACATCAGTGGCAACATCTAATTATAAAGAAGAAAATGTCAATGCTTTCCCTTTATTGCTAGCATTGTGGCTGCATTAAATCTGACTTTATTTGACAGGGACTAATCAAAATTATCTCCTCAGAAATGTGCTATCAGACAGCAAGAGTACATCTTTGTCCAAACAGCAAGTAGTGGCTGCTGTTAAGCAATTTTGCAAATATGGTACCTTCAGGCACACATACTATATTTCATTCTGCATTTACCAATATGACAATTAGCCTTCAGTGTCAAGAAAAAAAAAGATTATGGATGCAAATATAGCCAGTTCTTTTCTTCTGCTTGATTGTATCTGATCACAGCCAGACACTACTTCTCAGAGTGATGAGTTTAAATATGTTTTACTCTTTCCTTAAGGAAAAAAAAATGGAAATTGACAGCAGAGTACTTAACTGCTGAGATTCATATGCTCACTTTATGTATATATGAAATGTAATTCAAGTGGCTGCAAACATTGACTAATCCAAGAATTCAAGCTTATTCGAGTTTTCTGTAGAGAAGCTTAGATTAGATCAAGTTGATGAGTTCTTTTGAGTTGCATATTACAATGTCGTAAAAGACTAACTGAATTCACACCAAATGCAAGCTGGGCTCCCACTCTCAGCACCACCAAATAATAGAATCCGGATTTACATCTTCTCTGACAGACAGCGAAGAGAATCACAGAATCACAGAATGTTCGGGGTTGGAAGGGACCTCTGTGGGTCATCTAGTCCAACCCCCCTGCTGAAGCAGGGTCACCTACAGCAGGCTGCACAGGACCTTGTCTAGGCGGGTCTTGAATATTTCCAGAGAAGGAGACTCCACAACCTCCCTGGGCAGCCTGTGCCAGGGCTCCGTCACCCTCAGAGTGAAGAAGTTCTTCCTCATGTTCAGACGGAACTTCCTCTGCTTCAGTTTGTGTCCATTGCCCCTTGTCCTGTCACTGGGCACCACTGAAAAGAGTCTGGCCCAATCCTCTTGACACCCACCCTTCAGATATTTATAAGCATTTCTAAGGTCCCCTTGCAGCCGTCTCTTCTTCAGGCTGAACAAGCCCAGCTCCCTCAGCCTTTCCTCGTAGGAGAGATGTTCCAGTCCCTTCATCATCCTCGTAGCCCTCTGCTGGACTCTCTCCAGTAGCTCCTCATTTTTCTTGAAATGGGGAGCCCAGAACTGGACAGAGTACTCCAGATGAGGCCCCACTAAGGCAGAGTAGAGGGGAAGGAGAACCTCCCTCGACCTGCTGGCCACACTCCTCCTAATGCATCCCACAATCCCATTGGCCTTCTTAGCAGCCAGGGCACACTGCTGGCTCATAGTCAACCTGTCGTCCACCAGCACACCGAGGTCCCTCTCCACAGAGCTGCTCTCCAGCAAGTCCACCCTGAGCCTGTACTGATGCATGGGGTTGTTCCTCCCCAGGTGCAGGACCCTGCATTTGCCCTTGTTGAACCTCATCAGGTTCCTCTCTGCCCAACTTTCCAGCCTGTCCAGGTCACGCTGAATGGCAGCACAGCCTGCTAGTGTATCTATCCACCACTCCTTCTAGTTCTGTGTCATCAGCAAACTTGCTGAGGGTACATTCTAACTCTTCATCCAGGTCGTTGATGAAGAAGATAAACAAGGCTGGGCCCAGTACTGACCCCTGGGGGACACCACTAGTTACCAGCCTCCAACTAGACTCAGCGCCGCTGATGACAACCCTCTGAGTTCGGCCATTCAGCGAGTTCTCAATACACCTCACCAACCACTCATCCAGCCCACACTTCCTGAGCTTACCTAGTAGGAGGTTATGGGAGACAGTGTCGAAACCCTTGCTGAAGTTGAGGTAGACAACATCCACGGCTCTCCCTTCATCTACCCAGCCAGTCATGCCATCGTAGAAAGCTATCAAATTGGTCAGGCATGATTTCCCCTTGGTGAATCCATGCTGACTACTCCTGATAACCTTCTTTTCCTCTACTTGCTTGATGATGACATCCAGGATGAGTTGCTCCATCACCTTTCCCGGGATGGAGGTGAGGCTGACCGGCCTGTAGTTCCCTGGGTCCTCCTTCTTGCCCTTTTTGAAGATTGGAGTGACATTGGCCTTTCTCCAGTCCTCGGGCACCTCTCCTGTCCTCCAGGACCTCTCAAAGATGATGGAGAGTGGCTCAGAAATGACATTCGCCAGCTCCCTCGGCACTCATGGGTGCATTCCATCGAGGCCCATGGATTTGTGGGCATCCAGATTGCCTAAGCGATCCATCACACAGTCCACCTCGACCAAGGGAAAGTCATCCTCTCTGTGGGCTGCTTCTCTTACCTCCGGGGCCTGGGATTCCTGAGGGCCTGCCTTGGCACTGAAGGCTGAAGCAAAGAAGGCATTCAGTAGCTCTGCCTTCTCTGCAAACCTCCTTTTTCATTATTGCAGGGGTTTTGGCAGAGAAGGTGGCTTAAACTTGTCTTGGAAATTCAGTGACAAATTAGTCATAACAATATTCTGGAAAACTAGCTGGAATTATAAAAACATATAGTTAAAATTAGCCACTTCAGACTCGTCGATCACGCAGTTCGGTCCTGAGGAGCAATGCCAAAGGACCAGCGCAATCTCAGCTTGACCTGGTGCTTCGGTTAAACCCCATGGGCTTGTTCCCAAGTGTGCCAGGGAAGGGCAGAGCCCTGGCTCTCTCTGCCCTCCTCCTGATAATGGAGCCAGTAGAAACTCTTGTGGAAAACAGGCTGTCTTGAGCACAGTCTTTGTAATCAGGACCTCTTCCTTTGTATCTACAACAAAAACCTAGTTGCATCATTTTTTGCAGCTTATTACCTGAAAAACAGGCACATGACAATGGAAGGAGCACATGTGATAGAGACGGAGTCAGGAGCTAAATAAAGAAAACAATAAATGTTGCTGAGATTATGCTTTTGGCAAGAGCTGGAAGCAGTTAAAAATCCGGCAGATCAGTTCAGTAAGATGAAATTCTTTGAAGGATGCTAGGCAGTAATCAGAAAAATGTGTTCCAACCACAACAAAAACTGAAAAGAAAACACCGAGATGGCCACAGCAGGTGTACTTTGTACTGCTGGCGCTCATGAGACCTGCCAGAGAACATTATAGACATGTGGCAGCAGAGCATTTGAGTATAAAAGGAACATAAAGTTGCCTTGGCATTCACATCTAATTTAAAAGAAAAGCACTGCTTGGATACATAGAAAATACATATCTTCCAAATATTTCATCTGGAGATTGTGGTGCTTGTGCTGTTTTAATCAAGAGGACATTCATGGAAGAAACCAGTAAACAGCAGGCTGGAACAAATGCCTTCCCAGCTCGCAAGTAGGAATTATTTTTAATCATAAGACATAACGCATCCGTTGGAGTAAACCCCTGATCAGTGTCTTGCTGTCATGTGAGTTGTTTCATTGATTTCAGTGGAGCTATTGAAGATAAGCATGTGCTGAAGTGCCTGGCTGGGTTGAACAATAAAGAGGGTAAACTATTTTTGCAAAGATACCTCACAAAAACTGCACTCAGATGCAACTGAACTCCCATTTCGTAGTTCTGTCCTTTAAGGAAACACTAAATCACTGAGCATAAGAAAGGAATCATAGACAGAAACTGCACCAAACAGAGGAAGACTGTTTTCCCTGCAGTGATTTCAACAATGTGCAATGAATTCCGGCAACTTTAATTAAAGAGAAAATGCATACAGAAGAAAACAGTACAAAGATATAGCTAGGGCTAATAATTTAGTACAGCATCAAAAGTCACAGAGTCAGTGTTCTTCATGAAAAGCAACTGTCAGTCCTCAACCAACAACTACAAAACATGCTGTGATGCACTGAAACATTAGGGAAAAAAAAAAGGAACTTTTCCTGACTTCTTAAAACTGGGCACACAGTTCATATTCCTTTTAACTACCTAACGGAATTAATTAATGAGGGGAAAAAAACACCACAAAACCAAAGTCTACTGGGAAGTTAATTGCTGGTATCTGCTTTCCAGATCACCTGCTGCTTTGGCTGTTTCTGTCCATGATGGCCATCGTTAGCTGGTGCTGACCTCACCCTGCGAGACTGTTCTACAGACTTGCATAAAATTCAAGGTGCTGTAACCCTATGCGCTGGCTTTCTGGTGATTAGTCCAAGGCAGGTGATTATCAGGGAGCAGCCACTTTCCCTTTCGCATTAGCTGCAAACATACAGAATTTCCATCTCCATTAACGGACACGGGGCTAATGGACTTCTCCTCTGCTCCAGGGTTTCATTGTGTCTTTGCCCCTCCAGCCGCTTCTTTCATTGATTGTACCTCAGTCTTTAAAGATACCTTTGAGGATTCCTCACTTGCCCCTCAGAGGGATGGAAAAGCTCGAGCTGAGCAAGAGATTCCATAGGTGTTTAACCTTGACTTCTGCTTATCAGATGATCTCAGGTGCTAGCCACAAAATGCGATAGCAGCAGTATGTCTTTCTTGACTTCTTGATAATCTGCACATGGTGTCTTCTGCTGTTCAGGTTTTTCACCTTGAGCAAACATGTCATTCAAAAAGTGGTAGGGCATGCAAATGTAGATTATTTTGTAGGTTTTTCTCCAATTTTCAGGAAAAATCTATGGATGTTTTTACCCCAAATTCTACTCTGTATTTACATATTGATTGTCTGAAACTTCTGTGATGTGTAGTGATGACCAGGACATAGGACTCTGCCTGGGATGTCTAAAAGTCACACAAATTAAAAGTAGTAAGGAAATAGCAGTCAGCAGGTCATGCACCAGCATCTTTCCTGCATTAGCCCTGTGCAAAGACTCCTGTGCATGGAGAGAGAGAGGTTTATTTGGATAGAAGGGGATGGGTACTGCCAAATTAGGAAATTAAATTGCAAGTAACCAGGCTGGCCAAATTATCTGTAGATAGTGCCTGAAATTTACTGTCGAATTCAAGGCATGCTTGCCTGTTGGCAGCTCGCAGTGGAGATACCCTTTCTAGGCATTAATGTAACCGATAGTATCACTTGAGTGGTGTCAGCTGAAGTGATGTTTGTCTTTCCTTCACCTAATGGAGACTGAAAGGGCTGTGAATTCCTGGATTTAGTTGTGTGAAAGTATCGGGTATTTAGGGAGAAAAGGGAAGATAGATGTAGGAACCAAAACCACTACAAAATCGACAAAGTGTAAAATAAAGATCAGTTCATGTAGGGTTGGAGCCTGCCCGTAGCAGATCTGTCTAGTCCAGGCTAAGCCAGGACACAAGTTTGAAGGAATACTGTTAAAAAAAAGAAGGCTGAAGCTTGGGCTTTTCCTGTACTATCGTATTGCTTAGCTACAGATGTACATGACTAAAAATGTTTTACTCTGAATTGGACTTGATTGTTTTTCTACAAGTACACTTATGTATGTAATTTTGGAAATATAGATTGCAGAAAAGTAGATGAAGAGACGTACTGAGAATTAGAGCAGGTAACAACACCAGGAAGACCTGCTATACTCTTTGTTTTACTTATAATGCAAGGTAAATTTGTTTTATTTTAATGTCTCACTCCCATAAAAGGTATCACTACGAATACCATGGCTGAAACTGAATAGCCAATAAAATCCTTAAAGTATTTATTTGACTTTTTAATCTGTGTGTGTAGATTAGAGTTAACAACTGGCAACATCGAAGAAATACTTTTATTTCTTCTGAAAAAAACACCAAACTGTGTTTTAATGTCAAATTTCAGTTCTAGTTCCAAGCAATTTAGTAGAAGTTTTACCAGTGTAAGGATTCAAAATTGAGCTTGATGATTGCAGACTGTCACTTCTGTGGTACGAACAGTGATCTCGTAGAAAGTCTTCTGGCTGTTAGTGTGACATCTGTAGTAGTACAACCACACTTCTTGTTGAAGTGTGTTTCATCTAAACTGCATCATTTAGCAAATAAAACCATTTAGTAAGATACAGTAGACAGATGCTGAAATTGGCCTGTTAAAGATGCTTTAACAAATGGTATAATGAAATTCTCTGCAGCTGAGACACTAAACTTAATATGACTCAGAATAGATAAAGCAAATAGTGACTAAGAGTAAAAGCACTTTATAGGAGGTAATTATCATTTAAGTAAGGTATTTTGCAGATCGAGGAATTTCTGCAATACACTTCTCTTTCTGCAAGCATTAAAGGTAGTTTCCTCTCAGTAGTGACTCAGTGTGGAGCAATTTGCTTCACAACTTGAGAGTTTAAAATGTAGTTTGAAGATTTGCTGAAATGTCTCGGACTCTTCATTTTGTGACACTTTGAAATAGGCTGTGTGTTTTTGAATTATTTTCCCCTGAGTCTTTATTAACTAACAGCCAACGTCTCCCTCATCTTCCAGTACAAACTCCTGTGAGTAGTAGATTTTCTTCTTGCCTGCATAGTATTTTCATATGCTACGAGAAGCTATGCTTTACAGACAGATGCTCTAGTATAGTTCTGGCTGACTAAAAAACTGTATGATTTAAGGTCACATTTCAAGTGCAGGTTGGGGCAATCCCTTTTTTGCTTTCATACACTAGTTGGATGAGTATACTAGGTCTGGCTTGGTTATAAATTTGTGTCTGTGTTATAAATCTGTATCTATTCCCACTGTGTTGCAAGTATGATCTCAATAGCTTTGTAGCCTCAGTTTTATAGCCCTTTCAGACATGTGGAGCCCGTTGTCAATTCAGTAGGAATCAGGTTTTGATTTCCAGACTCAAACTGATTCCAGTTGTGCCGATTTTTCCTCTCTGCTGTGTATTCAAATCAACGAGTCTGAAGTTATCCTTGCGTGTTAGCAACTCCTTATCTGTAGATAACAGTAAACTATAAGTTAAGAGGAAGGCTGTGTCTGGATGATACACAGTTAAGAGCCAAAGTCTGGCCTAATCCAAAGCCAGAGAAAGTGAGAGAAGCCTCATGAGCTGTTCTTCGCAGTCCTTTGAAGTCGTCATTTCCTTCTGGGCAGAGGCACTACTCCTGGGTAGGCCTTCTGTCCGTACCAGCTTCCCCGGACGAGGCGGAAAAGGCTGACAGACGTAAATGATTGTACCTGCTTAAGATATCTTCTAAGATATGTGATTCCTGAATCACGTTTTAAGCAGGTAACTTACTTGATTAATTTGTTTTCTGCAATACGTGTTCTGTATAAGCTGCTAGGAAGCCTTTCCACTTTATCACAAAGCACTTTTATTTTGTCAGACATTATTTTTGTTTAATATACATCCCATTCAGCAACTGATTGCAGTGCACCATACAAGATTTTTTTAAGTGTTGCTGTATGTTTTAGTAGTCAGTATAGTTATTGTAAGGTTTAATGTTCGCAGCACTTATGAAACAAATGGCTTTTCAGTGTCCATATTATTTTATCATACCAGTAATAAGCTATTACATGAATATGGAACAAGTTTTATGTGACACAGAAGAGAAACAGTATTAATTTCCCATACCGTTACGTTCTCACTTTGAATTAGCAAAGGTGTGACTGAGAACCATTTCTAAAAAAAATATTGTGCCATATATTGCTGTATGAGGAATGCCTTGATAAAGAGTTGCTGCATTTATAAAGAGGATAAATGGAACTTTACTTTTAGATGAAAATCCCTTCTTTACATATCTTTCTTCATTTGTGATGCTGCATGGCAGAGTGTGACCATGCTGTTTAGATACTGGCCAGGTGGCCCGCAGAAGTCCTGCAGTAGCCCCTCGCATGTTAGATTTAATTTCTCTCAGGCTGAATCCCATAGCAAGGTCACTCAGTGTTCTCCTCTTACCCACTGCTTTCCCATGCAGCTCGTATGTTTTTTTACCGCTGCCCATAACACGTCTTGCCTGTGGCTTTCCACCTTGAAAGGGCTCTGCAGCTTGCGCAGTGAGAGTTTCAGGTTAAGATTAAATTTAGGGTTAGGCAAATGTTTTTCAGGGATTAAGTTATTCACACACAGAGGCTGGAGCTTTCCCAAAACTCCTTGCTGAGAGGTTGAAATCAAATCTGCTGCACAAAATATTTCAGGCGAAATCCGATTGGAGGCTTGGGCTATCAGCACACAAGGAAAACTTCTGCGTTTAAACAAGAGCAGAAGGCAGCACGAGGAGGAGGGCAGGGGCTGCCCAGCCATGCGGCCTGCCCAGGGGAGCATCGTCCAGACCTCGCCCCCCGGAGCAGCCGGTGCTGCTCTGAACATGCTGGTCGGCGACGTCTGCGCAGGTCCTGCCCTCCTGCAGATGTCCACAAAACCTGCCATAGTCTTCCCTCATTTCCAGTTTGCGTTGCGCTGTCCCTCCAGAGCCAGCTGTGTCCCAGTTTGTGTGGGCACATCGGATTTGCCCTCCCCACCATAGCACTTTGCACTTGTCTTCAGTGAATTTCATTCTCGCGGTTTCAGTCCGTTTCTCCAATTTATCAAGGTCATTTTTCTAAGTCTGTCCCTGGGAGACTTCCCTGCCTCTTCCAGCCTCTTGCCATGTGCGTGTTTCAGCAGTGAGCTCTGTTTTCTAATTACTTGCCATGTAAAAAGTAGTACTGTCGCAGACAACAGAGAATGGTAGTCATTTCTTTGCAGCCTGCAGATTTTGCCAAGTGTTGCACTTCTGCTCTAGAAGGCTATAAAGGAGCTTAAAAATCTCCAGGTGTATAATTATTTATTTAAATGTAGTGGGTTTATCGATTCCTGTGGAATCCAATTGATTTCATCCTTGTTAAAACCCAGGTGACTAAAGAATGTAGCCTTTTTGATAAATTAATAATTGAATGTGATGAATTATTAATCATAGCTCTTGTTCTGCCTTTGGTGACACAAGGTGCAAAGACCCCAATCAATTCCCTCCCTCCCCCCATTTCATTCAACGAGAAGTTTCCACACCAAATTCAGGTCTATTATAAATCTAGCAGAGGAATAATATTAGATATGTTGTTGGTCTGTTTAGTTTGTAGAATGAGCTATGTATTTACAGCATTTGAGGCTTAATGAAGATATTTCAGGATTTTTTTAACATATATACCTTCTGTTTTTCAGCAGAAACTCTTGTATTCCGCAAGTGTGACTTTCACTGCATAGAATCATAGAATGGTTTGGGTTGGAAAGGATCTTATAGATCATCCAATTCCAACCCCTCTGCCATGGGCAGGGACACCTTCCACTGATCAGGTTTCTCAAAGCCCCATCCAACCTGGCCTTCAACACTGCCAGGGAGGGGGTAGCCACAGCTTCTCTGGGCAACCTGGGCCAGGGCCTCACCACCCCCATAGTGAAGAAATGCATGCTACCCTTGGGTGTGAAGATGTGCATTCATTCATCTCCAAATAATGGATAAAAATTACAAGTGTTCTAAAGCAGTTAACACAATTATAAATCAGATATTTATGTGGCACAGATAGCCCTGTGGGAAAAAAAAAAGCCTGAAAATCAGGTCTTGAATGTTGTGTAGGGCAGTAAGTGGAAGTCATCCGTGGTACAAGAAAAATAATGAAGACTTGCCCGTGTTACAGGAGAAATCAGCCAAATGCACTGCACTCTGCTATTTGCTTCCATTTCAACGTCGCTGTTTGCACTGAAGGCCCCATTTACTGCAGCTGTACACATCACTTTTTCTCATGATCTTGACTTATCTTCTTATTGACCTAATGGGGAGAACTCAATATGTTTTCTGGAAGATGGGATTACAGACAGCACTGTACAAATGATCTCTCCTTCTCACCCTCGCCTCAGGGTACAGGGTGCCTCACTGGCCTAGCGAGGAGCAAAAGCTGCTGCTCAGTGTCATCTCCTTGCCTGAGAGAAAGTGGCAGCCCTCCTAAGTGTCCCTGATCTTGCTCAAGGTTTTTTAAGTAGAACTGCCTCGTTCCTAAGATTCTTTTTTTTTTTTTCCCTCTGAATTATTTTAAATCAAGTTATTCTCTAAAAGGATTTATAACTTACCATTAGAAATCCTCTTCATTGCTTTTTAGCCCTTTAGGATTTTGTCAGGATTACTAACGGGATTTTTATCACTAGGGAAATATGCTTCAGACATTGTATCTTAAAAAAGTAAATCTGAAGCATAGACTGTCAATGAAGCAGCAAACACATTTATATTCTTCTCCAGAATAGCTTGTCTTGTAAACCAGAGGACTCTTTAGCAAGGTGTTTTAATTTTTTATGTCTCAGAATAAAGCAAATTCCTGGCTGAGGAAAACCGTCTGTATAGATGACAGTCTGACCATCCTGGTTTACTGATTTGCTAACATGTGTCTGCTATATAGGTTTAAAATACTTCACCATGTTTTGCTGTAGCTGCATTCTTACTTATTCTGGTCCCATACTTAAATATATTCTTAAGTCTAGCTCTGCTCAGCAATTCACTTGGAATTACAAGCATGTACCTAAGTAAATCAAACAGCCTCTGAAGTGTTTTCCTGCATCAAGACCTCTCTCCTTGTATATAGAGGATGAATAAAGAAGGAATTAGGGACATTGGTTCCTGCTATGCTACCCATAGGGTAAAAAGCATTTAAGCTCTCCCCTACATTTACGTCTGGGTGTACAAATCATGCAGTCCTCAAGGGGTAAAAGCCTGGGTAAGCTTGAATACAAAAGGGAACTGTATATATGACTTTATTTAATGGCTTTTCTACACGGGTTTCTTTGTCTTGACTTAAAGTTGTTAGAATCATCCCACCCAGAGGAAGGATGATCAGCAGGTTTTTACAGTTGCAGCTTACTGCGTATCCATTGTGAACTCCCTGGGTGAGCAATGCAGGCAGTTCACCAACAGTATTTGTGTAGAGACCTGTTCGTGACCTCCTGATGTCTCCATGTTATACCTAGTATATCAATAGCTGGGGAGTGGAAGTCAAATTAGGGAGCAAATGGGCCTGAGGAAATGATGCATTGCAGAAGAACGTGTGTTAACCTTCGATGTGGTCTTCAGGGATGCAAGAGCTGAAATCCATGCAAAAGCAGATTTTACTTCAAAAAATGCTTCCTGATGACCAGATTCTTTTTGTTGTTTGTCAAATGAAGCAAGAAAGAAATACACTTCCTTTCTGCTCCCTCTAAAGTTGCCCTCACGGGGTGCGAAGAGGAGCCCTGTGTCTTCAAGAGGCCCTTGCTGCCCCTCTTCCCCCAGATCCAGGCTGTTGTTCTGGACTAGAGAAGACTGAACTGCTGTTGTAGCAGAGCGGGTCCAGGTCAGAGCTGGGGCAGGCCTGTAAATAGGAGATAGCAAGTCTCTGTTTCTGAAAGTGTTTTTCCAAGTGTTGGATTTGCCCAGGAGGTGGGCACCCATGGTGGGTCTCCATGCTCCAGGTTCACTGAAGCTCTGCATGTTCTCATAGCAAACAGCTCAAAACCATTTTCTAAATAATTACTTTATTTAGAAAAATACTGGAGATTTTTTTCTGCTGTTTGTTCAGTTTGGGGTGTGTTTATTCTGTTCGATAAAGAGCATTTATTAGTAAATAAGCGAGCCATCCAGCAGGCTGGCTGACATTGAGTTAATTGGTTAAAATATGTGACACTACAGAGGTTAGTGGGACACAAATCTTTTAGAGCCAATAGCTCTGGTTTTTTGTTTCAAAAAGTTTATTTAAAATTTTATATCTGAGGATGTACTGTCAAGGCTATTTTAATTTCATATCAGCTATAATTATTTAAATGACCTCTAATCTATTATATCTTAGAAAGTCTAAAATGCAATAATAGGAATGAAATCCTGTGACTCCAACCTGTCTAGCCACTTACAGGATTACTATTAGCAATTCTCCAATGTTTTGGGAGGTGGGGATGGGCAGACCTTTCTGACATATTTTCCTTTTTGATTTCGAAAAACTTTCTGGATCACTTCACAACAAGCTTGGATTAATTAACAAGTGCAAAATACAGATATTCCTGGGAATGACAGAAAATCCAAGCAGTAATAACCATGATCCATCCAGATCCATGTGCCAAGGGCTTTTTGTCAAGCTGTGACCATATGATGTTTGTGAGCTGCGTGCTCATCTTCTGCTTATAGCAGTATTTAGGATGTTCTCCAGCTCATCTTCATTTGCCTGAAGAGTATGAAGAGGTTTTGCAAAAAATGTTCGCAATAAAATACTTTTAATTTTTAAACTGATGAGTACAAGCCTCACAGCTGGTAGCTCTATGCTGTTTACAGCAGAAATGAGCTGTCTGTTTATATATTTATAACAGGCCAGGTAGTGATTAATGTCGGCGAGGCAGCTTGCCTCAGCAGGCACTGCCATCGCAGAGTCCCTCGCGCCGAGTCACTGCTTCCCTGCCCCACCTGGGTGCCCAGGTGACCTTTGTCCCTCCATGAACTACATGTTCTGCTTCTGCACCACTAAATTATGTAAGTCGAAAATCTTGCAGTAGGATTAAATGCGTGTGATCTTTAAAAAGAAGTTCTCTGTCAGGTAACTTTTATTTCCATCCTTGGCTTTGACCCTTCAGGCTTTAATCAGCTTTCATTTTCAAGCTCATCTTTGAACCCGCAAAGGCTCTCTTGTCGAAGGCAAGATATTGTATCTAATCACTCACTCGATTTCAAGAGCTGGACTTTAAAATTAAAATATCAGATATTCAAGTTCACGATAAGGACAGGAAAAGTCATCCTTCAAACAGAAGTTAGCAGGACTTCTTTCTTCCCCTTCCGTGCCATCTCTGATCCATGGTGCAGCCCGGCAGCCGGAGCCAGCTCTCAGCAGCACACCCGCGAGGGTTAGTCGCAGGGCAGCTACTTTCTCGAGTCAAATTTCACAAATACCAAACTTGGCAGCTTGCCTCATGCACGTGGTTTGTTTTAGCAGGGGAGCAAACAGTTTAATTGCTCAGATTCCAGGCCCCGACCTCAACTAACCTTAATTAATTAATTAGATATCGGCACAAGTCATCAAGGCTGTAGGTGAGGAGAGGAAAAAGCTTCTATATTGAGGCCTGCTCTGGGACCTTCTTGTTTGCCTTTGCTGGAGGAGGGGAGTGGGGAAAGTGCTTTCTATTGCTGTTAAATCAAGACCTGGCATGGCTCAGGTAAGGGCGATGTGAGCAGCAGTGGGCATGACTTTGGACTCTCCTACAGCACCCGTCATGCAGGAGTTCGTGTGGGTCCTGTCACCTTGGGGAGGCTAACGTCCGTGCCCAGGCTTATCTGCTGATCAGCTGAATTGATTTTTTAGAAATTAAGCACACCTCAAGGCAGAAGGACTGCAGCTGGAATGGATGTTAGATACTATCTCATGCAGGGGTTGGTGGTAGGCTGTCCATCAGAGGCTGGGTTATTACAGGGCAGACTTAACCCCAGGCTGAGCATTGTAAATCGCTGTAGGCTCTCTGGATGGTGCTGAGAAAGCGGTCCATCCAGTGGGAATTCAAGAGAGGGGACTTAACTGGACAGAAACCTCCTCTCTTGCTTACAGCAAGTCCCTGAGCTGCCCTTCTGGGAGCAGCAGCCTCTGTGAACATGTCAATGGATGCCAAGAGGGAGGGAGAGCAGTTGCAGCCATTGCTCTCATACAGCTTGGGGTGGCTCAGCAGGACACAAGCTTGTTTGTCTGCAGGCTCAGATTTGGGACATAACAGCTTCCTTTGGGAAGGGAAACACAGGTCTTCTGAATAATTCATGTTTTTTCCTTAATTATTCAATAATAGGTGCCCATTCTTTGGTGTTGAGATCGCAGACAAAATGCCAACAATATATTATGTCTCTAAATCTCATTTTCCAGGGTAGTTTACAGCCAAATTTTCAAGGTTATAAAAGTATCTTAAGATAGAGATAGCAATTTTCAAGACCAGTAATTAAGCCGAGCATCCAATTCCCTAGGAGCACAACCTCTGGAGGCATTTTGTAAATGTATCTTTTGGTACCTAATGACCTTGGCATCTTTCTCAAGATCAGAGAACAGAAGGAGTTTGGATGCCTTCCTATTGCTAAATTGCAGTGGAAGCTTTTGTTAAGTAGGAAATGCAAAAAGGTCTTTCAGCATGTTTATTTTGTTAGCTGCTCTCTTCTGATACAGCACAAAAGACAGGTTTTGTAAAAAGTTGAAGTGACAACCAATCTTGTTATTTTGAGGGTGAAAAAAATAAGTAATGCCATGTTTTTCTTCTAGTTTATTTAAAATTTTATGTCTGAAATTCAGGTACCAAATTTATGTGGCATCATAAGAGTATCTTTGCTTAAAATAACTCTACAATATTCCTATCTTAGAAAGTCTGAAATGCAACTAGCAAATGCTATATCTTTTCAACTTAGTCTTCCCAGCTGCACAACACTACCACTTGTTTTGGCAGATCCCCAGCACAACTGGGAGTCCACGCTCTGCTTTCTGTCCTCAAAATGTTTTCTGGATCAGAGATTTTGACAAGTAGAGAGTGTGGGACTGTCATGTTCAACAGCTCCGAATCATTAGGAGGAGGTTGAACTGGAGTAAATCAGCATTCCTGCACTGACAATAGTAGTGTTATATTTGTTCTGGTTAGTTGAGATCCTGATCTGTTTAAGAAAAGATTAATCTGAGATTAATGTTTTTAAGTGTTAATTGAAAGATTTTTTTACATACACTGTCTCTTTGGTAATGAAATATTGCTTTGGTTTACAGGTTTATAGTGTGCATCTTTTATTTATTTTATGGTCAATTAAACTAATAACAGAAACTATAACAACTGAGTAGAACACCTTAATAAATAACAGAACATAGTGGAATTTGTGGTGCTTTGATTTCCATTAGACTGGCATCTGAGCACCCTCTGCTACGCTCCAGCCCGATGGCTGCCTTGTGCAGGAGGAAGCCCTGTCCCCTCTCTGCCTTTCGGGGACGGGCAGGGAGCAGGGCAGCTCTCTGCATGCCCCGGTCCATCATGGTGAGCTGGCTCAGGCCCAGCAGCAGCATGGCCACGACAGCAGGTACTGGGAGCAGAGCTGATTCTGCTGGCTGGCCTTGGCTTGGGGATCAATGCGTTGCGTATTATCTACACCATAGACTTGCCCTAAGGCTCGGTCTTGAACAACTTTAGGAACCTAAATATGCAAGTGAATTCCTGATGCACTTGCCCAGGATCACAGATGAGGACTGTGACTAAATGCTGTAGCTCTTTCTAGTCCCCAGAAAGAGAGAGAGTGTTTCGGGAACAGTCAAAGTGTGTTGGACTATGTTGGGATTCTGGGAAAAGAAAAATATTTAAGATGCAAAAGAGAACAAGAAGAATTCACATAACCCTGACATGAAGATTGTCTAGCTGCTGCTGTACTAACCATACCCCGCTTCACCTTCTGATGTTGTAGACTTGGAGCTGATCACTTACAAATAAACTAAAGAACATTAATTATTTACAGAAATTATGTGGTAAATAGCTGTGCACAACAAATAAACTTGCTTAAACGATAATCTGCTTGTGGATAATTCACAATGAGGAAAAATGTGATGCTTTATTTAAGGCAAGCTATTCACTGCTGTGAAGTGATTTGCTAGTGAAATGCTGATTCTTGCCAGATATTTATAGAGCTGTGTCCAAACTTATTAACTATTTCAAGAAAGAGTCAGGAGAACATAGCATAGTTAGTCTTTGGGCATAAAACTGGTAATGATTGCTTAGCTTGAAGGTTTGGCTCAAGAAAATCAGGCAATACTCTACACCAACATTAGCTTTTCTTCACATAAATTTCAGATCAGAGCAGCACTGCCTTGCTAACTTTAACTTGTCTGTGGAAAATGGGGGAAAGGAAGTGAAATGACAAAAATAATTGTTTGCTAGGCTCTTGCTGCAGAAGACCCTTTCACAAATGTCAGCTGTTGCAAGAGGTTTTTGTGGTGCCCAGATAAACAGCAGCAATTCCTGGTAGGTGGATTGCCCTGTGTGTTACTTGACAGCTGTCTATCACTGCTGAAATTTACTTCTTTGTTATATGTGTTTTATGAAAAAAAATAGGAGACCATTCACACAACCTAAGTGGACTTCATTAGCATAATGACAATAATGTATCACTTCTAGAGAAAAAAACAGATTAAGGAAAGTTTAACCTGTCTTCTAGCCCAATTTCTGCATGAAATGGGAGTTTTCTAACCAAGGAATTGAATCTAATTTCTAGTTTCTAGTGGAAATAGTACAGTGAGTAGAGAAGCTATTGCTTCATGTGGCTGGTTATTGTCCTTAGAATCTGAGCCGGACACTTGCGAGACGCATGCCAACAGAGGGTGGCTTCTTAGTTTGGGCACTTTGTGTTCTTATTGTCTGACTTAGTTTTGATTAAAGTTGTTGTGTCTTTTGGCTCTGTTCTACTTCATATTCTTGGGAAGTCTGCTGAGAAGGCTTGCCTTCACTTAGCATTTATAATATATCTGCATGATTCAGTATTATCAGGATGTTCAGAATTAGTATTACAGCATGTGTGTTCTATATATTTTTTCTCACTAAGTCAGCAGCACTAAGGCAGTAAAAACTTTGAGTGATACCAAAGCCCTGTTCAAGTCAGTAGCCATGTAGTTTTCAACTTCAGTGATCTTTGTATTTCAGCTTGCGTGAGTTGGTGTGTGGTACAGCTAGTTTTTTAAGGCTTAAAATACATTGACCAAGCCATTTGTGACTTCATATATTATCCTGAATACAGAACTATGCTGATTTTTCCTAGTTAAAGACTGAAAACCCAGTACCAATGCTTTGAAATTGCTTTCTTGACTTTTTACAAGACTCCAAGGGAAAAAGCCTGTGATGAGAGGCTCAGCTTTGAAAATGTAGCAGGATTCCTTTTCTGTGGTAGCTAGGGAACAGGACTGAAAGTCAAGTTTATCCATATATGTGCATATATATGTGCACATTTGAAAAGTGCATATGTGTGTTTTGAAGCTTTTAAATATATATTTATATATTCACAAATATATATTTGCGTATGTCATATTTAAAAAAACAATTCATGCTAAATCATTCATAATTCTTAAATGAAGAACCAAAGTTTTCTTCTTTGCACAAGATGCAACCTACATAGTATGCCAAGCAAAACACGACAGTTTGTGTGCCAAGGGTACTGGAGTTTTTGCTGTTTTAAGGAAGTGAAATATAACTGATTTCAGAAGATGTTTAATGAAAGCGCTTGCTTTCTTTCACACTGGTGCTGTTTATTTTTGTCAAACTCCGGCTGGTTTGTTAAATATCACTAAATGATATTTACAAGCTTGCAGTGCTCCCACGGACCAGGTGCAAAGATTTAAATGTATCTATCTATGTATTACATATATATACTCTCGATTATACATAATGAAAAGGAGAAATTAGTGACAAATTCCCACCTACCCATCATCAGGCACGTCACTGCACAAATACCATATCATTTTCCCTCTATGCTGTTGAATGCTCATGGAAATGGAGCAGACATTACAACCTAAAAGACTGAATATCGAGTAGCTGTCTTGAAGGCTTGCATACCTCTGTCATGGACTCATCCATTTATTTTACCAGAAAGTTCGCCTCCATTCCCATACAAACCTGCAGCTGCTGGTGTTTGAATTTCCTCCTCTTGGCAGCCCCAGCCATCTGCAAGAATATGTGTGCATATCTCTACTGCAATAACTCTACATTTATTTTCAAATATCAGCTATAAATATATTTTTCCCCTTGTCTGTAACCCTCAATTTGTCACCCCATCTGAAGTCACATTTTGAGTGTTGATTTTGCAATTGGACTGTCTAATTGTGGATTGTGCTTCGAGACACAGGTTTTGATCCCAGGCATGAGGGTACATGTTTGGGTGCCTGTCTGGAGAGCACCCAAGGGAAGGACCACAGGCACCTAGGAAAGAGTACCGTGGACTGCCTCATGATCCTGTGAACTTCAGCTGCTGTCTGGTGGAAAGCTCAGCACTGTGGGTCCTGCAAGCTTTGTCTCACAGATGGCTTTGGTGGCTTTTGCAATTGTTTGGGTGCTTCCTTTAAGTATATTTGAAGGAAGTTGCATTTTCAGTCAGTTCCCTTTGTTGTCCTGAATTATAGAGAGCAAATCATTTTAACATAATTTTTCCCAAATTGCTGGGTAAAACCATTTCTCAATTTTCTCAGAAAACTGATGAAGTCATTTTAAGTGATTACAGAATGGCATCAATCAAACACTAGTCTTAATTTCATTTTCTTATGCCAGATAGAGTAAACGTAGCTACTAAGTACCTTAGCCTTTACTTCTTCAAAGAACTCTATGGGTGTTACTAACTGGCATGTCAGTCTGGACTGCCCAGGATCTAAATACATGTGTATGACTCCACTGCATTGATTTCTTAGCAAGGTTATACTACATTATGGGATGTATATGGTGGTTGATGCCACCTTGGAATACCTTACAGCATGTCAGTAACCAGTCTGCAAGGTCAGAGTCAAATTTTTCTGCTCGATTTTTTGGATGATGTAAAGAGCCCAAAGTATCACATTCATCACATCAGTGAAAAACTCTTAATTCTTGCATGAAAGTGTAGTTAGTATATCAAACGCTGAAGATAAATTTGACAGCAATTCTAATTCGAGCCACATTCTTGAGTTCAGTCCACCTGAGCACAAAGACTATTTGATTGATAGAAAAAATGTGTGATCTGTCTGTCTCCAGGGTGCCATCTTTTCCCATTGTCCCTTTGAGCTTTCAGTTCTGACACAAATGAAAACAAGAGGTCAGGTTACTGCTCAAAACAGAATGATTTTATGCCACTTACTAATGCTATTTCCTTGTGGGCCAGTCAAAAAAGATGGAAGAGTTTGAGATGCTTTTATGCCCCTTGAAATGTGATATTGAACACCATGTTAGCATACACATATTTGGTCCGTCTCTTTCTTCTAATGTACAGCTAACATGTTCTAAAATTAGTCTAAAGGAGGTTTATCATAGAGTAGGAATATGCTTATTTGAAAGATTTCTTACCTTAATTTCTGACATAAAATATCTGAGCTGTATTTTAGATTTAGTTATGAATAGATACAGCTTGTTGACAGACAAATGACAGCCCTGATGCTTTACCTTCCTGTTATTTTGACATTTTGCTTGTAATTGGTGATTGTGAAACTTGAAAATTAGCAAGATGGAATTATCTGATACAAAGAGAATACACTGAAATTTGTGACACTGAAATGGAATAGAAATATATCTACAACCATTTTCCTGTATTTTTTTCCATAATCATTTCAGGTGGGAGTTTGTGTTTCAGAAACTGTAATTTATTCTGCATAGCTCCTTTCATCCAGAAGAAATGGACTACAAGGTGTTTTATAGACTGTGGTAATTTAACTTACAGCAGTAATATAGGCACAACATGGGAAACAGACCTTCTAACTGGCAGAGCGCTTAATTCATGCTGAACATTAAGCATCTCAGTAGTCCCATGATGAAATCCACTTTGAGACTGCTGACAGGCCATTTTTATGTTAATCACATGCTTACAACCTTTGCCTTATCAAGGACTTAATTTACCAACACTTGAACAGTACACAGCAAAAGGAGGAGAAAACAGGGAAGACGGTAAGAAACCATTTCCAAATGGAAAGCGCTACACTACAAGTTACTGAAATGGTCACACTTTCAGAAATCTTGTTGACAGTTGACTTTATGCCAAGATGTTGTTCCCATAAAACCAAAAAAAGATAAAACAGGTGAACTAGGGAAAGGCAAACGCTTACTCCTTCCATCCAAAAACCATTCAGTGCATAATTTGGCTCCATTTGGCTTTGTCACAAGCTCTGATAAGAACAAGATCTTGCTCACTCCTCCTTTTATGGTAAGCAGTTGCTCTTGTGTTATTGGTATGCTGAATTCTAATATTCTTGAGCTCGTTCAGAATAGCCACATCCCAGCTGTTTCCCTGTAGCTCTGCAGGCAAACGAAGTAAAAATGCAACCTACTGTCAACACAGCAGAAAGCGTAAGAGTCAGCCTTTGCCTTCCTGGGGACAGGGTTGTCAGCAATCAAGGGGAACGGAGGAAATTCCCTAAAATATCTTTTAATTTAACATAGGTAAGAAAACGTGTCCTTCAAGAAGTGAGATTGCTATTAGAGATGATGTTAAACCTGTAGCAAGTTGAGTTTAAGGCTTTGGTGAGCAAATGGAAGGGAATGTGGAGGACCAGAATCAGATTTGTTCCTCCTAGAATCACATGATGGAAAGTTTTCAGGCAATGTGAGAGATGTGTGCATGATCAGTTGCTGCTGAGAGATTTCTGGATCCCGGAGAGATTTCAGTGATAGAAACAGTTTGGGATCTGTTTTGCATCCTATTGGATGTCTGCTGGATCTTTTGTAGGTTTTCCTGTCTGGGCCTTGGATGAGAGATTGTCTTCGACTTCAGGGGGATGAATTCAGTGGTCTTGGCAATTCTTTACTTATTTCCTTCTAAATATGAATATATACCTTTTTAAAGATACACAGATCAATCTGCTGAAAAAAAACCCAACAGTTCTTCTGTTATCATTACAAATACAAGTGCAATATGAAAAAACTATAACGCAAAATGGAAGATGGAGAGAAGTGTGCTGACAGCAGTAAAACTTTTGCAGCACACATTGAAACTTCTGTCATAGACCTATTTTATTGCAGCTGGGAACAACAAGAACTGTGAAAACTAATCATTAGAGACAATAAAAACAATGCTTTTTTCTCCAGATAGGTAAATCACATTTTCAGAGGTAATTGATAAACTAATGCTACACAGCAGCTGTAAATAAGCCATCCATCCCAAGGACAAAATACATACTTTCTTCAGTCACAATCCTAAACCTCCATCAAAGATCTAATTTCCAACCTTTAGCAGGGGAAAATACAAGCCTTTATCACACAGCAATCCTTTTAACAGAAATGCCAATTAAAGCTACCCTTTTCTTTATACTGTATGGGTTCTTGCCATCTGTCTTGCAATTCTGTACTGTAAATAAGAAGGAAAATAAAAGGATTCTCAGTTTATTATAGCTTTAACTGTAGGAAAAAAAATTCAAGCATTCTCTTGATGTCAACAAATATCTCTTGGCACCCAGTGGAAACGCGATTGTAGTCTTCCACTTCTGCTTGAATTAATGACTTTGAGCTTAGTGTTCAGAGCGCAGAGCTGAGAGCTGGAGGCTTGTAACCTATAATCCAGGGCCAGAGAGACTTTTCTTCACCAAGGGTAAACAGGCCTTTGAAACACCTTTGGCAGACTATGCAGCAACACCTAACTGGATTGGCAGTCAGCTTTGAGAATACACAACAAAAATCGTGAAAGGGGAGGCTACAAATAGCAATGTTGCTTGGCAGTGCACCATGGTGTTAATAGCACTTTGCACCATCAATTAAAGTTTCATTGGAACATGTCGGTAATTTCTCGTGAGCTATGTAAACACCATGACTTCGTATTTGGAAATGGGATGTCTTTCCAGTGTATCAAAGCTAGGAGCAGTCATCTGCGCTGTTGTACGTTAAGTTAGAGCAAGGTCCTGGATCATATTTCAAAGTAATATTTCTGTCTTTATCTCCTTTCTCTATCGTGCCTATATAAATGCCTATCCCACTGCTCAAAATCAGGAGACATGACAACCAAGCCCAGCCTAACTAACAGCAGTTGAAGAATGAAATGAGAGTCAGTACTTCTCGAATCTGCAGAATGTTTTCAGAATGGTACCATGAAAATAATGCGACACTTTGTGAAGATGCTCAGGTCCTCTTTTCTTTCATGTATAAGCATATTTTAAGTATTCCATGACCCATTTTCTTTCAATTTTAGCAAGTGATTCATAAGTTTATTTCCATGTCCTGTGGGACTGATGTCCTCCCAAGCGTTTTCTGTTCTGGCAACAACCTGATCAGTTGGCCAAGAGGAATCTGTGTGCAGAAAAGCTGCAAGCCTCCAAATTTGGATGAACTGTAATCTGTGTTCAAAAATGGCATTAAATTTTATTAAAAATGTGGTCCAGAGATTTATTTTCCTTCCTCACTATGTTAGTTCTGTTTCCCAGAAGCGTCCCTGTTGTCTGGCAGTGGCACACAGTAGATAGACAGTGGTGGACTGTGGTACAATGTGGGAGTGAGTGTGGTGAAAAGGACTTAGTGGGTAGCCCTTGCTTAAGCTGTGACATTAATATTGTTTTTGATAAATGTATCCTGTGGACCCACTGCAGTATGAGGAGTTCAGCAGGTTGTTCTGGGCCAGTTCCTATGAAATTGTTAAAAGTTTGCGAACATAGGTCAGGGAGGGAAGGTTGCATTTGATTGTGTGATCAGGTGGAAAATTAATAATAAAAAAGTTCTGATTTCAAGTAAGAGAAAATACCCTTTTTACCCAAAATACTTTTCCTTTCAACCCTTTTAAAGATCTGGGAGCACAGAAATTACATGTTGCAATAGATATTAGACTGAATGACAAGGAAAAATCATTTTTGCCCACCTGCATGCGACAAGAGAGAAGTCTACCTCAATGCTTTTATTCAGGACTTAATAATGTGCTTATCAGTGTTATAAAACTTAACAAAATTACCTTTTTTTGTTTTTGCCTGATTTTTCCTGTTCTTTCAGCTTTGCCTCTGTTGATCTTATAGTTTTTCAAATTATCAGTTCTGCTTCAGATACACCTCGTATAGACCTAGTCATCTGTTTCTACAAATTCTTTGTAAGTCAGCACCTTCTCCTCTGGGGTTGGGGTGACAATACCTTAATTCCCCTTTGCATTCAGGAAGTACTCCACCAGGCTTGCTGCCAAACTACTTCCTATCCTTTTAATAACTCCTTTAACTTTCCCATCTCCAGTTTGATGGCTTGTGTTTTACTGCAAAGTGAGCTTTCATCTTAAAGATAATGATGCCCTTTGGTTTCTAAGTACCTAGCAAATTGGTCCCAAGGCATCTGACGACTTTGACTTGTTGAAACATCCACCCCTTTCCTTGTACAGCTTCTCTCTTATATAAGTGTCCTTACCAAGTTTGTGGAAGTGATGGAGTTTACATGTTACACTGGTGATCATGTCATAATTGATTAATGGTCTGCACACCTGCAATGCTGAGACGTGTTTGCTGCTATGTGCACACACACAGAACTCCAATCAACATATATATCTAACACAGACAAAAGTTTTATTGATGGAAACATTAGATGCAACAAAAGCACTAGTGCTTGAATTTTTAGATATTCCTCATTAAAAAATTCTAAGAAATGGGAGAAAAATAAGATAAAACCATTCAACATAAGAGGCAATGTATTGAAATAAACGAGTCCTATCTATAAGATCATATTTGCTTTTCCACCACAGCAGCCCAAATCTTATAATGAGCCTGAGGAATATGCTATGTTTTTCAGACAAAATCAGACTGAAATATCAGATCCATATTCTGGTTTAACTGTGGTGTCTTGTAAGCCTGATGGTGCATAAGGGTCAGTGTCATATGTGATCCTAGGTGGCAAAAAATGTTAGGACGTTCCTAATCCATGAATATGTGTAACCAAAGATAACTAAAACTATGCTATATTTTTCTCGGAAGAATATAAAGGACTTCAGTTCCCTTTCCCAGTGATGTATACTAATTCACTAATCATTAATGTAAAACATGAACCAGAATATCTGCATGACAAAATATTGTAGAGTGTCTAAAAATGACTTACATCCTTCCCGTGGAAAATTTAAACCAACTCAGAAGAATTCAGAAGACCAGACGTCTCCTTCTAAATGCTTGAACTTCTGCATAGGACACCTATGTTTTAATTTTGTAAGAATTTTGTAACAATGGCTACAAGAATCAATTTACTTCAGAGAAATGTAAGCAGAAATTGGAAATCCTCTGGTAAAATATCAGTTCTGGTGAGGAATCCTACTGTCTTTCTGGCAAATTTCACTGTATCGGTTGGCACTCGTAAGTGGTAATTGATTAGAATAATTCACTATATAACAAGGAAAGTGGCTTTCTTGTGAACACCAGCATAATGAATATAAATAATACCACGCGGAGGGTTTTGTCAGTTTTGTCCAGTAGCCCTTTCTGAATACTTTTCCCTGAACGATCCACTTGGCCTGTCATTTGTGTGGTTTTTGAAATAAAACAATCCTCTTTATACGAACGCTCTGTGTAATTACTGAGGCCACTGCTTAAATAACTCTGCTGGAGTCACTTCGTCTGTGAACTGCAGGAGTCTATGTAAAATAATTCACTGTGCAAGTAAAAAGAAAGGGAGAGACATACAGGAAAATTGCAGATAACCCTGGGACTTAGCAGTCTACTACAATTAAATAAAAGATTTTCTGAAGGTGACCTTGCGGATCATCATTTCTAACTCTTGTCAACAGTGGGCCATGATGACAAGGCGGGCAGAAGGTAGTAATGAGACAGTTTGATTGATCAGTGAATGTCAAATTAATTCAGCTGGAAGCTCGCCAGAGCACAACACAAAACTGCATGGTGGAATAAATATCAGAGTGAATTTGATACTTTGGCTAGAACAATGCCCTGAAACCATTGAAAAGATGGCTCGGGCATGGAAAGGTAAAAAATGAATTCTGTAATGAATTATTTGTCATTCAAAACAAATTTGGTTTTACAACAGGAGATAAAAACTATACTCAAATCTCAGCAGCTTTTCCAAAAGGAGAAGCAATATATTAGAAAAATGCTAGTGGGACAGATGACGAATATTCATTTATCTTTAGGCAATCTGAAAATTCACCCTCTTAGATTAAAATCAAAGGCATCAGTCTGGAGAATTCAGTAATTTAAAACATGAAGGAAAAAAGCCCTTTTTAAACTTTATTTTATATGTGCAAGCACGTATCATTTTATAGAGCTTCTTCAGAATCAATCTTGAGAAGATTGGTCTATTAAATATATTTATTTGGATTTGATTGCCATCATTTATGAAATGTTTATGGTCTGCTGTATATGCAGAGGGAAACCCTGGCCTACTGAGTCAGTGGGAAAGCCTCCCTGACTTCAGTCGGTGCTGGGTGTTACTACTACATATACAAGGAAAAATTGTCCCTACTGAAATCAGATTTTTTTTCTGATAATCAAATATAATGGCTATTTTCAAACTTAAGTAATTCAACCCATTTCACTCCTATTAGCAGAAAAAATAATATTCACCTCCTTAATAATAGTCTTCCTTGAGAAAAAGTAGCCACGTAACTTATGCCTCCGAATAGCATGTTGCTGCTGTTGGGCAGCTCCCTCCTTTTCAGCGCAGCTGCACATCCAGAAAACCTTCTTGCTCCTGAATGTAGGTTTTTTGATGTAACAGGGTTGGGAGGAAGGGATATGGTGGGGTTATGGAGAGATCAGGGCAAGAGGTGGGGAAACCTCCAGCATAGCCCCATGAGCTCTACCATCCCATCCTCCTTTTCCCCAGAGCTGTTTTCCGTGGATGCCTATGCTGTTGTCACATGCTGCCTTTACAACCAACTTTCTTTAGAACCAAAAAGCTGGCACAGTAAAAGTGAACTCTACACCACAGAAATGCCAGCACACGAGTTATATTGGCTGTCAGCAGCCTGTAATTACATAGCTGTACATTGCTAAATGTTCTTTTTCATAAAGTAAGTAGCATTGTCCTATTTAGACTGTAAATGTACTTGTATCAGCTTTGTGTTGTGCACATAAGACCTAGAGCAGGAATTTGCTACAGTTTCACACAGGATCTGTATTTATGCCACAATAGCAAGACATACTTTTACCAGTGTAGGAAAATCCTAACTGGTCTTTGTTATCAGCCCTTTATGTATCTGCTGCTCTGCTGGAGGTAGAAGAATTTTTCTTCTAAGCATAATGTTGGTGCTGAAAATGCAGAGCACGCTCTTATAACTAGGGTTAGTTCATTTGCTCAGTATCTCTTGGGAATATTCACGCCATCGCACTTGTAAATTTCCTTTGGTTATTCTGTGTTCTGCTTGTGTTAATTCTCTATGAACAATATGGTTTTATCAACACAAATATTCATAGAATGACTGTTTCTAAATCAAGGTATATTTGCAAGGGCTACTCCTGGTGCTCATGCATGTACTTGTTCTCAAAGCACGGTGTGCTCTTGTATTGTTTGTAAGAAATTCTAGTTTTTAAAAATGTCTGCTGAAGACAACAGAAGTTTAGATGAGTAATTTTGCTCCAGTGCTAACAGAGTTTTAGGGCTGCAAAAGTAATTTGCTGAATGCCAGGAAAAGCTGATAGTAAGGTTCTTTGTGCAGTCACAACTCCATCATCTTCGGTGTATACACTGTAAATCAGATTCTGTATCTGGAGGGATAGAAGCAAATTCCTCACGGTGAGCTCCTCATGCTCCTGTTTGTCTCCACCACAGGGCTGGCCAGACCTGGAAGTTTGGTATTGCAAAGGCACAAAGACCAGGAGCTCATTCTGCACGGTGCAGAGGGAGCGAGGAGAGAGTATGCAGTGGTGGCATATGGGTCCTGTGGATTTTCCCAACAGGCACCGCTGGAAAAATCCACTGGTGCCAGCACACTTATTCTAACACGGCACTAGGACTGCTGTGAGCACATCTGGGCCTCACAGCCAGATTGGATGGTGGGTAGGAACAAGACATGGGAATTTTGCCACCAGTTTCAGTGGGACACTGATCGAGGTGGTATCCTTTCATGCATTTATCTGCAGTGATTAATTTTTTAGGGAGTCGGGGACAGCCAGCTGCCACTGAGCTATCTGTTCCTAGGCTCCAACTGTTCGATAACTTCCCAGCTGGAGAAGCCTTTGTCCCCACCTCATTTCTTTTTCGGTTGTTCACATTATCGCTTGATAAATATCTCATGACATGATGCTCTGTTTTACCCAAACCTGCACCTCTGAGACCTCGCTGCAACTTCTACCATCCCAGCCCTGGGAATGTAATGCATCAATAAAAAAAAATGATGACTTGATGTGACATGGAGTGAGACCTGAAATACCTTGGATATTGTGTGTTAAGTACATTTCAAACCTTCACACGCTACGGGGTTTAATGGCTTACTACAGTTCTATTGAAAAACTTTTTTCATCTGAACAGAAATTTGTCATATACAGAGGAACAATTAGTCAACCTGATAAATGACAGTCTCTTGATCTGATCTATATAATTATATGATGCCTATTAGGTTGTTAGCTCATTCTTTTCCTGCAGCTATAGGTGTATCAAAGTACTTGTTTGGGCACTACCTTCCCTTGATGAAAACTCCTGTTTTTTTTAATATAGGTCAGCACACCCTGCTAGTGCAGTGAAATACTGTTGTGTACCAGCTGTGGGTGGGTGGTGGGAGAGCAGCTAAGGTTGTATAAATCCTCTTAGGCTAAATTAAGGTGAACGACATCAAACGATCAATTAAACATTTTATTTCATGGTACAGGTAACTTGAACTTGGAAAGCATAAAAGCGGTGGCAACACAGATTCTTACTGGAAATATCTATAAGAGGAAAAGGGGAGAGAAAGGGAGAGAAAGATACCACCACCCTAGGATCCCGCCATGACCATGATGCGTGTGGCAGTCCTCCAGTGATGGGTGTGCAGGTGTGCAGCCAGCTCTTTTTAGTTGTGTTTTTTATAGTCCAGTCTCCACCCTCAGTTAGGCCTCTTGAGGACTTAGATGGTCCACGTTCCAGAAGGTTTGTGATCTTCTGTGCAGGCATCCGTAGGGGTGTGTGGGGGTGTCATGAGGTATCTCTCAGGTGGTCACAAAACCCTTCTTCAGATGAACTCAATGTGGCCTCTGGCCATAGCTGGTAAGGCGCATCAGACCATGGAACTGCACTTCCTCCAGTACGCCTTCCACGTTCTGTGTTAACTAACTTCTCACTTGTGGTCTGTTGTTGCTGGGCAGACCATGACCTGTTTTACACAATGGTTGAGACATTCACTCTTTCAGTCTCTCACAAATATGCAGTGGGTGAGAAACTTTAAAGCAACACTTTTGGCACTCAGTTTGAATGCCCTGAGTTAGGAGCCTGAGCTGACACTGATCTGTGATGAGCAGAACTACGGTCAGGAGGTGCCAACTTCTTTCCACCGTAAGGGGAAGCTCATGAGTCATTTGGATGACAGAAAAGTGCTTAAACTGTGTATTGTCTACAAAGGGCCACAGTTTCGAAGCGGTCTCCGAAACTCCACAGCCCATCTTTGCTCCAGGTGCAGACATTTGCAAACTGGTAAATCTCACTTGACTTAATTTTGGCACAGAAATGCTCTCTTGCTTTTGGTGATGTAGATTCCTTATGTGTGCAGGGGAAAGCACCATCCTGCAGTTGCACTTTCAAGGATTTCTGCAGAAAAGTGATCCTTTGGAGCTTCTGATCTGTTAACTGTCAAGGCAGGAAACCTGCTGCTTTTCAGAGTAATCATTTTGTTGTTCTAAGCTTGCGCCTCTTGAAGCCTGCTATTGAATTCAATGGGAAGGATCTCAGCCCACCCACTGCCTTGAAATTCCACCTGTTGTTTCTTGGAATAGTAATAACTAGCTTTTTCTCTACTGTGATAATGCTATTTAACTCTCCAATTCAATTACAATAATATCCTCCCCTCGTATTTACTGTACATGTTGAAAATTTTTACTTGATCTTCATTTCCAGATAACGTCTATATGTCTGTATGATAACAATGTGATTTTCTATCTGAGGTAGATTTCTCAGTAATGCAGCACTTGAATGCATAGCCATTGCTCTGAACTTTGAAGAGGTAGCACAGGACTGGAATGAACCTGAAAGTTGCTTTAAAAGCCTCTCAGGTTTAAACAATTCACAAAAAAAAAAAATATCAAGTGCAAAGTGTTCCATTGATTAAAGATTATTTAGCATGTTGGAATAATTTTCAAAGAAAGACACGTATCTAAAACTTATTCACATTTCTCCAAGCCTGTGTTTCTGACATGATTTTTATTAATGTTAAAGGAAGGGAAATTGTTTTGATTTTTCTCAAAGGAAATACCAGGTTTTAATGTGGTGAAAGGACAACCATCGTTTGCTGAGATTTCTTTTGCTGTGACTCATTTACTTGTCCTGCTCTTTCAGTAATTAGCCTAGATGAGCTCTCTTTCTGCCAGTTGGCATTCCCAAGGCGTCTGAGGGGAATCCTGGTGCTTTCTGTTTGCATCAGTCAAAATGAGAGAGGTCCTGGGTCGCTCCTGAACACAGACTTTGGCATTGTACCCCACTGTGCAACCAGCCCCGCACTCAGGCTCGCTGCCTTTGCTGCTCTGTGCTCTTTCCTCACCTCTCCGCTAATTAAAGTGTCGACTTAGAGCGGCTGGGTTTGGTGGTGGTGCGCTCGTGCCAGGGATGTGGGATGTCAGAAGGGTCACCTCTGGGGAAGGAATATTTAAAAACTAATGGGAGGAAAATTCTACTTGGGAGATTTTTGACACCTTGAGTTTCCAAATTGGTGTTTGGGTATGAGGAGAGATTACTGCAGTGAGGTTTTCCACTTCCTCCTGAAATCCTTTGCCACAAATTTTTGCAGTCCAAAGCATTTTTTAAGTGGAGGGAGAGGGAAGGGAGCGAAGCATTAAAGATAAGGATTATATTAAGGGAAGTGGCCAACTTTGGAGCCAAGCAGCATGACAAGATTGAGGTAGAGAGCACAGACTGATTTTTGATGTGGGATAATTTAACTTCAGACCATGACTATCGCTTGCAGTTTTACACATTGTAATGAATGCAGGCATGCGGCAAGAACAGTTTGGGAGCATCTGATACATGAAAGCATGAATATGATATTAGGCGCTTTTAATTACTGAATTTTTGGTGTCTCAGGCTCTTTTTTAATAATTTCCATTGTTGTTATTCTTTCTTAAGAACCTATAAAGGTGCTTCTTAGCTCTACAGAGTGCGTTGGACATGGAAATGTAGAAACCAATTGAATTGTTTCTATATATTATGCTAGTAAATGTTTTATTTAGTATGAGAGCAGCTTTTGTGATGCATCTCCCTAATTAATCTACTTCAAGCACCCTTCTAAATGCAGTGTATATTGGCCCAGATTCAAGATCTGCTCAGTGCAGAGGAGGGGTACCAGGGAGCCGATTATGGGTCTCAGACTCCCAAACCCCATCTGCTCCAGCCTTGATTTCAATTAGAGCATCTGAAGCGGTGGCTCCAAGTTGCCCCCAGTTGTTTTGTGGCCTTGGAGACTCTCAGCTAGCTGGGAACTGAGAAAATGGAGATTTCTACCCATTATACACATTGTGACTGGGTCTGTGACAGCTGAGTGTTTCCCCAGCTGGGGCCATACTCTCTGGATGTTCTCTGTCAGTGTTTCGGATAAGTGGGAAGAAAATGTGGTCCTTTTAGGATAATCCTACTTCACAGTTATATCTGTCTTCTCTTGGCAATGTCTGTTAGTCCCCACTAGCCTTTATGTGAGATGAGTGGACACTGCTCTCCCCAGACCTCCACGCTTACAACGATGTAATTACAAATGGTATGAAAATTTAGTCACAATACTGCAAAAGTTGCCTTAGGATATGTTTCTAAAGGAATTCTTTCATAAAAAGCAGAGAAAAAAGTGATAGCTTCACTGAATTCAAATGGAGATCTTTGATGTGTTGATATTCTTGGTGTATTTCTGTCAAAAGCTTAAGTTCAGCTGTATATATTTTCGCCAAAAAAATATTTGAGCTGCAGTGTTGGGGAGACAGATACCAATCTTGGGACTGGGGTAGGATGCATTTATTGAACAAATGGTCATTAAAAAATATGCACAAAGCAGTTCTAATTACAGTTGATATTTGCAAATAATATATTAACTTATTAAAAAAAAAAGAGAGAGAGAGAATCTTGCCCTTGCGTAAGTGAAATCAAGTGGCTGGTAGGATGCCCTTCTGCAGCTCGTTTGCTGACACTTGAGACATTTAAACTCACCTGCAAAGGATTCTTGCCTGAAGAGGGGTTGTACTTGAGCAGCTCTGAAAGCAGTGCTGGTGATTTGAAATTGTAAAATTGCTAGAAGAAAATCTTCCTCCTGGAAGAGTCAAGGACAAACTTGAAGTTAAAGGGAATTGAATCAGAATTTTTTTTTGTAAATTATACTCCCAGGCTACTTAAGAAGAAAGTTTTACGGATGTGAGGAAAAATAGTGCCTTGAGTTTGCTATCTACCATTTCTGAGATAGCTAGTAAGTGCTTTTATGTGAATGTGTTTATGTTTTTATGACTTGTGAGGAGAGTCAAAACTTTGATCTAGTTTAACAAAATAAAATCATAGCGGGAACGCTTGAGGAAGGTGCAGGGGGGCCACTGGGGAACTTTGTCAATGATGGTGGGTCTGCTGGAGAGGGTCCCTGCACGGTTTGCACAAAGACGAGCTTTGCTAGCAGCGAAACTTCCAAACAGTTTGGAAGAGGTCTTGTTTTGGATAGGGCTCCCAAGTGTCATTTGGTAGAATTCCCTAACACGTTGAAGCAGAAACATATATGTTAATGATGGGGCTTATTCTGTCTCTAAATACTGAGAGGTTATCCTTGCTAAAGACACCTTACACCTGAGCTTGGGAAAAAAGCATATATCAAATTGTTCTTTTATCATTTTTTTTCATTCTTCAATAAAGTAAATGAAGGGTATTGACAGTAAAATAAATCACCAGAAGAAGATGTTTTCAGTGCCATATTACCCAGTTCTCTACCATCAATATCCACACAATGATATCCAGGTCTAATATACAAACGCTAATGAAAAAGAGGATCTTAATAAAAAGCAGCTTTTTCATTTTTTTTTCCAATTTGCAGAGTTATTGCTTTGTGAAAACCATTAGAAGGCTCCTCCTGTAACTGCACTCTTATGGAGAAGGATGTCATGTCTAAAGTGTTGTTACCTTCAGAATACTACAAAAGTCAGGGGCAAGTTATTTTAATAAGGCAGTGCTAGAATTTGTGTGTTGAATGACAGTGGAAAAGCAACATTTTCTTTTATATGATGCAGTAATCTCAGGTTCTCTGGAGAGATGCTAAGAATTATGTGGATGGTGAGATTAGTGTATTACTAAAGCATTTAATGGCAAGAACAGCTACTGTGTTACCTCTCTAACACATTAATATACTTAACATTTCTGAGTTGTATAGCCCATTTCTTTACAGTTTTGCTGTACCCATGCTGCCTTCACTGCAGCCAGCTCTAGCTACCTTGAGAGATGGAGAAATAGGAAGGCTTTCTTAGGAAAGTGATTGATTGGGGTGAGATGGGGGTTCCTGTGGGAAATGATGGAAGCCGCCAGGCTTGTGCCATGCAAAATGTCACTGAACAACAGTGCAATTTTCATAAAGAGACCTTCTGGTGTGGGAGAGATGTTGCATTGTACAGGAAGAGCTTGATGGTGATTCTTGCAGGAAGGGTTAATGGGAGAGTTGTTTTGTAACCAACATAAAATTTGGCTTGCATTGATGGCTTCTTCACTTGGAAAGCTCTTTTTTTCTTCAGGGGAAATCACAATAGGTGAGAGTGGGAATAAAGGAGATTTCTTACCCGTTCTTCTCTGGCTGACCCCAGGCCTCGCAATTTATGTATCGTGCTCTTTTCTCTCCCTTGCTCCATTAGCTGCCCCCTCCAACTCTGATGCCAGTAGTTAAACTGCTTCCAGTTTGAGTTTTTCACAGGCTTTTCTTTAAAGTTTCATCTCACTTGTGGAGAGTTCGATCCCAGATTCCCCGCACTTATTTATTTATGCATAAAAGCTGCTTCTCAGCAAATGCCCAGACCCGGGCAGGAGGCACACTGACATCTCTAATGTTTCCACTGTCTAATAGCAGGATTGCTGGAGGGGTCAAGCCAGCACAGCAGAAGCAACACACTTCACACAGGGCCCGGGCATTGCAGAGGAGAGCTCTGCTCAGGCTTGGGCTTATTTGCTGTCTCCAATTAACAGCATTACTATCCCAAGTCTCCTGCTGTGTTGTGTCTTGCCTGCCTGTCTGCTCTTAACTCAGACCCAAAGAGCATCATGTACTTGCACAACCTTGGTAATTATCGCGGCTACCTTGGCTCCCACCTCCCAAGCCAAGGCTGCCAATCTCTTTTCCATTACTGACCAGCCAGACTTGCCTTGTAAGTCCTCTTTATTGGCTTTTTGGGGTAACTGAAGTTTATCTGTTCTGCCTGGCCAATTTGCTAACAAGGCTCAGCTGTGTTTTCTGGGCCTTGGCAGGCTGAAGAAGGATTTTCAGGTCTTGGCTAAGCTCAGAGGCTTTCACACGCTGCTAGTAGTACCTGAGGGTTGGTGGTGGTGGCTTCATCTCTCCTGGGAGAGGCTTCCTGTACGTGTCCAAAATGGAAAAAAGATAGGGGAGTGCTCCTTCACCATCCCCTAAACACCCCCTTCCCTTTCCTTCCCATCTTGCAAGACTATATGACAACTGGTATATGCCAAGGAAAATAATGAACCTGTATGTGGTATTTTACTGCTGCTTTTTATCTGTGTACACTATGTCAGATGTATTGAAAGTAATGGGATTTATAACACTATTATGGTGCTGATAGTTGACCATATCCATGGCTAATCTTATTTTTTCTCTGAGCTCCCCTGTCCTCTTCTGGGATCTGATTTGATTTTTTTTTTTTTAATGTAGTGATATCAATCTCTAGGAGGCAATGTTCTGTCACAATTAGTTATTAGATGGCACTGTATATAAAAAGAGGCCAAAGTGACTTGATAGATATTTCCTCTTTTTTTGTAGCTATAGACTCATTAGAAGAGCCTCATCCACTTGTGGCAGGAAGGCCAGAGCACACCTCATTAGTGTTTAGTATGAGAAAATCCTGGCATGCAGCACCAAAGGTTAGTTACAGATGTTTTTCATGACAGATCTAAAGCTCTCTGTTTTAACACTTGCTCGAAAGTAAAGCTACTGAACCATGGCTCTGTATTGTATTACATTAGAATGCAGTGATAATTACCTTCATTATGAAAACATCTACTCATATACCTTGCAATACTTGTTTCAAAAATGTATAAGGGAGAGTACACTCAGGACACAATCCACAGAATTGAGGGGTGCAGTCTGGGAAGGCAGAAGTATATTTATGGACAGAAGAGCTGGTGAAGAGATGTCCCTCCCTGACTGAATCCTACTGCAAACTGTTGTCTCTCAGAAAAGGTCTAATTTAGCATTCTCAAGTCAGAGGTCCCTAGTCCTCCCTGGAAATAGCAGTCGGTGAGCCCCACTGGTCCCCATTTGACTGTTATAGGTCTGATATAGGATTGACCAATTATCATAGAACGGTCTGGGTTGGAAGGGACCTTAAATATTATCCATTTCCAACCCACCCTGCCATGGGCAGGGACACCTTCCACTAGACCAGATTGCTCAAAGCCCCATCCAACCTGGCCTTGATCACTTCCAGGTAGGGGGCAGCCACAGCTTCTCTGGGCAACCTGGGCCAGTGCCTCACCACCCTCATAGCAAATAATTTCTTTCTTATATCTAATCTAAATCCACCCTTTTTTAGTTTAAATCCATTGCCGCTTGTCCTATCACTACATGCCCTTGTAAATTAAATGGGTTTTGTGTATGTGCGTGCTTATCCAGTACTCCCTCACACAGAATTTCTTCTTTTGGTAGTTTTGAGCTGGCAAAGTGAAAGGTGTTTTAGCTGAAAACAGAACTCATTAAAAGTTGGGTTTGTATTTCCAGCCTCTCCGTGCACACAGGGGAAAAAATAGTTCTTGTGCGTAATATGTAACTCAGAGGATTTGGTTTGAAGAGCTGTATTAGCCTGGAGACAAAAGAGGGAAGCCTTAATTAGAAATAAAACAGGCAGGCTTTTGACCACCCTGAACTTGGTGGGATACGGAAGAGACCTTGCAGTAAGTAAACTGCTTGATCTACGAAGTTTCCACAACTACCACTATCTAGACAAACCATTATATTGAGTAAGAGAACAAAAATAGGGTATATCTCCCCATCCCAAGCAGCGGTAAGGTTTTCTGCAATGCGCTTCTTAGCAGGGGACAGCAGTTTGATAAGGATCAACATCTGATCCTTACCATTCAGTGGAAAACTTTGCTGACGTATGCGTGTCTTACAGTTTGTTGCACGTTCGTAGCCTCCAGGACCCATATGAGCAGAAAACCAGTCGACTGGGTAATCATGGTAATTAAAAGAGATGTAAACTTTCAAAGTATCTGACACTTAGTCATTACACCAAGCTGTCATGCTTGACTGAGCTAACATTAATTCCGATATCCCATTATATCTAGCTGATACCAGTTTAAAAGATAGCTGCTGTGTTTCTTTAGCAACTTGCAGCTACAGTCATAAAAGTATTGATTGCAGTGCACATTTGACAGGCGTGAGAATTATTTAAGAGAAATTGTGCCATAGATATTTTTTTACTTAAACTGCTCAATGCTGTATGGATTTCAGATATATTCTTCTGGATTTCACCAGTAAGGTCCTGTGGAATCTGCCCGAGAGGTGCAAGATTGAGAAAACGCCTTCTTTTGGGCTGCATTTTTAGTTTCTTAGCATAGATCTCTCTGATTCTGGTACTTGACTACAAAGTGATGGAGAATGGGAGAAAATGCAGGGGGTTTTAGCCAGCTTCACCATTTTCTGTGAGCCTTCACCACATGCTAAGTTATATACCTCAACCAACGTGAAGTCTTCTCATCAACCTCAGCAGACTTTGATGGAGGGGCTGAGCACTGAATTTTTCTATTCCTTGGGAATTATCTACATATTTAAGAGTTATTTTAGCTTGTCTGTCTTTCTACCATCAAATTGATTTCCCAGCAGTGGATTATTATTTTTAAGACCTTGTTAGACTTCATTAGATACTAAAACCCCAGCTAGTGGAAGCTGCTGGGAGCTATAAGGGAGTGATGGAGAAGTTCTCATTTGCAGCACTTAAACTCTATGCAAGTGGCGAGCAGTGTTGCTTACAGCAGACTTTGTTCCAGCAGGTGACTAGAGGAGTTCAAGTTTCTTTGTTCAACCATTACATGATATCTATTTTCTGTTCCTAAGTTCCCACCTCTTGCTATCTTGTAAGTTAAAATAAGATTTTTATTAGACAATACATTCTCAAGTTCTTCATTTCTGCATGCAGTTTTGAATCAGTCCATGTGCCCACCCTGAAGCATGGGGGAAATACTGGCAGTTGTCCAAAGATAAGAAAAATTCAGAAAAGAAAAAGAAAATTTTCATTTCCCTTAAAAAAAAAAAAAAAAAAAAAAAGTAAAAATCCAGGAACTTGAAAAATCCAGTAAGACTATTGAGTTTTATCGCTTTCTTCAAAATCATGTGCTAGTTTATAGCAAGGTAGGAAAAAAAAATCAGGAGCAGGCCCACAAACTTGCATGAGAAATGGGAACAGTGAAATAAAAAGGCAAAAGTATCATGCATAGATTTATTTCTCTGTGTTTGGCAAAAATATTGTGACTCTGAGGGCTTTCGCAGAGATTGACATGCTGGCATTATGAAAAAAGGGCAAAGTTCAACTTTATCTGAAGATTCAAAAGCTGTCATCAGATCAATGTATGCCTTACAGTGTAGGTTGCAAAAATCGTTTCTCAGCTAATATCGTCAAGGACAAGATATAGTTTGATTTGGCTCTTCCAGGAGGTTTTCTTGATTGCTTTGGAAAGCAATATTTTAAACTGGGGACAAGGGAGAGAGGGTGGTCTGGAGTTTTATTTTTAAAGCTCTGCAAATCACGTCAATCAGCCATGAGGATGGAGACTCTTTCTTTCTTTATAGTATGTAATATGAATCTTGGATCTTCTCTTTTATGCCTAATTGGGAATTGTTTTAATGAGTTTATGAAAAATCAGTCTGCCTTCCAAAATATTACAGTTGTTTTTTGTTTAGGTTAGTGCTTTCTTCTGTTGGTTGTTTGTACATTGCAATGTAAAAGGATTTGGGACTTTTTTTTTTCTTTTTTGTCAACCTTGCATTTGATTCATATGCAGATAGGCCATTAACACTGTATAAATATATTGGCTAACAAATCTTATTAAAAATTGCATAGAAAGGTGCTGGAGACCACAGTCTAGTAGTTCAGTGTTCCTGTACTGAGGCATTGTGGAGACCAACATTTTACCTTTTTTTTTTTTTTCTTTCCCCAAAGCTGATTGACACAGAAAATGAAAATGGTAAATAAATGTTCATGCTAGTTTGGTTAAAAAGGTGCACAGGCTTTTGGTGTGTATCCCACAGGTTATTTAATAAGATTTGTGCACAGGCTCCCACACAGTGCTTACCCCCTGATGGGGCAAATATGCATGCTTCATGGCTACTTTTATATGCAGGAGTCTAAGAGGCCTAATTTCTATTTCTTTATTCAGTCAGCAGTACTGTTATTACTACAGAAGAAAGGGATCTTACATTTTGAAAAGCCCCAATCTTCCCCCCACAGCCCTACCCTGGCAGCATTAGCTCCAATGAATCACACGCCAGAAATTACTGATACAGAAGTACCTGCTTTAAAACTTCTCAGGAAAATGCTTACAGAGATGCTTTTGCACAGGAGACCCTATAAAGATCACTAAAATAAAAAACTCAGGTCAGAATTTTCTTTGTTTTGCTCTTGGTCTGATTGGAGACTTGGTCAGAAGGCAAATTCACTTTGTGCTGGTAGCTGGCTTCATTCATGAGGCAAAGCATTAAAAGGGTCAGGGTCCTGGCTGACCTGTGCGTGGCTCAAAAAGGGAAGAGATCCTGTGAATTGAGTTTAAAGTTTGCTACAGCATAGCCTTGCTTATGAATCTGAACCCGGAACAGGATTTGAGCACACCCATAAATGGCTGCCGATAGTGGGAGAGCTGTTTTCAGGGGCAGTGGGACCTATTTTTATTTCTAGATTTATGGCCTTGAGTGCTTCTGCCAGTCCCTTCACTTGGTTTGCTCCCATAGCTGATAATTTTATGGTTTGTTTTTTTTTTAAAAAAAAAAGATGATTTGGCTCTTCTGCATCAACTGGAGAAAGTGATTTTCTCCAGTTGATGCAGAAGAGCCAAATCATCTTTTTTGGAGAAAGTGATTTTCTCCAGTTGTTCTGGCTCAAAAGACTCAATGGAAAATGTATCTCATAACTGGAGTGTCTAGAAGGTACATCCAGCATACACAGCTGAGCATCAGCACAGGGAATCAGAAAGAGCAGGTCCTGTACAGCAATCCTATTACTCAGTTAAGGTACTGGTGGACTGTTACACCTGGACCGGGCAAGCCAGATTTGCAGAGCTATCATTTATAATGTGAAATGCAAAAATAGCCTGCATCTTAAAGGAAACAGCAGGAGAAAATTCCTTTTTCTTCTCTTCCTATATGTCCGTATATAGCCTAAAACGGCACTGATTTTTCTGTCTCTATACTGAAGTGGATTTTATCTGCCTGTTGGTAAGATGTGAAAGTTCCTAAATGCTCAATGGCATAAAATAGCATGGAAAGAGTGTCTGTGAGAAGACGAAGCACGTGTTTTTAATGGCTCTATTTCCTGTGGTACTTGAAATTGTATTTGTTTCACTTGCAAAACTTCAACCGTGTGCTCTGTGCTGGCAGTGCTGCGTAACAAGTGCATCCATAGAAGTGAGTTGGTTTCATCTCTTGTCGAATTAACTCAGGTCATAGTTTCCCGAGCCCTTGGAGCTGTGTTTCTGTCTGCCCATCACCAAGCTTGCCTCAGGCATGAGCTTGCAGGAGTGTCAAGCCTACAGAGCTATTGGTTAGAGAAAAAAACAACTCGACGTCCAGCTCAAAGACAATGAAAGTTACGGAGCAGGAGAAAATTTGCAACTTGGCAAGGTATTTTTTTACAGCTGCTTCTCTGAGTGCAGCCTCACCTTGTTAGTTTAAAGGATCTTCGTCCTCCAGATCCTGCTGCTTTCGTCATTTAGGAAGAGTAGAAAAACAGATTTTATAGAACACAATAATTTGAACAAAGAATCAACTGTAAAAAATGCAACCTTACAGGCGTGGGAATCTTTCGTTTAGTGTCCTGTGCAATGATACTGGGCTGACAGTTGTAATTGTTTATCGCTCTTTAACGTGATCGATACGGTAGCTAACCACAGCTCTCTCTTTTAATGCCATTGATTGTAACAGCTCTGACTGACAGTTACTTCGTGTACATTACAGCTATAGCAACATATTAACAAGACTTCTGAATGGCTGAGGAGGTTTAGACTCCAAGGACGCTGTTCGTCCCTGATTTACAGCCCTTACAGTATTCCTGAGGCTATCTGGGATGTAAATCGATGGAGAAGTTGGCCTAGGTGATGAGCTATTCCATTACAGAGAAACATTTCCATTTTGGTGTATTTACAGTATTAGGCATTTAGCTCCTCTGGTGTTACCTCTAAAGTGAAGTAGGGATGCAATATTGGGGTTGAAAATTAAAAACCCCCATTTGTTCTTTGAACACAATCACTTGCAAAGTTGTTATTTGCTTTTTTTTAAGTGATTGAGTCAGCACAAGTGCACAAACATTAGAAATGCAGTCCTGGCAACCTCCCTTTCATCTGCCGCCAGTTCACTGCACGTACCTTGCTTGTATACCCTGTGCTTTGCTTACTTGCACTTAGAGGATTATTGCCATGGGTGAGCTGTGAACCCTCCTGTCCAGACTGCCGTCCTTTGGCAGGAAGATCCTGAGACAGACCAGGGACAAGTTAAGTTTGATCTGAGCAATTTCAATCTGCAGCTGGGCAACATGCTCTCAATGGACCTGTCTAGTGGTAGGGCCTTGCAGACGGCTGCTTTTTATGGCAGTGCTCAGCCTGTGGTCCAAGCACCAGGGCAGGATGTTGATGGTTGAAGATGACCAAAGCTGCCTCATCTGCTCTGGTCTGGGAGCAGTTTCAGCCTTTGTTTCCCCAGGATCACAGAGCAGAGCTGTGTTCTTGCAGCTTTTAAGTTTATTGTGACTTGTTTTTTTTCTTTGATGATGAATATAAATAGCGGTGGTTAATTGCCTATCAAGATGAAGCTACCATTATGCTCTTTCTCAAGCCCTGACCATTAACCGAGCTGAATGAATTGATGGTAGTGCCTCAGTTGTTTATCAACAACTGTTAGGTTTCTCCTCAGCCTATGCATGATGTTTATCTGGATTAGTGTGGGGATCTGCTAAATAACCTATTAACACTTCGGGCTAATAAAAGACCACCTTGAAGCACTTTTAAGTTATGTTTGTGGGAGTCAGTCTAGAAAAACTTAACTATCAGAGTTTGGGGAAAAAAATGCTATCGTCTCACCCAAAAAAAAAAAAAAAGTCTTGTGATGCCACTGGCTGACAGGCTGGTTGTGAAACAGGTTTGTGCATGCATGGCACTGCCGGGGCCTTGGTTCATACAGCCTACGTGCTCTTCCCACTGGTATGATGCCATTCTTTCCCATGTGCCGACATAGTTTTGAACAGGTCTGTGGGTTTGTCACCGCAAAAAGTTACCGTACGTCCCCTCCCTGAGTGCAGGGAGAGCAGGTCTTGCATGACATGCAGCTGTTAGAAGCTGTAGCAGGGGGAAGATGGCTTAGATTTTGTTGGTGCTTTTGCCACCAGTCTTGACTGACAATAGAAAAAATAAGGAAAAGTAGATTTGCCTGCACCATGGATACTGATGGATTCATGCTTTCTTTTTGCGGCATGCCTCTTCAAAGCTGGTCCGTGTTAAAGTTAGAGCCATGGTACTGAGTGGCCCAGAGCATGAAAAAGCAACTGTCCTACATAAAATAAGTTTTGTTTCTATTTTTCTTTTCATTGCTCTTCTTACCTCCTCAAATTGCTAATCATAGGCACAGAGAAGAAATCTGTCCTTGGCCAAATCTATAGACTCTCGCTGACTTGTAGTGAGAGAATATACAGTGGAACCTGAGGCTGGAGGTTTTGCCTTAGTTTTATTTTTCATTCTGCAAAAAAACAAAGCAAGGGAGTAGTTGGAGCTCAGAATTGGAAATTAAAGACCCCAAATAAATTATTTCTGTGCACCTACAACTTGAAAACAGGTTGTTTTCCTACTTCTTTGTGTTGGTGTCTCACATGCTGATTGCCTTATTAGCAAGCTGACACGATCTCCACTGCTGAATAACTGAGCGAATTAGGATAGTGCTATATGTGTGTTACTTGAAGGACATGCTTCAGTTGGGATTTCCTTCAGCATCTCATATCTGTGAAAACCTAATGAAACTGCTTGATATTTAGTGCTTGTGATGGTGCTTCTGACCTTTTGCGCTTCCTCTCCCTTCTTGGATAAGGCACCTGCATTTTGGACTGACTTGCCATACATGTAAATCACCATAAGTGGTGAAATGCCTTTTTCTTGATTTGACAGAGAGCACTAAGCTTTTGTTCCCTACACTACTGAGTATGAGTTGGCTAACTATACATACTGTGAGAGCTATTGTATCACGCTGTTAAAACCTAAGGAGCTTTTTATTGGACTTTCATGCTAAATAACTTTAAAGGTACCACCTGGTGTTTTTATATAAATTATAAATGTTTTAAAAATACATCAGAAAAAATACTTTAATAGCACGGTTTCCCGCTGCGGAGTCTCACGCTACGTAAACTTTCGATTACGGCTATTTATACCTTCCTCCACCAATGACAGTCTGTTTCATGGGATTCAATTATAGCTATTTATATTCAGCTTGAAGAAGAAATTTCTTCAGATATTTGTCCTCAGAGCATTCATTTTTATTTTGTAGGTTTGGGAGGAAACACCCACAAATATGATTTCTGCTGTAGTCCCCAACAGTGGTTAGTTGTGAAACTTGGCTTAGAGACCATCATGAAACAGAATCACCTGCAATTTCAGAGAGGAACATGGAATTGTCTGTGAGTTTGATCTTGCTCAGTTTTACTGGGAGCTGTGAAACTAGTAGCTCTGGTATTCGGATCTGCATGAATATCGGGAGTGCAGACCTGCAGCAGATCTGGAAGGTTGGGTTCTGCAGGTGATGCGTGGTTTTCCCACTGAAACAGAAATCCAGTGGCGGCTGCACCTGCTGAAGGCTCCTCCATAAATTAGTAAGCTGTAGTAACAGCACGGTCAGTCAGCTGTAACTGTCTACAGTCTTTGTGGTGAACACAAGGTAATGTAACTTCTCCTAAAAGCTATTTCCCTACGGTGTAAGAGAAGCTGCGTTAGCTTGCACTTACTGCAGGCAAAGAGCATGTACCTAGATGGTTAGGGCACTGCTGCTATCCTGGTGCAGCTTGTTAAGCTGCAGTAACTTGACTGGAAGTCTAAAATGCAAGTCACAGGTGCTCCTCAATGATAAAAGAAATGTCTCGGGGTCATGGAGTGTTTCCTGTTTTGCTTTTATGTGGGGGATTTCCTTGTTATCCTTCTGCTAAGGATTGTTTCAGAACTGTCTCTGATAACTCCTAGGACGAGAGGAGCTGAAAACCTTCCTGCTGCAGGCAAAGGTGGTGAGCGAGCCCCTCGCCGCGTGCGGCTCTGCATGTGGATGAGGGCGAGCAGCATTGCTCCTCACCTCGCTGCAGGCATGAGGGAAGGTTTGACATGTACATTTCTGTACTGAGCTGCACTGCCCTGGGGTGAACGTTTGTGTTGACACTTCTGAAAATGGCAGCGGGAAAACCAGGTTGACAAAATGCATTTGGTGTCCTCGTGGGCGATATATAATAGGCTGTGCCGTTAAGGGTAGCACAAGGATGATGCTCTCCTGTGAGAGAGGCTACATAGGGCCAATGTTCAGTGTTCTCCCTCCTAAACAGGACTGAAGTACTGCCCACAGGGCAAAAGTTACGTTTCAACTTCATTATTTTATCTAGGCAATCTTTCTTCCTCTACTTTTCTGCTTTCCTTGTTAATGCTTACTTCAGGTAATCCATTGTGTCACTTCTGATAATCCATTGTGTCACTTCTGATGAACATAGGGCCTTTCCTACAAAAGTCATCTTGCATGCTGAGGTTGGGTATATTCAGTCAACTGCAGTTAGTAATGGAGCTTCAGCAAGGAAGGGGGATACTTTGATCCTATCCATCATTTCCACAGTGGTCCACAGCATCCAGGTGGAATTTGGCTGGTGGTGATGCCGGATCATTTCTGTACTGCTGAGGTTGGTGGGGAGGTCAGTGGTGACCAGTGATGAAACTGGAGGGCAAAGAAAGGCCTGCTCCCAAACATCTGCGTGTCACTGGCCTAGCTAATCTTGTGAATTCAACAACAGAGGAGACTTAGCAAGGTAGCTGGGCATTTGATTCCAAATAAGTGTTTTTCCTAGAATAGGTAGTTTTCTGTACGTAACTCTTGTGACCATCAGCTGTTCGTGGGCTTACAATACACTGCAGATCAAAGTATTATTTTTGATGGCCTCAAAATGGGTGCCTGGAGTGAGATAATCTCTGCAAATGATGCATTGTAACTGTTGACATGGGAAAACTGTTTTGCAATCTAGTACAGCAAAAATAAATTAAAAAGCAACCACAGAACTTGCAAATGTAACAATCCTGCAAATATTGTTTCTCTTTGCCTTGCTATTTATTCATACATTTGTAAATGCCAAAATGTCTTTTATCTGCCCTTTCTCAAGGGCAGTTCCCTAGTGTCGTAGTAATTGAAAATTAAGAATTTACAGTATCGTAATTAAATTCTACCCTTTGAACTCTTGTAGACTGTAGCTGCATATTAACAACATCCCACTCAGATCATGAGTGGCAAGAAGTATTTTGAACACCAACTGCTGCAAGATAACATAACAAGCTCTGACAGCTCCCTAATTACCCACTAGTTAAAAACTCTTTAATACTGTAGCAATTCTCTTCTTTGCACATAAGTCAAAAGGTATAACTAATTTGTCCTTTAATTGATATCTATATTGCTGTTGAAATAAAGGGCACATACTCCCCCAATATGCTTAAGTGTTAATTTGTCGCCTATGAACTGAATTTGGAAAATAATTGGAATGACTGTAAAATCTTTCATTGATTTTTTTATCACTTTCACCAGGAAGCTTTTACCTCCGATTTGATCATTAGTCACGTTAAGTGATTGGCAAGTCATGTAAACTGAGGCTAAGCAAAGCTGAAGTTCAAATGTTTCTGTACATGTAAAATATTCCCACTGAGCCATGTCCCAGTGCTTGTGGCTGAGTTGCAAAATAATAAATAAATAGGCCTAAAATTAAGGTTGCAGAGCTGCAATGTGGGCAGGCCGATCACCTGAACAACGGCAGAGGGAACAACATCCTGCCTGCAGTAGGACAGCCCATTTCTGTTCTACAAGTCCAGCGAGTTTATTCTGATGTCTTATTAGCAGTTCGCTCCCCGCACCAAGAAGCAGGTGACGACACTGCTGAGCTCAGCTACTCCAAACCCCACTGAAACTGGCCCCCTGCCTAACACCCTTTGCTGTCTTTCTGCTTTTCCTGTTTGTGGCTATAATTTAGGAAAAAAATGAGGTTTTGGTGGCTTGCCAGTTTGGAAGGAAGCGTGGGAAGGTGATCTGGAAGCTGCTGTAACTTGAATTTCAGCACAGACACAAGAAGTGAATTCTGGAGGTGGAAGAGGGTAAAAAAAAGGATGTCCTTCTCTTAGGAGTGTGGTTATTTCCAGAAGAGACAAGGACATGCAGAAGATGCAACCGGGACTGCTGTGCAGTCTCTCTGAAGGAGGCAGCTTGCGGAGATCAATACATGCGTCTGCCTGAAAAGCTGCTGGAGAGATGCACATCTCTCTCAGGGCTATTAATGAATATGCTGTGGGTTTCTGAACAACTTCTGGCTTTGTGTTCTTCAGCACTTTGTGATCGTGTCATGATTGAAGCCTTTCCTTAGGTTGCAGCCACAAGAGGTGGGAGACCACTAATGAGACTGGTTTTTTGGACATTCCTCATGCTGTGTAAATACCCCTCAGAGAAGGTACTATATGCAAAAGACATTAACTGCTGGTTTCACTTCTGCTTTTCTCTTTTGTTCAATACCTGGCATGAATTTAATAGAAATGTTGCTTTCAGTGCATGTAAATACAGTGTGATGTTTTGATGATGATGACTGAAATTACCTACATTATTTAGGTAGCTAAAGATGCAGGCAAGCGCTTCTGAGAGCATCAGTCCGTGCCTCGCTCCCACCAAGGCTCCAGCATGAGCAGAGGTTCAAATGAACTCACATGTCCTAGCTGTACCTTAGGTTGCCTCTGACTTCAAAGCTGCTCCATCCTTCTCTGCCTTTCACAATACAGAAAACAGAGTCAACTGTTTATAAGAATCTTGTCCCTGTAACAGTACTGTATCCTTTTCATGCATTCTTTTAATATATCACCACTGAATTAAAGCTGCTTGCATTCAGTTGGTGAATGGCACAACGGATCTATGCTCTTACAGTGCACATAGAGACTTGAGTTTTCTGAAGCACAAAGAAGGGCTCAAAATGTTTTTCAAGAGTTTTCTTTTCATGCCTCAGTTTCTCAAAATGGCAGGGCAGAACTTTATCGATCTAGCTAAGAAAAGCCTCCCTGTAGTGGAAAAATAACAGGTTACCCAGAACAAGGGTGTGGTGACCTGTATAGAAGTTATTCAAGAGAATCATTAGTTTGTAAGGAATTTCTGGGTCATGCTTTTAATTCTGTCCAAAACAGAGTCTGAGCTAACTGCAAGTCAGGACCGTAGCAATAAAGAAAAATGTGATTCATAAGAAGAACGCCTGATGAGACCAAATAAAATTAGCATTGTGGCTGTATGTAACATCTGTCATTAAAATATTTTTAACAACCTGCATTGCTAGTAAGGATTACCTTTGTATGCTTACTTTTCCACTGGAAAAACATAGAAAACATCAGCACAGTGTAACAGAAGAATGGCTGGCAGTTTTGGGGATTTTGGTAAACATTCACTCACGCTGAACAGCAAAAAGTCCCCAAAATTCATGAGTGATCCAAAATCTGAAATATAGATCCGGCCTAGATGACAATGTGGTGAGGAAGAGTGGATGCTCACTCAAGTAACAGACTTATATGCACATATTTGGGGATGAATGTTATCCAAAAGTGGCACTGAATGTAGTCATGCAGATTACTGGACAGTATGTTGTATGCGAAGTATGCATGGGGCCAGTCCACTGGTCTGGTTACAGAAAATCTAATGTAAATCATCTCCTTGTCTCCCAAAGAAGAAATCTTTCTATACAGACAACGGCAGAAAGTTTATCTTCACGTGGTTTTCCCACTCCTTCTGTGTTTGCTTTGGACCCTTTTGAAGTCCCATTCCTTCTGTGTGCCACTGTGGGGCATGTGAAACTCCTTGCGTGAAAGACAGGTTGTCCTGATGCCTGTGTGGGGTGATCAGCTGGGCATGGCCCATCAAAATCACTCTCACCCAGACAAAAGGAGTAGAACCAGATGGAGGGAGGGAAGTGAGGAGATACCGCTGGTTTAATGAAAATCCCCATTCTCTCTGCTTTTCTGGATACGACAACCTGGGTTTTTGTATCGACTGCTGAAATGTGCTGTTATTATGTAAAAGGGACCTCTGGACAGAAATCTATTTTTTGTTCCTCTTCTCCTTTGTATAAAGTGAGCTTTTTTGTAATGTTACTTTTAATAGCCTATAATCATGGTAATTATGTTTTGTTGAATCTTTCACAGTAGTCTAACATTTAGTAACATTGATCTCACTGTGCTGGGACTTGAAATCTTCCCTGCCATCAGATGCTAATACAGTTATATTATTGTGGCAATATGGGAGCTAAGCCTAAATACAGTTCTTACTTGTTACCGTTGTTACCTTTGGTAAATTACTTCTGGTTATTACGAGTAGCTGAAATCAGAAGGTCAGTGTTAAGCAAACCATGAAGAAGATATAAGCAATAGATAGGTTTAAATATCCACGCAAAGCACATAGTTGTTGGGATTTCTAATGCATTGGTCAGCATCCAGCAATCAACAGGGCTTGCTTTCAGCGTTGTGCTCATTGCAATGATTATTTCTTGTTGAAGATCCCCTCATGTGCCTTTTCAACAGAATGCACATGTGTCCAAAGCTAACTCAACCAGATAAATTCTCCTAAATGCTAATATTAATATAGTCCTGCCAGGTTATTTCTATAAATGCTGGACTATATAGCATCCTAGTATCATCAGATCAATATAAGGACGTAGCTCATCGAAAACAAGTTTAGAGAATTAATACTGTAGTTTCTGTATCATACTGTGGGAAAGGCAAATTCATGTCCCTGTCTCTCCCTGTCATCTACTCACTTGCTTTCCCACTTTATGACTGGTATTGCACTCTGTGCTGTGAACAATCACCATTAAACTAAATTGAGGCACTTCAAGACAACAGCAGAACTTACACCAACTGTTTATTTCTTGTTATGCTCTTCCAGCCTGGCCTGCTGTCATCATTCCAACACAAGATCCTCAGCTGGCAAAAATCAGCTGAGTAAATTTGTCAGTTAGGATGTACCCCATAATAAATGTGCTTTTATAAAATGTCTGTCAGGTCGTCAGGTGCTTGAGCTGGTTGTTTAGAAGTCACAGGTCCTGGACTGTCAGTGGGAGAGGCATGAACCACCTCAGATCATGTCTGCTACTCGTAGCTCAGTAAGTTACAGCATAGACCTTAATGTCTTTATGTTCACATCAAGCCAGAATAAGATTGATCAAATGACTGATATTTAACTAAAAGTATTGCTGCTACTCCTTTTTCTCTTCCTTGTACAACCTTTTCTCAGATGCTCATTAGCTAGGAAATGTAGTCACTACAGTCTCTGCCCTAAGGCGAATCCTGTGATATACCCCGCACACTTCACAGAGAGATAGTGCTTTAGCAGGAGAGCAAAGTGAGAGATAATACTGCTGCCTTAAATAGGATGACACAACAATGGCTCAGTACAGTATAATTTTGAGCTTTTGTCGGTTTTGTGTAACAGAACTGAAAGCCCTTTGAAGTCTTATATATCTATATTTCCATGTAGACCCAACAGGTCCGTGGTGCATCCGGGAGGGTTGGCCGGGGGCTCCTCTTCACCTTGCAGAGTAGACCCAACTTGTACTCATAGCAGCACAAAAACTCACAGAGGTCTGACCTGACGTGTTGTGTAACTGTAAATTGTATTTAAACTACTGTAAAGGCAAATGGGTTTCAATGAGGGCAGGTTGCCATGGGTGGCATATGCCGTGTCACAAGTGTCTAAGAGTGAGAACTGGAGAGGAGTGTCTCGTCACCTTTTGCAGCTCGTTCCAGGCATTGAGTGGCATCCTTTCACCAAGAGGTTCCCCTTCTTCCAGGATTTTTTGAACTTGTCATCCTTTCTGTCTCGAGGCACCAACACTCCTTCCTGTATGGTTTTGGTTTCAACTGAACGAGGAGAGGGAAAGCAAACTTCGTGTTCCCTGAAGCTACCAAAGGGAGCATGGTAATTTGTGACATGCTGGCAGCAAGATGATCTGTGCAGTAGAGCTTTAAGGAAACATAGCAGAGTGAGCACCAAGATGCAGTATAACTATGGTAGATTATTTTTTTTTAATCTTTTTTTTGTAAGGATCTCATTCAGATGGCCTTGTTACTGCTGCTTTCAGGAAGAGCCTAGCGGTGCCCTGGGAAATGCAACTTTTTCCCCTAGAACAACTTGGCTTAACACCAAATCTCTCAGTGCTCTGTTCGCCAATAGAGTCCTCATGCCTCCAGATTTTAAAAAAGAACAGTGATATGTGCAGCATCTGATTGCAGAGCTTTGTGCTGAAACAAACTTGTAATATAAGAAAAGTTGTTATTGATTTGCAGTGCTATTAGAGTTTCTTTGCCCTCGCATGAGTCTGCTTCAATGCCTCTGACAAGCAATTGGCTCTCAGGTCCTGAAGTAGGAACGAGCAAGACAAATCCAATAAAGGATTTAAGCGTCACTTGGCTTGGACAAAATTCAGGTTCCTGTGTCTGAAATTGCAACTCTGAAGGCTCATCCAGCTACCCACTTCTGAGGGTACCTAAATGCTTTGGTTTAACAGCACACCATGAGTGATTGGATAAAATGTGCCAGTGCTTCTGGAAGCAGGGTCCAGGACCCAGGGCTTCTACCTTTCCAGAGGTAGTTATCAGCCTTCGTGTTATGTCTACTACCCAGCAGCGTGAGGTTGCTCTGCCTGTCATTTAGTGACCAGGATGTTCAATAGAGGTGGGTGATGAGGACATCTGTGTGTCTGCTTTGCTGGTTGAATGCTTCAGCTACAAAACTTCTGTGCAGTAAAAAGGAAGCCTTCAGCATAATCAACTATATTTTAACAGCTCAAGGACTGATCAGAACCCATGTTTTGAAAGAAAGGCTGTGATTGCATATGTTCAGAGAGGGTCCTGGGTGGGACGTTACCGCAGAAATGAGATGGGAGTAGGTCATTTGGTGGGTGGTGGTGAAGTCCCGCATCTGACCCACATCTGCTGGTGGCTAGCTAGACATGAGTGCTGATTTCAAATGCTCTGTGTTCCAAGCGTGGGATGTTGCATAGTCATTTGGAGGCACTGTGTAAGTATAGCAGTTGTGGCACAAAGGTTCTTTGCTAGATCTGCTCAGAAAATTAAAATATTCTTCTTCCATTTTATCTGTCCAAGAAATTCGTCCTCATTTCATGTTTTCTAACTGTACTTTTAAAAATATCTGGAAAAATGTTAACTACATGTGTATCAGTGAAGGACAAATGCAAGTTGTAGCATCAGCCGCAATTATTTGCGTGTTTTACTTGAAATGCCATTTTTAGCCAGTTTTGCACATTTTACAAATGCCTTCCATGCCAAATCACCCATGGAACGTACAAATCATCTCAATTGTTAAATTCATTAACCTAACAAACTGTGGACTAAAAGCCACATTTAAAGCATGCGTCCTAAATAGTATTCTCATTATGTGGAATCAGATTAGTCCCTAATCAAATTTGACTTGGAGCTTGGAGCAAAAGGTAATGGAGTATGACCCCTGAAGTAAAACAAGGATAGGTGAAGTGAGTATCTAGCACCACGATACCTCCATTTTGTGCTGTGCCAACTAATTCCTTCCTTTCTGAGCATTTTCAGCATTTTGTAAACAGATTTGTACTTGTTTAGCTCCTTACCTCAGCTTCCCGTACACACACATGACATCTGCTGAGATATTTATAGATATTCTTCCCAGCAGCTTGATGTTTTTGCATATTCATGTCACTGATGTAACTTTAATAGCATGGACCAATAATAATTATCAAGTCTATTATTGTTGTGTCAACAGACCAAGCATTGATGGGACACCATGGTCTGAGGCACCATACAGACAGAACAGGAGAAAGTCTCTGCTTCAAAAAGTTTGCTGTGTAAATAGAAAAGGCAGGAGGGGGTAGAACATGCAAAGAGAAGGGGAAACAAAGCCTAAATAGAGACAAATATCACAGTCAATTACTTCCATCCCATAAAATTGTAGAGAGAGCGGGAGGGAGACTTGAGATAGACTCACCATGGTCATATCATGCAGTTGGATAATGGATTTTCTCCAGGGATTTCCAAGAAGGTCTTAAAGACGTTGCCTAAGGAAAATTTAGGAAAGCCTATTTTCCCCATGAGTAGTACTTTCCTAGCTTGAGTTAGCTGGTGTGAGCCCTTTTCCCCATTTGCTGAGCTGTTGGGACTCCAATGTGGGTTGCTCACCAGCAGCATCAGCCTGGTGTAAGGGAACACCATGAGAGTGGGAGAGGTGTGTTTTCCTTCACCTGCTCCAGACCAGGCTCAGTAAGCTGACTCTGGTGCATGATGGGGCCATACTTAGCTGCCCATTTTCCTTCCAGTTGAAACAAGAGTATCCAACGGGGCAAGAAATAACGTCCACCATGAAGTGGTGTGCACCAATACCAGGAGGTGTGATGATGCAGTCTTAGGTCCTCTAGTTAACTCTCTGGGATGTCCTATTGGTTTTGTGCAGGAATATTTAGTGTGTATTAAAAAAAATCAACATCTGCCCTATAGCTGTTATAAAATACCTACATACAAAAGACAGGTTTGTGTTAAGGTTTTCTATGGTTTTTGAAATCCTTCCTTTTTGAAAAAAATGCGTTTTTTTCTTTTTCAAAGGATGCTTTCTTACGTCATCCTTTGAAACTGTCCCATTTCATGTACTGCCATCGGTAATTATTTTGTTTGCCAACTAACTATTGGCTAATTAAAGCTGTAGTTGTTCATGTGATAAATGAATACCATATTCCAAAGTTGATTTAGCTCTTCAGTTGTGTAACAGTAGTAAGGAGAAGGAATGGACTGCACCTCAAAGAGAAAAGCAATAGTTAATAAATCTTAAGAAAATCTTATTCTTGTGATATTCAGAAGTCCCAAAGAAGGACTGTTAGTTCTTTGGAAAGCCAGAGACAAATACTTTTAGAAGTATGGTCAAGGACATGAGGCGAGGTTACACAAAGCAATATACAAAGCAATTCAGCAAATAAGAGTGTGTGTGATGGTGCTGAGGTCATTGCAAGCCTGCTCATATGCTGTTACCAGGCTGATTTGTGATAGAGTTTTTGATACCTAATATTTGTTGCTGTCTGTTTGCAGTGTTTAATGCGGTACCAAGGTCCTGTGCATATTATCCTGCAGGATAATACACAGTTCCTTATTCTACCTACTCTCTGCAATTGACTTGACTGACAGTGTAAATGTCTGCTTATGAATTTGCAAGTGTTTATTCTTTTTCTCTTTTTTAGTTTTTGTTACTTCATGTAACGTTGATGACTTCAGTATACATACAGATGCTTCCAAAAACTCTGTGTGCTGGAGGCACCTGGCGTTATTTAATGAGATCCACAGTTGCAGTACCGGGTAATAGCTGCGTCGTGTGATTCTAAAAACAATCTCAGTGTGTTGTTTGGTGGGTTTGGGTGTGCCACAGCCATCAATAGTAACCTGGAGCAGACAGCAGTCTTTTCTAATGGAAGGGTAAGGACTGAGTTAGTGCAAATTACAATGATTTTTCATAACTTGCACCCAAAACTAAGATAAATTCTTTCCTTTTTTTCCCACAGACTCAAAAAAGTCGTCCTTTTGCTTTTCCTATTTGCAGGTCATTTCTTTTCTTCAATCTTCTAAAAAAAATTTGGAGGTTAAAAAAAGCTACCCAGACTAGATTCTTCACACAGATCCAGAAAATGAATGGGATAGCTGGCTCTCTTATGATTCTCCTTTTCAAGCTACAAAAGTTTTAGGTTTTTAACTTTTTTGGCCCTTTTAAGTAAATGGGAGTTTTGATTTTGACTTCAATAAGGTCTGTCTTTCTCCTTCTGGAAGAAATTGTGGTTATATAATTTGAACTATATCAAAACCTTTCTGCTTGCTAAAATCAAAGAACCTGTTCCTGCCAGTTTAGCAATTACCCAGAAGTAGTCTTTGTGGCGACTTCTGGAGCGCTATTTGGTGTCAGCATCTGGGTAAGAATTTGACTCCAATAAGTTTCTTCAAATTGAACAACAGAACACAACGTGAGTATGGAAAAGCAGTAGGGATAGAAAACAGTAAAAAAGCTGAGCGAGCATACCTCGGTAGCTACTCTGCAACTCATAACACAGCTCCTGGGCAAAATCAAGATTGCACTTGGAATATCTGGTTCAGTTACCCTGTCTGCTAGAACAGTTGGTGGGTTTCATGCCCCAAAACCCTGTTTGGTTGGCCAAAGAAATATGGTCGTTCCCACCCAAGTCTTCACCCAGTACAAAAGATGCTGTTTAAATGCAATAGAATTTTGTGGGAATTCATTGTGAGCGTTGCAAAGGTGGATGCACAGCTCCAAAAACCGTCATCGGGGCCTAGAGGATGGCAGAGCAGGAGGGCTAATGTGATTTCGTAACAAATACTTGGGCTTTGGCGCATGCGTGAGGCATAAAAACTGTCACTCCACGCTGACGCAGGGTAAGGAATATGCCATCAAATAAGAGCAGGTGCATTTTGAACACAGTTGGTCTATTGTGAAGGTCCCTTCTTTGGAAATCTTTTGATAAATAGAAGTACAGTAAGGAAAATCTTCTCTTCCCGTTGTTATCTCAGTCTGAGGTGTTAAGGGTCTTTTTTACTGTTTTCTTTAGATAACTGAACTGATGCTACCGTTAGATCTGGGCACTTCTTTACTGGACAACTAATGAATTAGTTGAAATATAGGAGCTAGCTGGGGAGAAAAGAATTTGGGTCAAATCCTATAAATAGCTCCTGATGAAAACTATAGGAACGAGAGAATTCAAAACCATTTCATGGGAAGCACCAGAATGTTTCATTTCAGTGCTTTAATGATCCAACTTCTTAGCTTTTTGCTTCAAATCGGCATCTTTTTCAGTTTAAAACAAGGATCTACATACTAAAAAAGAAAACAATCTTTTGTTCTGGAGGTAAATTAACCAAAAATCTCTGAATTCGCTGGGAAACAGAAGCAGCTTTTTTTTTTTTTCTCCCACCTTCTCCCTCTTCCAGCATTCTGAAAGCATTACATTTCCTTAGCAGACTGTTCGAGAGCGGACAGGCTTTCCTGGAGGCAAATCTGTCTGCCTGTGACTAGCAAGAGAATTTCTTCTACTGAAATATTTTGCATGTGTCTTCTGAGACACTCTGTTGCTGCAAAATATTTCTCAGAGCACTTTCTTTGGACGTGTACTCAATGACCAGTTATTCCATGTGTGGTTTTGTAAAAGCTTTGATTATTATGGCAAATGTAAGATTAAAATTCCTGTAACATTCTGTGAGCGGTGGAAACATCTCCATTGCCTGTGGACTGCAGGCTTAGGAGTCAACCAATGTGCATTTGCTAGCCACCAAAGTTCATAGGTTAGCACTGGTTAATCAGGGTTACTTCAGAACCTCTGCAATCCCAGTCTTTTCCAGCTAAGTTGGCTCCTGGCTGGAAAATACATCTCTAAAGGCTGCACTGACACTTTCAATGATGTCCAAATGCTGTAAAAGTTTAGTGCCACACTATGGTATACTTATCTTTTTCAATAATTTTGAAAAATACTTCAGGACTGTGAAGAACAAGGAGTTGCAGAGGCAGAGAAGACAGAAATGGAATGATTTTGCTCAGGATACAGCTGTTGAAGTGGATGTCACTTCTATTGCTTTGTCTGCAATAGAGTGAGAAGCCAGGCAGTGCCTGTCCTCTATTCTGCTCTCTGTAACCTGTATGTGCTGTAACTGGAGAAAAAAACATCTAGGACCCCTCTTAAGGTCCGCTTCTTATGATGGCTGACAGCAAGAAGGGGTAGCAAGGTGGTGAAAAGGAAGGCTACATAACCAAAAAGTGGGCAGCTGGTGTTTTCCTAGTTACTCACAATATTTGCCTTTTAAATTTCCTATACAACCTGGGACTGAGTGTACTGGGGGATGCGATGCAGGGAAGCTGAAGTCACCTGGGGCCCAGCTTTGAGCTCACAGCCAGCCCTACCGGGCTCAGGCTCACACCCAGGGGGTCTGGCATAAAGATGAGTTGGCCCCAACACTTTAAGTGATGTCAATGATGCTCTCTCTGTTGCTCTTCTCTGGTGTAGCTGAACTCTAAAACACAGACCTAACCAGAGACGAGTGCTGTGGCTCTGCAGTGAGTCACCTGTGCGCTCACCTGCCTTCACAGCACAGGATTCCTTTTAGTTCAGTCTTTCTGCTGTCCTACCATTTTTCTGTTTGGGAAGAGACAGCTCCGTAGCCAAAATCAAATTTCTGCCTGCTCTTTGCTGTTCTGCCATAATTATGTTTCTAGGCAGGAAAAGAGAGGAGATAAAATCTAGACTCTTGTGGCATGATGGGGGAAGGAAATGGAGAAAATGTTCATGAGAAAAAAAATATTATTTGTGCGGATTTACTATAAGTTAGAGTAAAACATTTCCTAGATGTATGAATGTTATTATCTAGATCAAGAGTATTATATGGAAATATCATTTAAGTTTCATGCCCAAGTCTCAGTTTAACTTCCACTAAGTCAATAGAAAAGATTGCAATGTGTTGAATGGAAGCAAGATGTAGGTCTATAAAAGAGGTTTTCTTCTCACAGGGGACATTGCTTTGCTATTTGTACTCTTTGTTTCTTAGGAACATCTCTCAGAGGTACTCCCTCTTTCATTGCTCTCATCCGAGACATGTGATTAATGATCTCTTTTTAAGCTTTATCATTCAATTCAGCTCTCTAATCCAGTATACATGTGCATACTTCTGAAAGCCTAAGTTGTCACTACATTCATCCAGGCTGGTATATGTAGACTTGCAACTATCCTGGAATCTGACAAATCAAATCATTTTAATGAACCACAGCAAACAGTTCATGTTGAAACAGCTGTAAGCACAATATGCAAATCATGTTTACTGGTAGCTTATGCTCCAGAGAAATAATCTTTATATGACTGCTTTATTATTTACAGTAGTTCCAAAATTTAATTTTAGTCAACATTGACAGATGCCATCCATGTTAATACTTGGACTGCTATATATGGAAAATGCTAAACGTGTGCAGAGATCTCATGTTTGTGAGTTGATAATGTGGTTGACAAATGGGTTTAACAATATCCACTCATTTCTGAGCAGCTGGCTAAAATTCACCTGAGGTCTGTGGTAACAGAGTGAAGAGGAAGGTCAGAGGAATATGAATGAAGAAGAAATAAAGGAATGACTCCAGAGAGCAGTGGGTATAATAAAAGCATGACAGAGGATGATTAATTATATTTTAGAGTCAGATAATTCCCGGAGAATATGCGTGCATATAAAACTTTCTAACCTTTCAAGTTGTAATTAAATGAGAGATACACTAATCTGACCAAGTAGAGACTACTCTGTTCCTAAAACAGCACTAATGCGTATATTAAAAATGTGTTATTTTAAATAAGCAATCCTACCTGGCATGAATAAATTCAGAGAAATTAAATGCAAAAGACAGAAGTGAGAGTAAAGGAGCTAAATTAAAAGAAAAATAAAGGAGATTTTGAGATGTGAATTTCAATGTGCAAGTTGCAAGGAGCAGAATTAGTAGGAACAGCTGTTGCTGGAAGGTAAAGGTGAAACCCTCCACAATTATTCTGTACTTTTTATCCTGTGTCTTTTGTTTTGAAGATGCCCATGTAAGTCTTTGCATATGCGCCATCAATGACTTTGGTGGCTCTTTAGAAGTGACATGGGTTTCTGTTCAGGTCGGCAGGCTGATTTAGACAAAAATCCTGAAATCACTTGAGAGTGTAAACTAGTTTATATGTATTCAGTGAAAGTAAGACTGGATCATAAAAAGTATGATTTCTCCTCTTCCATTGGTCATTGCAGTTCAAAAAGTATCTTAAACGATTTCTGGATCTTGGCATTAGCAGAGCTGCTCCTTTAGCTGAAATCTTAGAGCCGGTTAAGAGGAGCTGTCCTGCATTGCGTGGGAATGGGCCTGCAGATTGCGATTATTTTCCATTTAACTCTGTTCCTTAATATCAGTTACTGAGGTGCTGGAATCTCAGGTACAAAACCACAGCGCTTTAATTCTTAATTAACTCAAAAAGAAGAGCTTAAGGACAATGAGCCGTGTCCTCCTATTTAGTGAACTTCACTATGGTCGGAGTCAATATGTTCATTTATAGTTAGTTCCTACAAGAGATATTACAACCCTCATTATCTTACCTTGCTTTTAATACAGGGGCGTTGTAAACCATGTGTGGCAGTGGGCTGGACTGGTTGTTAAGTAGGGCTGTCTGGTTCCTGAAACACTCAGCTTGTTCCCAAGGGAAAGCTGATTTCAACTTTCATGCTCTCTACTGCACTTCATGCTGATTTTTGAAGGGGAAGACTATGAAATCGGGGTCATGTTCTTTTGAGATGGATATGCTGGTGATGGACTGGTCTTGGTCTGCCTTCATAAGAAACTGTTTATTGCCTTTCTCTCTCTGTTGGCTAAAAACACACAGGGAAAAGTGGCCACAGCAAATGACTCTGGTATTTCTGTTGTTGCTTCATTCTGATTTGTTAGGAGTCCTTGAGAGAGCTGCACCTGAAGGAGCTCAGTAATCCCACACTTTTCCTCCAGCTGATCTTGGAGCTATCCCTTTTCCAGGCAGCGGTTTCCTCTCTGCCTCCTCGATTTTCCCCTGTGCATCTTGCTGTATGAGACACCAGCTGGGGACAACGATGATCTTTATCTTCTTCTTTTTCAAGTTGTCGTGTTCATCTTCTGTGCAGTGTTGCCTGGAAGCTCAAAGCTGTTCCACCCCTGCTTTGTGGTTATGGCTGCAGGTCAGATAAAGCAGAGATGCTCGTAAGACATTTGCAAGAAGTGCAAGCTGTTATCTTGGGCTTTTCGTCTTATCGGATGCTTAGATTACTTCATTTAGAAATCAGGGTGACTTCTGGGAGTAAATTTGCATAGTGAATTAGGGACTTTTACTAAAAGAAGTAGCTGAAGAATTATCTTGGGTCTTCTATTTCTCTTTGAAATTAATATTAAAATACTAATTTGCTATTGACTTTTTTGAAGCCTATTAAAATGGGAAGCGTTTTACTGAGGTAATTGGTCACACCATAAGGAAACAAAACAAAACCCCAAAAAACCCTGAACAGTTGGATTTGAACAGGAAGATTCCTTTTTAATAGATCTGGATGTACCACAGAAGCACTAGCATACAGCAAGCCTTTATATTCGTGGTCTGCTTAACAGAATCCTATCATTTGGCATTAAAATCTGAGTCTGTGAAATGGTTAAGCACATGTTTAATCATAATGGATTGTGGACCCACTCATGTACATCATTGTAACATTTTTTTCAGCTTTCTGAAGCACATTTTTCCTGAAGTTTTAAAAAAATAATGCAGTGAATTATGCTGATTTCATCCCGATCTCACATTTTTAATGTTGCAGGCTTGATCAGCAAATTCTAAATCAAAGCATTTCCTGTGGCTTCTTAGATTAAAGTAAAAAAAAATGCAGCTCAGCTGTTTATATACAAACATGCAGCAGTTATAAAGAAAGAATTACGCACAGTGCCGGTGTAACTATAGTAACCTGCATTCATAAAGATCTACATTTAACGGTGGTTAAAGTCAAATACATGTTTGTTTCATGTAGACGATATCCCTCTTGTAAGAGAACACAACAGCAGAAAAGGACCTGTGGATGCAAACATTAGTTAGGTGTGGAGTTTCCTACAAAATAAACTCTGCCTTTGCTGACAGTATGCAGGTTCCCAGGGTGCTCCAAGCATGTCAGAAGACAGTCCTTCGAAGTGTTATTTCAGCCCAAAGTCAGCTGAAACCCCACTTCTCTAAACCCTCGTCCACAGCAGCATCCACTGGCGGAGGGCCCGTTCTGCACAGAGCACCTCTGACTTCAGCAGGATGGTGCGGACTGGTGCTCTCTAACCTGCGGCAAATTCTGCATCCTTATACTGCTGTAAATATCAAAAATCAGGCATTTGATTGTGGCAGAGCTGTTATTGATTCTAAGCAATGGAAAAAGAAAGTAGTAAAAAAATAGAAGGCAGATAGAGGAAATGAAATAATGAGTGGATGTACATGGTAACCAAAAGTTTCTCTCTAGTTTTGATACACTTTATGATGATGCTCTGTTAGAGAGGTGGGTTTTTTTTCAAGTCTATGGCTGATTGTAAGCAAAAGTAACGATCAATAGAAACCTCCACTGGGAATGGAACATTGCCTGGAAATGATCTTAGCAAAACTATCTGCCTTATTGCCTTGCAAGTTTATGCAACTACTTCTTCATAGTTGTTTCAATTCTTCTTGTATGCATAAAAGTCACCACCAGCCTGCATCCACCTCTGTCACTTGGTAGTTTCAGGGAATGTAAGGGTACGAAAGATGTCTGTTTCTTCTACTTTGCTCTTAAAGTCTATACTTTTAGTTTTGTCCAAATATCCCGCACTGAGACTGCAAAGCATTCGGAACACGGACAATGTGTGATGGTCAGAGGACAGGAGAGAGGTGGGAGTTCAGGCAGCTACTGAGGTGGGAGGTACCTCGACAATCCCAGCAAGAAAGCTTCACCTCTCCTAAACAGAAAGGCACAACTGCCCTGCAGATCTGTCACAGAGAAAAAGAAAAAATCATTTCCAGCCCCAAACCTGGTAAGCGAGGAAAGCACAAGAAGAGTCTTTGAATCCGTGTTCTCCATGTCACCTCCTTCATTAGTCTGCAGCAGCCCCTCTTCAGCAGCTGCGGCCCTCCACTGATCCTTCAGAGCAAGACAGAACACCCTCAGACGTTATCTAGGCAGTTGTTTGCTTTATAGAAGGAAAGCAAAATAAGTATGACCAGGTTTATCCGAGATGAGTGGTGTCAAGCCTGGAAATACCAATACAATATCGACCAATGATTCTCAGGGTTCAGAATAATTCTGAATCAGTGTTTGTTCTAGCCAGACTTAAAGCACTCTGTGCTTTTCACAAAACCCAGTTGTTATAATGTTATACCATTACTGAGTGCCGTCAGATTCATGTATGTGTATCCCTTTGTCCTCAAACGTTGGGTTCCTATTCCCGAATATGTGGAGGAAATGTTAGGGTGTAAAATGGGTATGTGGAAGGTTGAAGTCAAGCACCTGTACTGTGGGTTAGTGCAGATTTTTACCAGAGTTTGGTGTGTCAACCTGTATGTTTAAAACGGTTTCTATAGTGGACTAGCATGTGAGATAGTGGTAGTTGGTACCTTACCCATCTCCCTGGTCTGGCTGCTGTGGTACCCCTTTACTGCTGCCTTGGCTGCTGACATCCCCTGAAGCAAGGAGGCATTATCTGCACTGAGAAGCTGTCCCCACATTGTCTCTGATTTGGAAACAAAAAGCAATGTAAAGCAACTTGAAATTAGCTGCATTTTGTTATAGCTGAAAACAAGAACATAATTTCAAATGAACAGCACAGAGCTGTCAGTTGCTATGTTCTTTACATCTGAAAATTTAATGTGATTCATTGTACGTGGATGAAAAAAAGGAAGGAAAGAAAGTGTGGGTACGTGGAGGGAAAGCTAAGGGCTGACAGGTGGAAGGGCCTCGTTCATTAGTACATTTCCATCAGATCTGAGGTAAAACTGAGACAGTGAGTAAAGATATAAATTACTTATATAAACAGGGAGTCGATAATAGAAAAGTAGGCAACAGTTCAGCCAGGATATAATATTCATAATGACATGTTCACAACGTAGGACAAAAGTTTAAAATCTTGTTCCTAAATCAATAAAGAATAAAAAATGGCATACTTTACTCCAGTGAAATAACTCTTTGAATTTCAATTTCAAATAAAGTAAAAGAAGGTTGCTATGACTACTCAATGTTATTGAATGTCTTCGTATCTGTATAATTGCTGAATATTTGTAGACAAACAGTTGAAATGCATCTTTCGCTTTCACTTGAAAACTTGGAATCTAACTAGTTGTTAACGTGAGTCCGCTGGTGTCTTCATGAATAGTTGTCTCAACGTTAAGCTACAATTATCTCTATCCAGAGAAAAAGATAGCTATTCAAACAGCCATCATGCATATATCAGACCTGAATATCAGTATGTGTTAACATACAGTATATCTTAATTTTGCTGAGATTTCCCCATTTAGATAAATCAAGGGTTGCTAACATGGCTGACAAGATTTTATGAAGCTTGTCTTTGGGCTGTTTGATCTTTGCTTCCAAAACTTGATATCTTTTTACAGAGAAGTAGATCTCTTCAGCACAGCTGTGGAGGTCCTGGGGATGGAGAGCTGATGGCTTTCTTGGGCTTGTCAAGGACTTGTCACAGGGCTGTTTTATACAGTGTTTGTGCACAGTGTCTCCCTCCATCTGGTAGGTGGGAGAGCAGATCTGACAGACATTGCTTGTGGTTTTGTTTTTTTTACAATTGTACTGAAGATTTCAGTTAAACTATTTACATGCAAAATAAGATGTAGCTTTTCCACTGTCTTCGTATATTATGCATATATACTCTACTCCATTTGCCTGTTAGATGCGGCACTTCCCACTGTCATAGAACTAATAGATGTTTAATCCTGCATAAGCAAGAATTGCCTCCAGTGACGCTAATTCAGATACCCAGAAGTTTCAACAACATTATGAAATTCAAATTTTTATTAACGTGTAATCATCCGTAAGTTACCTGCACAGTTTGTACTTAGTCAAAGCATTCAACTTCTTTTTTTTTTTTTTTTTTTTTTTCCCTGTGGCACACCTTTGAGTATATCTGGTCCTAAAATTAGAAGGAAAATATTTGGAAAGAAAAAAAAATCTTTAAGAAGTTCCCTGCTTTTCATCCAATTTAGAAACATAATCAAATGTTAAGAAAACCGAAAGCACTGTTACTCCCATCTCCCTTCTCTTTTAACTGCATCTACAGTTGCACATACATGGGAGTAAATAGGAGGAAGGTGGTCCAGAAAAACAGAATTTGTGTTACATTGAACAGTTGCCTCTGTCATATAGCATCTGTAAAAGAATTAAGAAAACACAGGATAATAGGGCACAGTTCTGTAAGGTACCAAGAGATTTAAGCTCAAAGTTGTGCAAGTGAAGCCCTGAGTAATAAATGTATATGAAAAGAAAACTCCAAAGGAATGTGGAAAATGCTGAAATATTCTGGGGACCTATTGCCCCTTCACTCCACCAGTACTAGTCCTGTTCTAGAACCTGTTATTCCTCATACAAACTTTTTGAACCTGCACATACATGTTGCTCACCAGCAGTGAAAACAGTATGGTTCTTGGTCATTAGCTGTTATTAGTAAAATGGCAGAACTCCAAATCAGAGATCTCTTAAATATTCTGGTAGCATCTAACGGTAAAGATCTGGATCAAATTTTGTAGCTACTCCTGTGATACACAAATAATTACCCAAAATCCAACTTAGACTGTACCCCAGCTCTGGAAAATAGTTCAACCATATCCCGAAACCTAGCAGTAGTAAAATTGTTACTCGGAACTTGCTTTCTGTTTTGTTTTGGTTTTTTTTTTTTAAAAAAAAGCAAATCTGAAAGTCAGGAAGCTTATTTTATTTCTACTATGTGTACTAGGATTGGTCTACTATGTGTACTAGGATTGGTCCAATTTATTTATTCATCATTCATTCAGGACTTGAGGTCTATATAGAAATCAAGTTTACATTTTACTCCATTTGCGTAGTTCCAATCAACTAGTAGTAGAAAAAAAGTGCTGCAAGAAAGTCTTTGGCATTCCTACCCAAGGACATTATGCCTCTAAAGAGCGTTTGGTTAGTCCTCTAATCATTCAGATGTTTTCTGTCAAGCTGTATTAGTCACTGTTCAGGTTCTGCTAGATTTAAGGTTCTTCTTCTTGGAGTTTGCTTAATTGTATGAGTGGAATTTCTTTTCCCTTGCACAGCCTTTCATCATCAATCCCACTCATACCTCTGATATGAGGCAAGCGGCTTTTTGAAGAAGAATAATTTATACAAATAATATTAATTTTTCTGTACTTTCTTCATAGTCATTGCTTTTTCCTTGTGACCCTGCAGAAAGCAGCTTAGGTAGCTCCTGAAACATTATACATGGATAGTATACACACACACAGACACCTCACAAGTCCATGTCATCCACTTGTAGCTCTGAAAACCAATGGAGTATTTTTGTTGACCAAGAGAAACTCAGTTCATTGTACTCGGAGCTAAGCTAAAAATCTGTCTGCCTTCAGCACCACTATGTGTCAAAATCAACATTTCATATATGCAACTCGGGTGTGACTGTGGAAAAGAAGTTTTTTCCCCGATAATTGACAAAAATTTCATACACTTTTCCCTTTTTCATACTAAATGGCCTCTGCTTTATTATTTTAATGAGTGAAATTGATGTTGTTTTGAATTCTTTTCTTGTTTTCTATATTGACCCCAGTGAATTAGGTGGAGATATAGTTACATCAAATTCTAGACGATCTCCTGTGTGTATGAACATCGTTAACATCTGACCAGTGCAAAAATGGAAATAAGCTAAAAAAGACAATACATGGAATTAATCCTTCCAAGGTTTGCAGACCCAGCATTTCAAAGATGTGTGAAGCCTCTACTTTTTTTTTACTGAGTTATTTCATTGACTCAAAGATTTTTAAGGTCAGAAAGTGCCACTGGAATTATGTATTCCATTCTCTTGTGTCATATAGGTCACAGGATTTCATCTAGCTGTTTCAGCGCTGAGCCTCATAAACTCTGTTGAAGAAGTGTATTTACTGAGGCAGAAGTCAATGAACTCAAGCAATGAACAGAGTTCTCCCTTCTCGACCTGGAGAATCCCTTCTGTCCTATTCCATTTTTACTCAAAACGCCAATCTGCTTATAAAAGAATTATTTACATACAATAGAGATCATCTCGCCTCTTTAGAACCATCATCTAACTTGTTCTTTGTAGTGAAGAAATTATGTATGATTTACTCCTCTGTATACACGTGGACAGACACACTAGCCTCGCGCTACTTTCTCCAAATGGTAGACTGTCCCTTAGAATAAATAATATTGGTTCTGCAAACGTTTGTAATCCCTCTGTGGTGTAATCTCTCTACGTCTGTAATCCATTTGTTTTACACAATGGAAACTCTTCAGAAACTTCATAAAATCTTTATAGATCAAATTTACAAGGTGGAGAAAATTCTGACTTGCAGAAGTAACACTGCTGGAAGGAAGTAAAAATGTGGTCTGTGCTTATTTTATAATTTTCTAGGAACAAACCTTTGGTAAACTGTTTAGGACACCTGCAGCTCATCTGTCCGCTAGCCTGAAACACTGCAGTAAAATGCAAAGAGAAAAATCTTACTCTAATTGTGCTGAGCTTTCAACATAATAGGAAAAAAATGTGTCCTTTATCAGAGGTGCTCTGCTTATTGCTAATCCTGCAACCTGCTAAACACTGCTGAAAGCTTCACCGTGGTTCCCCAGGTGCCGCGGATGGACACACGTCTGTGGTTCTGAGAGCTGCCCAGGACACCGGTGGCCAACCTGATGCTTTCCAGGAGGGCAAGGAAGTCTTTGGACCCCAGGTGGGTCCCTGGTAGGGAGATGGCTGGGGTTTTAATGGTGTTAGGTGAGGAGCTTTTTCTGTAACTAATCAGAGCAGAAACTCATATGTGGCTGTCCTGTGACCAGTATGGTGCATGCGTGCTGCTACAGAAAAGCATGCAAAGGAGCTTTATTTAGTTTTGATGCAGAAGAGATGACAGATACATTGCATTTTTGCAAGTTACCAGCAGCACTGCCAAATTTGTTGATTGTGCATGGAGAATCTTATTAAAAAAAATGAGACGAAATTTTGTCCCTGAACTTATGTCTGTAGAAACTACTGATAAAGTTCTCATTTTCAATAAGTCTAATACTCTGGAAAATTCCATTACAGGTCCAGGTACCTGAAAAGCTTGAAAGCTTGTGAGCTATTTTGTCACTAAATAAATGGGTACCATATATTTCTCAAGCATGTTATTACACCAGATTACACTATAGCATTATACATAGATCTGGGAGATGTGCTGTCCCTGTGATGTACCCCAAAGACTGTAACTCTCCCCATGCTATGGTCTGCTGCAGCAGATCACCCTGAAATAGGGAAAGTTGCCGCGGTGAGCAGGTGGGGTGTCGATTTAAAGGAGCGATATTTGTGCTGATGGACGGAAATGGCGTTGCCAAGGCTGGCGGCGTGCTGGGAGTAGCAATCCGGCGCAGGCAGGAGCAGGTCTCCCAAACAGCCTTCCAACACGAGGGTGCGGTTCTCTATTGAACTGGCTGCAGTGGGTGAGGGGGGAACCAGACCGTTCCTTGGAGGCACAGGCTGAAGTCCAGCTAGAGCTGGAAAAGCTGACGTCAAGACTAAGTACTATTTAAAAAAATTTCTTCTCTTGTTTTAAGCATAAAATCTTGTTGAAAATAAGATTTTCCATGTCTTAATTGTAATACAGAAAGTGTCTTTTATTCTTCCTATGCTTGAGATAGCAAGGTAATTTCAGAACTGAAACTGATTGTCTCAGACATTCATGACTCAAATATTTAATCTAAAGGGTAAAATTCCCAGAGTGCTTCTCTCATCATTCCTTAGTTCTGTAGAGAATAAAAGCTTCAGCTTTATATGATCTGATATTATTTCCATTATTGGTATTATGCTGGAGGCAAATATCCTTCAAAAAGCAAAATCCACTTCCCTAGCGCTCAGTAAGATGCACACCACAAAGACCCAATCTTTCCTTTGCACTGTGTTCTGGAGATGCCTTGTAATCTGCTGAGAATTTAATAACAATTATTTCACTTCTTGTAGTGAAGAGCCTTTAAGATGTAATATAAAATATTCATCTGAAATCTGATGTATCCAAATTTCAGGGGCACTTTAGGACTGAAGGATGAATTTTCCAGCTAACTGAAGAGTTTAAGTAGTAGTATGCCTCTATGCATATGCTCCTGTGTACCTCTCCGCATGGGTGCGCAACGACTGTCTTTGGCACCACTGATTTTACTGTTCTAATGTATGCAAATACTGTGATAAGTAATAGCTTACTCCTAAGCAGTTCATACATTTTTGGAGTTCTGCTTCTGGGACAAGGAATAAAACAAAGCATTTGCCTGTGTGGTAAGCAAAGACATCGAATTCATTTTTTCCAATAACTCCTCAAATTCTTTATCTCCTTAATAACACTTCAAAGATTTTCATGTGGTCTGAGTCCAATTGCTTCTATCTGAAAGTGGTAAGAGCTGCTAGATAAGAACTTCTAAACAGCATGCAGTGTAATATGACAAACTGTAAAATATTCTGCAATTGAAAACAGTGGGTAATATAATGCACCTTACTTGTAATACAGAAAGGGCCTCTTAATATCAGACAAATTCCTGATGTCTTTTATTCAGTTCTTACTGAGTAGAGATCTCATTGACTTTATCACCTCCATGGGGCTGCAGGATTTTATCCATCCTGCCTGATATCATAACAACATGAATATGGATTGCTTTCTGTATTTATTGTAATACAAGGGAGTATGCTTTGTAATTATGCATAATGAGGTCTATAAGGCTGAGGTGTGTGTGTGTCCACATTAGCCACAGACATGCAGGCAGGAGATGGATACAATTTCTCTACTATCGATCATTTGTAAACATAAAATGAGACGGTAGAGAAGATTGCACAAAGCAGTTACTGCACTACAGAAGGAACTTGTTCAAATCAGTGTTTGCATGAGTGAAAGAGTGAGGACTCGAACAAATATATGAGAATTCAGGGACACATGGGTGATAATTGTATGATGGTATATGCATGGAGCAGCAAGATCAAAGATTAGACTGAAACATTGAAGTAGACAAAGTCTTTGCATCACTAAAACGTGTTGCTTTCTGTATCCAAAATATCTTTGAAAAACATTATTCGCTGCATATAATCATCACAACTAATTTGTAGATGACACAGTTGGGCTTTGATCAAACAAAGAAAAAAGGGCATTAAAGACCAAGAATAAGGAATCATGACTCAGGACTGTGCAACAAACTGAAAAAAGAGAAATCGCAACCTGTGACAAAGAATGAGAGCATTGATGTGTGTTTGGTCTGAATTTTCCACAGCAGTCCAAACCAGGAAAATGAGAAGAATTCAGACTAGATGCTAAAGAGTTACGCACAAAAACATATATTCCCTTCTCTGTTATGACACGGGAAGAGGGATGCATTTCCCAGTGGTTTGAACGGTTGCAATGCAAATATTTACACATGAGCTCAAAGATCCCCTTGCAGTCAAAAGCTTTGCATGATCTAATGCGCAGAATGTTACTGCCAGGCAGCAGATGCCTGACAACATTGATAAACTCATGTAGATAATACATGACAACCAAATAAGCTGCATAAGTTTTACACATATTGACAGGCTAAAACAAAGACCTAAAGGACACTAATAAAGAAGAGAAACACCAAATGGTGTTAGAAAAGTGAATCATTTTGCAGGAGATGCTGCATCAAATTCATGGCAATGATAGTTTTGTGTAGTAGTAGGTGTGATGATCCACACCAGTTATGGATCCATTTCAGGATTCTGATCTTGGTTTTTTTCAAACAGTAAAGAACAGAAAAATAATCCAATGAGTTATCAACTCTGATAAAGTTAATTAACATAAGAGATCATCATTTCTACTGCCTGCATGTATGTGAAATTAGTATTTATTGGGTAAACCAGGATTATCACCAAAATGTGATGTTTTATTGTAGAAAATTATCTGTATATTCAGTTTTTTACCTAACTTGCAAATAGCTAGTAAATGTCAGAATATGCCAGATGACATGAAGAAAGTTGTTCAAGCAAAGATGGTTTAAAACACTTACTAGTGCCTGTGGTGGTTTTAGATGGAGAGTAGACGACATTACTCAGTTTCTTCTTGTTTTCTGATAATAACAGCAGGTAAGAGCAGCGCAGTTGTTCGCATGTACGTCAAGCTATCTGCTAACTGCACGTATCTTTCAAGATAGTCAAGGAATCCTGAGGAAAATACAACTGAATTTTAAATTCTAAGCTGGTTGAACCTTTATGTATATACATGTTTAAAATTGAGTATGTGTTTATATACATGTACACAGATTTTAGAGATATCCACTCATAGTATGTGCAAATAGATCCTTAAATGGCGTTATAATCTCCACTTAAGTACAGAATATGCCCTGCTTCAAAGTCAGTACGTAATATTTCGCTCATTCTCCTGTATTTGCTTTTTTCAAAGAAGGTTGTAGGAGTGAAGTTACACTCAGTCTCTGATTTTAGAAGTGAAAACAGATAATAGCATTTAACATTAATTGATGACCCTTTTATTATCTTTTATTGCTTGGTCTTTTGAACAAATATAATGGAGCCTACTGTTGCATGAAAGTCATAATAATAATTGCTATTTGGTGACTTGAAACGGGTTTCCTCAGCTTTAGCAGAGCTGGTATTTCTCAAATGGTTTTGTGGTTAAGTATTTTATTTTGCATTTATAGCAGCTACTTGCTGCATTATCTGGCTTTTCAAGGGACAAAGGCTCTACGAGACATCAGAATTCAAGAACAATTATAGGAGACAGTAAAGATTAAAAAAGAATTAGAAGAGCAGCAGGAAAGCAGCAGATAAGTAGCAAGAGGCATAGTCAGTAAGAAAATGGGATTGCCACCTGTGATGGGAAGAAGGATATCTAAATGTGCTCCATCTGCAAAAAAAAACCCTGAAACTGAAGGGCTCATTCAGATTTTGTTTGATGAATAGGCTCTACAGTGACTGACACCATGAAAATTGTGTTGAGGAATCTAAAATACCTAACTAGTGAAAGTGTAGAATAATCTCATGAAGTTCCTGGGGATGGGACTGTATTAGCAGTGTGCAAGTTGCCATTAAACATGTTTATATTTTGGGGAAGAGGCAATATCTCTTGCCCTCCTGGACTACTTCAGAAGCTACTCCTGAGGGAGTTTATGGGGTTAGGGAAGCAGCTCGCCTGTGCTGGGAAAAACTAAGAGCGAAAGAGGGTTCCAGCCCAGGTAGGAGGAGGTCCTGGAGTTTTGAAGTTCTTAGGAAACCTTCCAGGCATTGCAGGGCATCAGTCACCTTTAATGGGATGGGGCTTTTTATCTCAACTTAAAATACTAAATGCGGCAAGCCCAATAAAACCGATTATCAAGGTTCTTGGATTTTTTTAGTTAAGATATAATTATCACTTCATTGTGAAAAAGACTCTTTTTTTGACATATTCTAAATTACTTGTAGTAGCAATTTGTAATTTTCTTGAGCTGGAAAACAGTGAAACCAACTGAAAAAAACATTTTTTTAAAATGCTTTTTAAACATTTTGCGTTTCTGCCCAACTGTTGTAGTAAAGAAGGGAAAATCTGAGCCATACAAGCTAAGTGCAGGAATCCAAGAATGAAGTCCTTTCTGTGGTAATAACCTTTCTCAAATAAATTGATGTGCTGTTATTTTATTAACTTATGCAGGTAGAAAACTGTCTCCAGCTAGCTAAACAACCGCTCCTTTAAGAAAATGCAACAAATGTAAGCATGTAACAGTGAGTTCCTTGGCACTGTGACGGCCACAGTAGATCACTAGGAAGGAGTGATACAGTTGTTCATAAAGCAGTTAGTGCTGGGTTAGTGTGGGCTACGCACTGCTAAAAATGCTCCTCCCTAGCAATGATCACTGCTTGTAGCCATTAGAGATGTGATGGAGTTCTTCATGTTAGGGGTGACAACGATTCTACAATGTCAAAACTAGATGATTACATAACATTATTTCCTAATGAAAATTAGAGGTTACGGGTTTAACGAGAAAGTATCCTGGTTATTCATGATGTGTTATTCAACAAGCTTTTAGAATTGTGGTTGTATTATTATGTCCACATATGTAAATGTGTCACACAGGACCAAGTGCTTTCAAGCTTCTATACCTGATACCTATGAATTTTCTTAGGAAAACTATGTTCTGTTTGGAATTATTTCAATTTTCTGCAATATGTTCAGCCAAGCTGAAAAAGCAGATGTTATGATATACGGATAGGGTTCATTATTTTCACCCATGCTTTTGAGTAGTTTTTAAGGGCTGTTGAAGGAAGCTGTGAAGAAGTTTGGATGCTGTATGGGCACAATTAGGACATTCTTTGACCATGTTTTGTGCGTAATTGTCTGTAACATTTAATAAGTTCCATAGTAAAGCTGGAGGACTGGAAAGCAAACATCAAAGCATTTTAAGTGGTCACTTGAAGACCTGAAACGCCTTTTCTGCGAACATGTACCACATCACGGACCGAGCTGATTGCTGCCTGGTCAACTTTGTTCCAGCTGTGACACAACTAATTAGTTATTGTATCTCAGTGGTATTATTGTCATGGATAATTCAAAACTTCCTTCAGTAACAAGATGCCAACTTGCATTGTCACCTGAAAGTATTGGGAGACAAAAGGGTCTGTAGATGGAAGAAACAGGACAAAATTTTCTTCATTAGTTACTCGGTAGATTTGCCCTGTGATACAATGGCTTACTCAGCAGCTTGAGAATTTTCTAAATTATATTACTAATATTGTGCTGGTTGGTCACTTAAAATACATTCTGTACAAATAAATATGACATATGCCACTGCTTAAATTCATTGGTTGGCATCATACTAAGGCACAAAGATGTTTGAAAGACTGATTTATGTGGAAATCTTACTGGTTTATGCTGAACAAGAAACCACTGTACTGGTTTATGCTGAACAAGAAACCCCTGTTGATAGTATAATGAAAGCAGGATAAAAAAGTATTACCATACTTCAATGAAAACTATTTACTTCCACAAGCGTTTCCATAGGTTTGGACAATACTTTATGCTTTTGAAATCAGATTATCTATTTTTATAATTATATAATTATACTTTTAAAATCAAATTATTAGGTGTTCATAGATCAATTCTAGTGCTGTTTCTGTGCTGTTTCCTGCATAACATTTTACTGATGGAGAGTAGATCCATCATAGAGAAGGAATCCACAGTTTGTGGGAGGAGGCAACCCTTAATGGCAATATAGCATTGATTTATTCATTTTACCCTTGCTTATAGAGTAGGCATCAAATTCACTCCAGATTAAATATTAATGTAACTTAGAATAAAGCCTATTTTACTCAAGCAAAAACTATCAGGTCATAATTAAATTGATATTTTGTCTTGCCTTTATCACTTCATATTAAACTAGCAAGCTTCTGCGAAGGTTGTAAGAATACTGTGGGTTTGCTGAATTTTTCAAGAAGAGGTGATTCACATCGTTTTGAGGGGTTGCTTTAGAAGCAGTAAAGGGAGCAAACGCTGCCTTTATTAGAGTACGTTTTTTGGCTGAACCCCTTCCACATCAACAGCCAGACACATTGATTTGTTGTTTTATGTTACTTTGAATGTTTTATTTCATCCTTCCTTTCTCTTTCTTGAACTATTTTGCTAGAAAATGAAAACAATAAACCCATTTCATCTTGGAGGTGAACACATATGGAAAGATACTTCTGTATGACAAAATTAACTAAGTAAAGTCCTAGATTCCGGGGAGTGTGATGGATAAACTTCAGAGACTTTTTGATGATGTCTTAGTAATTGAATCATTTACAGCCCAGAACAGGGGCGAAAGGAACAATTCCACAAATTTAACTTTTTAATTCCGCTTGCCCTCTTGCGTTTAGAGTTTGGAATCCTTCACCAGAGGCTGGAAAAAGGCTGATAAAATGAAGGCAGATTAATTTTGTGCAGTCTATGTTCCATGAATAAGGCAGTTTTCAGTTTACATAATTGAGCAAATAGAGTCAAGTCCTGTCCACATTTGCCAATTTCTTCGGTGGGATCAGCATTTTGCCTTAAGATTCTGTGTGGCATACAGGGACCAAATCTCCTGTCAACTTTACCACTGTGAGCTGTCTTGATGAGTTAGGTTTCTTTTCAACTACATTAATTCCTGAGAAGCATCTTAGAAAGGTACTTTAGTGGATTTTGCTACTTATGCTCGGAATAGCTGGGAAAATTCAAAATGAGTGAGAGCTGAGCCAGAGACAAAAATGTCTATTTTCTTCAAATTTCTGGTGCTGCTGATTCTGAACTTCAGCTTTTTTTCTTTCTCCATTCCGCTTCTTCAGTGTGTTATTACCATCTGATTAGTTAATTATTGCTGTTGATTCTATTGTATTATCAGAGAGACAGCTTTTCCCTTTTGTTTTACCTGTAAATTATATTTAGGCACCCAATAATTATTTTGATAATAGTAGGTAGAGGAATGAAGCAATATCTGCTCACTCCATATGCAATACCTAGCTTGAGACTGAGAAACTGAAGCCAAGTTGAATGCTACAGATATTTATCAATGGTGCTGGTCAGTTAAACTGATGTGCGTGTGACCTGCTGCAATCAAAGGAAAAATCAAAGTGGACAGGAGCTAGTTTGTGAAAAGGCCCAAGCATAAGGGCATTAACTTGTTGCTTTATTTGGGAAAGGGAATCAACATCTCTTATTCACAGTCTAAAGTATATTTTAAAAACCGTATACAAGGGTGATAACTTATTGCCTTTTCACCAATTGCTGTTTGATGATTGGCATCAAGAATCATGCAGTGTGGTAGAGAGACCTTGACATATCCCTTAGTGACATACCTTGTAGGCATGGATGGTATTCAGCAGAAGTGACTTTCCACGAATAAAATTCTAACACTTCCACACAAACCCCCTGATGTCACGTATCTGTCCTCCACCACTTCAGAGGTAATCCATAGCCTTCCAACAACGGCCTCGATTCACAACGCTGTCTGAAATATTGTCACTCTGGCAGTTAAGTTGTGAAGCTCAAGGCAGTAGTAGTAAAACACAAAATATGCAGTACATAGTGTTTCATATTGCTTAGTAATACTGTAAGAGTAGCGTAGTGGAATTATAGATGTGTGAGCATGTTTGTGCGTGTATTTAATGAACTGATCTAAAAATATATTATGGAACATATATTAGTGCTCTGAAAAAATATAGAAAAATGTACTTCTCATCCCTAATGAACACAAATTTTCTGTAATAGGCCCTATGGATGTAACATGGAAAACTCTCTGTATCTGCACACAGACCGCAGTCAGGCATGCTCAGCGCTGATGGTTGCAGACTTGGATGAACGCTGATGAGCGCAGAATTGCCCACCCCATGCATGCACATCCCGAGTTTTTACTGTTGTGCACAACCACTGCTAAAAAGTGTGTGTGGTTTGTGGTCCATGCTGTAGCGTGAAGTTATTTCACACTGCACACAGACCAATCTTAAAATTAAGACCTCCTTATGTTTGGGTAGCCAAGACAATGTAAAGAGATATAATACTCATATAATGGTGTGTGTACACATGGGGGTGTGTAGGGGCAAATAATGGAATTATCTTCAGTAATGCCTTTATTGTACCAACACTACTTTCCAGTATTTCCAGAGGTACACAGCAACATTTGTTACAGTTTTACCTTATTTTTAATGATAATTAATAAACACTAAGAGATGTGTTTACCATAAATTAGATTTGCTAAAGGTTTGGGTAATGATCTGGCGAGTCTGGAAAAGTATGGCGTAAAAAAATTTTTTTATGAAGCACTTCGAGAGACTTGGCTTAGAAAGACTGATACAGTTGACAGTTGTGTGTGATGGAGAACGTGACAAAGAATTTTATAAGGACTAAGAAAACTAGATGAATGGGTATTAAAAAGGCAGATTATTTTCAGTGTTGAGAAAAGCAGGAAAAATAAAGCAAAAAAATGTATAGACAGGAGGAAAGTCACAAAGGCCAATTTTAGCCTTGGGGCATTATTCTGCCTTGATATTCAATGGAGGGAGATGGGCAGTTAAAGTTCCACTTAATCATCTCTGTGCTAAACCTAGTCCTTGTGGATGTCCCTCACGATACTGGGCTCTAATTAAATCCTAACTACTCAATTTGAAGAGCTGATTCATGTCCTGAGCAGAACATCTGCTCATTGGACACTATAGTTAACGTGATCCAGTGTGTGATGTGGTTAGCAACATTGTGCTCTGAAAATGAATAATGGATCCATGAAGGATCATGTAAGCGAAGAACTAGGGAAGGTGATGTTGTCAGGATGTAAACTGCAGAGAGACAAGAACACCCAAGGGAACGTGTGGTGAATTGTTTCTAGAGGCTAGCAGAGACTGCAGAATAGTGTAACAGGAATTCAAACACAAGGGGATAGGAAGAAAACAGAGAAAGAGGCCAGGAATTATTAGAAAGCAGAGCTTGAGTAGTCCCTGGAGTGAGTCACTGGGGGTCACCTACTGCTCTTGTAGTGGTGAGGGAAAAAATCACCCATCTGGTGAAACTGCGAAGGATGATTTATTATGAAAACATTGGGTACTGGAAAAAACAGTGTCAAAGTGAATTAGGTGTGCCCAAACTGGTGACTACTGCAACTCTCTTGCTCCAGCACACTAGGATAAAAATGGGGTGGGAAATACTGGACTGGATACTGATTTCTTGAATGTCAGTATGAGAATTTAAGAGGTGTCTACTGATGATTCTCATACCCCCTTCTACCATCAAATTGAAAGCACTAGTGAAAACTAAAAGAGGAGCCACAGAACAGGTTTGAGAGACAAGGAAATAGCTTTATGTGAGCAAAAATTGATGTGACAGTGACCACATACAGTAGAGAAAAACTCAAGAAGAGGCATGAAATGAAACTGCAGAATAAGTTACTATTTGCAGGTCTCTTTGTGAGTGAGTGCAAACACTCAAAAAATTTAAGGAACTGATTCAAGCAACAAAATTTAAAGTATTTATTAATACAGTGTGCAATGTACATGAAATGCATGGCATACTAGTAGTGCCAGGGACATAAAAGAATACGGATATTTTTCTGGATCATTTGAACATCATTACTTTGCATGGGATGAAACATGTTTCCGAAGGAATTAGGAGTTCTTATTCCCCAGGACAGGAGTGTGTAAGAAAGCTATATTGTAATTGTCCCATTAATGGGCTTCTTTAATGTGCCTTTGAAGCCCTTTGTGTTTAATCTGTCAAAATGAGTACAGGATAGATGATGGACAATTGTTCTGATCTAGTTTGGCAGTATTTATGTTCTGGGTTTTTACATATTTAAGGGCCATTTAGCAGTGAACCTGGAACACTCTGGGATTTCTCAGATGTACGGGAGACTCATCCTTAGCCTGAAGCCTAAGCACAAAGATGTTTTGGAGAGGGAGTGGCTAGCAGCAGAAATTAAAGAATTGGGGGAGATATGGGGAAAGTGCATGACATCTTTGACATTTCCTTCCTTCTTCAGTCCTGTAGCAGTGACTCTGGACAAGGCTTTGCAAGGCAATCTGTCAAATGATGAATGAAATAAATAAAACTTTGAGTGTGTACTTCTGATGACATTTCATAGCACAAGTCTTCTTTTGAGAGAGCACGTCAAAACTGATGGAGTACAAAGAGAATACAGGAGATGGAAGAGTGAAGGAGATTTGCTCTGCATAAGAACAGAAATAATGGAAATGCAGGCCCTGCAAAGGGATATGAAATTCCCAATACATGATTTATGTTAGAAATCTGTGTCCTAAATTACTTGGTGATACTTTGCAGTGGGTTACTATTTTCAGATGACTAGAAGAACAACCTCTGGGACATCGGGACTCTCTCTGGGAATATTAAAACAACTGTACTGGGTCAAGAAAGGAATCCAGTATCTTTTCTCTAGTAGCAGTCACAGCACATGCTAAGCCAGAGTACAGGAGTGACAAACAAATAAGGAGAGTTTCCCTGTAGACATCCCCAGTTTTCAGTACTTTGTGACTCAGGGATTGTGTTTAGTAACCCTTAAAAGAGTTTTCTCCCATTTGCTCGTCTAACCACTTTGTGAACTCATGGAAGACTTTCAGTTTGTGTCTTCTATGATAAAGTCTCTGTTATGTGTTTAAACCTTCAGCTGCAAATTCTGTCATAAATCCTGGATTTGGTACTGGAAGACACAGTGAAAATTCATATTTCCCTGACATTTAACTGTACCCTGATTACACATCATTTCAAACCGCACCTCTTGTTCAGAACTCGTAATAGTAGTCTTTTCCAGAAAGTTGCTCTTATTTGGTTAGAAAAATTCAAATTTTCTTAACTGATATTAGTTGCTGCCAGTTTAATATTTACTTTTATAGTTGGATAAACCTAATCTTCTCGTATGGGGCTTTTGAGGTTGTGCCAATGAGTTGCCTTTGACTTTTTGTCCTCTTTTATTCACTTTATATTGTTATTTACTGAGTTTTGTTAACAAATGTTTATTGACTTCATTATGAATAAAGTCAGACCCAGGTCAGACACCTTGCAGAATAGCAAGTGATTTTAGAGGACTCTTTTGGGGCCAAAATTGAAGTTTCTGAAACGTGCCTTGTTTTCTTTGTATTTATCTTTAACCTTTTCAAGCACTCAGGCCTCTCAGCACATCTCCAGGTAGACACTCCAAATCAGCATGTATTGTGGAAAATCTTGATTTAGTTATTCTTCTAGCTAGCAGGGTCAGTGGAGAACTGTCTTGTTCACAGCAGTTAAGTGCTAACATTGTATGCAGGCTGAGAGCTGCAGAATTGCAGTTGTGTGTCAGGTCAGCTGTTCAGAGGACTGTCCTGTGTAGCAGCTGCTCTTGTAACTGTCATTGACTGTTCCTGAGACACTAAAAATATGTTCAAAAGTTTTTTAAACACAGAATTATGAACTTTCCCTTGAAGATGTATTTGTACTTTTTTGCAGCTTATATTTTTCCTTTGTGGATTTTGAATTCGTTATAAGCCCTTATTTTTACCCTTCTCTAGTAGTGGCTGCCGTACTAAAATCTCAGACCTGTAAAAAGAAGCAAGAAAACATGTTCTTTATATAACTGCATTAATCTGAGAAGTCACACCAGGATATATTAGGTCATTTGCCAAGTAAGATTCATAACAGAAGTTTGACCTCATGCAAAAGGAGTAAGAAATACGTAACGTTACAGTGAATCATGCTATGGTGCAATTTTTTCTGGGGTGGGTCATGGGGACACACAGCCAAGCTGCATGCAGTTCCAGGAGTGAAGAGATGAGTATATTCACCTGCAGCATGAATTTAAGTGCAATACAATTATCCAAGTCAGAATTCTGTCCCTTTTGCAATGGCTCATATTGGCATTCACCACCACCATAGTATGTGAGCATCTTCAAGGAAGGCACGTTCCATAAAGTTCTGTGAGGAATATTAACACTGCTATCTTCTCTGCCTAGTAGCATAGGCTGTTTGTGTTCTGCTTTTCTTCATTTCAATTCTTCTAGCATACGGAAGAGTGGGAGTGGTATCTGGCTTGGCTTTATGGAAGGAAACTGGGTAGAGAGGTTCACTCCTTTGTGACTCTGGATGTTTCTAAATGGTCCGGCAATGAATTTTACAATCTGATTAAGCTCCACAAAGTCTGTGTTTCCTGTTGCACATACACCAAAGCCATCTGCTATCCGGAAGCACTGAGTGAGGCTATAATGGGCATCATGGCTTCATAACCAGGTTAGCGAAGCATAATTCTACGGAGAGCTTTCGAAAATCTTCAGGGTGGCAACCAGTAACTAGACCTTGCTATCTTATGGGACTGATACAAAGAGCAGTGGATGACACTTCTCAGAAAATAATCATGGTGAGATGGCATCTGCTACTTTGTGAAGTGACTGGAGTTTTCTTAGAACACTATTTCATTCCTACCCGAGGAATGGGCAGAGGGGAACCTGATAAGGTTCAACAAAGGCAAATGCAGGGTCCTCCACCTGGGCAGGAACAACCCCATGCATCAGTACAGGGTCAGGGTGGACCTGCTGGAGAGCAGCTCTGTGGAGAGGGACCTGGGTGTCCTGGTGGATGACAGGTTGACCATGAGCCAGCAGTGTGCCCTGGCTGCCAAGAAAGCCAATGGGATCCTGGGATGCATTAGGAGGAGTGTGGGCAGCAGGTCGAGGGAGGTTCTCCTTCCTCTCTACACTGCCCTAGTGAGGCCTCATCTGGAGTACTGTGTCCAGTTCTGGGCTCCCCACTTCAAGAAAGATGAAGAGCTACTGGAGAGAGTCCAGCGGAGGGCTACGAAGATAATGAGGGGACTGGAGCATCTCTCCTACAAGGAGAGGCTGAGGGATCTGGGCTTGTTCAGCCTGAAGAAGAGAAGGCTGAGAGGGGACCCAATATATACTTACAAATATCTGAAGGGTGGGTGTCAGGAGGATGGGGCCAAGCTCTTTTCAGTAGTGCCCAGTGGCAGGGCAAGGGGCAATGGGCACAAACTGAAGCAGAGGAAGTTCCGTCTGAACATGAGGAAGAACTTCTTCACTCTTGAGGGTGACGGAGCCCTGGCACAGGCTGCCCAGAGAGGTTGTGGATTCTCCTTCTCTGGAGATATTCAAGACCCGCCTGGACAAGGTCCTGTGCAGCCTGCTCTGGGTGACCCTGCTTAGTCAGGGGGGTTGGACTAGATGACCCACTGAGGTGCCTTCAAACCCCTACCATTCTGTGATTCTGTGTGATTCTGAGGGAATTTGGCCAAAACAGGAGTTTTTATTTCATCTCTTGCTGTTGACATTTGCAATCTTGCATCTTTTGCAAAAATGCTTGCCATCATCTTTTGACGGAATAAGTTTTCTCTCTCTCTTTACTTTTTTTTTTAAATCAACAGCCAAATGTATCTGGGGAATTTAGATTAAACATTCACTTTAACTAAACCTGTGTCATAGTTTAATCCAGCAGCCAGCAACTAAGCACTAGAGAGCTGCTCACTTGCCCCTCCCCTTCGCCCTCAAAAGAATGGGGAGGAGAAATGGGCAAAAGGCGAAACTCGTGGGTTGAGATAAAGACAGTTTAATAAGACAACAAAGTAAATAATAATACTAATAATAGTAATAATTATAATAATAATGATAATAATGACTATGCAAAACAAACTATGTACAATACATTTTTTCTCACCATCCGATGACCGATCCACAGTCAGTCCCTAAGCAGCAATCATGGAAGGCCAAACTCACGAATTTTTGAGAATTTTGCAGAACTCCCGACAAAAACGGACGTCCTGGAAAAGTTCAAACTCCCAAACAAGAGAGGATTCAAATTCACAGAAAACAGGAAGAGCAGTTAGCCCCCTGCCTCCCCAGCCAACCCCCATTCCTAAACTGAGCACGGTGTTTATGGTATGGAGTATTTCCAATAGCCAACTCGGCTGTTTGTCTGGCTGTGCTCCCTTCCAGCTTCTGCACACCTGCTCATTAGCTGGATATGAGAAACTGGGAAAAAGTCCTTTATTTCATAGCAACAAATGAAAACACCAGTGTTACCAACATTTTTCTCGTACTAAATCCAGGATGGAGAAGGTACTGGGAGGAAGATTAATTATGTCCCAGCTGAAACGAGGACAACCAGTACTGTTTCAAGAAATGTCAGTGCAGTTTTACACTTTTCTTTTTTTGCTTTGTTCTGATGTCCAAGTGCTTACTCTCTCTGTCTCTTGAGGATCAGAAACAAAGCCATAAAACCAAGAGCAGTTGACTGGAAATCCGATATGTTAGATAACAGACCATAAGGGAGCAGAGCTATCGTCAGTCCATCATGCTGATGACCATCTGATGAAATTCACAGTATGATAAGATTAATTTCTTACTAAGTGAGGGTCAGTGAGTGAACATCAACAGCTAAGAGTTTGTTTGTCTAGGGCACTGATTAGTGAATGTTTTCAATTGTCTTAAATATCATCCCTTTTGAAGCAGTCACAGTTAGTAATTTATTTAGGACACAAAACCTCTAACATAAATGAGCATTAATCTTGGAAGAAAACTAACAGAGACAACAGCTCTGTGCCATTTCTTTTGTTTGTATAATTAATGTTCAACATTAAGTGTTCACTCAGCTGATACATGTGTGGTACCAGCAAAGTAAATTCATTCAAATGCAAACAGTTCCTCTTGTATTGTTTTTGGAACTATACGGTACATTTGTTCAGCTCCCTGGTAATACTTTAAAAGCTAATTACTTTGAAAAGTAAACAACTATGCAAATATGCGCCAGCAAGTGCCAATTGGTTGGTTTTGAGGTTTTAGGTTGAAAGAGTTCAAGAAGAGAAAGCCATGAGTTTGCTGAATTATTGTCAGTGCTGTATTTTCTATTTTCTGTTGTAGCTCTCTGCAGCAGTTTTTTCTGTTGTCAGTCTCTACAATACTTTCTTTATCCAAGCTAGTTTAAAAAGAATTGGAACCAATGCTTCAAGATTGCGCAAATTTTCAGCTGAAACAAGTCAACGAAATAGTGATAGTGGGGAGGAGACCACAAATGCCCAGGAGATTTGATTTGTTTGGAAAGCAGCAAGCAGTGCAATATTTATGCACAAATTGAATAGACCTCACAGATAGCTTGCCTACATTGGCTGGGGGTGATAGGATTTTGATTGCTGCAATGAAAACATGAATGAACAAAGCAGGGAAGGAGAATAGGAAATTTGGGGCAGCTGTGTCCCCTTGTGCTGCTTCTTAGCCTAGCTTTCTCTTGTGCTGTGCACTGGGCTGAAAAGTCTTGGGATTAAGGATTCCCTCCCTGACTCGGCCTCTGCTGCAGCTCAGGACCAGGAGCTCAGGAACTCAAATGTTACAAGCCCGTGTGCTTTCTGCTCCTGGCCCTCTACACTGACACCATTATCTTAGATATAAATGGGAAGGTACAGAAATTTGCACTTCATTAATTGCTAGTTATACCAAACATATTAGTATTCAACTGCGCTGGGGAAACATCAGTTCCCAAGTGCTCTCACCAGTCTTGCCTGGGTGGAAGAGACCATGAGCTCATCTTTCCTCCCTGCAGAACGTCATCAGGTGGAAGGGAACCACAGTTGTTCCTAGAGGCCCCACTTGGTGGTACTCCATGAGGCTTTTCCCCAAACAAAACCAGTGAGCATGAGGACAAAGTTTAAGCCTTCCAGATCTATCCAGAACCTTAGATTTTCCAATGATAAAACTATACGTAGAACACTTAAATACAGACCAGCCAATGTGTCCAGTAGCTTCTCAAAGGCAGATAATAGTAGTAATTCATGACGTTCGTAGAAGGAAGCTCCCGATTCATGTGTTTAAGGGAGCAGTCAGATTATTAAATCCCTCACTCAAAACCTGTGCCCAGCAGCCTCAGCATCTTCTGACATGACAGTTATTTAGGACCTGGTGCTATCTCACTGAACTAGAAAATTTCTCAGAAGACCATCTCCTGGTCTGAGACAGTCCTGCCATTAGATTTCTGTTCCAGTACGATTAATTCACTAATCTGCCTCTCAGTGTGATCATGTGCTTGCATATCAATCCCTCAGAATGGTTTTAAGTCTAAAAATCTGGTTCTGGTATGGCTGAATATTGTTTATTGATGTAAAAAGTAGTATCAGATCCTGAAAGTATTGACATACATATTCAGATATTGAAGGGGTGATTTGTCCCACAGAGAGAATTATGCTTTCTAAATAAGAGAAGGGCTACAATGTATGAGACTGTGAGAAGGTGACTGCAATATCAAAGGAGGAAATGGACTAAATGAACTTTCTAATTATTTCAGTAGCTTACCTGCTTGATAGAGTGTGTAAATTATTGTAATTAATTTAGATGAAAATTGTGTAAGCGAAAGTATTTTTCTAGAGACACTGATTTGTCAGAAAAAGAACTTTTTAGATGTCTTCTGTGGATTTCTTTTTCTGGTGATTGAAATAAGACCCACGTCCTAAAGCTATTATTGTAGCAACATGGATTTTCTGGCTGCATTACTTGTTCACAGATGGTTAGCCTTTGACATGGCAATGAGATTGTTCACTTCTGCAAGATGTTAGCACAGATCAATAAGAAAACTGTCTTACAGAAAGTACACCTGTTTGTCAACCAAGCCTGCCTTAAAGGTATTTCTGATACTACATTTTTGTTTGTTCAGTGGAAAGCCAGTAGTTTCCCTGGCTGCCAGGTTAAATTCCCCCTTTGTTAGAATGCAGTGGTAGTGGTAAGGAGGAGACTCACTTTGGAGGAAGATGGAAACCCACATCTTTGCAGTGCTGGATATCTTAGCAGGTTGGGCTTAAAACTCTGTTCTCCTTACTCCATTTTGGGTTGTAGAGGTATTGCAAGTGCTAGTTTAGTTTTCTGCCAAGCAAGAAATGTCTTTCATCTTTCAAGTTTTAAAATAAATATTTGGTGACTGCTCTATCCAGGTTGTGGCTTATAGGAAACAGAGCCTCTGCACATTTACTAGTGATATTAAAATAAGTGTTAGGATGTATGTCACTGAAGTCCATGTTTCATAATAAAAAGCATCAGAAAAATTTGAAGGCCCAGGAAATAATGTGAGTGGAACTAGAAAAATGCAAACTAATATATCTGAGGAAAAGAAGTATTCAAGTATTAATGCTGGAAAATTGCTAGCTGCTACAGTGGGGAAGAAAAAAATAGGAGAGTGACTGCATTTTCTCAAAAAGCAGGAGGTAATAGTCTCTTTCCTTGTTGAGAACACTGCTGGAAAGCACAGAGCGCCATTTCAATTAGATATGGCATTCCTCTTCCACTCTCAGACTGTTGGCTAGATTTTCTATTACATAGCATCTGTCTCTGTTTCTATCTATCCCCTGGTTTTCGTTCCTTGTCTATCTCCATAGTGCCCACATGCCTAGGCAGTAACAGATAAATGCCTATGTATCTCGTGGTTTATACACTGATGCTCAAATATTTTTGAGACTTGATTAACTTGTGTTTGTTGTCTGTGTTTTAGTTAACAGTACTGAAGAGCAGACCAGAGACAAATGCTGGGCTGGGAAAACGGCAGATTTTCTCTCTTAAATGGAGATAATATTACTCATCATCTTAAGAGCACAGAATTTTTATCACTGTTAATAATAATGTTATCATTATATAGTCGAATCTTAAAAACATCAGTATCAGTGATGTCAATGATGCAGAGAAGAGCTGTAGACATAATTAAGGTGATGGAGGCAGACTTATGAAGAAAGATGAAGAGAAGGAGCAAATGCACAGCTTGGCTAAGTGGTGATAATGATGATGGAGGATGTGATGACCATCTAAACCATATCTGACATCTGTAAACATAGAATAGGGAATAGTTGTGTTCAGTTGGTCATAGCATTACAATTAGGGTTAATGAGGAAAACTGAGCAAAAGAAAACACAGAGCATTTTTTTGCTTTTCAGCCCAATGGTAGATCACATTAAATGCTGGAATGGTACCTTCAAAAGATCCCCTGTTGCACTAGCAGAAGCCCAATTGCTTAAATAATGAGAAAATAAATGGAGCAAGATGCTCATGAGTGTGCAGAGGGAAACATTTTGATACTGGGAAAGGACTGGGCAAGATGACCCCTTCTGCTTCTGATTTCCAGCACTATTAGAAAGAGTTGGCAGAGATGGCCTGTTTCTAGTTTGCAGGCACTTCTCATTTTTTTTATTTGTAATGAGAGCCCAGTTTATATCCAGAATTATCCAACTTTCAAGACTGGAAATTCATGTAGCTGAACTGAAGGCTCAGAGCATTAGGGCAGTTTCTCTGGTGGGACTCATCCGAAGCCGCACACCCTGGATTCACTTGAACCCTGTGGGGTGGCAGTTAAACCCTATCTATCTGAAGCAGAGTATTTGGGGTTGAATTAAATAATGTTTTTCCAACTAGCTCAAAAGAGGACAAAGCTGGACACACATCAGGGATTCGAATTGAGGGAAGGAGAACCATTTGTGTGCAGTGCGGCAGTTGGCACAGCAGCTGCAGCACATTAGACCAGCTGCTTTTCCTTAGGAAGTTGCAGTACATGCATAAGGCCACGTGCTTTTTTGGGGGCGGGTTGGGGTTTTTTTTGCATGATTGCCTTGAAAATATATGGTTTGATTTATTTTGGACTAAATATTGAATTTTTTTAAATGTAAAATGGCAGCTTCATGATCATAAGAGACATAGTTCAAGTAATTTCCTATTTCCTTCTCTGTCTAAACTTCGGCTTTCAAGATACTTTCCCTTTTCTGATAAGGATATGGATATGGCATGAGGTTTCTTGGCAGTAGTAATATATATAGGAAAGAAACTGGAAATCATTAGCTAAAAGTAGTTGAGTTATACGAATTATAACCCCCTCCCAAGACATATGTATTTTATCGTGAATTGAAATTTATTGATGTTTGTCAATGAAGTGTAAATGTTTTTCACCAAAAAGGTTTTAGTAAAAAAAAAAAATCTGTTTAGAATGTAACTTTTAATTTAAAAAGCTGATGCTAAATTCCCAGAGATAGTATTTGGATGAGTACTGATCATTACCAAGGGTAAACAGGAAAGAGAAAAATAAAAGCATTTCTGCCTGACCTCTTTGGTTCTGCTAACTGCAGAGCTTCCTGCACACTGCTACTGTTTAATAAAAGATAAATTAGTATGAATTTCAAGCCAATGCTGTAATGTAACACACATTGCTTTCAAAGTAGGAAATTATTTGCTCACTAGACTTCATGTATTTCCACTCAAGTATGCAGCCCTTTTTATTCACATTATAAGGGAACAGAGTGAACTGAATTGCACATGTATTCAAAGAAGCAGTACAAGTCTGAACAGAAGCCAGATGATCAATTATTAGGAGGTAGTGCTGCATTGTGTTGTTCACCAGAAGCTTCAAGAGAGATGAGAAAGAAATTGTCAAAGAGAGAAACATTCAATGCAGTTACAATAAAGGTAAAAATAGAGAGAGAGAAGGGAACCAGAATAAATCATGGTTAGAATTGTATGCTGAGAACTGGAGTGGAAAGACAGAGCAAATCAAGGTGACAGGAAATAAAATATCGCTCATCAACAGAAACAAGGAGGAGAGAGACATCAAAACATGGAGACTGATGCGAAAAAGGCAGCTCAGGATAGTGACTGTGGGAAAATGTAGGGGAAAGGAACTCTTGTGAATGTTTGAAGTAGTTCGGAAAAAGGGAAAATCAGTCAGACTTGTTTTGTTTGAGGTGAATCACACTGATATGAAACAAAAAGAATAAAATAAGAGGAATTAAAAGTTACGATGAAATAAAATATTGCCATTGTCCTCTCCCTTAAGATTTTGGTGAGGAGGAGGCAACCACCCTTCCGCTAAGGCTTCCCCTAGAAGTGGCCGCAATGAAGAGTTAAATTTTGAGAACAGTAAGGTCTGAATCCCACATCATCCTCTGCTTCGCGCTCTCTTCCTCAGTTGTAGTTTGGTCTTGACCAGTAGTGAAAGAGCTTAATCATGCTTAGGTCTGGATGAAATAGATTTTTTTGAAAGAGAATTTATTTAAGTCATTAATTTATAACCACAGTATAGTAGTCTGAAAATTAAAATATTGCTGTTCAAATATCCAGTCTGTAACATTTACTGAAGTGTTTGACTGTGTTTGAAGCTAAATAAAGTTCAGTAATGAGTGTGCTATAAATTCCTTAGGCTGGAGACTACCAGGTTCTTCTGCTACGGATAATATATGCAGTGTAAAATGCTTTCTATGCAAAAATGACTGATTGCTTCTGTTCCTTCAGTTTCATCCTCTGTCCTTCTCTACCATTGTACTGTCAGTTCCTGGCAAAGGTATCATTTCCTACTCAAATGTAGACTAGAATCTCTACTGGTGATCACAGTGTGAATGACTCTAGGAATATATGGGGTGGGATAATGTGCACACTTGTCCAGTGAAAAATGGTTGAGAAATATTTGCTTGACATTGCTTAGCTGCAGCAGAGGATAGAATTTACTGCTGCTTCTCATGGCACGCAGCACCTGTATAGTGACATTTTCATTACATATGCTGTAACTTATGGTGCTTTGTTTTGCTTCTCATGGGTTTTGTAACACGTGGTCAACCCCATTGACGAGAATGTTACTGCCACTATAGTAAGACAATTCATCTGTAAGAGATCCCATTCAAAAGATCTTCACTTTGATCCCACCCTACATCTCAGGTTTATACATTGGCCAAATTCGTTTAGTCCCGTTCCTCCTTGTTATTTTATTTATTGCTGTTCTTTGAAAGATTAATGTGGCTTCTTCACTGGGCATAATTCTCTACATCGTTCTGCCTGTAGTATCTCTGCAATCCTAACTCTTCATCACTGTACGTTCTTTATGGATCACATTACTTTCGCCACCCCTTATCTAACTACTTCATAAAAACCACCTCACACATTTATAAAGCATGACAAAAGCATTACCATAAACTATGTTACTCTGCTCAGTAAACACACTGTAGTATCTCCATAGGCTGATCACCTTAGTGGATAAAATTATCTGGGGATGAATTTATCTTCAGCAATCATATCAAAAGACAAACTGTATGGAACAGCATTGTTCTACTTTTCCATCATTTTGTCTCGACTGAAAGCCTGGATTTTGAAGTTGGTTATTGCTGATCTTCTTTGTAATCAGTAGATTTATTTATGAATATTAAAAAGAAATCCTACAAGTGAACCTAGGGAACTACAGGTCGGTCAGCCTCACATCCATCCCGGGAAAGGTGATGGAGCAACTCATCCTGGAGGTCATCATCAAGCAAGTGGAGGAAAAGAAGGTTATAAGGAGTAGTCAGCATGGATTCACCAAGGGGAAATCATGCTTGACCAATCTGATAGCTTTCTACGATGGCATGACCGGCTGGGTAGATGAGGGGAGAGCCGTGGATGTTGTCTACCTCAGCTTCAGCAAGGCTTTTGACACTGTCTCTCATCACATCCTCCTAGGATGCGTGGACTGGATGAGTGGTTGGTGAGGTGGATTGAGAACTGGCTGAATGGCAGAACTCAGAGGGTTGCCATCAGCGGGGCTGAGTCTAGTTGCAGGCCGGTAACTAGTGGTGTCCCCCAGGGGTCAGTACTGGGCCCAGTCTTTTTTAACTTCTTGATCAATGACCTGAATGAAGAATTAGAGTGTACCCTCAGCAAGTTTGCTGATGACACAGAACTGGGAGGCGTGGTGGATAGATACACTAGCAGGCTGTGCTGCCATTCAGCATGACCTGGACAGGCTGGAAAGTTGGGCAGAGAGGAACCTGATGAGGTTCAACAAGGGCAAGTGCAGGGTCCTGCACCTGGGGAGGAACAACCCCATGCACCAGTACAGGGTTGGGGCTGACCTGCTGGAGAGCAGCTCTATGGAGAGGGACCTGGGTGTCCTGGTGGATGACAGGTTGACCATGAGCCAGCAGTGTGCCCTGGCTGCCAAGAAGGCCAATGGGATCCTGGGATGCATTAGGAGGAGTGTGGCCAGCAGGTCGAGGGAGGTTCTCTTTCCCCTCTACTCTGCCCTAGTGAGGCCCCATCTGGAGTACTGTGTCCAGTTCTGGGCTCCCCACTTCAAGAAAGATGAGGAGCTGCTGGACAGCGTACAGCAGAGGGCTACGAGGATGATAAGGGGACTGGAGCATCTCTCCTACGAGGAGAGGCTGAGGGAGCTGGGCTTGTTTAGCCTGAAGAAGAGAAGGCTGCGAGGGGACCTTATAAATGCTTATAAGTATCTGAAGGGTGGGTGTCAAGAGGACGGGGCCAGACTCTTTTCAGTGGTGCCCAGTGGCAGGGCAAGGGGCAATGGGCACAGACTGAAGCAGAGGAAGTTCCGTCTGAACATGAGGAAGAACTTCTTCCCTCTGAGGGTGACAGAGCACTGGAACAGGTTGCCCAAGGAGGTTGTGGAGTCTCCTTCTCTGGAGATATTCAAGACCCGCCTGGACAAGGTCCTGTGCAGCCTGCTCTGGGTGACCCTGCTTCGGAAGGAGGGTTGGACTAGATGACCCACAGAGGTCCTTTCCAACCCCTCCCATTCTGTGATTCTGTGAGGTGTGAGAATTTCATGTATCATATGAAACTATAAAGAATATGCCTATGAGTGTAATAAGAAATTTTGGGTCTCTTTTGAGGTTGAGGGGAAAAGTAATAAAGTTTCTCAGTTTGGAAAGTAGTCTGAAGATAAAGGCATTTAATAAAAGAATTAGGCAGTTTTAGAGATCTGGTAACGTCCAGGTGCTCAGGGATAGCCTGTTGGGCAAGAGTGAGAGTCTGGCAGGACCAAACAGTGCTCACATGGTTGACACAGAATAATTTCTAAATCCTTTCTTAGTAACTACTTCTCATGCACACTTCTATATTAATTTCTTATCAGCAGCTGTGCCTAAATCACAGATTTCTTGTCGGCCTAATTATTCCATCTGAAAAGAGAGTTATCCTGTCTTCCTTTCATTATGTGCCTTTTCTAAGACTCATTTAACTTAACATCCATTCTTTGGATGCCTTTTGCTGGCAGCAGTTAGAAGAACAGTATTCTGAGACCCCAAGAACAATATTCTGTGGTTCACCCAAATTTTGTTGTTATGATATTTTCAGCCCTAATTCCACTTTGGATTTTCACTGTGCTCTGGCAAGGAACTGGAAACGCCAATATTGGAAATGTTCATTTCTGTTCAGCAGCAGAAATGTTCATTTCTCCACAGCTTTGTTACCTAGAAAATTTGTTCTGAGGAAGAACTGTGCATCTGCAAAGCAATGATCAGAATAGCATAGTAGGTCTTTTTAATCTCTAGTTTTATACTGCTGCATGCAGTTTAAGTTATAGGAGGAGCACTGCTTCAGTGCAGGCATATTACATTTATTTCACTCAAACTGGTTTTTTTATCCTCTCTGACAAATCAGGTATTAAATTTTCCAAACCACCCAAGTGACTAAGGGCAAGATTTTTTTAAAGATACGTCCAGATTTTATCCTCAGCCTTACTAGGCCTACATCATTTAGGCCAAGAAATCCTATCTACAAGTGATATAGACTTTCAGGAGTGTCATATCTCACTGAAAGTCAATGAAATTTCGAGTCATAATGTCTATTACTTTTTGATATGGAACTTAAACTATTTCTCAAAAATAACGTTCTCTTTCTGTATTTTCAAAGTCCTACCTCTTCATATACATCTCTTAATGGCATTCTGGAGCTGTAAATCTCACCACAATTTCTAATTTCTAACCTCTATTTATCAAAGTTTCTGTAAGTTAATGTCCCTTTGAAGTAAAAAAAAATCTCATTAAACAGCTGAAGATCCCCACTAAGAGAACACTGGATTCTTGGCTGCCTCGCGGGTTACATATCTGCTTTTTTGTAGTCCATCAATACGAGAGTGCTAATAGTACCTATTACAATTCACTTTCAATGCTCCCTGTGACAAAAAAGCAATCAAACGTATGGGGTATGTGTATGGTCCTCTGCAGGCAGCTCTGCCTGATTGCTTTTGCTCTGCTGTCTGTCAGGGACAGCACACACACGCGATAGGTGGGATTTTCTCATAAACTCTCTCATTTTTGCATATGTGTATACTGTACACGTACGTGCAACATCATAATTAAAACCACCCAGAACTCTGCTTCAATAACAGCTAGAAGCAAATTCCTCATCAGCATTCCTCTCCAGCCACTCTTGCCCTGTTGTCCCCCTGCATACTTCAGCCGATGCTGCCATTTGAGATGCAGTGTGCCAGAGGCAGTAGCTGCTAGAAGACTTGTTTTTCTGGATACCATTTTTTCCTTTGATTCATCTTTAAGTGATTTTTTTTTTAAATATGCATAAGAATAAGGTCCTGTGCAAATTTCTCAGGAGATCAATTTGCAAGGCTTTTTAGTAGTAAGACCTGTTCTCTAGTGTGTATATTGGTTTGATATGGAAATCCATAAGCCTGCCCTAGATCCACCCACATCTGATACCTTGGTGTGCTCTGGGTTTTCTTTGTGAATTTAAGAGTAGAATCTGTACCATTTCTCCTTTACAAAAAATACTTCTTTTTAATTTCTGTGAAGAAACCAGTTCTTGATGATCAGAATCTACTCTGGGTGTAAGTCTAAGAATCTGTAAATCTCTTGGATAAAAAGCCTCCTGTGACTGATGGCAGAGAGCATTAGCAGAAAATTGTAAAAGACTACAAATCCATGTACTAATTAGAGCTTTGCATATCCCTGCTTCCCCTATTATACTGAATGGGAAAGAAAATACAAATTAAAAAAAAAAAAAAAGAATTAAAACTCAAACGCAATGTTAACAGTCTGCTGAACAAAGTATTTTACAGATATTATTTTCCTCTAGAAATTCTTTTGTTATGGATTTTTGTAGAAAAGTTTGATTTCATGGAAATGGCCTTTTCTGCATAAACTACTGTTAGAAAATCAGCTTATAGCACCGTAAATAACCTGAGATGCCTGTGCTGCATGCACATTGCCCCTCTTAGCTTATGAATTCTGACTCCAGAATCTGTCAAATCTTTGGCTTAGTATGAAACTGATTTCCATCTGAACCTGATCTGTTTTGTCCAACAGTTCTTCTCCAGATTCTGACCACGTGTGCAACGGGTCAATAAGAACCAAGACAATAACATTTCTGGTCTGACTAGAAATAGAGTCATTATATATCAGTGATACAGGAATCGGGGCCTGAACGAACGGGAATGTCGCACCACCCACCAGGAAAGAGTCCCACAGTCTCCCGGCTGAGCTGTGAGCTCCACGAGCACTCTTTTACATGACCTAGACGTGGGAAAAAGCTTCAATAGTAATTTGAAATGAACTGCAAGATGCAAATCCAACAGAAACCAAATTTTGCTAGCCATACTCCTCATGGAACTACTTGTTCTGGTCTTTTGTAAACAAATAGCATTTGCTTTAGAGGAGGTACCTTGTGTCTCCAGAACCCCTTCCTAGCAACAACATTCGAGAAAATAATATCCCAACCTAAAACTTAATGACCCACAGCGGGAATCGCTTACGTTACTGCAGTTGCATAGAGCCTTCCCAAACTGCAAATAATATCTATCCCACATAATGAGCAATGAAAATACTGAATATTAATGAAAATATAAATATAAATTTAGGAAACAGACCACTGCAACCTATTCTGATCCACTGGGCAAAAAAAAAAAAATCCAGCATATAACTAGGAGGCTTGTGGAGCATGTGCAGTGCATTACAAATTCCCATAGTTATTGTAATTCCATATATAATGGGTAGTCCATGAATCTATTTGTATCGATTATCATAATGGAGAAGAATTAGCTACAGCTTAATGCTGACTTTTTATACTTGGGTTCATTTTTTGATGGTATCTTTGTGCTACTTAACGTTCATGGGCCAAATTCAGCTATTTTGTAACTTCGTTGGAACTGATGGCACTCGGGCAGCTGAGGTGCAGTTAGCCTCGATCTTACAAAAAGAGTAAAAACCCTCAGCCCTGTCTGATTGCTCTGCAACTGTTGTCACTCTCTATGGACACAAATGCAGACTCTGTGTGCAGAAATGCATCCCGTAAGCTTGATCCTTTTTCTTCTGGAGCAGATACTGCATGTCAGTGGATTATATGTAAAAAAGTTGGAGGGTAATTGCACCGAAGCTATGAGGCGTCTTTTATTTGTTCACTTATGAAGTGGCTTGTGCAGTAGCATGGGACTTTGTTTTTCCATCTGTTACATATTCCAATTAGAAGCAAAAATGTTGTTTTGTAAGTAACATAGTAGTGGCTTATTATTTATTAAAGTAAAGAAAAGTATAGTATTTTCCCCTGAGCTCAGTGTAGTCTGTAGTTCTGGCACATTAGCTGGCATAAACATTTTGATTAGAGCTTATGAATGTATTAATTACACCTGGGAAGTTTCCAAAGCTTATTCAAACTGCAAACCCTTCAGACTGCAGCCCCCAAATCTGAATCCTTTTTAGCAAATGTAAGAATGGCTATCACAGCATTGCCTTTTCTTTCTCTAGGATGTTTGTATAAAGATGTAAGGTGGCAAGGATGCAAATTTTTTAACCTATTAGTTTCTGTAGGCACTTTTTCTGAAAGTCTTCAAGTGTCCGATGAATTTTTTTACTGTCGTGTTGTTAAACATTTCCTTGAAATCTAAAGAACTTCAACTCTGTTTAAAGTTTTCTGTGATCTCTTAGGTTTAGCAATATCTGCAGTACTTAAGCATTTATCAGAATAACGTCACTGGGTATATGACCCCAAACAGGATGACAACACTGGAACATAGACTGTCTAGATGAGGCTTTATAAATACACAGAGCTAGGAAAACCGGGGATGCTTCTCATGAACTCTCTGGAAACGTGGATAGAATTGGTCCATATGATTTCCTTTGCTCATATTCCCGTGGTGAGTTGCTTATGATTTACCAGAGGGCAGGATTCGATCAGAAAAGCCTATGAAGTTGCTTGGGTATCACTATTTTTTTGCAAGTAACATGAATAAGTTCTTACAACAACCTTCAACTGGATTAGGTTGCATCGTGCATTGACAATGAGGTAGAAGCAAATGTAACAGAGAATCTGAATTCTAAAATCACCGGGTATATGACCCCCAAAAGAAAGGCGTATCTTATCTATCAACCGTCTGTGCCTCCGCCAAACAACCCAAGGAGTCTCACTGATCCGGTGCTTTGCTCATGCATTCATGCACACGTGCATTCATTATGGCTGACCTGCCCTAGGAAGGTCCATTAAGTGGAACTCATTTCAAGCACAGATGGTCCTGAATAGCTTAATGTCTGCCTGGTGGCCAGAATAAGTGAATTCTTGATGGCCTTAGACTTCTGATCACATACATGCAGCCAAGGAGGGAATGAAAACAGGTTTATCATTTTGATAAACAACCCCTCTCATTGCTGCAGGATGCTCCATGTAACTCAGCAGAGTCAAATACTATTAAATTGTCATCACTGTCAAAGAGAGAACGTATAAGTTTTGCTACCTGAGTCATAGTTAATGACTTCCACAATGTATAACACAAATCAGTACTGCTGTTTGCCTTTTTTATGTTTGTTTACTGGTAAGTTTAGTCTTGGCTAGAATACAGAAGCGAGTTATAATTTTGAAGTGCAAAATATGCTTTTATTATTACCTCTCAGCTAGAGAAATAAAAAACAGAGATGACTAGAAGATGGCTTTTTGGCTTCTGCCAGGCGTGTACTCAGACCCTATAGATGATTAGATATTTTAAATCACAGCCACATACAGTAGGTTCATGCTTATGATAAAATATTTCACTCTGCGGTGTGTAAACTCAGGGTGGCTTTATAGTAGAAATAAAAATGAACGTGTTTTCAGGAGTTTAGTGTCCTCCACTAGAATTAAACCATTTGCAGGAGTAACAAACAGTTGTCCCTGTTTTACAGTAAGAATGATGGATAATTTCTGCAGTTTCATATCTTAAGCCTATGCAGAAGAAAGATTCCAGAAGGCTAGGAAATATGAGCAGAGTCGTAACACCACAAATAGTTGCAATCTTCAGCAGCCCAGAATCCTTCCCAGCAGCCAGTTCTCTTGCTTTGATAGGCATGACACTTCCTTCATGCAAAGTTCAGGGCATCCTGTTGAACTGAGCACTCGGAAAGGATTAACTGTTCTTACTATCAAGTCCTGCTAGTGTTTGCTGTGAAAAGGATGTAAGTCATGTTAGGACATTTTCATTCATCTCCAAAGCTTCTTGAGGAAAGAGCAAAGCTATTCCTGATTTGCAAATTCCTGTTCCATTTCTTTTTCTGGTTTTCTTGGGGCAGAAGGGAATTAAAAAAACACTAGCTATTTTTCTTGCCAGGTGGATAAAGCAACCACTTCATGAAATGTAACTGTCAACAAAACATTCAAAAGACACTTACTTAGAGGATTTTAGGACCCTTCCCTCTCCTTTTAAGATCAGTGGCAAATCCCCTATTGACTTCAATGAGTTGGATGCGGCTGTTATTGTAGAAATAAAGCCAGAGGCTACCTTAGCTCAATAGACCATAAAGTTCCAAAAAAAGACACGTCTGTTCTTTGTGACAAGGATTTAAACTTTTGCTGAACTCACAGCCTATCGGGTCAATAATTCACATTTGTTCAGGACTCCCAGCACTGTAACATATCTCCATGTCTTCCCATAATAGAAGAACCACTGAGAAAAAAAATCACTAGTTCAGGAGCAGAAGTCCTCAGATGTTGGTATTACAACACTTCTTGGTGCTCCCCTCCCCTCCCCGAAATAGAAAGTTGAAAATAAAAAAATAAAATCACAGAATAGAAAGGTACTTCACATATATATATCTGAACAAGTTAAATTTTTTTTCAGTGGAAACTGAGGATTGATTCATGTTCCTCTGCACGCTCTAACTTGTTTCCTCATTTATACAGCTGGAATGGAGATCTAAGTTGAACGTGTGCCCCCCTCAATGTGTTTGTGGTACATATATTTCTGTGACTAATGTAATCAAGAGTGTGCTTTTTCAATGAGTTTTTTTCCTAGTCTCACTGTGTCCATTTGTATTTGTCTGGGTACTATTTCATATATGGCTTTTTAAAAGTCTAGTGTGTATATGCATGGTTGCTAGAGCATAGAACAGCAAAACACATTGCATTCAGTGCTGTCCAGTAGTCATTCATAGGCTAAACATGCTTGAATGGAAAAGTCTGACCCCACGTAACAAATTTTCCAGGAAAACCGGGTGTGTAACATGCATAAGGTTCTCCAAGTGAGATGGATTTTTTCTTCTGTGTCTGCACTTAAAAGGGTCTTTTTATTGTTGTTATTATTATTTGCATTACAGTTACAGTCCTTGCAGATAAAAGTTCCAATTAATGTACTTAACTGTCTGGTGGTAAAAAAAGTGTTTTTTCATTGCTTTTATAGTTTCATTATGTTTTGCCACTCCTAAACAACTATACACTTTGAGTTAAATTCTTTATTGCTGCAGCAACTTGAGCTTCCACATAACAATTAAAGGTGTTATAAAGCTTATCCACCACAACCTATTATTTGGAATAGATAACCAAATAAGCAAGACTATCTCATGTGGTTATTAGTGCTCATACAGCAAATTAATAGAGAAAATTAAACATTTAGCTTATTAATAGATATTTACCACACAATCTATGTAGTCCAAATTTAGAAATGCTGATTATTGCATACATTATCTTTATTGTTGAGGTTGCAGTCAATAAAATCACAAATCTTTCTTCTCTTAGGGCATGACCATAAGATGAATTAAGCCAATGAGAATCTTTTCATTGCTTTCAATATGATTTGGATGAGGGAACAGGGAGTTTATATGAAGAATTACTTTATAGAAAAATACAAGCATTTGGGCCCGAATTGGTTGTCACAATTCCTCTTACTCCTAAGAGACACTTAAAAGACTATTTGTCAGTTGATGGCTTTCTGAATTGTTGGGTTCTCTCTTCTGGGGCACCTATGGGCTTTCAAAAAGCTTGTGTCAGCAGGGCAAATGCACCTAATATGACATGAAGCAGCATTTCTCTCCAAATGAGTTAAATATTTACTGCAGATTTAGTCGTCTCATGCTTGCAAACTCATCAGTGCTTAAGCCCATGACCACGCAACCTAAACTCATTTTCCCTAATGGATGTTCATAGGCTTTCATCCCTGACTCACTCTGGAAGGTCAGTTGCTTGAAAATTTAATATTATAAAACATTTCCACACTTTGTGGAGCCCTTGTTTGTTAGTAGATTTTGTACCACTTAATACAGTGGGTACACCTTATGGCACACGACCATATGACCTTAGCAGCAGATAGTCGAGGGAGATTCCTCCCTGCTCGTCTACCCCAGTTCTTCACTACAGAAATACCACAGCTGTAGAATCACCAGGTAACAGGACTCACTCCTATGCATGGAGAAGCCACTGGACTCCCAGACTTCTTCCAAAATCCCTTGTTCACAGCCAGAAGTAGATCAGCATCTCCACACTACCTTTCTCTTACCTGGCTGCAGGGTTACTATCATGTTCAAAAGCTCCCAAAGACGTTTCAAAAAGAAGAGTGAAAGCCAAAGATAAGAATAATGCTTTTTATGCTATAGTAAAAGCAACATACCGTTAGCATTTCATAGTGGCATAAAGTAATGCTTTTCTAGCAAACCTTCTTACAAATCCTGCTCTTTTGTAGGCTGTGCACGATGTTTTGTGCTAAGTTTAAACAAATCCTGCCAAATTTATGCCGCAATTTCATAAAGTAGCCAAATATCTCTGGGGAACAGACTGGCACCATTAAATACTTGGTGATTATGAGCTAAACAAAATCTGAATGGAGGAATCAAGAAATTACTTGGGCAGTGCATTAGCCCACCGTGGTGTCTCATCTCCTTGTGCCGCACTGCTGAAGTGAATGGGAATAATACACTTGACACTTCATTTCTGTGCATAGCATATGCCACAGACACCAAGTATTCACAAACCCTAAGCCACCGTCTATCTGTCTATCACTCCTTTGTGTTCTCCACCTCATCAAACTATTGCAAATGCTCATAAAGAACAATTAGGGCAAAGACAAATTAAGCCTGGTGACCTTGCACACAAGGGGAAGGTTCCTGCCCTAAAAACTGCCATTTTAGTGAGTGGGGCATCAAAGGGAAGTGCTGTTGGACCATCCTGTAATTTGCAGCGGCTGATTGCCATTCCTTAAGGTCTCTAAGTATAGAATCAAATATTTGGAGAAAAAGCTTATTTCTAGATGGATTCCCTTTGCCCTTGTCCTTGTACAAGAGAATATTTGGGGAAGAGGCCTCCAATATTAAAAGCATAAAATCAGCCAACGGTTGTTGCATATTTACTCTAGTACGTTACCTACATTTCTTCAGGCCCAGAGCTTGACTGTCATTTTTAGGCCAAAAATACTGCTGATGTCAGAGAAGCTGCTAACATAAGACAGGCAAGCTATATCTACTGTAGGGTGACATTTATCTGCATTTCCTATTAAAACTGAAGTATAGCAGCACCTGTCTTATTCAGGAGCACACATAATGGGAGTAATAACGTTGTAATCCCACCGGTACAGAAGCCATGCAGAGACACAGACAGGAGCACGCCTGGGTGCTTTGATTAGCCACTGCTGCTCTTCCTAATCTGAGTGTCAATATTCTCTTTTTCTTTTTTTTCTTTTTCTCTTCTTTCTTTTTTTGCCAGAAGGAGGAACGTGTGAAGTTATAGCAGCACACAGATGCTGTAATAAGAATCGAATTGAGGAAAGATCACAAACAGTAAAATGCTCCTGTCTACCTGGGAAAGTGGCTGGGACTACAAGAAACAGACCTTCCTGTGTTGATGGCAAGTAGCTCCTCCTCTATATATGTCTCTATTTGTGTACCATCCAGTCTATAGTTTATGCATAGGAACTTTGTTGTGTTCTGTATTTAACAAAACAGAAAAATCTATAAGCATAGGTATACATTTACGCGACCTTGCCTGCTACTTTGGTGCATGGTTCTGTGCAGATGGATCACATCAACATTTACTCACAAATATGAGAGTATACCGTCCAGTACAGGTGCTTAGATAACAGATTATCTTGCAGGATCAAGCCCTTAATAAAAAAACGGACAAAATTATCCCTTACGTCACTTCACAGAGCCCCTCTGGTGTCACATTAGTTTTGATTCACAAGTATTTCAAAGAACACAGCCGTTCATTTTGGTTTAATTAGCCATTTGAAAACTCAGTGGTAAAAAAGATAAATAAATGAATCCTGCGGTCTTGTCCTGTAACGAACATTACAGAAAGCTAGGAAAAAAATCTTTGTCTTTTGAAATCACTGGTGCTGTTTCTTGTCATGGGGATTTTTTTGCTGAAGGAAAAACACCATGTTGTTTGTGTTTGGGGTTCATATCAGGTCTAGCTCCACAGGGTCTATTCCTCTCTGGGGCTCCCCTGCCAGTGTTGCAAGGTGAAAATATGCAGCAGCCGGGGAGAGAGCCGCGGATTGGAAGTGCTCAGAGAAATACAAATCGCGTAAGGAGATGGGGAGTAAGTGGTACTAATCCCATTAGTTACCATTCTCAAACAAGCTGCTCCATGTTGCAGAAACCCTCTGTGCAACAGCTTTGTGAAACAGATTATCCTGTGAAAATTCCTCGCTGGTCTTTGCGGTAAACTTCTGGTGCCGTTATTTACACCAACCCACAACCTAAAAGTGCTTCAAAGAACCAGGGCTTGTTTTGGCTGGAGCTGAGGTGGGCTCTGCCCAGGGCTGGATGTCCAGGGCTGGTGACATAGCTGCAGTGCTTGGAAGCACCTAACGTTTCCCCTTCGGGTCCAGCGCTTGGCATTCAGCTTTCCCACAAGTGGGTGGAAGGGGAGAGCACTACAAGCAAACATTGGGAAAAATGGTTTCTCCTGGGTACCTTTTCTCAACCAGATGCTGCAAAGGTACTAGCAAGGGAGAGCAGGGGCTGGTCCAGCTGTAGCCCAAAGCTAGACAGGAGTGTGGTGGGGGCTGTGGACTGGACGACTGTGTAGACAAAGCTCCGAGGCTTGCGCATTCAACACAAAAAAGGTGAGAGATTGGGTGTGCCTTGGAGGGATGAGAAACTCGTATTTTCTCAGTGAGTATTTATGGTGTGTACGTATCCAGTTTATATATTAAAGACAGAAAGAAAATGTTTTATTATTTCAAAAATGCTTTCAAATTTTTAAATTATGAGGCAGTAATTCATAGCTTGTTACACTGGCAATGCAGTTCATCTTCTGAACTCATGACTAAAAACATGCTATGAATGCACCTGTGAATGATTACACTTTAATCCGTGTTCTGTCATTCTGTTATTGCTTAATTACCCTGATAAAAAGAAGCCTTTCTTTTTCTGTTAAGCGCACTCATAAAACCATAGGTGAAACCTACAGCTGGTCTTAACCAAAGATCAATTGTACAAGCCTTGAAGAATTTCATGTTCTTCAGCAGGTCATGAAAAACAGAGGCACTGGGTAGAGCAGAGAGACACCTTTAATTCAGATCTCATAATTCTGTTCAAAGAAGAGCAGCTCAAAGAATGCTGTGTTAAGAAAAAAAGTTAGATGCAGGTGTGGACTGGAGCCTAATTGCTCTGTCAGGATTACAATAAAAAGAGATGTTATTGTCTGGAATTTTGAAAGGAGTAAGGATAAAACAATGGCTAATATGAAAGTGCCAAGCTAGTCCCATTGAAGTCACTGGTAAGACTCACAGTGACTTCAAAGCCAGCAAATGTGAACTACAAAGGAATGTCTTCCCCTTTCAAGTTTAGTTGTTGTAGTCAGCCCATAGCTTCTTTTGTAGATGGCTGGTGAATGGTTCAAAAGCCCAATATGCTGCTCATAAAAATTAATAGAAGGGGCATTTTCTTTGGCCTTTGTTTTATCCCTGACTTTGTTTTGTGACTTTTGACATCCTGACCTGTTTTAAGTCAAGACTTTTACCTATTTAGTGGTTCTGTTCTTGCTAAGGCAAACTCCCAAAACTTCCCATGGGAGTCCCATTGATGTCAGAACTTTAACTCACACAAGAATTTGGGATTTTCTGTTTCTTTTGTACATTAGGACATATCAAAAGGTCATCTGCAACTTTTTACCTTCTGCACCTTCCATACTGAAAGGCTTAAAACCAGTTAATCTCACATCGGGTTTTACACTGTATGCAGTTTCAAGCCATAATCGATCGTTAAGAAAGCTTGCTTGGAACCATGAATTCAAAATCCATGAGTGTTAAGATACAGCAGTATACTCACAGCCAAACAGACTGATCACCTTTGAGAGGTGACAAAAAGTGGGAGATCCTAAGTTAGCAGTCCCATCTGTGGTTGATTAATGCCTTGAGCCATCTCCACCTAATTAGCTGTGTGTATAAAACAAGCTGAAGTTTAGTCTTTCCCTGTTAATACCATTGGCCAAACTGTCACGTAATGGGATCAGAATCAAGCTTTTGGTGTTTCTTAGTCCAGTTTCATCAGGAAACACAGCATCACGGCTGATGCTTTGACAATTTAAGTTCACGTTACAGAGAAGAGATTGCATTGCCTTCCACTCCTAGCAGCCATTACTCCGGGACACAACTGGGCTGTGTGGGTGGGACAGTGTGGAGAGCTGGCTTTGTTTTCTGTTTAAGAGAGAACACAATTATATGTAGGAGTCAGCTTAACCTTTTTAATAAGTATCAGGACTGATGAAAGGTCTTTTTGTGCTCTCGTTGTGAGATCGCATCGTGGGTAGCACGCCATCATAGTACATAGGGTGCCCATATGCAGTCCTCCTGACTGAGCTGACATTCAGGCGGCGTACGCGTTGTTTGTGCTATGAAGGGTGGGAAGTTGCCATGTATTCCCAAGCATCGCTTCCTGCCAAGTCCAGCAAACTTCTTCTTTGGGCCTTCATCTTAAAAAAGTATAGCAAGGCCAGCCTCTGAAGTCATAAATTATTTCTTGCTGCTCATTCAGTAGACACTCCTAAAACCTGCCTCAATCACTAATGAATTATGTAGTGGCAACAGTGAGAGCAAAACAAAAGCCAAATCTTGTCACGAAACAGAGATGCCAGTTTCTGTTTCTTTGCCTGTTCTGTTGCACATTTACTTTCATGATTCCCTTCACTACTGCAGTGTTTGGGGTTTTTTTGAAGGATGGTTTGAGTGCCTCCTTCCCTCCCTACAATTTATTTTGCGTCCCACTTGGCAGTAGCACATACCACAGGCATCAGTCTGTTCAGCTCTCTGTCATGGCTGTTACTATTTCCTCCATTTGCCCAAATACTCTCCAGAGCAAGTCCCAAATGGATTAACTTCATTTGTGTTGCAGTAGCTTGAGAGGGTCCCTATTTTTTTTTAAAGCAGTGTGGAGCATGGCCAGGGCTTTCCCAGCCCTCTGCCTCCAGAGCACAAGGGAACTGCGCAGCTGGGAGCGTTGCTAACCTGCTCCACAGCAATGCTGTTGGACACAGCGTGTGCATCGGCTGTCTGAAGGTCCCAGAGCGAGCTCCTGATCTACCCTCCTGCCCACACGCTCCAGAGACAGCCCGGGCCAGCACAGGGCTGCAGTTTGCAGCTCAGACTGACATGCAGATGCCTCTAGCTTCACATTTTAATGGACCTGCTCTCTCTCATTTTCTTGTTATTGCAAGCATATGGGACATGAGGGCAATTTTGCAAGGGTTTCTTAGCCGTGCTTCTGATTTCACACCTTCCCTCTCCACTGTGCTTATGAAAAGCTTGTCTTCCTCGTTTCAGAAGCCCAGGAATTTTCCTGATCCTGCAATAGGCTCTGTGGGGTTATGAGGGCACTCAGGTGTCAGCACAAATAGCTGGGATTTGTCCCCTTGCTAGCTGCCACATGGCTGATACAATTTCTCCTGTCAGTTGAGATTTTATTCCTTCGTTAACTGATTTCGCCTATTGGTACTGTGGTTACCCAGGAGAGATGTTCCCAGTAATGTCTTCTGCTTCTTTATAGCAATGCTTCTTGCATCTTCCTGGTAGGGTCAGTGGGCACATGGCGATTATCCTTTCAGGTGCCAAGCCCACATCCTTCAAAAAATCTGTTCACCTCTGTGCATAAATATCAGTTGTTGACTCCAAAATTTTAGTTGTTTTTTTTAAATGAACCTTGTATTGTTCCACATAAAACTATAAGAATACACTAAAATGAAAAAGAAGAAAAAAACTCATATATTTATCTTTCCTTAAATAGATATTTGTCTTTTTTAAGAATTTTTCACGATTCCCAGTATACCTCTTACATTTAAGTAGGACCAAGATTTCTTCTGTTGTTCATGCATAATGTGGTGGTTTTCTTAAGCTTATTCATTACTTCATCAGAGCTTCTTTTTCCTGCCCCATCTTCCTTCTCAGTATGGAAAGCACTGAGCATAGTGAAACCTTGATAAAACATGTGGCTTTTAAATACCTTTTAAATTGCTGCTTGAACCTTTTCTAGAAGTACTCGGTATATTCTCAATATATTTAAAAGATACTGAGGGATTTGCATTCACCCTGCCTCCTGAAAAACTGTTTTTATTTTGCTTTTGCTTTCTTCAGATAAATGGCTACGGAGTGCTCCAGATTTGGTGGTTCTACAGATCTGGCTTCATACAGGGTTTCATAACTTTGAAATAACTTTGTTGTGACAGTATCAAATGTAAAGGTTACACCAACACTGTCGTATTTGCATCAGGACTTTAATGTCCCTCTCATTCTTCATTGACCTAATCTTCGTGCAAAGTTGATGTCACCTTTGTGAATTTTGTTCTGTGGCATGGATAAAGTTGGCTGTCTGAGCTAGAAAGAAACAATGAGCAAGCAGCAGAAGTGAATCGATGAACGTACGTCTTTTGTTTGTTTGTTGTTCTTTAAGGCTTGGCTACACATGACTTGCAGTTTTCTTCAGTTGCTTCCATTAGCAAAAAAGTCTTGTGGCCACTTTTTCATTTGCTTTTTGTTTTGATTTGGTTTTTTTTGAAGCGGTTCATTTTAGTATTCAATATACACAACATGAATGCTTGGCTGGACATGGGAGTCATCACCTTTTCTACACTCTAGTTGAAAGCATTGGAAAATTCTCCTATTTGGAAATTTCCCTTTCCCTGTAAGGATACACACTTTTGCTTTCCACTGCACTTTACAGTGGCCACTCACATTGCTTCCAGGATTACCAGTGAAGAGGACTGGTCACAAACAGCCAGTGTGAAGGAGGTGGGAACAGACAGCAAGTGAGCCGATGGGGTTACTGAGTAAAGATTAACAGAAAAGCCCTGATAATATTCTCTCAGTTCTAATACTTCATATGATTGCTATACAAATGTAATAGGAATACAAGATATTTATAATTTTAATACTGTCACTTTTATGCTGTGAATAATGTGCTTTGTACCATATCATCTACAGTGGTATTGAACCATTCTGTACAGTCAGTAAGTGGTTATGTCATGTGTTCTTCCATGTCTTTAAATAACACATAATTTGTTCCTCTATACTGATATTTACTGTGTTGCAGTCAATGATGCTCTTGGACATATTTTTAATGCTTGAATTTTTCTGGTCCCTTTTCTTCAATCTTCTTCCAGTCTTTTTTAAACGCTTTCAGAGGCAACCTCAATATTTCTTGCACAATTATCTGTGAAATTTGTTGGACCACAAAGTATGGTATAACAGATGAGCACCTGCACTGCCTTTTGAAATCAGCCACAAAGGGACTTTCATGTAGGTTGTGCATGTTGCCAGTGCTTTTAGAACATGAAGTGGTTTTAACACTGGTCAAAACCAATGAGGAAAAAGGAAGGTGCTACAAAAATGCTGTGCAGTACCTCTCCCTCTAAATTATTCCTGTAAGAAAAGTCTCTGCAGAGATCTGCAATGATCTGATTCCATGTTGTCTGCAACACAGGATTTGAAGCATTAGCTCTGAGGCAGCAGGACTAGTGTTTTAACTCTCCATGGTCTGCTGTTGTCCTGTTTTATACCAGTCATGCATCAGGGGAAAGCAAAATCACTCACTGATGCAGAACAATAAAATGAAATTAATCCAGTATTTCCCTTTCTCCCAGACTGGCTTTGGATCATATCAAGTTTCAAATCATTCTGTAATATATGAAATATTAACGTGAGTGCACATCCTTCAGATTTCTATTAGTTTGAGGATTATCCATCACTAGCCACCATATGGCCTTGTGAATTTACATCATACTTCATCAGGACAGCATTCACAACCTAAACACAAGTCTTCACAACTGTTGGAAGCACTGTGACTTTTAACACCTGTCGGGGCCAGCACCTCACAACTCTCCAGTCATGCTACCGGGTGGTTGGTATGGCACACCCTTATGTTTCCATGTGCGATAGAGGGAGCAGGGAGAGGACAGCATTCATCAGCATGTGTTCCCTTTGCTGGTGTTTGCCCGCCTTTCTCTCACCCAGGACCTGCAAATAATAAGATCATACCTGGTATGTCACTCCTTGGGCAGACCATAAGTGCAGCCACACTGTTGACATGAGCTGATTTATTTTATTTTTTAAGATGCCTACTGCAGAGTGAGCACTCCCAGGTCAGGAGCGCAGTGTTCCTGCAGCGCAGAGGTGCAGCACATCCTCTCGCAGGTCCCTGAGCGGGGGCTCAGCCCGTGCATCCTCCCACTGCACCCACCCTACCCCAGCCCGCACCGGCTAAGGGATGGGCACGGAAATACAGAAATGTCCTGGCTCTTCCCGGAGTGAGTGCAGGATGCAAGCCCTGTAGAGTCAAATGAAAGACTTCTATTGACTTGGGGTCAGGTCCTTAGTAAATGTTTTGTTAGATATAATCCTGTATCTATCAGCACTTACATCGAGTGAAAACGGTTCGCAGTCACAAAGCCAATAGTTTTCTATTTATCTAATGTGTACTTTAGGTGGTATCACCAGAAAGCCTTTTTTTTTCCACTCTGTGAAAATACTTTCAATCAATTCTTATTTCTTGAAGAAAGGGGGAAAAAATGTTTTTTGAAATCCAAGGAGTCAGCTTCTCATCCCTCTAGCTGTGCTTCGGCCTAGATAAGAAGAGATCTCAGGGTCCCGTATTATTAATGCACTGTCTATATGAATAACGAGCAGGCTTGGTGAATTATTCCACACTCCTGGGAAAATCTATAGTCCTGTCCTTCTGCAGCACCACTGCAACTGAGAAGGAGACTCGTATTTTTTTTGATTTGGTGAATTCAGATTACTTCATTTGTAAGGAGGAAAAAAATGTATCTATTCCCCACTAGCACCCATTTAGTAAGCTCAAAAAAAAAATCACAGCGTATCACATGCACTATTAAAAAGGAGAAAGAGAGTGAGAAAGAAGCCTAACTGTGTACTGAAATATTTTAAGACTTTGCTTTTGTCCAGAAACACATCTTGAAACGCCCTTGCAGCCACCCTGCAATTGCAGCCAGATCCTGAGAGGTGATGACTTCAGGGGAGCAAAAGCAAAACTGGCAGTGATGACGCGGAGTAATTAGTTCATTTACCAAGGCACAGCAGCCCTCGTTACCACTTTGCCTTCTGATCTGCAGGGCAGAGGCTGGAGGGAGCAGAGGGGAGATGTGTGCCGGACTCTGCTGATGGTGGGTGAGCTTTTGTGTCAGAGCACAGTATCACCTCCTGAGCCCGGACCATCAGCGAGCAACCTGGGGAGGGCAGAGAGGCCGTGCTTCTCCCTGAACAAGTATTTGTACAAACATATATATGTGTGTGTGTATATATATCTGTGCAGGTGCTGTGGAGTTATCCTGCAGCACATCAAAATGCCGTGCAGATGTGTACGTATGTGTTTCCAGTGATTTAGATACACAGGAGGAGGATACTCAAGGGTCAGATTTGTAGCCAACCTGAGCCGTATTCGGCAGCAAGGGCTGCTGAGTTAGGCACTTCCCCATCTCTCAGCGAGGGCTGCGTTGTTTGTGCCGCATGCAAACACCCGCCAGGCATTAGGGAGAAGTAGACAGATGATGATGCCTTTCTGGTGTGAAGATGGTGCAGCTAATGAGATCGTCTGACTGTGGGTTTATGTGAGTACATCTTCATCTCAGCTATAATTTATCTCCCTACCTATGTCTGGCATTTCTTTCTTTTCCAATTGACATTGCAGTTTCCTGCGTAGCAAAGCAACCTCCCTTTTTAATATCAAGCCCACAGAATAGCTGACTAATCCACCCCTGATGAAGTGCAGAGAGCTCACTTAAATCCCGGTTTCCACAATAAAAAACATTTTCTTCTTCTACTTAAGAGGAGAAAAAAGCCATAAGTCATGGCACCATCTCCATCTGCGTGAGGGGGGGTCATTTTTCCAGGTTCCAGCTGACAGGTTTCAGTGCTGACACAGAGGCAGGAGAGCCCTCGCAGCCAACCAAGGTGCACGAGCAGCAGCCTTATGGTGAAATTAGAGAATGGCACTGCCGCGTAGCAGTGTGAAGACACCCGGGAACATATAATTACTTCACCTCCATGCAGAGGAAAATAACCTTTCTCTAAAATACTTGCAATAAGCTCGCTAGAGGCTAAACGAAAAAACAGTAGGAGTTTTCTCCTCTTATAGGTAGCATTAAGTGTTAATTGCACCCCTAGTAAGGGGTTTTGGAGGCAGGGAGCACAGGCACAGAGGGCTGCCGGCCACGCTGGTGCACCAGGCTCCGCAGGCAGAAAGAAGCACAACCTGGGTGGGAAAAGAGAGCCTAGAGAATACTCCCTGACAGGGGTGAAGCCGCAGGCAGGACCGTGCAGGTGAGCCCCTTGAGTTCAGGTAGCGTCAGGATCGGGCACACTGCCCAGCCAAACAGAGAGAACAACCAGGAGCAGGGGTTAACAGAGATCTACATGGGCCAGCCCAGATTAGCCCCGAAGAGCGGTAGCAGCTCACTGCAACCTATCTGTGAATCTACAGATGGTGGACACAAGGGGAAAAAAAACTTCAGCGATGCTGAGGGAGAGATTTCCAAATGTCAGGAACTAGATGGAAAAAGCCTGTCCAAGAAGAAAGACTAGGGTGAGCAGCAGTGTGTCAGAGCCAAAAAGCTTTGCTTGGGGTGTAACACAGAAGTAGCTGAGAAGAGTAAGATCTGGATATCTAGGAGGGACTCTGTGTGGAGTGACGTTGCCAGCTGATACAAGATGTGTAGCGTCTCAGGAGTAAAAGGTTTAAACCTTTACACCATGCCTTTAAACAAACGCTGGGTTTATCTGTGCCTTGTGCGACAAAGCACATGTGCGCAGTCCAAGAACAATATTCAAAATGAATTCAGAAAGCGGATTGACACCCAGAGACAGATTTTCAGCTGGGGTAAACTGAAATTTCAATCCAGAGAGACCTGCTGGTTTGTGCCAAATGAGGACACGGGAGTTCAGGAAAATGAACAGAATGGTGACTGGCTATTAATCCTTGCTCATGGTCTTTAGGGAATATATGGGACTAGTGTTCAGCTAATGGATGGCCAAGAGGAGTTTAGAGAAACGTTAAGGTCGGGTTAGCATCTATGCTGTATCCCCTCACACCAAATCTTTGCAGTAATTCAGATGATAATCTGTCTCTGCTAGGAAAGACATTATTACTGAATCTCTAATTCTGCATAAACCCACGTCATACATCTTTTCTGCATCAGGTACTGCATTTTCAGTGCACCAGGGCTGTGAAATGCTGCTTGCCTACAGGTGTCTCTAACATGGTATAGAAAATAAGTGATCGGAGTATCGCAGAGCGTTAAGCCTTTTTTTCTTTTCTTTCAAAGCTACCTTCTATCTATAAACATGGAGCTAGTTCACAAGGCTTGAATGTGGTTTGTAGGATTAGAAATTGAACACAAAGGAAGTGGATGATTAAGTGAAAATGGAAAATGCTGCTACATAGTGTGGTATCTTTAAATTAAGAAACAAGAACTTGAAGTTACTACACACTGAAATTTTAAAGAGACAATGACCAAATCTTTTTAAGAAGAATACACATCATTAATCCTTTTATTGACTCAGTGAGTTCAAAGAAGAGTCACTAATTTAGCACTGGGATTGTCTGTTGTGTCTACATGAATTAATCTGGCAAGTGCAACTAGAGGCGGACAAGTCAACAAGTGTTTAATTGATATCAGAGGATTGATTATCCATAAAATTGATCACAGACACATTTCCAGTTCCTCCTCTCAGAGTACAACCAGGTAGCTGTAGGACACAAACCTCTCAGCAGTTTGTCAGCCCCGAGTCTGTTCTGGGTGATTTTCGTGCATTAACATTGCAGAATTGCCTTACATTTAGGAATCAAGTAAGTACATTGTCAGCAAGGGATTTATTTCAAATCTCAGACTTTGTGCTGAGGAAGTGTGCTGTTCAGCACGTACATAGCCTGCAGATTTTGGAACAGGTATCTATACGTAGGTGTCAGAAAGCAGTTTGCTAATCCAGTGTCTCAAAGAAAGCATTATTCCTCTTTGGGAATGAAGTGTTTCCATAGACCATTCAGTTTCCTACAATAACTGCTCAAGGTTAAGTGAATACAAGTGCTGATGTAGTATGGCAAAATTCAATAATATTTAAAAAGTGCTGCCTCTCCGTTTAGAAACTATCATGAAAAAGACAGCGGTGTGGAAAGGAGCTGTGCTCTACAGTTTAAGCAGCCTGTATCGTTAGTACATAAAAACGATTTGCAGGCAGATGGATTGTTTTTAATATATGATCTTCTGTAATCGCTTCCTTTTGATTACAATTCCTAGGCAGCAAGCATACAGCAGAGTTTTCAAGATGCATGTGCATGGTCAGTACTTTTTTTTTTTTTTTTATCTTCCTAATGTGCCCAGAACTCACAAACAGCAAGGTGAAACATCAGCACAAACTGTCACTCAGGAATGAAATTGAGAAGCAAATGACACTGTCCTAACCGAGGACAATGGCAAATCTCCCATTAACTCAAATGACAACAGAGAACATATCTCTGTATTGGTTTTATTATTACAAAATGCCCTCTCCTTTTTCTTCAGACCCCTCCACAAAATACCATCAAATGCGGTCATATGTAATATAGTTATGCAAATATCAAATGAACTCTATTTCCTTTGGCAAATTCCTTTCCTCCTCTTGAAAATAGCTAACTGAATGAACACATTTTAGAACAAGAGCACCTATAGTCCCTGTTAAGTAAAAAAACCAAAGCCTGTTAGCGTAATGAACACTTGTATCACATTAGTGACATCGTTATCCATGGACACAGAGACCTCTGGCTCTGAGCAGGATGGGGGAGAGGAGGGTGAACACTGCTTTGAACCACAGAGCACATGAACGAAGCAGTAAAGGAGAAAATCCATATAGTTTCTGACAGGTTGTGTTTCCTCTGGGATTCAGCTCAATAGCAAAGGCCCAGCCTCATTATTGCACTGGTGTTATTCATTTCTCTTATTTGTCTGTGTATTGTGATGAATTTGGTTCATCTGAATGTCAGGCAGGGAATCAGGCGAGGCATCTGTGGCAGAGCTGGAGAAGTGTAATGCTTCTCTGCAGCACAGTGATGGGTCCTTTCCTGGGATGGATCTGCAGTTCTGGCCGCTCATCTTCAAAAACGGAGGTGAATTAACTCTGGAGCCCAGATGTGGAGAAAGGCTCTGGCTGCTCAGGAGAATGGGCAGCCACTGTTAAGAGAGAAGAGGTGTAGGGCAGCAAAGCAAAGGATGAAGGAGTGTGAATCTGCTGTCAAGTCAGTGTGCGAACACCAGGAATGGAGAAAGGCTAAGAAAACAGTGGAGGATTTAATAGATATAAACTCCCTGTCATTAAATGTTGGTTGGAAATTAGAAGAAAAGTCCTAATTCTTAGCGGAGGGTGGCAACACCTTCCCGGCAAGGATGCCAGCTAGTTTTGCAGACTTCCAGTGTCTTTTGCCATACCAACAAAGGCAAAAACTTTAGTATTATTTGATAAAATAACACTGCAGCATACTGGTGAACAATGGAGGTACCGCAGACGGATGTGAGTCGAGAAAAAGAGCTGTAGAGCAGACTCATAAGAATTCACTCGTGTTAGAAACACAGCTGACTGCATATTTCAATCTGCCCCCCCCCCAAAAAAAAGAAAAAAAATCTTATAATGAACAAATCACATTAGTTTTCAGGCAGCTACATTTCGTATCAACTAAAGGGCGAAGCCTGCGGGGGTTGTGTGATGGTTTTTGAAAACAAAAATGTTTTGTCAATGTTGTGAATTTATTAGTAAAAGAAGAAGGACAAAATTGTCAAGCATTGTGTGGAAAAGTTTCATCCCATTTGTAAGTCTTTAGTTACACTATGACTTTATTTGGTACAGTAATTTTTTAATTGCTTGGTTGGCCAGCAGTGATAGCTTTTTTATCCATTTTTTTGCAACAAAGTGCTGATAAATCAGGTTTAGCAGTGCAACCAATTAATTGTCCTTTGTAAGTATTGACTTAGGTTTTTTTAATCTATTTTATTTGTCGGAAATGGCAGTGCTGGACTTCCCTGGATGAGCAATAATGAGGGAGTATTGCAGAATTCATTTCTACTGATCCTCTGAAACAGTGCTTGTATGTTCTGTGTGGTCAATACAAAAAAACAGCATTTGCAAACACTAATTAAGTAAATTATAGCCTTGCTACCTGGCTTGCGTTCTTCAAATGAACCCTGGTGCTCATAAGTGGGGATTCTAGCAAAACGTACCAGTTTGAGTTTGCAGATTTCCCAGCTGAGTTTGCTCATTAACACATGGCAGGATGGCAACTGTGATCAGAAATGATCTGTGATTGCAATGGACATGGTCTAAATGTATTGTGTGTGGTCAGGTTTGGTAAATAAAATGAATGGGGGAGGTTTTGAAATTCCTAAAAGTCAAATGTAATTACATACCACCCAGATCTTTGTTGTACTGTTACTGTCTACTGGCACTGAAAACCTTTTGAAAGCTGATACAATTTCCTAATGAAAGGGATAAAAAATTGACAAACCAGCTTAGATGCTCCAAATGTAGCAACCCTTGTGCAAAGGCCGTTCGTGAAAACTCCTGCGTGTGCTCTGTTGAATCAGTATATTTCTGAAATAATCAGGAACACTCATTTGTAACAAGTTTTGGGTTAGACACTTTACATGCGAACCACTTTAATTTTAAACTCATTATTTATGGTAAGTATAGCCACACTCCTCATGTATTTTGCATATTCAATTTTCAAGCCAAAATATAGGAGCTGCATTAGCTTCACTGCTCCCAGCAGGTAATCAGCCTCCTGCAATATCAAACCTTATGTCACCAACAGTAATAGGCTGAAATAGTCAGAGTCTCATGAGGACTGTGCCTGCCCAGTTCCTATTAAAATTAATAGGGACTGGGCATCCATTCCCTTCAGGCAGCTTTGAAAATATCAGCCAAAATATAGTTGTAAGTATTAACCTTTAGGAAGTTAGTGTTGGCAGCCTCCCACTGCTCTGTAGTAGTTTCCAAAGTCAGTAGCTCTGATTAGGCGTGAGCCCTGCACGAGAGCCTCCAGCTCTGGTGTGATGGGACCATGTCCTTGGAGGCTGCTGGTGGGGAGCAGCTGTGGGCAATTCGCACCTCCAGGCTGTTTTGGCTGAGCAGGTCCTGGAGACTCGGGAGGTAAATTGTGAGGCTGTTCTGCCACTTGTACCATGAGCAGCCTGAACTGAACATGGGTTTTTTTCCTGATCCACAGATATGAGGAAGCCAGTCCCGTAAACGTCAGTAGAGGTGGTATGAAATGGCTACCCTGACTCTGAATATGATGCAATATAGAAGTCTGGGGCAGAAATGCCAAAAATATTGCAGCCTAACTGTTAAAATAAACATATTTTGAATAGAAAAAACCCTGCCTGTGAATGCTTTTATATATTAAACCCTGTAAGGAACTTCTGCCCTGCTGATTTAACCTTCTTTAATTAAGGGTTTTTTTCCATTTCCTGTCTAAATTTGTAAAGAAAAATAGTCTGGCATTTGAAAAGAACAAGGGAGTTAGAATCATTTATTATTGGATTACTATTAACCCAACAGAAATAGCAATAGAAATTCAGGTTTTTAAAAAACCTCCAGGTCTCAGGTCTAATCTGTACAGATGATGACCTGCGAGGAAGCAGTGTTACAGGAATAAATTGGCTGTGGTTTAGACTGAAGGATTTCAACCCAGCTAATAAACTCTCAGTAGTGCATGCCTGATACGTTACCACAGTAGCCGGAGAGCAAACTGTCCCCTTTTTAATTTTTTTCACCAAATAGTTCTAAAATAATGAAAGTGTAATCAACACGCTCAGTGAGCAGATTGTTGATGGGCACAAAATGCATTCCTAAATCAAATAAACTGCTAAATGTGAAGCATTTGCTAGGCTCTGCTTTACATAGTATGAGATAAGAAGCAGATATAACATGCTGATCTCTATTACTGAGCGCTACTAAAAATGCAAGGGGAGATCTGTGCTCCATCAATTTCAACAGTGCATCCTTAGTAGAAATCCTGTAAGGACCACCTGGCTCTCAAAGACCTTTTACACTGCACCTTCACCACCTTTGTGTGTGCCAGCTCTTTTTTTGGTGGATACTTATGCCATTTTAGGAAGAACTAATTGCATTTTGCTGAATTTTGTTGCATTTTTATTCTGGTGTTCTTATTTTTTTAGTTTCCCTTCCTAAATATGACTGTCTAGTAGTCATGGACCTGGAGGAAATGTGTAGCCAGGAACATCGGCAGTGCTAGCAGATCTCCCGTCCTGGCTCTGCTGAGTCCACAGGTTTTGAGCAGAATTATTGGCAAGGCTTACTGCAGTATCCCTGTGCTCAGGGTGTGGATCGTGCACTTGTTCTGTTAGCTTTTCCTGAAATATTAGCTAAATGTAGCTTTCTGTAGAATATAAATCAGCTACGTTAGCGTAGTGTCCTGCTTGTACAACATATTTTGGTTATGTCTACCCTTCGTGTTTGCTCCCTTCATGGCCTATTGCAATATGTCAAAGAACGTAGACGCTGCTGCTTCCTACCACGTTTTTCAGCTAAAAATGACAGGTGCCTGGAATTATTACAGTATTACTTTTGTTTGTTTTTTTTCACTAAGAAAACAGTACCATAGATGTTGCAGAGAGCAAGGGGGCTATACTTGCGCTCCACAGCCTAACAAGGGACCACAGTCTGCTAGGTTGTGCTGCAAAACAAAGTAGGCATCCAGCGAGGGCGAGAGCACAGGCTTTGTGCGGTGAAAAAAACAGAAAAATTGGGCTGTGGGCAACACAGGAGCGAAGAGAGGTTACACTGCAGAGTGGGGGCAGACTTGCTGTGTTAAGTAGTACTGGATACAGTAAAGAACCTCAAACATTTGGAAATTTTGTATTTCTTGGAAACTTGAAAAAGTGTGCAGTAACTAAACAGATTAAAACTGTACACTGAAACCGTACACTGTTTGGATCATTGTTACCGTGTTTATGAAGGATGAGATAAAAACATAGCATGGGGGGCAGACCCACAGGGTCCTGTTCTACACCCAGTCTGGGGAAACGCTGAAGTACAAGGAGATATTCCTACAGCCTGCTTTCAATTTCCATCCAAAAATGCTCTTCCTTCCAATTTCTCTTTGGTGTCAAAATAAATGGAAATGTTTCATAGTGATTAATGGTGTGCTGGCTACACAGTGAATGCTGGTAGGGATACAGCCGATCAGTGAAGAGGATATTTTCAGAAAACCTCATCATATTTTGTTTTGACTTTATGCTGACATGTTGAATTTTGGCAAAAAAGTGATGAAATTCAGCCAGTTACATAGGCATGCATGTGTGCACAGATGCACACAGGGAGAGAGAGTCGCTTGATGACTCCGCTCCTGGAAGATACCTCTCCAGATACATGCTCTGTTGCTTGACACATGCTGGGCTGCTGGTCGCCATTTGAACCTTCATTGTCCACTTCAACGATTATGTCTGCAGGACAGGACCGAAGGAGCATCCCTGCGGTCCCCAAGGCCACCCGATGTTGCATGGCACTGTGGGAACCAGCAGCCACTACGAGGCAGATCGATGGGAGGTGGAGGCTTACCTGCCCCTCACCCTACATCTGTGCACCTCCTCTAGTGTCACTTTTGAGAGTAAAAGGAGGTGACAAATGCCATCAAGTCCCTGTTTTCTTTAGGAGATTAGCTTAGATTTTTTAAAAGTGCTTACAATGTTTTAGAAAGAGATCCAAAAAAATCTGCATCCTAATGCACATCAGCTCAGAACTTCCTCTAGGTTTCAATAGAGCTTGTACGCAAAGTCTATACTGTATTTATTCACCTAGAGACCTTAACTTTTATGTACAAAAAAGAACTACAGCACAACATTGTTTCTTTCACTACCATTGATCTTTAGTTTCACACTTCAGTTTTGCCCTCTAGATTAAGGGTGGTTTTTTCATACTGCTGTGTATGTGAGATGTTTAAAACTTGCTTGAGATTTCGATTTCCAGAGGGTTCTGCGAAGCTGAGGTTGTAGCTTATCTAATATTTTGACAAAGTCCAAGCTGTGTTGTAAAAGTCAAGTTAGCTTTAAGCTCTTTTCACCACTACAGTGAATAATCCAATTTTTAATTATATGTTATTTTCTTTTTTTTATTTTTTGCTTAAAATTTAGTTGTTTGTCATTATTATAATTTTAGTGGAAGGGACACTGGAGGAACCAAGCCTTGCTGGAATAGATTGTTATCAGTGTAATGTATTGATCAGGTCAGGCAGTAAATTAACAGGAGCAGAACACCATTAAATTTTGAACTTAATTGCCTTCTACTCTTAATTTCTGTTGGATATAATCAATAGGTGCCAGAGGAAAGTTAAAAGAGTTATTTAGCAACCCGCTATTTCCTGCAGCATAATGGAAAGCTACTGTTTCATCCTCTAGTTGATGCAAATAATTTGCAGTTCAAGTGTGGCCACTTAAGCATTTTATCAAAGACTCACTTTTGGTTCTGTCTTGATTAATATTCATCTCTTCTAGAAAGAAATGTGATTCAGTGACGCAATCTGTTTTGGTTTAGCTGCCCCTTTGGTCTTTGCACTTAGTTTGGTGTTGCAGCAATACCATTTCCCTCCAGGACCTCTCCAGCCTGTATTCCTGTCTCTAGCCATGCACACACAAAGTGTCTTCAGGGTGATATTCTCAGGCCAGTATCTTTTAATATCCTTTCCTTTTCCAAGGAAATGCAATGTTACAGCCAGTGGAAATGAAGACCATGGTCTTGGTCTTGACTCTTCTTGGTTCTTCTGTTTGCTAGTTTGGGCAAGTTGTTCATAGATCATAGAATCATAGAATGGTAAGGGTTGGAGGGAATGGTAAGGTTCATGTCTCTTCCCTGCCTGCAAAACATAACATAATGAAATGTCTTCACTGAGGTCTGGTGTCAAGCTGACGTGTTGTACTCTCTTCTAGTACTCCCTATGCTGATGATATACCTTGTACTGTTCCCCAACCTACTGTTGAGTTTGTTCCTCCTTGTGTCTCACATTTCTCTCTGTAGTAATATTTTAGATACCTTTTTTTTCACTTGCTGTTGAATTTAAGTATTGCTTATCCCGCTGTAATCTAAAACCAGTTCCTTATAAATCAATATCTCAGTGCTATTATTATTTTTACACCTCTTTGAACACTCTTTCCATTACCTAGTCTATTGCTAATCAAATGCTGCAAAGGAAATGCCATGTTTCAGGTGGCCCCCTGCCAAAGCCGTGTGCCCAGTATCCCTGCCCTGTGGAATCACAGGGACATTAAAAACCCATTGAATGGAAGATAGACATCTGATGCAAATTAGGGGATTATTGCAAACTTCACTAGGCCTTGGAGTCTGTATTACTGAAGCAGCACGAAGAATAAAACAGGCCAAGGCAATCATACCTCATATTTTACAATAGTGTCAGTTCCGTGCCAGTGGTGCTGTTCCATATTTATAACTTTATATTGGCATAAGGCAATTCACATTCAAGCTAATGGGAGTTTTCCAGGAGCATTGATTCAGATTCTTGATGAGAAATGAGTATAGCCCCTTTTGCACACCTTTACAGCAGAAATACCAGTTAGAGAAGAGTCTAGTTCAGGTTTTATGAAGTGGTGCACAATGATGCACTGACTTCATAGAAGTCTCATTTTTTAAGACAGCTGACCTATAGTCCCTCTGAAAACCAAGTATCTTCAGCGAGTGGGAAGTTACCCACCTCAAAATAGAGTCAACATATCCAGCAAGCCTTGCACTGAAATCTTGACCTACATCTGTCCACAATTCTCTCCATTATAAAATGTGGATAACAGGTATTTTACTGTGAGTACTTTTGATTTTATTCAAGTTCAGTATATCTGAAAAAACATTGCTTGCTGTCTATGCAAATTCAAAAACTGACAAATCATCAGAAGAGCTGAGTATGAATTTACCTCTTTGACAATTATTTCTTGTCACATTATTTTGGTTAACTGGAAATTCATCACAGGGGACAAAAAAATAAAGCCTCTTGACAGTTACAAGGAATTAACTGTTCTTACAATAATGTGTTTTCCAAGGGAAGGCTGGAGGGCAGAGTTTGACAGTGCTGAAGCTCTACCATGTACAGTGATGTCCTGCAATCATCATTGGCCTGGACTTAACCTTTACAGAGGGAAGACTTGTTGGTCTGAGTTAGACTAGCATGAATTGTGCAAGACTCCCAGCTCCCAGGAGAGGCTGAAATTCTCCTGTTCTGTTCGTACCACCAGTGCCCACAGCGTCACTGGTCCTCGTATTATAAGCAGACAGAGAGCAGAACTGGTGTTGTGCCTATGGTATATTTGGAGAACTGAATCACAAAGCCAGGTGCCCACAGAAGCCTGTGGCTAAGAAGAGAATTAGACATAGGGCTAATTGAGTATCTCTGGCCAAGGTCAGCAATTATAATAGCATTCCTCACTTCCCGTGGAGAAGACCTTCGCCTTGTGTTTCACGCTTGTGCCAAGAAAAGGATAAAAGGAGATTTTTCTCTGTGCCACTGAGGAGAATCCTCTTTCCATCCATATGAATTATGCTGTCTCCAAGGTGCCAGATTGATCTGTCTATGATATCCCTTGTGTATTGTTTCTAGACTAACACATATCTGTGTTTCTTCTTTCATGATCAACTGGTACTAATGGAAGCTAACTCACATTATAGCCTTCCGCTGCTACCCACTGCCATGAAAAGCTCTACGGGAACAATTGAGGCCTGCTGCAGAAGAGAGGTACAAACAGACTGCTTGCTAAGCAAGCAAAGATTTGCTGTGCATTGGGGTAAAGTTTCATGCTTGATTTGTCTTGTAAGAAGCCTCTGGAGGAGATGCTTTTAAGCATCTGACATGGTTCCCTGGAAGAGCAACAAAGAGAGGCCACTGAGATGGTATTTTGATGCTGTGCCTGATAGTCACTCGAAATTCCCCTGGCTTCTTCTGAGTCTCTTGAAAGGGAAGTAACACCATGCAGCAACCTATGTCCAGTCCAAACTTCAACATGAGACAGACATTTGCAACAATACCCGGATGTTTTGGAATGAGATGTGGGTAATAAGACAACGTTTATGTTAAGGTTGATGACGAGTATGGTTTGGCTCAGTTGAAGCTCCTTCTTTGGCTTGCTGTCATCATAAAAACCTTTTGAACTATAGATTATGCATTACAGCTAGACACAGCAGGAAAGGCAGACAAGGTAGGAAGTCTCAGAGACACACATGAATTAGGGTTAAATTGAGCAAACTAATTCTCAATCAGATCTAGTCACCACTAAAATGAAGAAGATAGAAAGAGACAGAATCAAAATTAGCAAGATAACAGATTGCATTTCTGGTTAGGAAGAAGTCCTGCATTATGAAATGCTGGTGGATTTAATGTTCAGTTCTACCCTTATTTATAATGCACATTGTAAAGCATATTTGCAGTCATCACCTTCTAGCTGAATCAGGGCAGGGAGTTTTCGTTTTTCTTAGAGTACTTTATGTTTTATAGCTTAGAATCTTGGCAGAAGTGCATCTACAGTAATATATGATTCACGTTGTTGTTAGGCTGGGGACTGCAATTGTTGCTGTTCTGTCTATACTGTGTTTGTGGAAGGATCAGGATTGGAGCTGTGAGGTTTTTCTCATGGTCCCTAAATCCAGAAGTATATTTGCACCATTTTTATCCCTAGAAAGTTACCCACAGCTTACAACTCGCTTTCCTGAGAAATGGTCAGACAAGACATATTGGAAAGGAGGCTTATTTTGTGTATACTAGTGTATAAGAGATTATACCAGACAGCAACCCTAGTTATGACCCAAAAAACCTACCACATGACAGCAACCACCCCAAACCCCCCCCAAAAAACACAAAGAAATGAAAGATGGACACAAACACCCCCCCCAGAAGAAAACCCACAAAACCACCAGTTCTTTGGGGAGTTTCCAAGACATTTTGGGGAGTTTCAGGTGAAGATAATATATTCTTTGCATAGCTGTTCAAATTAAATGTGTTGACTCTATACATAAGTTGTTTTCAACTCTGTCTTGTCATTCAGTCGAAAGAGAGTTTCTGTGACACTTGGTGAAGTTCCTCAAAACATTGGTACTGGCAGATGTAAGATGGCCTGGTTCAGCTGGAGGGAAGCTGAAGGGAAGCTTCAGCTTCTGGGGAAAACTCTGCCATTAATTTCACGGCCAGCAGAACTAACAAATTATGGCTGCAAGAAAACTGTATAACCTGCTGCAAGTGGAAAGTTCTTTATGCTGCATCACTGGAAATATAATATGAGTTTGAAACCCCGCCACTTACATGCACATATCTTCCAGCAGTTTCAGCAAAATCAGGAGATTTTCAGATCTTTGTCCCGAACAATAAGCAAGTGCATTTTATAAAGATATGTTCAACGTCCCTATAAATAACAATTTCTCTTTTTGCCTTTGCAAGCCATCATCAGAGGGTGAATACTTCTTCACTTCCTCATTCCTATCCTTCATCTGCCCACATAGCTGTAACAGCATGCATGTAAAAATGTATTAAAATTTCAGCCTTGCAATTTAAATGTCAAGTATTCAATCTCATTCCAGTACATTTAAACCCTCTTTTGCATATAGTATTGCCAACTTCTTACAAATCTGGTTTTCTTAAAAATGACAGAAGATACATCTGTGGCCCTTGCTATCAGAAAGTCCCATTTGTTACTCTACCCTTGCAGATCACAAATGTAATGCAGCGTGCTGTGCTGAGAGATCAGTCACAGGCAATGCTTTAGGGATATTAAATAGATAGTTATATTGTCTTCGTGGAGCTGATCTTACTCCCCTTTGCTTCACTGGAGTTTAGCAAGGTCTCACTGAAATGCTGCTGGGATTTAGCTTCACTGTAATATAACCAGGCATCTCTGCATGGGGAGATGATGTTGTGAAGGTGTGTCCCGATTGCCCATCTCTTTCTGTGCCCTGAAACGAAGAAAAGACAGCACAGGAATATATGTGTATATATATATATATATATATATGTAATGCATTTCACAGCTATCTGGTTCTCCAGATTTATTTTTTTTTTCTCCCATCCTGTGTAGTCTCCTCAGGTATCTATTGACAGAAGCTGTTTGCAGTCATGCTGAGTCATGATTTGGGGGGGTGTTGCAGACTGCGGAAGAAAGATCCAGAACACCCAACACACTAGGCTACTCTAATGAAGTTGCAGACATAGCCTGCTCCTCTCGCTCTAGCACAGACTGGTATTTAGGACCTCGCTTTCAAAGACTCAGGGTTTCCAGTGAGTCATCTAAATTCCACATTTGGGCATATAAATTGCTTGCCCTCAGTGGTTTTCTAAATTAAAAATTACCATTTAAAACAAAAAGCACTAACAACTGTATAATTCATTTTCTCAGACTCGTTCCTTTTGAAAGTAATAGCAAATACAATGACAAAAAAAGAAGTTTACGTAACTTACTAGCTTTTGAAGAATTTCCTTCCAAACAGTAATAATAAATGTATGTGTGTACATTGAGAGCTCTCTCTTGGGCCAAGTTTTTTTAGTATCAGGAAAACCTTATTTATGGCATATGAAATATTGTGGCCATTCCTAAAGAATTCATGAGGATCTTTTTATTCCACTGCCCACAGAAAGTGGAAGGGAACTTGCCACTAACCTCTCCAGCAAAGAGGACACAAATATAACCCAGTATTTCCACTGAAGGTTAGTGCATATTTTTACCATTTCTGCCTTCGGAGCAGCTTGTACAATCCATAGTGATCTAGGGACAGGAATACACTTTCCCCTCTGCCTTGGCAGGGCTTGGAAACTGCTTGGAGATCCTTGCAGTGGAGGTGCAAAAAAGACACAGAAAACTGCTATGGCCTGATGATGCACCAACTTTGCTGCAGCATGAACATCCCCGTTACTACAAAAGCCTTTGGAGGTCGAAAGCTGTCCTAGTTGGAGTATTTCTACCTGCTTTTTAATGAACAAATGCTGACGCTGTTTGAATAATTCATTTATATTAAAATACAGAATCTTGAAGCACATCAGCCACTAAAGACACTTCTTTGCAGAAGACGTCCTGCATTTCCCTGGCCAGGACTTGTTCTCCCTGCGAGGCAGAGCTGGAAGGGCTCCCCATGAGCTCCCAATGCAGAACTGAAGTCTTGAATGCTCCCTGGCCACAAATTGAGCCCCTGAATGCACAGTAACTGAATATTCATTTTGTCCATTCTTCAGAAAAATACTTACAGTTTAAAGTACAAGAATAGCCCCATTTATAAGCCTCAATGTGAGACAAGTCTCTGTCACCAGTGCCGTATCTACATTTCTTAATAAGAATGGAACAAAGCTGAGATATTACCATGTATAAAAATAATGAAAAAAAAGGTATCCAGAGAGAAAAATTACCTTTTTGTCACAAAGTGATGTGGGTTGATTATAAGCATATGTATTCTTTCTCTTTGTTGTTCGCTTCATTGTGTGATCTGGGAGAGCAAGGCAGCCGCGTGCACCTGCTGTATGGCTGGGTGATGTTCGGGTTTCAACACTCGCGACAGCAGACACTTAGGGTAAAACTTTCCCCTGATTTGAGCTGAACTATTCATCACACACATAGCTGTCATTAATCTTACATGCGGAGCCAGGCTTCTCATATTTCAAAATCTTTGGAGAGGCAGCTTTGTAATCTATATTTGGTTCTTCTTTTTTCCCCCTCTGAGATTGATTTCTCTTTGCATATAATGCTGTAGTAGTTTCAATTTAAACAGAATCCTGAAATAAAATAGTTGAATATGAAACCTTAGCAGAGAGAAAGGAAACAATTATCTTGAAACTCTTTTTATTTTGGAGGTGAAAAACTTCAATGACAGCACTGCTGACTGACAAAATTGACGTGCATTTTAACTTCTGTTTCAAGCAATGGATTATCTTAATCACAACAAGAGGGCATATACTCCTGGCTGGGGCCGTAAATTCAATTATTCTCAGCAGTAATTCTCAAAGCAATTCATTTTAATAGAAAGCAGCACCTTGAAGTATCTAAATTACAACAGCTGCAGCTGGTTAAGGGCAAGCGGCAGATACAGAAGCTGCCTGGCAGCTTCTGGTGCCCAGCTCTACCTCTTTCCATCTCCTCTCTGCCACATCAGCTCCGGCAAAAGGCATCTGCTGGAGCTGCTCCTCTGAGCCTGGACAGGAAAATGAAGGAAAAGGACAAGGAAAGAAAAGGAATGTCAGGGGAAGCAGGAAAGAAGGCAGAATGGATGTGAGGGCAGCAAATGGCAAGGGGTAAGGTCTAAGCTTATTCTCAAAAAAATATGAGCTATGATAGCTGCAGGTTATAAAGTATCTCTATCAAAAGTTTCTGGTGACCAACAGCAAAATTTTTAAGTGATTTGCATATCTCTCTGGGCTCTTGAGATAATAATATAGCTGTCTGTTCCTTATTTTGTAGGTCATTTATAGGGCTCATGATCTAAACCCTTATCTCTGTTAATACTCATAAAGGATGTTACTGGAATCCCAAACTCCTTGCCATTTTGGAGCGCTGAATCTGGACTCATAGCATTATAAATTCAGCAATATTTGTCACTATGGGAACTGTTTCTCCTGCCAGGCAGTGTTGGGAACGGACTGTGAACTGGCTGTTTAGACACTTGTGTGTGTGTGTGTGTGTGCACACGCGTGTGTGTCTACCAGGAACACACATACATGAACATTCAAATGCAGATATGTAAATTTTACCATTAAGTGTTTGCATTTCTGTGCTTCACCATTTCTTCTCATTCTGCTTCATTTGGAATAGATAATCTCTGTAAGTCTGGCAACTAGTCAATTACTGAATTCCTTTTCAAAGGAAGGAAAAGGAAGATTACAAAATTCATCAATCTAGCATGAATCACCATATCTTCCCCACCTGAGGATCTGACCCTCTAACGGTAGTTTCTTTCTTCTTTATAAAGGTAATTATTCTATTAAAATTAATAGTAAAATGAATACTGCTGTGACTGAATTACATGGGATAGGCCTGAAATACTGTGATCTGTTCTGCTATGAATTAGTAATCATAGTGTGCCCAGTGAAATTTGCATACTTTCCTCTCCTTCCCTGCTCTCCACCTTGATTTAGTCGCTAAAGCTCTCTCCAGGGTAGGAGCTGGAGATTGTTAATGGCTTATACAGGCACAGCCAAGAGGAGGTGTTTGCAGAACATAGTACGCTGAGTCTTCAGACAGTAGAAGAAGTTACAACATAAGCATGGATTTGTTTGGTATTTGAAATATCTGTGATCATCTTTCTAAAGGCGGGGGGGTGTGCTTAAATAGATGAGGTGAGGAAAAAAAAAAAAAACAGAAAAAAATAATCTATCTCCTCTCTACCTGCTGTTTCTGTGTGAAAAGTTTGGCTTCATGATATGACCGTGAGTTCACGCTGCCTGGAGCAGTGCAAGCGGTTGGTGTCTCCAAGGGATGGCACCCGGAGTGAGGGAGACTCAGGACTTGTGCAGGAGCTCACGGACCTGCAGTAGCTTCTGTTTCGAAATAGCTGCGTGCACCTGCTTGCACTTCAGTGGTTCATGGAACGTTTAAATTTAACCTCAAAGAGGATAAGTGATACCAGGGCGAAAGGCAATGTTTCCCACACGCATACCAAGAGACGTGCCTTGAGCCAGCAACAGCAATTATTTATTAAGTAGAGGATGGCAGGAAACAATAGTTTTTTCAGTGCTGTATGAATGTAGGGCAGAAGTCAAGCATCAGGTGCAGGCTGGCTTCTGAGCAGGAGAGCGAGCCTGCCCAGCGCTAGCAGGGAAGCTTTGCCCTGCAGCCTGCGCAGCCCTGCTAAGCCAGGGTACGTGCCTGAGCTGAGCAAGGAGAGGTCTTCGCCTCAGCGCAAGCTAAACACCCCACAACCCGATACGAAGGGACAGGTGGGAGAAAACTGAGATGGAGCGAGACCATCGACCCACGGTAGCCTGAATTTGACACCCCTGCAGGTGTCCGACAAGAGCCCTGAGCTCAACGTGGCTTCAGAGGGAGGAAATCGCTGCTGCCCAGGCAGCCTGGGAAAGCCCTAGCTGGCTGGATTCCTGTGAAGTAATTGCTTCTGTTAATAAGATTTTATTGTTATTAACCATATTAGGATGGTCACAAGCTGGCTTAGATAGCTTGTGCTTGATTAAATAATGATCTGCTGTAGTGATAAATGCACACTTGTCCTCATAAATGAAAAACTGTTCTCTTTCCCGAGAATAGTATGCAGCCACAATTGCTCAAAAAAAAAAAAAAAAGGGAGGCTTATGTTGACACACTTAATTAATATAATGTTATTTTGTTTCTTTTGATAAACCATGATCTTGACAATGCCTAGGCTGATAGAAGGTCGTTCTTTTTTTCCTTCCTAAAACAGTCTATGCAGTGTGTAGCTTAACCAGCTCAACAGAAGCACTTTTTCACCCCAAGAAAGCAACCTCAGACATCTCGTAAGAAGGTCATATAAACTTCAGATGCAAGCGGTTATTTCTAATTCATGTGGTCTCTCCGTGTTTCCTAGAACCTGAACAGTCCTTTCTGCGAATTACATTCTTTTTGTGAATATAAACAGTTTATTAAAACTCCTGTATTAATTATTTAAATGAGTTTATAAATATTTGAGGGAGCCCATGCAAAAGGCACTCATAATAAATTATCATATTCTACCTTCGCTGAAAGTTAAATTACAAAACTCTGAAGACTGCCTTCAGTAACAAAGACATTTCTGCTCCCTGTCATCACAAGGTCCAGGGTCAGATCATTATCTCTAGGTAGCATCAAAAATAAAAATCGGCACCTAACATTTAAAGGGAAACAACATTTCTATCTTAGAGTGTTTGTACTAAATGTGACACGCTGTCAAGTATGTGACTGTTTAATTACCCATGCTCAGTGTCTTATGGGAGCCATCGGTTCCCAGGCTTGACTTTGAGATCACAGGTGTGGAGACTGAATTTAGGAGCAGAAGGGGAGATACAGGTACTAGGAGAAGCTCGCAGCAAGTGAAACAAGAAATCATTCACACAGATCGATTGATTGAATGAGAAGTCAGATCCTGTAAGTGGCAGTGGAAAGAATATCAATCCTACAACTCCATGGAAGATAAACTTGAACAGTGCAAGGGGATTTCATGTACGAGAGGACAGGCAAAAAATAAAATTAAGTAAAAATTGACAGCTGCAGGATAGCAAAAACTTCTCTGGATAAACTGTTGAAATTCTTTTCCAGATGGGAGGAAGCTTCAGATTTCTTAGTTTTGCAATGTTGGTTGGTAAGGTGAAGACTCACTTTTTAGACATTCTCATCTTTTGAGTCCCAGTCTCTTTGCACAAGGTCATGTCTGGCTGTCAAGCACATTGCACATTACAAATAGCAGGTGCCAATCGGGACAGAAGTACTTCTGCAGAATTCAGGTAATGGATAATTAAACTGTTAACGAGAAAGAGATATTCGATGGTGATCCCCTTCACCATGAGCTTGTTTCTTAACCATCCTGTGTTCAAAGAGAATCTTGAGGCAGACGCGTGGATTTCTTGCGAACATGATAAAGTCAGTTTGTGGTCATTCAGGACAGACCAAGAGATGCTCCTGCTGTAAAGCCTCAGACTCTGAGCTTGTGATGGTTGATAGAACCAAAGCACTTGTAAAGACGGGCTCACCTCTATGAGGAATGGTGATACAGATTAGCTTTACGTAACCAGCCTTTACAGTTTTCTCAACTCTTGTCCACTCACCTGCTTCTCTTCTCCATCCATCTGCTCTTTCATTGGTGATCACTGCTAAAGCAGAATATCAGAGATCTTACTAGCATGAGGACTGCAACATAATGCCCAGAATTAGGGGGATTCACTAGCCGATTATCTTCCCTATTTGATCTGCTTTTCACTTTAAAGTATTTGTGGAGGTGACTGGTCAGAAATAAACCCCAGCTATTTCAACCTTGTGCTGTTTTAAAGTGCTTTAGAAAGATGAACAGAGAGTATTATAAAATTTCAGCTAAAACAACTTCCTGTTCAGTTTGCTAGTAACTATAACAATTCTCAGTATCTTTGTTTAGCTGTTCAGATTTGGAGGGCTTCTGCTTGCATACATTTTGCAACGGGCAGAGCTGAGCATATTCTGCAAAGCATGTTACGCTAATTCATGCTCAGATTTGTAAAAGAACTTGCGCTGGGCATGCTCAGGCTCCATTTACATTCATTTTGTATGAGTATTAATGAGATCAAGTAGAACAAGGACAGATGTTTGTGAAAAATAAAATGTTAAACTCCTATTTGTAGCTATGAGAATAGAGCTTACAGCTTCATAGCTAAGAATCATCTCACCGGAGTGTGCCCGAGATTCCTGGAGTATCTGGAGTCTAAGACTCACAGCTGGTTCCGTCTGGTTATTTGTTCAAGAGCACATCTTGTGCATTACATAGGAAATAATGATGCTTGTATAAATCCAGGATTATTCACTCTAAGGAGGAGAGAGTAAGGTTATCATGTCAATTATTTGTAGCAAAGATTTACCTAGAAACGCAATGCTGTGAGTCTTCCAAGGTAAAAAAGAGGGAAAAAAACCCCAGTGGGGTGTAGTAAATGGTAGTGAATTTTCGTCTTTTAAAATAATACAACTCAGAGTGAAATTGAATGGAGGCAAAAAGACATGAGCTGTGCCAATACCAACATGGCCATGAAATTTCAAGTGCCCATTAACAGACTTCTCAGCTCCGTAAAATATTTCAGAGTAAATAAGTATTATGAGCACTGAAGGAAAACATAATTTCAAATAAAAGCTTGTCAGTTAAGGTCAGTTTAATATCCACTCATGAATTTCACTGTTTTGAAGTCTTGCTGATAAGCATTTATAATGGAGTTACTTCTCTTATTCCATGCATATTGAAGCAGTAATTAAGCTATGATACGAGATACAAAGTATCGTGTGCTCAATTCATCAATTTTTGTTCAGTCTCGCAGTTCTTGTTCCATTTGCACTGGCATTGTTGCACTGAAATATCTCCAAATCTATCATGTCAAGATTATGCATGATGTAATTTGTAATAGTAGCTAGGGATTTGTTTACAAAAAACAAATGTTCCTTTAATCTTTAAAACAAAATTACACTTGTCTTGCATCACAGAACAAAGACATTTGAATGAATACAACACTTTTAATAAATCAGTAATTACCTTGTGGAGTGGCAGTTGGCTCATTTAACATAACCTTTGAAAACAGCTTCCTCCACACAGATTTTAAACAGTGCCCCTCTGAGATAAATTTTGAAAGCTGGACTGTGGAGATTTAAGTGCTTTGTAGGTGTATTATTTATACCACAGCAATCCCCAATTCATGGAAAAGAATTTGGACCGTATCATCTCTTCACAGCAGAGATAATTGCAATTTAACTAAACTACCTCCTAAAGAAATTTGCAAGCTCTGCCTTTGGTACCACTGTGTGTAAAGTGGCACACTGCGTGTAAGTTCATAGTACCATCATTAGGACAACAAAAGCTCCTGTAGTTTATCATTTCAAATTGAATCATCCCTACAGCGAGAGGACAGGGCACCTGACCCTAGTTTGCCGTGTGTTGGTTGGTGGGGGTTTAAATAACGCTCCACCAGCTCTAAACCAGTCTGTCATAAACACACTCCATTAGGTGATATGGTCTGACAATAGCAAAGTGCTGCACCCATCCTTTCCCAGTGCACCCTGGCTCATCCATGGTTACACTCATCAGGGCTCTGATCCACACCACTTTACCCTGAAAATCAAACAGCTGTAAGGCTGTGGTTCTTCTGCATGTGTGTCCATTGGATAAGAGTTTTGTGCAATTTTTATTAGGCTGCCAGGACACAACAGGCAGGACATTTCAGGGGTAAGAAGAACATACCAAGAACATGTTATGAGGCATTAGGTTAAGCACTTCAAGAACTTGCGACTACCTGAGAAGTGTTTTAATCACCAGCCATGGAGCAGTTAGGCAGCTTTACTGCTACTAGACAGGACAAAGACACGTGACGGTGAGTGTTTGGGACATAAGGATGACTGCACCAGCAGGTGCTTGCATTGATGGGACTGAGGAGGACAAGAAGGTCCCTCCAGAGCCACGTCCTGCCACTGTGATGCTGCCAGCAAGCAGCTGCTTATACCCCAACACCATCTTCACATGGCTGTGTCAGCTTGCCCAAAAGGATAAGACCTCAGGCAAGGCTTCTCCTATAAAATCGCAAACCTGATTCATAAAGGTGATGGATGAAATCTGTATTTAATCACACACCTCAATGTGTTTAGGGCTATGAGGATGGTGAGGGGACTGGAGCATCTCTCCTACGAGGAAAGGCTGAGGGAGCTGGGCTTGTTCAGCCTGAAGAAGAGAAGGCTGTGAGGGGACCTAATATATGCTTACAAATATCTCAAGGCTGGGTGTCAGGAGGATGGGGCCAAACTCTTTTCAGTGGTGCCCAGTGATAGGACAAGGGACAATGGGCACAAACTGAAGCAGAGGAAGCTCCAGCTGAACATGAGGAAGAACTTCTTCCCTCTGAGGGTGACGGAGCCCTGGAACAGGCTGCCCAGGGAGGTTGTGGAGTCTCCTTCTCTGGAAATATTCAAGACCCGCCTGGACAAGGTCCTGTGCAGCCTATTGTAGGTGACCCTGCTTTGGCAGGGGGGTTGGACTAGATGACCCACAGAGGTCCTTTCCAACCCCTACCATTCTGTGATTTTGTGATTCTATGTTACTGAATCTGCCAGTACCACTCAACCCAGCAAGAGGCTCAGACCAGTGCTGACATTCAGACAATTTTAAGACATTAGATTCTTATAATGAGCTCAGAATTCTGGAGTGTTTTGATTCAGAAATCTTCCCTTTTTAAGGGAAGTGTAGCAGGCGGCTTTATGTACTTCACACCTCTTAGCGGTCTCCTTTTCCAGAAATTCCTTGACATCCAGATTTTAGGAGAAACATCACCCTTCTACTGCTCACAGTGATCAGAGATTGGTGTGCTTTCATTTCTTTTACCACTTCTTCCATCCTCACATGCTTTCTTCAACAGCAGGTACCCACCTGACAGCCCTCACTATTACAGAGAGAGGTCTGGAACCCCAGCCATAAACATTTCAGCATTTTCTAAACTTAGAGATTCAGCCTTAGGCCTTTAAAGCACAGAGAACTTGGTATTTTTCACAGGAAAATAAACAGTGGCAATGTAATAGCTTGCATTTAAAAAAAAAAAATCATTTTCCCCTGGAAAAACATATACAAAGCTAAGTTTCATTGACCAATAACATAATCATATTATGTGTTATTAATGTCTAAATATTCGATGGAAGAATTTTCCTTATTTATTTGTTTACAGGAATCTTCTCTGTGGACTGGAAACAAGAAGAGACAAATACTATACAATTTATACCCAAGCAGCACACCAGATCTTAATTTCATAACTGATAACTATCCAATATATTATGCATGCTTTGTTATGCCTTATAAATGCGTTACAGTTATATAATTTATTCATTTTCAGTGTTCTTTCATAGAGTGCTTTGCTGCTAAGCTATATTTCTGGCACCTCATTCAGTCAAAATTTCGTAATAGACTTTCACCCTTCAGAGCCCATCTTGCAGCTTTTCCCTTTCATTTCACTAAACCCAGCCTCCTGCAGCAGAGGGGATTCACGTTTGAGCAAACGGCAACTTTTATAGATGCCAGATTTGGTTTAAAGCTTACAAAAGCTAAGGAGGATTTTTTTCCTGTTTCTTCAGTAACTGTTAGATCAGACCCTAAATGTGGATCGTTGGTTTCTAATGCAAAAACAGGCAATAACTGTTCCTGTTGGGTGCTCACTTCCACCATGACGAGGGACAGTCATAGCAATCTTTAATTTACCACAGTCATTTCCCAGCAATGTTGGTTGTGTGAGAAAACACTTCCACAGGAGCATCAGGACCACAGGACCCTGTCGGAGAGATATAGATAGATATATACACACACACACACACACACACATATACATGACTTAGGGTCTTTGTAGCCACTGGAGGAATAGTATTGCAAGGCCACCCACAAGCCTCTGTGTACTTCCTTTATCCTCATCTCACAGTCTGGCTCTTCTCATTCTGCATTTCAACTCATTCATTTACTTTATTAATGAATTATTATTAATGAAAAATTAACACTGCATGGAGAGCTTTTTCTTCTTTCATGGCGCACCAGTCCTCAACCCTGGGCTGAAACATGTGTGTGAATATTTATAAGCAGCTTCCTATTGTCTTTCCAAAAAGACAAAATTATGCTGCAGTTCATTGGCATTTCATTAAATATATAAGATTATAAGATTAAGCTTTCACTAGGCTATCTAGAAGCAGTTCAGATAAGATGTAAATAACACTGCTACTCTGCACAAATATTTTATCAGCCTGCTCTCAGCCTTGTTCTGCAGCAAGGGATGGATTCAGTTCCAAACGTCAGTAATAAATAGCAGCAATGGGTCTCCCTAACCTACAAAAGATCAATTTTCCCCATACATGTTGGGAGGGGATTCTTGGCCACCTGTATTCATTTCAGCTCGCTACATGTAAGCATTTCATGTTTTCGTTAGTCTCATTAGCACTCATTAGTGTCAGCAGGTTGCTCTCAAATAACCCACTGTCTTTGCAGTAAGGTTATGTCAAACACCAATAAACTCACAAGCATAAAACTCTAAATAAAGGTGGGTGGCTCAGCGCTTGCCTTAGATGCATGTTGCTGTGCATGAATTCAAGAATTTCCAAGAAAAAATGTAAGGCTGTGTCCTAGCACTCTGGAAGGTCATATAACACACTACACACTTTTAGGGAGGCAAATTTATCATACATGGTTTATTTTATCATTTCATGTCCTTTCTCTCTGGCCCAGGTATCTGCAAAAACCTGACTTCTTGAGGTTTGCTCTGCCTTTCATTGCAGAAGTCGAGTTTCCAGACAGACAATGCAGTGAAGGTTCAGTTATAGTATCAACTATGATCCATAACTGTCAGAGAAAAAATGTCAGGCATTGGTCATGTCTGAGCTCAGTGAAATGTGGAATAATTAAAAAAGCCAACAATGTCTTTTCAGTACAGCATTGGCAAAGTAGAACTGTACAGGGGTTGAGAGCCAGCTGCCAAGCTCAATTCGGCTGACCAGGGACCTTCTGACATCTCTGGGAAGGAGTGCTACAACCCATTGGCCTCCAAGCCTAACAGCTTCTGGTGGCTCCGTTTTTTTATTACCTTAACATTTGAGACATGGAAAAGGTCTCACAAGTTGAACTACAGGGCCTAAGAAAATTCTGATTGCTTTTCATTGGCCTGTATTCAGTGCTGTGAGTTCTCTGAGATCTACCCGACTCAGAAGATAATTACACAAATCCTACAGTTCTCCTTAAAATCTGGATGTTTTCATCTACTTACCTAGCTAACAAAACAGAGGTTTTTACCTCGGAACAGCTGTGCACACTTTGTAAGTACTCAGATGACTTGAGTACTGTCATTTTTAGTGCACTCAGGGACATGAAGATGCATGTTCACTCACCATGAAGGTGCCACCTATGAGAAATCGTGGTCTTACTTCAGTTATGGATGCTCCTCAGCCATATGTCTAAGCAACATTTGTTTCTAAAGGTGCAAAGAGAGGGACATGGAAAAATGACAAAGCTGCAGCGTACAACCCTCCCAGGCTGAACAGCATTGAGGACTAGAAATTGCCTTGCAAGTTCCAAGGTATTTTGCTTGGAAATTCACTCTTTAACAGACTGTGTCTATTCATCTGAAAGTCAGGCATGTGCTTAAAAACCTCCTGGCAGCACACAGACTTCATATAGTTCTAATGTTATTATTTATTGTTGTAGTACCTAGGAAGCGCAGTCCGAGTCCGTGACACCATGCTTCTAGTTTTTGCACAAGTGCGGAAAAAGGATCAGTCCCAAATGGCTGCAAGACAGTGTTGAAGCTCAACAGGTCAGTAAAGACAGAGGGGAACATACAAGGAAGCAAGGCAAAAAATCGCTTATCCTCTTAAGTAAAGAAAATTACAAATGGAAAACTGGTATAGCAAGAAGATGATTTACCTGTAGTAGCAGAGGAAGTCAGAAGCAGAGCTGGGATTAAACAAGCCTCAGGAGTTTCTGATTCTCAGGCCATTGGCCACCACTGTCTCTATTAGTCATGTTCTTCTGAGGGAAATCTACAGCATGCTTATTTATTCAAATTTCCCTAACAGCATGCCAACTGTTAGAAAATGGCAATGTAAGTGTTTCTTCACTAGTGAGTCCTATCATGCTGTTGAATTAGCACCCTTTTTGCTGGTTTATGCAGATCTTAAATGGAAATTGTTTATGGATTCTTTGTGTCTAATCTACCCTTTCATACTTCATGGGTATATTTTAGTGCAGCCCACAGGGTTGCTCAGGCACTTACTACACTCTTAAAAATACGCTGCTCTGGCTGCTAAATATATTGCAGTGAAAAATCAAGAATTCTGGATGGAAAAATATAAAAACATTCCATTCTTTCTAAAGTTGCTGCCAGTGAATTAATAAAACATTGTTCAAAAACCTGGAGAATATTGCAATTATATGAAAATTTTATTTTAATATTGCAATAGGAAGAAAAAATTTAATATGATGATCTCTCTTTAATGTTTACTACAATTAAAAAATATTAAATTAACTCAGCAAGACTAGATCTGAGGCAATTAGGAGATATGAGACATCGCTTGCCAGACTGACTGCACTGTGCTTGTATTTTAAACTGGAGAAATGTCAGTCTTCCCAGAGTTGTGAGAGGTCTGTTATCAAAGCCTGCGGAGGATTACACTGCGTGAGCATTAGATTGATGCTTCTAAAATTGAGTAAGATTGAATTAAAGCAGATAGTTTGATGGACTCCCTGTAGGAAGCATCCTGTATTTCTCCTAGACAGCATTATTCAACCTGAAATCTTTTGTTTCCGATTTGTATTCTTTAACTTATCAGACTACTGCTTTACAACTCCTAGAGTAAATGGTATCTCAGCCTGTTTATGAAATACATAACCCTTCAGATGACATGTTCTTTCACTCCAGTTTTCTCATCCTCCCCTGTAATTCATTCCGCACCACATGGCATCCCAATAAAGTAAGAGAAACTACACGTCTCATTCAATTCTCCGAGATTTTGGTTTATAAGGAGTAGGTGAGCACAGGGTTGCAGACTCTCCTATTCCAGTTTATATCAGCTTTTTAAAAAAAATCAACAAAACGACCTGAAAGATTTTTACCTACCTCTGTGTTATTCCCATTGCCAAAAGTCTCCATCAGTGCAAGAGTCTCTCACACAGAGTTTGATCTTTCCTTTAATCTAATCTATTTAGAAAATGACTCACAATTTACTGCGTAAAGTGGAGAAAATTGATATCTTTTCATTAAGCTGACAAATTCTTTTTCACTGCTGGCATCTGTGAAGTGTGTTCTCTATTTAAATTTTATTTATATCAATCTTCTCTGGTGGAAACTAGATTAAAATGGAATGTTTTATACTTACAGTAAAAACTTTCCCACCCTGCAATGAGTGTCATACTGGTTTTGAAAACAAACTCTGCTTCTCATTCTTTGGAGTAACATGATACCTATGATCAGGAAGAAGCGCAATCTAATATCTCTATTCCTTTGTATTCTATTTCTATATAAACAAAATGTGTACGCTTTATCACAGGCAAAAAGAGATAGCTGCTGTGCCTTTATAATGCCAAACGCAGAAGCAATCTTACAACATTTTTATACATAGCATGTTCCCTCAAAACTGTTGAAAAATGTATGATGATACTTTGCTCTGTTTTCATATTTCAGGGTCTTGTATAAACATGAATTAAAGTTATATATTACTCTGCGAGTATTGTCATATTGTTACATTGTTAAATATAGTGTCTTTATACTTATTGTCATATACAGTTTGTCATACTGTTAAAGCAATTTCCTAAATACAAACGCAGAGAAGTTCAAGGAGAATTCTATCTGCAAAAAAAGTCTTTGCATTTTTTATACACACTGGAGTGGCAAACATGACACAAGCAAGCGCCTGCAAATTTCTGGGCTGTGAGCTCACATTTTCTCCCAGACCAGCCTCTGCCCATGTCCTGTTCATCACCTGTAAGGGGCAGCTCATCACCGCTTTGAACAACTAAGTACCTGCAGTTTAATGCAAGAACTTGAAGACTGAGAAATGAGAAACTCAACAAGTTCGGGAGTTCAACAAGGAAGTTTTAATCAAACGAATTATGTATTTTTTTCCAAGTATTGCTTGATCCAAGAGGAAGGTGATGGAATGGTTAGTGTTTCCATGTTGATTTGATCTCAGTTTAGGTGTAGATATTTGAAGTGTTCAGTGCATTTTTACTGTAACTGCATAATAGCATAATTTTTTACTGAAATCCAAGGGGAAAATGTCCCCAGCCAACTCTCTCCGTGCATCAAACCTTTGTGCTCCAGGCAATACGCAAGAACAAGTCAAAAAGTGGTCACTGCCATTATGCAACCTAGAAAGGTTCTTGTGAACTTTGCAGGCTGAAGCTCACTGAATTCAGTCTAAGCTGGAAGTTCCCTGCAGCCACCCAAGGCTCTGAGCATTATGTTGGGAACAAACTCATTTTAAAATGCAATAGAATTGTGTAAACACTAGCAAACACAAGCTATTCTCTTCCTTTTTCCCTATATTCAATCTTTGTGCCAGATCTCGTCTCTGTAGTTTGTTTCTCTGTTTGGTACCCATGATTAGAAAATGCCATTTCAACCAAATGATTTTTTGTCTGTTAATCCATTCAGACTAAATACATCAAAAGTTAAATGTTTTTATCTAAAATTTTCTATGGCTTTGCAAACAGGGATTAAAAAAAAACAGTGTGAATTGGACTGTAAAAAAATCTCGAGAATTTTCTGAAGAAAGTTGCTTTTCTCCCCAGCTCCATTAGTTGTATGTTTAGAGTGTAATATTCTTCTAAAAGGGGCATTTTCTTGAAAAGAACTCAGATACAAACAATCCCTTATTTACATTAGCAGGAGCTGGGGAACAAAAACAAAACAAAACACGAACAAAGTAGGAGTAGTCAAGCCTTTTTATATCATATCCTTTTTCTTTCCCCATGGCTGAGGGTATCCGTCTCAGTCAAATCAGCCTTGAATGAAAGAGCTCCTTGCTTCATGTATTCCCCAGAACACAGGGAAAACCACTCCAAAATGTTACAGGCATCTAATTCAGCATGATGTGAGCACTCACAGCCTGTGATGCCTGGTGACTAGCGGGAGTCTGCAATTCTCATCCAGAATTAGCAGTTCGGGTCACAGAGAAGCTCAGGTTCCTCACGATGTGGGAGATCTTGAATGCAAACTGCCCTGAGGGAAAGCATCTTAACGTGAACAATTCTCTCTCATGCACAACCGCTTCAGCACTTCGCAGAGCGACATAACCCAAATGTAGAGAAGCCGCATTGTATTCCCCGGGGAAGCTTTCTTCCCCCTCCCCATACAGGTGTACCTCATCTCAAACGCAGCAAACTGTGATTCATCTGAAAGGTTTTTCTTGCCTCTTTGAACAGAGCTGGATGGGTAAAACTTTGAAATCAAGTAGACCTCAAAGGATTAGCAGTGCTCAAGAAGGACAAGTGGTCCTAAAGATTAAAAGGCTCTTAATGGAAGAGAAAATCTACAAACACAAGACTCAAAGGAAATAATTTTCATTGGGCTCTGGACACCCTTGTCGCAGCGTGGTGCTGAGGACTAGACCACAGCGAGCTTTATAGTGCTTCACACTTACAAAGGATTTTGACCACTTACAGATTAGACACAAATAAGAGCTTTTCATCTCAAATGGCCTTATTTTCCCCTTTATAAAACGAACCGTGTCTCCAGCCCAGCTATAGTGCATAGGGACAGGTGGGGGTGCTCACTGGTGGACCTTTGGGTGCGCTACCTTGTGATTGCGTCAGCACTTTGATCACAAATTTATATCTCTATATACATGTACTAAAACCTGCTCCCTGTTAGACGGATCAATTGACATTAGGGTGCAGCACTGACTTTGCTTTTGATTATTTTTCAAGGTCAATACCTGAATATTTGGCCTGTATTTAACAGCATCAGTAAGTAGTTAGATCATTTTATTTGTTATGAACAGCGTTCCTTCTCTGTGCTGCCCCTCAGTCTGTATTCATCTCATATCTCTGTTTTACTTTGTAAACTCCCTAGGCCAGGGCATTCGGTTTTGTGGTTTTCAGTTTGTACCTAGCACTATAGGATCCTTCTCCATGGTTATTTAATGCTACAACACTGCTACTAGTAAATAATTATGATCATCGCTTTTGATTCCATATCACAGGATTCTCCTCACGTATTTTGAGGATGCTCTGTTCTGATGATTGCTGTGAAGACCAGTATTTAGCAGGATATGGTTTTTCACTTTGCCCACTGCACAATCTATTATTAGAGTGCGTATTCAGCCCTCGTGTGCCTTTTCATGCATAGCAGAGAGAGATACTTCTTTTCTCCACTGTTAGCAGCATTAATGATACCCTTCTGAAAATGATGTGTGAATAGAATCATTAAACTGCCTTGCAAGCACAGGTGTAAAGACATTTTTTGTGTGTTGTACATATGGAAAAATTATATATTACATTATAAAAATTAGGTATAAGCTGTGAGAAGAAATAGGAAAGGCAACACAGAGAGATAGATGACTGTTGTAGGTCCCTTCCAACTGACTATTCTATTCTATTCTATTCATTCTATAATAAATTTAGATTACTTGCTTCAACTTACTCCTCTTCTTCCAGACCAAAGGAGCTTTCAAACCCAAGGTGTTTCTCCCTGTGTTTCAAGTAAGCTCAGCAGATGAAACCATATCCCTGTCAGGACAGTTACTCAGTAAGTCTGCTGGTGTAATCACATACCAAGTGAAGGCCTACTTTAGAGATAATAACTTGGACTCCTGAATTGCAGTAGCTTCCCATTAGAGTTAATTAGCTGGGCCAGAAATACTGCTTCTCATTCTGGTTTGTTTTTCAATAAGATGGGCTATACTTGGATGCACTCCAGCATGGCCACCAAATATCTTGACCATATGCCATTCAGCTCAACCATGTCCCTCAACAAGTGGCAGAGACTGGTTTGTCCAGCTTATCTGAGGAACAAAGATCTCACCGTTCCAAAGAACATCTGAAATGCACTTTAAAGGAAATAAAAGTGAAATTTAATGGATGTCACCTTCTTTACAGGATTTCCCACTCTGTATTTACCATTTTTATTTCCAAGACTTTAGTACCAGATTTACATGAAAAATAGCTTCCTTTCTGGGCCCATGACATATTTTCATATTCATTTAACCAATCTAAATTATTTCTCTCTGTTACATTCTTGCCTATATAATAGAGAATTTGGCTTAGTTTGGGTGTAAGCCTGTGTACGTAAGTCTCCCATTTGTAGATATACATTTATAGTATTACACACCTACATGCCTGCATCTGTGTGTGTGCTGTTTGTTAGTCTGCAGCAAAGGAAGATGGATCAGAAAGGCAGGGGAGCATTAAGCAGAGCGAATTATGTGAGGCTGCCAGACAAAGTGGCTGAGGGTTGACTCCTCTAGCAATAGTTCATTTTTCATGGACCACAATGGAAAACAAAATGCTGAATTGGAACAGTCCTGTGCAAAGGTAGTTTTCTTTTCAGAACTAAGATCAAAAGCAGAACCATCCCTAGTAAATTCAGATGGGAGCAATAAAGGCAGCTGTTTAGGTGGGATAACAGCAGGTCTGGGAAGATAACGTGACGGGTATAACTGTGTGGACAATGCTGATGATACATAACTTTGAAGCCATTGTCACCTCGTGTCCACCTCTCCCAACCCGAAAACTAGAGTGCAGTTCAGGTGTTACTGAGCAGTGCCAAAGTCCCTCTTTTGTGCCTTGTAACTCTACAGTCTCCTGCTCTGTGTGCCATGCAGATCCTCCCCTTGCGTGATGAAATGGTCTAGTGATACACACTTTTTAGTCTAGGAGTATCTGTGGGTTTGGTGCACTTTTTTTTCAGTGTGGTTTGGTCGTATTAAGGGGATGGACATTTGCAGCTGCTGCAGATACGTCTTTGGGTGTTTCCTTAAGACTTTGTGAGCATAAGCTGATTACAACTAGATAAAAAATAAATCAAGATTTTAACTCTGAAATGTCCTTAAATCAATGTATGCACATCAGGGCATTTTCCAGAGCTGAATGGTGTAGTACAAGGTAGTCTGCTGCTTCAAGGGCATTTCATGGGCTTGAGGCAGCTGTGTGGGGAGGTACAAAAGGGTTTAGCATCTCTCGTGGAGTCAGTGTGGGAGAAGCTTTGACAGTTAGGCTTCATGAGAGCAACCATGAAATTAATTCTTGCCAGGGAAAACAAACCACAGACAGAGCCACTCATGCACCAACTAGTCACAGTTGCAAGGTTAGCTAAAGTTGATCAAAATCCCCAGACAAAAAATGTCATTAAGATACGGTTAAGGTTATAGACAGATACCAATTCCCATGCAAGAAATTTCATTAAGGTACACTCAAGGTTGTTAACATATGTGTCAATTAAATTCAAACAACAAGATCCAAACACTGTTATTATTTACATTAAATATTTGGAAATTAAAAGTTACTGTTAGAGATAATACGGTTTCTATAAAATTCATAATCATGTTTCAACAAACTGAACTTCTGCTGCTCTTCAGTGTTACCTTCTGTTTCTAGTTATGATGCTCCCTGCCATGGGATATTCTGAAAGCTAAAAGTATGCATGGGTTCAAAAACTTCTGCACAGTTCTGTGGAAGAAAAAGCCAGCTGAAGGTATTGAGAGCAAAGCAGACATCGTTTGTTCTGGAGTACCCTGAGCCACAAGTCCTGAAGACCCGGAGAATATTCTGGGGAAAATCTTTTTCAACCTACCTTGATCTTGTATACATCTATAAAGATCCGACTGGCCACTCACAGAGACAGGCTGCTGGGGTGGATGATCCTTTGGTCTGAGGCAGTATTGCCATCACAGCATTCCCCACAGTCACAGCATGACAGGAGCCTAGATCTCATGTATAAGGAAGCTATGGCAAGCAGTGCACTGTCTTAGAGAATATAGGATGCAAAACAAGTCATAAAATGTGAAATCTTTGCAACTAAATTTCAACTAAAGTGTTTAGAAGGGACACTTTACCTCTTAAATGCAGTGCTAGACCCTTGAGATATCATTGAATTAGATTTTTCATTATAACATAGTTGTGAACATTGTCTTTTCTCTTTTAGCTTCAATAGTGATTGGGAAATGGTGGTGTGAGATGGAGCCCTGCCTAGAAGGAGAGGAATGTAAGACATTGCCTGATAATTCTGGATGGATGTGTGCGACGGGCAATAAAATCAAGACCACCAGAGTAAGTCGTCTTTCTGTCTGTACCTTGGAGGTCTTAATAGGAAAGGGAGCCACTGATAGATGCTCATGCATATCTTTTCCATCATCGTGTCTGCTCTAAAAATCTTAAAGATCACTGCATCCCTAGCCACCCAACACTTCTGGCCATAATTTAGTGAAAATTTGCATGGCTTCAGGCTGGTCAGCTAAGTCCAGGTTTGATAACCAGCAGGTCGGAGCTGCTGAATTGCCAGGTCACTTTCTTACAGTCATTGTCACCTCAGAAAAAGAGTTCTTGCACATCACTTGGTCCCCTTCTGGTGCCTAAAGGGAAGAACATTAGAAGGAAGGGATCTGGTCTACCCTACATCCATTCCTTGGCTGTTCCAGGGCACCTTTGTATTAGCAGCTGTACAGGTGCTCTGTAGCATAAAATGGTGCTGAGGACTCAAATCTGCATTTCAGGTCTTGCTTCAGAGTAGCTCTAGCCCCATGCACCCATTAGTGACATGCTCTTGAGATGCTGAAGATTCAGGTAACACAGCCAACAGGTGACGACAACTTTCACCATGCATAGCTCGGAAAACACCTAGATATGGCTGCAAAGAGATGAGCATGAATATGCTGGCTGAGCTTCTCCTACTATGAGATTACCTTTGGAAAAAAAAGTGGTTTTCAAAAATAGATTCTAGGTTTTCTTTTGCATTGTGCAATGTTTCACCACCATTTTCTTAAAACTGCCACCTATACCTGTATTCAACAGTTTTAATTAAATTATTTTCATACCACAACTGAATTTTTTTCCAAGAAAATTACATGGTTGTCAAGTCAAAATATTTTTTATAAATGAATAAATTCTGGTTTTCAGTGAAGTGGAAAACAATATTTGAAGCCTGCTAAATGAAAATAAGCAAACTTCCAAGAATTTTTTCCCTGCTTAATAAGACATTCTACATACTTATACCCAGCTTCTAATTCACAGGAACGTGAAGCTTAATGTCATGATTTCCAGACGTATTCCTTTTTCTGCAGTCCTAACTCTAGTAATTTTTCATGTCTTGTAGGGCTTTTGTTGAAGGAAGAGATTTTACCCCAGCTGATCCCCATGCCATCTGAATTGTTTTCTTTCCTTCCCCCAGGATTAATGTTTTATATTGCAACCCTAGTTTCTCGAACAGTGCCTTCCGGCATGGCTAATCTCACCACCACATTAAATTACTAGGATGCATACTAACTGAGAAGGTTTTCTTCACAGAAGGCAGTAAAGTGGCCCCTGAAACAGGATGCGTATTATCTCTTTGTCATCTCCCAGAGCAAAGGAGAAAGCATGGAGGGAACTGTGATTCCTTGACTCAATTTCTTTCAGCAGTGTCATTGCTGCTCGAGACCACTCTATGCTCACAACTGAAACACCACTGGAGGATTGTGCCTAATACATGTGCCTTGCAGTGCAATTAAAAAAAAAAAAAAAAAAAAAAAAAACCAACAAAAAACAAACCTGCTACATGCCCTTTTCAGTGAAGCATCGCTTTTCTCACCAAATTAGGGATTTAAAATGGAAGAAAGTGATATTAAAGAAGTAATAAGCAACATGAAGAAGTATGTTATACTTTTGTTAAATTACAATAATTCAGTACTTCTGCAGTCTTTCTGCAAATTATATCACTTAGGAATTGCATTTGCTTTTTTCTGTGAAATTGTCCTGCTCTTAACTCCCCCAAACCTCATCACATAAACTAGTTTTAGGCGATAGCCTACATCTAGAAGTGATCGCTAGAAATTTAGCAGCTTCATTAGTATGCAGATGTATGGTCCAATCTATTCAGTATGCATTATTGTATTTCAGTTAAATTAAATACTTACAGAGCGAGCGCTCATAACTGAAAAAATATTTCTTCATTTACCCACAGGAGTTATTTTAATTAGCTTGTGAGTGGACTACCTTATGGTGCTGCTTCCAGTAGAATTTTGCTTTGTAGCTTTAAAATATCATTACAGAACCCAATTGACAAAGGCAACATGACATGATGTGCTTAGCAACTGTCTTTTGCATTTTCTAAGCAAAAATTCTATTTCCTAATCCCTGAAACTTTGCTTGAATCCATACTGCTGCATCAAGTCTAACAACATAAATATAAAATAATAGGAGCAATCAGATCCTGAAATGGGCATTGTTTTTCTTTTCTTTGTCATTTCAGATGGCATCAGAGAAAGAGATTCCTCTGTAATCTGTACTGAGCCCAGACCAGGCTGCAAAATTGGGCCATGTGTGTTTAATTTATGTAGTTAAGGAAGTTAAGAAAGCAGAAGAAACAGGATGAATCAGTCAACATCCTAGATATATCTGTAGTGATTAGCCAAAAAGCTAGAGCAAGTCACCATAGACTGTAAACTGCAAACTGCTTTAATGAAGGCTTTTCCTTACACTAAATACATTTATGTTAGGCAGCTGCTGTCCTGGCAAGGAAAACATTCGCATTTATGACTCTCAGGATTAAAATCCGTATGAGTATACTCTTCAAGGCCCACAGTAAATAGTATGTAAGCATTTGTGTATGTATATATAAATCAATACATTTATGCACACAATATATGTAATTTTACAGTGTAGTGTATTACTTCATGGTTGGTTCTCAGATGTGATTAATACTGATTGGCGTCAGAGGAAGGTGGACAACAGATCCAGTGAAGGCTCTGCCAGCACATCCCCACTCCTTCCTTTTCATGCATTTGTTCCTGTGTTTAGTTCTTTAGCATAGCTCACTAATTAAGTTGTAAAAGCCAAAGATATAAAGCTCACAGCCTCTGTAAATCGATTTGTTTTCTATTGATGGTCAGAGCAGATGAGAAACACTGGAAAGAAATAATTTCATAATTCAATTTTTGGAGCAGTTTCAACACGTCTTTTAATCCCTATTCACTCTTTTGTTGTTTAAGAACATAAGTTTCAATGCTTTACTTAAAAATGTGGGAATCTTGGAGCAGTACTAGGACCTGGCTGGAGATCACATCACTACATGTCAGCAGAGCAGCTGGCAGCAGGGGAAATGCAAGAGCACGGTCTCAGTCTGGATGCTGGGAGATGGTGCCCACAAGGGCACATAAATGCCTATGAGAACCAGAACTGCTGAAACACATGAAAACTCTTCATGCATCCCATGTTTTGTGGCTTCTCATCTGAGCTCTTGGACGTCTGGTCAGTGTCTACACACAGCTTCCTGTGCATTGCTCTGCAGGGCCCTTGAGGAACATGGTGCTCCTCCCCAGGGCTTTCTGCCTGGCCTCATGCGCACACTGCACTGGAAAATGCCCTTTTTATGTAATCCATACTAATAACACCTGGTGTTCATGTACTAGCCCTCTAAATGCTTCGGCAAGGTTGTTTTTTGCTGATACTGCAGAGGATGGAAATTAAAGCGTTGAGCACTTGGGGACTGGCAGAGCAGCTCAGCACAGAGAATCTCCCCAGCTTCACAGCCTGTGCCCTACGTTACAGCCCACCCACCCCCCCAGTTTCCAGAGTAACACTTGGTTTACTGTATATTTTGCCATCAGAGAAATGCAGGCCATTTTTACAGTGCATCACATTTCTTAGCAGCCACTGCTCATCTCCTGCTGCAGCAAATAGCACCTGAGCTGCCCACGGCCCCTCGGCACCACGGTCCCTTCTCATTCCCTGCTCCTGCACCAACCACACGAATCCTTGCGGCAGCATACAAATGAGAAAGGGATGTACTCATTCCCGAGAGAGAAAACCCACCAGGGTCACTTGTCAGTGGCAAACCAGGAGAGCATGAAATGGGAACTGGGGGAAGGAAGGATGTTGTAATTGAAGCCAGAGTTTTGTTTTCTTTTTTTAAGTAGTCCAACTAGGTTAGTATGTCAGATGACTTCCAGATTAAGTTTTTCTGTAGAGCAGTGAAGAAAGCCCCCTATATTTGTGATAACAGTCTCTGTAATTAAGAGGTCAGTTCAAAGCAGTAGAGTGCAAGATAGTAAGTATCTGTTGCTATAAGACTTACTGCTGCATTTCAGCATATCACTTAGTGTTCAGCTAATAATTTATAGCTGCTCAAGCGTGCTCATATTCAAGTCAATTTGAGTTTCGTTGCTGACCTAATCGTCTAGCAAAGCGTTGGACCCCTTGTGCCGTTCATCTGTGTATATCAGTGCGGGAAAGCAACAAAAGCCTCTCCTCGAGAGAGCTATTTTTGCTTCTGGTCTGTCGTTCCTATTTCAGCATTCTGAAAAAACCCCAGGCGGTGGTATTTCCTCTTCAAGCCATTAGTGCACTCACTCAGATCAATTGTGGTGTTAGTTATAAAGAGCGATGGCTTTACGGTCCGTTGCAGGCTGTCTTGTCTCACCCAGAGTGAGTAGATGAAGTCAGTCAGGCTTTCCAGTCTGCCATATAGCTAGTCACCGCTGTCCTACCCCTCTTTGGGTAAGTGGGTTGGTGGGGGTCCAAACCAACCTGAAAGATGGATCCATCTGCATGTCCTTGCCTAGCAGGAGCTACCAGCATCGCTCTGAGAAGGGGAGGGTGGAAGGCTGGGGTGAGCACGGCCCCACACCCAAAGCTGTGCCGGCATCTCCTGCACCACCAGCCCAGATGATCGATGCGCAGCCAGGATCTCCCAAGGCACAAGCAGGAGCTCGCTCAGGGTCTACCTCTTGCACATCCTTAAATCCCTGCAGCCCCGAGAGAAAAGACCCCTCCCTAAAATACTGTGATTTAAACTCGGCTATATCATGAGCAGGGCAAAGTCTGGGTGTTTCTTTCCTCTCATAACATACTTTATATAACTGACTCTTTCAAACTTTCTTACTGCAGATCCACCCGAGGACCTAACAGAGCGCCATCTTCATGGAGACAGTGAAAGCCCTGCTGATTTATGAGGACAAAGTATTGAAAGGTTAAAATCATCTCAGCATTTCCAAGCCAAATGGATTTCTTATTTGCACTTTGACTGTTTACCAGATAACAACAGTGGCTTTACTGTGTGAAAGAAAATATTCAGTGGAAATAATGCCCCTGATTTTTGACAGCTGGAAATAAAAACGAAGAAAATCATTCCTTTGGTAAAGTTTCCAAGATTGCGAAGTACAAACAACAGTATAAGTTTGGATCTACAATTTACTTTATACCAGTTAAAGTATATATATAGAAATATATATATATTAATATAAGATATTTTGAAATAAAAGCCTCACTCTTCAAGAAATTGAATAGTACCACACTTTGCTGCAGCTGCTGTAATTTTTTTTTTCTTTTTTGTAATGGTCTGGAAGATCCCTACCTATTTCAGAGAGAAACGTGGCAGTGAAGAGGCAAAGCAAACCTTCTGCGGTACAAGGACGCCTAAGAGCTACACAAGTCCTACCGATGCGGCATCCAGAGCTTCCTGTTCCCTTCAGCAGAATTTTGAGGGCATTTGTTGTTCCATTTTGTGTTCTGGAGGCTTTTCCCCTTGTGCAATACTAGCATGCTGGCTTTGCTTCATTAACCATACTTGATTGATATATAACAACGATAATTCTATCCTCTTCCAAGAAAATATTTTTAGAGCTGTTAGATACTCCATGAAGAAGAGATGGACAACTACTGAGTGAAGTACAGTATGTATTAAAAGTTTATTTGGCAGAGTTTGGTAGACTGTGAGCTCCCTTCTTATTAAAGATGTGCTGTACATACAGTGTCTTCAGACTTTGTATAGCTCATAGAGACTACAGTAAAAACCCAATCACCAACTCCAAAGCTTTGCGTTGTCGGCTCACTAATTCTTTGAAGCAACGACAAAGCTATTTCTTTCCAGACCAACACGCAAGAGGGATTTTACATACAATTTGGTTCTTTACGAGCCCATTTACAATTGGTGAACAAGCGTTTTGGCTTAAGCGAATGCCTCTGTGGATGGCTCGAATGCTCAGGCACACCCGCACACAAGGTACTGCCTGGCTGTGTGCTCCTATCCCACAGCACACACAGGAGAACCACCTAAAATTAAGCTTCCCTCATTGCAGGCCAGGCTACGTCCCATTAAGGGCGTTTGCCACCAGCTAAAAGTATACACATGGGCAATTCCGTGGTGCAGCAAACACATAACGGTTTGTAGTAAGTAAACTGTGCCTGAGCCCTGCTTTTGTTTCAGGAATAGTTTCTTTCGGTTTAATTTTAATCTGTTTCTTACTAAGGTCAATTCAGCTGACTGGAGATGCTCTTCAGCAAGGATACATCCACAGAGACATTGATCTGTTCACTGCGATCAGTTTGAATTCACATTTGTAGCTAAACTGTTGCTGTTTACCATGCAGCCTGGTCCTTGTGCTGCTGAAGAAAGATCAAATCTGAGGGCTGAAATGTGCAAACCCAGTTCACACTCCCAGGCACTTTCATGAGCAGTCCAATTAATTTCAGGGGGTTTATTCGTGTAGAAAAGTATCTTGCTGTCATGCATATGTCTGTGCAATCTACCCTTCAGTATGCCTAACACTATCGAATCAAAGAGGAAAAGGGAATTGTAAAACTTGTTCTATCCAGTCCAGCTTCTTTTCTTCAATATTTCCAATTTCCGTTCAGCCTGCTTAATGGTCTCTCACAGGACCCCTTTGGCCATGCTGATCACTTTTAATCCAATGCAAGTGCCGCACTTCCCAACCTAGAGTTGGTCAAAATTCTCCCACTAACTTTCTCATTCAGGACAACCACTTCAATCCCCAATGCTTCAAGAGGCAGAAATGTGTCACTGTAATTACACTGTGTATTAAAGCAGCTACATGACATGTCACGCCATACTCCATGCAGGCTTTCCACACTGGTCCTTGCCTGATGCTCACAGTGGAAATGGATACGCTGTTTACAAGTACCGCTATTATTTCCTCTTCAAAAAGATATGAGAGTGAAAAGCGTCCAGGGAATAAACTTCTTTTTTTTCAGTGCAGAGAAAGACTAAATAGGAGCATGAGTCTCACCACCAGTTGTAGGTTCTAGCACATGGAGGCCAGCCTGACTGGCCATGTATTTTCTGGCTACAGACACCTGCCTAAACCACAGAAGATACCTGGACCCTAGTCTATGTTTTAGATACACTCTGCCATGGCTGTGTGTCCCTAGTCCCATCATCTCAATTTGAAGAGGACCACTGCCCGTCTGGTTACCCACAGATAGGTACAGTCCCAAAATAAGATCATCAGACCAGATCCAGGCTCACCTGCCACAAGAAAGGAGAAACTCCTCCAAAATAATCCTTAGCATTTCTCAATTTTACTAGAACATCACTTTAAAAACCCCAGGGCCCTCTAAAGCCAGGAAGCTCTTGGTGCACTAAAAGATAGACCCCGCCACCAGGAGATGAGGCCATCAAAAGCCAGGCTATGTTATCATCCCTTTGCCAGCGGGAACTGAGGCACACAAAGTTAATGGCTATCCAAAATCACATTGGAGGGTTGTGGGATATCAATCAGAAATTTACCTTTGGTTTCCTTATTCCCAGTCTACTGAAGCCCTGTAAGACAACCCACACACAACACACTAACCCCTGGCCTCTTGTACCCTTTGCCAAAGCCCGAGGTATCACCATGGAGCGGTATTTACCCCACAGCAGTGTATCTGACAGCTCAGACTGAGTAGATAACAATGCTTACACCTGTGTCTGTGAAATGTGCCTGTTGAGACTGGGAAATATTAGACTTGCTAAAATATAAGAAGGAAATGTTGTCATTACCACAGCAACGTTTCTTAGAGATGTTTATGAAATTTTCTTTGCCAGTAGGCAGCCTCAAATACCACCAGACCAAATTCAGTAAGCATCTGCGGCTCTTTGAAGTTGCTGCAAAATCTGCTCATGAAGTGCATCACTGAGAAATTGCTGTTTTAATTAAAATGTTTTAGAGGGGAATTAAGGCCTTTGCAAAAAATAATGACTAATAAAACGTGAAGTCAAATTAAGAGCTGGATGCAGCTAACCTTCGTTGTTTTGGTGAACCAAACTAAAAACAATAATAAAAAAATTCAACCAGCCTGGAGTCACAATGATCCTGTATTTCAGCGGTACACATAGTAACACCGTGTGTAGTGGGAAGATGTCAGAGCTTGGCCGACTGAAACCCAGTACGTTTCAGTGGTGGAGTGAATGGGTCTCACATCCTCATGAGACAGTGAAAGTCATGCCATTTGCTGCACAATGTTAAAAGGTATTTACAGCAACAGAAGAGAAAGTTGAAGTCCTTGTTTTCTGGCAGAAGTCTAGACAGAGTCATGTCAGGGAAAAAAGAAAAATATTTGTAAATGCATCAAAGCTAAACTTAGATTTATGTCAGTGTTTCTTCTTCAGATGTGTGAAACCAAGTTATGTAAATCTAAAATGTACAAGTTGGAAAAAATAATGAAAAAAAAAAGAAAAAAGTAACCACCATCTGCCTCGACTCAGAAAATCTAGATTATGTGCTTCTATCCAAAAAATCTCGGGTAATAAAAAGCTCAGTGTGGTATGACTTGATATTGCTTTGAATATGCTGCACACTATAGTTGAAGAAAAAAAGGCCCAAGGAGAAAGTCCACTGCTATGGCCAACAATTCCGAACAGCATGCTGTGCACCCAAACTCGGCATGATGCAGAGAAAGGCCCATCAGTAATTACTGAAGGTGATACAGTTTGCGGTGAGTGATGCTCTCATCAGACCTATTGATCGGCCATTAACAGAGTTCGCAGAGCCTTTCAGCGGTGTATTGCTTGTATATTTGCCCATTATAAAATGAATAGTTATGTTTCTGACTCTCCTCATTTGCCGCTGTTGTGGTTTTGCCTCAGTTTGCAACAAAGAACCACGCAGTCACTCTCTCACTCCTTCCCCCTCCCTGGTGGGACAGGAAGAGAATCAGCTTAACAGAACAGCAAAGGGAGAAGAAAACAACAATCAACAATCCTGATAAAAAGCAGATACAACGTGCAGTGTTCTCACCACCCAATGCTCAGCTTGCTTCCAAGTAGCAAAATCTTCTCCTACAGGCAGCTCCCCACGTAAATACTGAGCATGGTGTCACATGGTATAGAATGTCCCATCTGATTGGCTGCTTGGGTCAGCCCAATCAGCTTGTTGTGAAAATTAACTCTATCTCAGCTGAACCCAGGACAGCCGCTTTTCTGTTTCACTGTATCATCCAAATATAATTACAGATGATAGCGAAGCTGTAGAGATCAACGTACCTGGGCTCGGAGAGCACATGCACCTCATGTGGAGGTGGCAGTCTTTGTTTCTCCTTCAGCGGCAGGATGAATACGGTGGCCTAAAATGAGCTTCTCTTTTATCAGTACCTCAGTCACGTCCCACTAAGCAGGATTTAGAGCTTGCCTGACAAAGAAATGGGTCATGCTTCTTTGCTTGGTATTCTGGTTTTTGTCAGAGAAAAATAGAAATCTATTCCACAAATAATCTTTGAGGTAGACAGAAGGAGATGTGTGTACAGGGCAGTTGGTTTAAGGCTGTCAACACTTCTTCTAGTTCACCGGTTTGAATTCAGATCATAGGCCTGACGCATATTTATGGTTCCTTCCCTGAAATGCTCACACAGTCAAAACATTGAACTTCACAAATATTTACACTTTATGAAACTATACTGCTTGGAGGAAAAGAAACTGAATCCTCTGCTTTGCAGGTAGGAAACCCAGATTCATAAGATTTGAGACCTGTCCAGGGTCATGCTAAAAAACTTCAGTAGAGACAGTAGTAGAACTGAGGACTCCTGGATTTTAAGTCATCGTCACACATGGTTCATCTACAGTTCACATCAGTGAGATTTCACTGACAGAAGACCCTGGCTTTGAGCTGGGGGTCACAGAGAGCAGTGTGCGCTCACATGTGGACAATCACTCCTTTCAGCTGGGATCTGCAAACCACAGATGAGTGGAAGACCACCAATAGACCTACTCCAACATCTTCTGCTCCCACAGGGACACAGTGACACAGTCCTGCCCTAGTTTGGTTTCATGGCTCCTAAGCAGAAGCTGCTTTGAGCCTATCAGAGCAGAACAGAGATGAGAAAAGGCACAGAAGTGGCTGTGCTTAACCCTCATGGGCTGAGAAATAGATGTAGCCAACAGCCCTCCTTTTGGAGGTCACGATTTCTCAGAGTTGCCCGTCCGATGATAGAATGATTTTCAGGTAAAAGTTGACTAGGAACAGAGAAAGCACACATTCCCTAACACCAGAATGTGCCTGAACCAGCCAAGAAGAAACACAAATAACTTGTTCTCAACTGAAAAAACATGAGCACCACTGCCAGGGGAGTAACTAAGTCATTGCGGGGGGGAAATCACTTTATTTTTGACAAATATTCATCTGTGGGCACACTTAGCAGATCTTCCCACCATGTGGTGATATGGTCAAATTTATATGCCCAGAAACAATATACATGTTAGAGCATCAGGTTACTGACCCGCTTCCCATTATTTCTCATCTGCTTTCTTTGTCAAACAACTGTCCTTGATTCAGTTAGAAACGAGGGCTAGAGGCCCACCTAGATTTGAAGCAAACTACCCATAACCTAAAATATTGCTCAGGAGAATATGCAATTTCTTCCTCCCAACTGCCATTCCTCTTTATTTCCCGTTTCATTTCATTTTCATTTCATCTCATCCCCTCTCTTTCCCACTACTTAATTATTTTCATCTGTCTCTATTGGTCCTTTATCACCACCACTGCCCCACAGACTGAAGAAAAGCAGCTGTGCTGTCAAGACCCAGTTCAGGGAGCTGTTCCCCCCAACAGCAGTGATTTATGTGATCTTCTCTCTTCGCCCTTTTCCCTGTGTACTTTGGAAGGTGACATCCTGACCTCACTTCAGCTGCTGTGCCAGCAGCTCCCTGTATTTGTACTGCCCACACCAGCAATTCCCAGCTCAGGGCCACAGGGTCCATCTCAGGTGTGCCCTAGTGTACAAAGCAGATGATACCGGTACTTGATTTGCAGCAGGGGAGTTAATTGTCAGCTCCTCACCTTCAATGAACCTGTCCTGGTTTTTGCTTCTCCTGCAATCTCGTATATCTTGACCAGAGCCGAGAACTTGGCATACTGATGATGTTGAGGGCTTGCCACTAGTTTATGCCTCTGCAAGAGGAAAATTTATCACTACTGATTTGATCAGATTGTTCTTGGACTTGAAGTAGTGAAGAAGAGGCCAAGTTGCTCTTAAACGCACAATATGGGTTCCAAGCAAGGCATGTTAGGTTTTGCCTGGGCTGTTTTATTCCTGATGCTCTTTCGGTTACATTTTCTTTCTGAAAGACTCTGATATCTAGACTGGTAGAGCCTACATGGTATCTCATGTAAAGTAGTCCAGTGTGTTTAATTATCTGGCACCAAGTCCCTAAAGCCCTACTGGTGTCTCACAGACACTGGTGCAAAGCAGATCAAGAGTTAGGAAATATTACAGGCTGAAGACAATGGTCTCTGTGTCCTTCCTCTGCATCAAAAAAAATCTTCGCTGAAAGTATCTTTGAAACAAAATATCAACCTTCAAAGCATTCTGCAATGTGAAGAACCTCAATACTGAAGTAATGCTGAAGATCAGCTAAAATGCCTAAAAGACAAAATGCACTTGGCTCTTGAATTCAAGCCCTTTGCCAAATCTTCCACTAGCTTTTCTTCTGGAATGGTACCTGATGGGTCACCCTGAGACCCATTTAAGTATTAGTACTGAACATAAGCAGAGAAGGAGACCTATCATAAAGGCATGGCTGCCTCCCAGTGCTACCTCCAGGCACTCTCCAGCTTTTCTTTAGTTCTGCTGACGGCAAGTTTAGCATTTAGCATGGAGTGACTACTACAAATGGGGCTGCGCTGAATCCACTGCAGGCATATTTGTATCTGCACCCACTTTCACTGATCTAAGTCTAGCCTGAATTTGACTGGTGGGTGGGTGTGATAATGGCACGTATGACTTTGCAACACAGTACAACAGTCCAAATGAAGCTTTGCCACTGAGGAAGGCATACAACGTCATTATAATTACATGCTCTTTCAGCAGAGTTTGGTGGCTTATATGTTCAAAGCTGCTGAAGATGAATGATCAGGCTACAACGCTTTTCCTTAAGCATTGGCTCTTTTCCCCCATGCTCTTTGGCCACCAGACTCTCAAAGACACATAAGCTAAGTCGTAACTGCTAGTGCAACCAAGAAGCATCACAGTCCGGATGCGTGTCTTCATGAGGCAGCTTCAAAGAACACATCATTCATTTGGCTTCATTTTCTTGTGACCTTGACTTCCAAGAACTGATGGGCTCTAAACAGCACAAACAGTGACTAGACGGAAAAAAAGGTGGAAAATCCCTGAGTCTCTAGTAGGTTATGCCCTTGCACTGCATTCTCCTGAGATGGCATAGGAGAAAGGGAAGACTCAGAAAGGCAAGGGGAGGGGGGAATTCTGGCACCCCAAGCTCTAAAACTGTTAAAAGTCTACAGTGGCCTCTTCTGCCCAATTGTGCTGAGATGTGGTTGTTATGAGAATATCCTGTTCTCCATTAGCTTTTCTACTCTATCAGCACATAATTTCTAAATATTATTATAGCCTATCTCCTTATCAGCCTATTTCCACCCTGCCTTTGTCCTAGGCAGAGAAAATGATATTCTGCTTACACAAAAACCTATTCTTTTACTTGACGTACAAAACAAGACTGATGATAAGAGCCCATTGGTCTTCTTCAGCAAACCTAATATCATCATTTGCTTCACTGTGAAATTACAAACAGTATTCCAACCTACCCCCATAACTTAAACACTTTTTTTCTGTCCCATGTTTTTCTTTCTAATGTCAGACAGCTTTGATTTGTTTACAGCTCTACCTCCTGTAATCCGTTTCTAATTCTCTGATTTGAGCAGAACTGAATGTAGATTTCAACATGGTGGGCCCAATCCTACCATTTTTCCCTACAGATTTTGTGTCTGTACAGCCTGCAACTTCCACCTTGCAATGCTCTTTCCAGCGGTGTCTTCTTAGAGTCAACACTATCCCTGGGCAATAGAAACTGAAACAGCCAACTCCGAATTGATAGTCCAGGCATTCACATATTTTACAAATTAAAATACATGTCAGAAGGTTTAATATTTAGTGCTAGTCTTTATCCTTTTAGTCACTGGCCTCAACAGAGGGTACAGCAAAATTTCACCGGTGCCCAGCAGGGTTAGGAGAAAGATAGGGAGAGGAGCAAAATGGGAAAGTTACCTACATGCATAGATTTATTTGCTGCCTAGAAAGGTTCGCCAGACTGAAGTTACTGAATTCACCCCAGAGGACTGAAGAGTAAGAGTCAACATGTGTTTTCTGCCAAAGTACATCGGTTTCTTTCACAAGTGGATTTGACCCACAGTATATACTGGTTCACAATGATGCTTTGCAGCCCCACTGCTGAGTTAAAAATGGCTTTTTTTCCCCCAATAATTATTTGTATTGTGGCTTTTTGGACTGCTTGTTACATATGATCTATGAGACCCTGGAGTTAAAGACGGCCCTCAAAAGCTCTCAAATGTGCCACAGTGGCTTTTCTCAACAATAACATCTCGATTGTGCATCTAGCAGCAACCTACAAAAAAATACTTATGATGGGATCACAATACATCCCTTTCTCCACTGAGGAATAAAGCTGCAAAGGAAAATAAGGATCACAGGTTTTCTTACAGTCAGTGCTGTTTAAAATCTGTGGGCAAAATAAGGAAGAGCAGCCCAAAACTTTAAAAACGGTTTAGCACCTCTTTTTCATTGATTTCTAGTCCCTACGGTCCTCCCATAATACTTCATGCATCTACCTGGACACTACAGTAAGTTCACCTCGAAGCACCTCCTGTAGCTATACCATATGAAGCCTTGACACTTTCAAAGGAGCCCCAAAAGCCAACCACACCGCAAGAAGTGAGTGCAGACCTGGTCAGTATGTTGCTGTCTCCGGTTTCCCTTTGCACCGCTGCCCTTCTGCTCCCAACAGAATTTGACCAGAATAGCTATGGGAGAGTTGTGCTCCACAAATTGCTGTGAGACATGAAAGTCATCTTATGCCTGAATAATTGAGGCACTTTACCAACAGTCTGTTGCTTTCCGTAGTCCTCATTAACCCACAGCAGCCCTATTTAAACTGATCTAATTAGTCCCTTGCAATCAAAGGCAGTGGTTTGGGTAGAAGAATTGAAACATGGGAGTTCACAATAGGTAAAGTTCTTGATCAGGGTTACTACTATTTTTTCAAATCAAACCCAAGTCTGCATAATGAGCATTTTTGGGAAGATATGGCCTATTACATAGGAAAACCAGTTGTTCATCACTAATTGACTCCATCCTTCTCAAACACTTTTTCATAGACACCTAGAATCAGGAGTTCTGAGCACATACAAGCCTAGCATTAAGTTAAATGAAAACTGAAGAACTGACCTGAAAGCAAAGATTACCAACCTTAACTTTCAATTTATCAGAACCTTGCCATGATTTAAACACAGGCTGCTCTTCCAAAGCAGACAGTCTCTACCTGCAGCCCTCAATTTTCTTCACTGCTCTACAATGTACAGGCTAAACTGAGTGTAAAACAGAACCCATGCAAAATACCCCACACTCCTCAGTGGTAACTTTCTTCACCAGTTAGCACTGAGATGCCCTGAGACATAGGTGAGCCCATCAGGCGTAACCCAGCATCCACCAGTGTGAATGATACTGGATATTCAGTTCCAGGTTTATGCTGTATAGAGGCAAAACAGACTCATAACAGGAGCAAATTGATATTAAAACCAGTGCCTGGACAGCCGAAAATCTACATCTCACAGATGACTTATGTAGAAAGAACGTATATACAATGGCTATGCTGATCATTTCCTTAGGATTTAGAGAAATGAGCAACTTTAGCTTTACAGACTTCATGGTTGCTTGATCTCACTACAGTAAACAGCTCCATATTTTTCCTTTTCATGTTTTATCCTGAAGCAACAGAGCATTACATTAATTGACTTGTCTTATTAATTCAATAAGCTGCTTCCAAGATGAAATGCTTAGCTATGCTTGCTTGTTTTTGGCACTTTTTGGTTGTTGGAAGAAAAGCTTTAAGGCTAGAATTGCTCTGATGTTTTCCACAGTTCACTGAATAATTTTATGCACTACTGAAGATTTGCCACATTTGGAATTACTGCAAACTGCTACTTTTTCTTCATATTATAATTTAATTCACACTTTAAGTAAGATAAGAAAACATTTAACAGTTTGCAAATTAGAGAAGTGTATTTGTTCTGCCGTAAAGTTGTAGTTAAGAATTCATTATAGGTCACTCCTTTCTAGGATTTACAATTTGGACACAAGATGCTTTAGAAGATCAAAGATGACATAGAAGCCACCCTATTCAAATGAATTATATGCAAGAAAATTCAGGGAGAAAAAAATGACCTTGCTGTAAATAAATAGTAAAAATAATTTACTGCAAACTTGAATAAGATTGAGAGTTTTTTACTATTTCAGCAAGTTATTGAGGGGGAGGTAAACATATTTTAAACTTTAAGAAACTTGAATCCCAGTAAAGATATCCAACATTTCTTAAGGGGAAAATACTCATGTAACTATGCGGATTCTTAGATTTCACCTTCAGGAAACATAAACTCTGGAATTGCCTTTCAGCTGGTGAAAAAGATGTTGGGTTTTTTTTTGGTTTGTTTTCTTTTTTTTGGTCTATGCAGTGGGTGAAAATGGAATTTCTTTTTTTCACTGAGCTTGCTCTTTTCCAAGAAGCCTGTCCAGGGGATGTGAATGCTCTTACCTTTGAAAACTCTTCTTCCGTCCATTGCCCGACTCTAGGCTGTGCCCATGTGGTCTGTTTTAATGCAAGGTAGAGCATGGTCATGCCTGCTCAGCGCATGGCACACACCTTGGAGTGTCATTCAGCTTGTTAATATCACCCTTCAGCAGTTATCGTTGGTGTTCCTCAATGCCTCCATGTCCCTTGGAGGACACACTGTGAGCTATTCCCCTAAAGGTAGAACCCTCTCTTCATTTTATTTCTTGGACTTGGGATGGAAGGTCAGGGTGAAGCCTTTAAGGTGAGTTCTCTGCAGGGTAACTGTGAATACTGTCCCTCTGCCTCCATGCTGCAAGGGGCTGTGGGCACCTCCAGCTTCTCTGAGGAGGAAAGGGGATGAGTAAGCGCTCATCAGTGATTGCTTCTCAACTCCTGCAATCCCTGCTCCGCTGCATGGCACTCACCAGAGCCCCTCACAGAGCTCCTGGATATAGTGCTGCATTTAGCTGCTCCAGGGGCGATGCCTGGCTTGGGCTGGACACAAACAGTGAAAGCCAGCGCTATAAAAAGGAGTCAGTCCCTGGAGGACCAGGTCAGTTGTTCCCGCTCCTAGGGATAGGAAGACATGTCTGCAAAAACTGCTGTCCACACCCTGCCTCATCTGCAGCAAGCAAAATTTTGTCCCCCAACAAGAAGTCTGACAGCTTTGTGCTCACAGGTAATGACGGTGGTCGGGGCAGTGGCTCCCACCAGCCGTGGTATGGGTTGGTGCAATGGGTGACAAACCTTCTTCTCACCACAGAGCCAGCTGCAGTCACTGCTGCAGCAAAACCCATCCGGCATTCACAAGGCTTTGAGTCAAAATATAGACTTTGCCTGCAGTGAGGTCCTATTTTTAAATGAAGGTTATTGATCAGATTTTTGGCCTTAAGAAGTCAAAACATAAGTTATGCTCAGTGTGACCTGTAGGTGTTTGCACAACAATTAATACCCACCTTTATGGTAATGCAGCTGGACACACGACAATAGATCTTCTGCTTGAAACATTTTACCCTTACAGCCACTACCTCTAACTCCTCATTATGTGTCCCCGTACTCTTTGCATTTCAAAATTATCATACTGAGCAAAGCTCAATGCACTGTTAAAATGAGTAAGGAACATCTGGTAAACTGAGACTGCTGGGACTCCGTGGACAGATAAAGTTCTACCACTTTTCCTCTGTTATGGAAATGCATTGTAAATTAAATCTACAAATCGTCTGAAGTGGTACAGGTCAGAAAGCAGGTGGAGAAACACCATCATTTGTGCCAAGGTCAAATTCCATGCAGCTTAGCTTAAAGTGAGTGCACTTTCATGCATTCAGTCACAAAGCATTGTAGTGTTCACTCATTATTTTTTATTTTAATGGTTTTCTAAAGGAACTTGTGACATCATATTTTGGCTTTCACTAAATAAGTTCCAAATATACTACAAAAACTGACAAATCTTGTGAGTGTGAAAATATTTATCCCCCAACCCCCTTTTTTTTCTTTCATTTCCTTTAAAGAAACACGGGATAATACTGAAATCTCAACCCAGAGCTGCCCAAGACCGAACCACTGCCTGCTGATCTACCTTTGTTAAAAAAAAAAGAACAAGTTGTGCAGTAGGCCATCTGCAGTGAAACATAAATGTCTTGTAACAGCAATGAGCCGAGAGCCATGAACTACTTAGCCTGAGGGAGAAGATGTTTCAGCAGGGTAAGCAGCAAGGAAAGCCTCAAAGAGACGGGTGACGCTCCCTTTCAGCTCCAGCTGCCGCAGCATCGAAGGCCAGCTCTCCACAGCCTGCTAAATCCCTGCACAGCCTGATAGCTCCTGCTGCGTCACCTCTTCACCTCTGCTTTCATGCAGAGAGATTGAACCCCTGGGAAGAGAAGAGTCACTTTTGTCAGTGTTACTCTGTGGTCAGACATCCTCCATATCCTGCTGTGCCAGGAGACGAGGTTACCGTACCCAGAGGTTATCACCACCTCCCTGCCAAAGATGCTCTGCCTCCCTGATGTGCTGGCGTTCCTCTGGCACGATTTGTCCAGCACAGATTAGGGAGTACTCATATGTTGGTAGACCTGAGGACCTTGCAGAAAGTGAGGAGAGGGCACTACAAGGTGCTGGGTCTATAATGCTTCCAGACCAGAGCTGCATCTGGAAGGCAGCAATGCCATAGATGTGCCAGTCAGCACCGATACTCATCCTATTGCTGTTATTCCCATCAACCATGAGTTGCAGAGCATTCACGCATATTTTGCCTTTTGCCTTTGCATGGCAAAGGGGTAAAAGGCAAGCTTGAAGAGTACTGCCTACACCTCCACAAGAAGGTCTACCACTGTTTTCTATGAAGTCCCCAAAACACCCTTTATTCCATGTATATCTGTACATCAGGAACTACCCTTACAACCTTACAACCACAGCCCAAATGTCAAATGGGATTAATATGAATCAGTAGGACATTTCTAACTGTTTACTCTGGAACAGAGCTAATAACAAAAGACAAGTAGGTTTCAACACAAGATAGGATTATCTTAGGTCACAACAGCTAAGTAATATCATTTTAAAATGCCAAAGGGAAAATCTAAGAAAATATCTTCCAGAAAAATCCCCGCTCTTGTTACCATTTCAAAAGCAAGCAGCAGGAACATGACACATTTGTCTTGTTGGTGTAATAATGGTGCTAAGTATATGGGAAGATTGAGTCCTAATTATTTGTTGGGTGATCAGTGATATTTCCAGGTGGAAGCAAAGGAAGAGGTTGAAAGGGGATAAACGATCCTTTGGGTTTCTCCTTTCAAGAAACCATTTGAACAGAGGCATGAATAACAGGAGTGGCGGGACTGAATCTGCAGATGGCTCCTGTGTCAGGGAACATTTATCTGAAAGCCAATAAAAAATGTGACAGTCTAATGTTTTCCCAGACCATTTAACTTCATCGTGATGACTGCTTTGTGATAAGACAATAATCGATGTGGAAGGGCACACGTCCTTTTTAGCACAGCAGTAGGCACCAGGAGAGCGGCACTGCCGTCATGGCACGGGCTCTCCCGCAGCTGCCTGCCCCATGCTCCGTCTCCTCCTGCACCCACCGTGCAGCTCCCCAGGGTGATAACACCCGTCCAGCCAGCTGCCCCAGCCTCTTCCCCCACTGTCCCCACTATCCGCTCGTGTCTCGGCCGTTTGGCTGATCCCTTTCTGGACCTGCCAGTGCCATCCGCCTCCACAGCTCCCACAGCAGCGTGTGCCAGCACCTCACTGACTGCTGAGCAAAGACATTTCCTTTAAAAATCAGTCTCCTGCTCATTCACCGGGTGCCCCTAGCCCTAATTTTGAATGACATGATGAAGAGTTCCGCACTGGCTGCATCTCCAACTCTCACGATTTGGTAACACATGGCCATGTCCCCCTCAGTCTTCTCCTCTCCGAACTGAGGGGTCCCAGACCAGACCTTCGATTTGCTGCTGTGTCTGGGGACATATGTGTTCTAAGATACCAGCCCAAAACTCATCCTCAGCTTTGCGCCCATGTATTTCTCAGCTCTTGCCCCATCTCAGGAGACCCTTTACCTCCCTGAAGAAGAGGCAGACCTGGATCCTTTTTTTACCTAGCCAACATGCAGATCTGTGGTACGGATCAACAAAGTTTCCATCCCTTTGAGCAGGGCTCAATGCAGCTGAAGAGAAAAGGGAGCAAAGATGCCCATATCTGGACAAAACACATCTTCTGGCTCAGGAAGGTCTGACACTCATTTTGTACCAGCTGAGGGCTACAAAGGATGGTGGAGAATCACTCTGGCTGTTCCTCTATATGAGATTATTTGACGTAGCTGATATTAATCAATGCCCAAGGGCAGAGCAACTGGTATTAACCTAGCTACCCTCTCAATGCCATGAAAAATATGTCCCTCCTTCGTATATTCCTAGGAGAAGGAAATAAAGCTAGAAAGAAAGTGCTTAAAAACCTGCTTTTGTCAGACTGATCCTGTTTAATTAAACAGGAAATTGCAGGGCAACTAAATCAATCTTTACAAAGAAAAGCTGTTTGTTTACAGAAGAGAAACTTGTGGTGATTTATCTTAAAGAACATAATTGCCTCTTGATTAATAGTGACCAGAGATAGTCAGAGGGAGGAAATGAAGAACAGGGGTGACTTTTCTCAGTGTGTATTTGAAGCATGGCAGAGCTATATGCCTCTGCCACAATAAGTATTAAACAACCAGAATTTCCTGGTTTATACCAGGAAACTGCTGTTCTTCTAGTTTCTTCTGTTGACGCAGAAGTTATCACCACTGGAGAAATCCAGCTGTCCTGATGGATCTTTGGACATCTAGGTGCACATACACATTTATTTTTTTCTTTCTGCCCATGATAACACAAAGTCAGATTTTCACTTTCCCAGTTCTCACCTGGGCCCACTGCCTTTTTAATACAGGACTGTAAATAAATAGGTATTGGCTGCCTGGGTTTGAGATTTAGTTTGCTTTGTCTGAGCTGAGAACAGGCTTGGAGCTGCTGCAGCATATGGTGAGTAGATAAGGCTCTCAAAAGCAGAATAGATATAATGTGTTGGTCTGCAGGCAACCTTTGTCCACAGGCTATCTACAGCTGTCTGCAGGCAACCTACAGCTGTTTACAGGCTGCCTATAGCTGCCTATGCTGTGGCAGCCTGTGCGCACCAGGGATTGGAACGTGCAGGTGTGTGTACACACACATCTCTGTGTATACGTAATAGTGCTGGGTAGCCTTAGATATGGATACATTTTCCTTATCATAGAGACACTACAAAGCAGCCAGAAACAGCTCTTATTGTTCCTAAAAACAGATAGGAATTAATACTTGAGGGACACTTGGCCTTCAGATAAATCTATCATCTTGTTTAAAAGGACAGCCTGTGCTGTTCGTAACACAATCAGGGTCTTCTTGAAGCCATTCATCTCAGGATATCCTCAAAAATATAGATCAGTGGTGACAGGATAGACAAATGAGCATGTCAGGGCTCTTTTTTCATTGTATTTATTTACTTGTGTGCTGAAGTATTCCAGCCTGACAAAAGCAGTTTGAGTAGACAGTGGGATGATTTGATTGTCCAGAGAACAGCTAGTTCATGGATAGCTTCTAACAAAGCTGCTTTATTATACCACTAATACAGCACAACCTTCCATTTTAGGGATCCTCACTATCTCGCAAGGTCTCTTCATAAATTGCCATTCAGTTCTGTCATAGTCTGTCAGGTTTCCAGGAATGACTGTTGGAGGATATGGCTGCTCCCATTAAAAACAAGGGTTATTTTCAGAGTCCAGGTCATAGATTTGGGGCTCTTCCCTCTCTGAGACATGTCTAGACCATGTCAACACAAGCCAACCTAAGTGTCCAGTTGGTACTACCATATTTCGGAGGTGTCCAAAGAGTCAGCACGTCTCAGGAGTGCACTAGTTTGGGCTGAGCCGCTGGCACTTACCTCCCCAGTCTGGGGAACAGGAGATGGACATGCCCTGCGCTGTAGCTCCGACATGGTTAGGTCTCCCCCAGGAAACATGTCCCAAGGCTGCCCCACTACAACAGGTTGAACGTATGGTTGGTTTCCTAAGGTGCTGCTGTTGACCTCCATCTTCCTGCTGAAGATGAGCTGTGGTGCAAGGAGGAACACATGAGAATATACATAACAGTGCAGGATGCTGACTTTGTAAGCTGAATTGTCTTTACAGGAAGCTCTGATATTTCCCTGTAGATTTTCAGGAAAAATATATAAATTTCCCAGAATCTTGGAAAAGAGCATGGAGGTCCCTTTCTCTCTAGGTTGAAGAGTTAAACTCCATCTTGCCTAAACCCTTTTCCTGACCCCACTGATTTTCTGTCTGAAGTCTCCAGCAGAGTGAGCAGGTGGTCTCCCATCCCCTTTTTCTGCAACCTGACATTGCAAACAGTGGGCTTTATGGCCACATGGCACTTAAATGAGCAGTGCAATGGAGTGAAGTGTCCTAAATACTTCTGAAGTTCCACCCTTGAGGGTTGCATCCTGGTTCTGGATCCTGCCCTGGCTGCAGGACACCTGTGATAGTGGCAGGAACTGAACCCAGATTAACGGCATCTCAGTGCAGGACCTCAACTGCTAAATACCCCTTTCCATTCCAAAGCATGTCCACTGACAGCTTTCCAAGAGATAAATCAGATTTGGTGTTCACTACCGATGGCTGGCGGGGCTTAGAAACATGGATTTCTCACACAGACGATAGCAGATACTGCAACTGCAGAGTCCTGGTAGGACAGTAAGAGATCCCCTTGCCTCCAGGGTTGCATTTATCAAAGTAAATACCCTTGAATTTAAATAGGAAACAGATGTTGCCAGTACCTTCTGCAGGGAAGGCAAAAGGAGGCACCGCCAACTCGTCAGAGGAGCAGCACGCCCTTGGCTGCTGAACATGTAGCAGGGCTTCCCGAACAGCACTGGGAAAAGGGCTCTGCTCAACTGCATGCACAAAATTCAGACTAAAACCACACAACCACTCTTTTGTGGGACTGACCGAATGACTTCAGAGTCTGACAAGTCGTGATTCATTTCGAGAGCGTCTGACAAGACCAGTAACAGCGTCATCTGCAGCCACACGCAGAAATCCCATCGCGGCCAGACACAGAAGTGCCATCCATGCTATCCCTCTCTCCTCACCAAGTGGATTAACAGATGGGAACGATCTCTATTCACTTGGAACGAGTAGAGGTGAGTATAAGAAAGTAACCTTTTAATGAGCTGGAGTTTTTTGATTCCTTATGAGGCAATGCAGGCAGAGATCTCACAAACCAGTTAGAAAGCCTTGATTAGTAAAACTCCACAGTTTAAGCAAACGAGGAATGTTTAGTTTTACTCTAAGGCGGCTGGCACTGAGACGAAAGTTTGAAAGACTAGTAATGCCTCTGAAAGAGCTGTCTTCTCTTGGTCAGCGTGTAAGAGCTCTAGTATTACAAGCAGTTCACTATTTTGCTGTTGTAGCTGAACCGAAGCAACATACCACCCATTTTTTCAGCTCAGCCATGCTTCATCCACACTGCCAGCAGAACAGTGCAGATCCCAAGAGTTAACGCTCTTTCCCTAGGAAAGTGCTTTGCTAGCATTTCAGTCCCTTAAATTAAAGCCAACATTATTCTCACATCTACACCTTTTTTCCCCATTTCCTTTAAATGGCTCAAGGAAAATCTGCTCTCGGTCTGTTGCAGAAAGGAATCCATCTAGTTTTAACCCATAACCTTTCTGTGCTTTACTGACCTAAAAGGCTGCTGCCTATAAGGCAGACTCACATTTTAGAACATCTGTCTCTGTAATTTAGGGACCACCATAAAACATTGTCGAAGCATATCCTCTCTTTGTCCCCATAGATAATTTACCGATTATTTATAGGCAGCATCTTAGCTACCTGTTTGATGAGTGCTTTCATTACTATGCCTCCATGTGAAGTTATTCAGCTACACTAATATTCACAGATTGCAGTATAAATTCCCTATTAAATCCTAACCCTTGTAATTACTCAATTCTAAATACTCTCATTTCTTCCTCTGTAGGTTCCAAAAATATCTAGCACACGAGGATCTCACAGCCACCCTCACTGATCCCCTGCCACCACTTAATTGAATTATAACACCATAAATAATTTGGAGGCTCTCTCAGAGGCACCCCATACAATTTTCAGGAATGCTGCCTGGTGAGTGACCTATTTGGAGAGGTGCAGACAGGTTTCTTGGGATTTTCTTCAGTCTGATTATCTCCATATTCCCTGACGGGCTTTTGCTGCAAAAGCATTACAAAAAAAAAAAAAAAAAAGTGCTAAACTATTTAATTTATTAACAGCTAGTCCCAAACCAAATTCCCAAGGTGGAGAAATACTGAGCAGATAAACCCAAACTTCTGGAATTGAGAACTCCAGGACAGAAAACTGTTTTAAGATGGGGTTCTGAATTTTGCAGCTAAGACCATCTCCAGGCAGTGAGTGGATTATGGAGACGATGCAAGGAGCCAAATGCAGAAGGCACTTATTGCCAAGTACCTTCTGGCATCTGCAGACATAATCTCCCAAAAAAGAGGATTTCCACCACAAAGAGATGCTTCACATATACAGCCAGAAACGTGGTTGCTTATCTGAATTAAAACTTCCCAGGGCATTAAGGCTAATCTATTGGCAGCTGTGGGTCTACGCTTCAGGTAGATGGAGTGCTTGTACTGTATTGTAGCCCAGCATCCACTCAGCAGAAGGCATTCAGAAAATTGCTCTTCTCTTTGCTTGCCCAGCTGCTGTATGGATGCCTGCCACACTTGTAAGACAATAGCTGCGGTACTGGAGCAGTCCGCTGCCCCAGCCGCGCACCCACAAGTGCTGTTGTATTAAGCAGAGCTCTGCAGAGTGGATCCACACAACACACATCTCCTTTTGCTATCAGCACGCACCCATGAGCGTCTTCTGCCACCCGAGGAAGCGACCCGGCCCGTGCTCCTGAAGTAACCTTTTCCCCTCTGTTTCTTCCCCGAGAAGCGCACGCTGCTCTCCTGCGAGTGGGCGAGTGCTGAAAGCCCGCTGGCACCACGTGTGACCGTGTGCCTTTCAGGAGCAAAGGCCGTGCACTTTGAAGCATGACAGCCATTTCACTGTCCGCCTGCTTTACCCCCCTCCTTCGCTTTGGTCTCCCCCAGGCTCAGATAGCTTGATAGAGTCTGAGCCCACTTTTGCTAAAATAAAAAACTGTACCTTTTTTCCCTGCACTGGTTTCTGGACGAATGTGCTCGTTCATAGGAGCCCAGCGCCTGCCAGAGTGCCACGGCTGATCCTTCCTGTGCCAGCAGATCCAGTCAACCGGTGCCTTTCAGCCCTTTGCAGCCCAGCCCCAACTTCTGCTCCCTCCCTTTGCATTTTTCAGTGCCTTTCATACTGGTAAAACTGAAATGGAAGGGGGAAACAGTATTGCAGCTGGTTTATTCCTTAAACTGGAAAGCTTGTCAGCCTCATCAGCGTTTGCAGAACTGAAAGAGAGGAGACCTGACACCAGGGTGGGTAAAAAAATCCCATAGTGGGGAAGTAGGCACTTAAAAAGCAGAAGTGTCACCAAAAAGCACCAAAACTTTGGTCAGTCACTCCTGCATTCTTGGCAGCAGGGTCTACCCAGAGCTTCCACACCAAGGCAAGTGATCTCCTGCAAGAAATTCCTGCTCTCACCCCATATCACAGAATCACAGAATGGTCGGGGTTGGAAGGGACCTCTGTGGGTCACCCAGTCCAACCCCACTGCCGAAGCAGGGTCACCCAGAGCAGGCTGCACTGGACCTTGTCCAGGCGGGTCTTGAATATCTCCAGAGAAGGAGACTCCACAACCTCCCTGGGCATGCATCAGCTCTGATACGTTCAGCACAGGATGAACGTGCCCCCCAGCTAGTTTACTCACCCATAAAAATCAGGAGTGTTGGTGGCCAAGGTCTGATGCTTCGGTGTTCAAAGATTTCAATGATTTTTTGCCACAGCTGAGAACTGGCACTAATCTGGAGTAGCAAGCAATGAAAGAGCGGACAGGCAGGGTCAGTTTCCCATGGAAATTTGTCTGGGCAGATGCATGAGCATCACAAGGCACCTCTGAAAGAGAAGAGATGGTCTTGTAAGCCAGGAGCAGGGCTGAGTATTTCCAACCTTTGCTAGAGATTTCCACCAGCACAACACTTGGTTTTAACGTTTAAAGTGCATTTTGGTCGCCTCTTTCCCTCCGATTAGTATGTAAACATTTCCCATCTGCCCTTTGGTGCTCTCTGAGGTAGAGGAGAGTCTGGGAAGGGGGATCCCTGGAGCAGGGGGTATGCAGTGGGCTGTGGCTCACGGGGCTCCAGCCAACAGGAGGCTCGGGGTTGTGTGGCCCCTGTGCGAGAGCCACAGCCCACGTCCACTACCAGAAACTCTCCCGAAATAATAAAAGTTAGGAGAAAGGTGAGCTAGTGAAACTGCATTAAAATCTCTGTGTGAGCACATCTAGCAAGCACTGAAATTGGCCCAATAGTGTAAGCATTTGTGTGCATGCTTTTAGCCTATAAATAAACTTTACCTGGTCAGAGAAGGCTAAATAAAATCAAATCACATTTTCTTTGCCTCTGCTTGAGAGCATTTCTATAATTGTCAGCTATCTGTTAGCCTGCAATAACTCATCTCACTCGCAATGTGACCAAACCAAACCAAATCACAACAACCTGTATCCCGAGTGCATACACACTGGGCACTAACTCAGTTTAACTCATCTACTGAGACTTTACACATTTGATAACAGATGAGAGCAGCTTTTGAATGGTTACAGAGCAGCTTAGAAAGCTTTCTGATGTAGTGCTGTTTCTCAGGGAGACTGTCCAGCACAACCGCAGTGCTTTGACTACTTAATCATATAAACTGGTGGAACAGGTCTGCCATGGACCATCTCCCACCACATTCCTCCAGCCGCTTCCTCTTGCATTGCTCTTACCTGTCCTCCACAAATATCACACCACACTTTGAAGCAGAAAAGGGTGCTGCTTGGTCTGCAGCAACGTGGTGGCTCTCACCACCATGACATGCTGCTGAGGGTTTCGGTTTCCTTTCTTCTTTCTCCCTGGCCCCACGGCTGCTTTTCTGAGTGCCCTGTGCGTGCGAGCAGGGATACGCGTGTGCTGCCAGAGCATCACAGAGCTGCCGAGACCCGGTGTTTTTCCCAGCCCCTCTGTTGTTCTGTGTGCATGTGTTTTTGTGTAACCAGAAGCTGTTGAAGCCTGATGTATTAATATATAATCCCTACACTGGGAAGCAGCTAGCTCTCCCTTCCCGCTGCTCGGAGAGCACCTTTACCTCTTCCTCGCTTCCCAAAGAGGAGTTGGGGATAAAAAGCCAAACCTCAGACAGGGGTCTGCCCTTTTTGCCTGCTTAACATGCACAGCTCTCTGCACATTAGGTCTCACGGGGAGAGTGAGACAAGCCTTTTCCTCACCCCAGCCTTCAATTAAGGAAAGAGTGAGAAGGGAGCCTTGGTGAGCACCAGAACCACACCAAGGCCCAGAGCTGTCAGTGTGGCTGTCTGCAGCGAGCCCCCAGGAGCTAGCTACTAATACTGAGAAATTAAGGGCAAAGAAACCCAAAACAAACCCCCAAGCCCAAACTTCTGATTCAATAACACTGAAGTGCCTGATGTAAACTGCTGCATGCAAAGGCACCTGGAAGGTGGGCAGAGCGTCTGTGCTGGGAAGCCCCAGCTGGGGAGTGGCTGCGAGAGCATCCTCGGCTCTCGGCCAGGAGACGGGAAGAGAAGTTCCCGCAGGAACGGCTATTCAGGGCTGGAAAAGGCAGCCAAACACAGAACAGCTCAGGAGGAGACAGATCTTGCAGCAGCAATACCCAGTGCTCATCCTCACCCACAGCTAATGGGCTGCTGCTCGTCTGTTTGACCAACTTGCTGCGAACTCCCTCCAGAAGTTTTACCCAGCGCACAGGGAGAGCCTGAGCCTCTGTCCACCGAGTGTGAGACAGCCGCAGGGAGCTAAACCTGGGGCGTGACCTACGTCCTTCAGAGCCATCAGCAGATGAAACCTGGCATTTTCAGTTCCAAAGTGGTTTTGGTTGTAAGTAGTACAATTGCGAGTAGCAATTCAGGCTCACTGACTGAATCCAGCCTGCTTTATCTACTCCAGTGTTACAGCGTCAGGTATCTAGTTAACCTCAATACCAAATCAGGCTTTACAACAGACCAAAACCTTCTTCCCAAAGTTTCAGTGACTCCTGGGGTGCCACTGAGGCTCTGTATAGGGCTGATCTGTACAAAAGGAGAAGACATTTTCAAGTGGAAATTCCACCTATTGAGTTGTCACCCACGCCACTGCCGAGCCCTGCAATGGGAGGGAGGGATGTGAGGACGTGTGGTGCTCTGGGTGCCTGGCTGGCTTTACCTTCTCGGGGTAGTGAAGTCCCACCACTCTGCATCACTGAATTCCCAACAGCAATGAGGTCAGCCGCGTCTGTCCCATGAAGGAGAATTTAAACTCAGTTGCAAATACAAAAAAAAGCCAGTCACCTGGTTAAAGAAAGTGAATAAACACCCTCCACTGAGTGACTGATGCGTTGGAAAGCTACACAGCCTAATGAAGAGCGCTACGAGCTGCTGGCATTATTACATTTGCTGTGACCTTAAAAAAGAATAGCTCCAGTTGTCTCCAGAGCATAGCGCTGTATGTTCTTGGATTTCTAATACTAGAGGGAGCACAAAATCCAGCACTGATTAAAATCATAGAAGCTTTTCCTTCTACACCAAGGAAAGAGTGAGAATGGATTGTATTACAGACATTTTGACAGAAAAAATATTTGCTTTCTCAGGGGGAGATATAATGTGTCAGTCATCTAGTCAAATAGCAGACAGGCTTGCTTCCACTCAGAGGCCGTCTCAGCGCAGCCTGGTTTTACTCTATTACACTTTGCACAGTGCGTGAGCCTGGGCTCTGCGCAAACAACTCCAAGAAGCCCCCTTGGTGCAAGTGGAATTGGTCAGCCGGGGAGGGCGGGCAGGACTGGGATTAAAAAAGGGGCTGAGGGAGCAGACATGGCCTGGGAAGAGCACGGTGAGCTGTTCATGAACCATGTGTGAGGCTGCCGTGTTGTGGCTGTGGAGCTGTGGACCAGCAAGGGCTGCAGAGGATGCCCTGGGTGGGTTTTCTCCTCCACCTTGATACTATCTCCATGCTGTCCCGCAGGGAAAAAAGCGGATTGCTAAGAGCGTCCCATATCACCAGCCCATCAAGCACCCCTAGCCCAGTCCCCTGACACATATCTCGTATCATAATTACCAAAAGATGTTGGTTTGTGACTCAAAGTACCAGAAAAACTGTCTGTGCAGCCATGCCTAAGGGAGTGTGGGTTATACTTACATCAGGTTACTTAACGTCCCGGGTCTAAGAACATTTAGCAACAGGGTTGCTGTGAAAACAAAAGAGATTCAGCAACTTCAGGGACGGCAGCAAATTTCAATTGCATTTTGATTTTTGTAGAGAGGCTGATGGTGGGTATTGTGCCACCTAACGTCAGTATTCAACAATATGTGACTAATTATACCAGCAATGAAACAAAGTCAATACATTTCCAACTTCATTGGCTTCCAGGTGGGGCTTTATTAAACAGAATAAAAATAAAAATAAAAGTGAGGTCTATCTGTTTGAGATTGAACTAGAAGATCTAAATGCACATTTTCAGGCTTTATACTGTTCTTCCACATTTAATCTTTCTTCTTCATGTGTGGTTATAAGCCTTCAAGTGATCAAAATGTCTTACTCTTAAGATATTTATTTCGGAAAGTATATGGGAAGATTTCAGGAAAAAGAAAGTTAAGTTTCACGTACTTTGTCTTAGAGTGCGTGGGGAGAGGAATAAAATGTTTTAATTAAATGGATTTACAGAACAGATTCTGGCAAAGCATATTTCTCCTGTTGTTGAGAAAACAATGATATTTTTCCCTCTTTTATTATATTACCTAGAAAATGAATAATTTTCCTTATCCATTGATTTTAATAAAATGTTTATGTTTTTATCAACAGGAAATGTCAGACTGAACCACATAGCTATTTCCTTCAGAGTAATCATAATATTACCGACAGCTCTATTCAAAGCACCAAAGAACACAATAGCGTTAACTATAATTAGATCATTTTCCAGAGAGTTCGAAAGATACATTGCAGAGCGGGGCTTTTCATACAGAACTGGAAAGAGTTACTTTGCTGAAACTCTCGAATACGTCTGCACAAAACATTTCTGGAAAATTAATTCCCCTTTGTGTCTGGGCTTTAATTATTGCCTTTTTTTCCGTGGTAATGCATGGATTCTAATTATCACATTTTAAAAACATAATAGATGACTCAATAGCCAAACGTGCTTTCAGACTACGGTATGAGTTTATCCCACTGCTACTCAGAACCTCCTGGGTCTGCAGTAGGTATTACAGCTACCAGTAAGGACCACCCATTACCTTCTGCATGGCCCAGTAGCACCAGATGCAGATTTTCTCCAGAGAAAAATTTCCTTTCTGTGCCATGCATGGCATCCTTTCCAGCATGGTTCAAGGGTCAGCATGTCACTCCTACCCTGAAAAAGGATGGCACAACACTCTTGCTAAAACGGTTCTCTGTTAGCTTGATGCTGCAGGGTTAAAAACATTTAATCAGACATTTCAAGACTGCATCTTCCTGACACAAAACAGGCAGGCCATCACAAGAAATCATATCACTGATTTGATCAGTTATTTCTGAGCAAGCAGATGATCGTGGCTTAAATTACTTTTACTCCAGCAAGTCTCTGTAATTGTTTGTTGTCTTTTTTCGCACCTGAGGTCTGTGTCCTAATGGATGTTTCATGGACGACTCATCTGGCATCTGAATCAGAGACTGAAACCTCTATTGACCTGTTTGGTAGCAAGTCAGTGCTGATCATCATTGTATCTGACAAGTTTTAAGAAATTCCATATAAACAGAAGTTGATAAACTACTTGCTGTTATACACCTGGAACTTTTGGATTTACAGGATTTATAGCGGCTATTTGCTCTCCAGTTTCTTGGAATATAAAAGAAACTTAGGAAATCTTTAAACACAGGTAACTTCAACAATAACTTAAAGGACACTACACAACTCAATGGCTATTTTGTTATGGAAGTGATACCCTTTCTTGTGAATGATATTGATTTCCAGTCATAAAGACCTTTTCATTTCCAAGGATCCCTAAAGTACTCCAAGTGCTACCTAGGGGAAACTCCATCACTATGGTTCTGCACAGCTGGTACGGAGAGCAAGAAACAAACACTGGTGTACTCCAGCTCACATCTAGCTGGACATTGTAGCTGAACCAAACAATTCTTCAATATTAGCCTAGGTCTCCAAATGAATTTATTTTCAGTTCTGCTGAGTTCCCATGTGTTTTCACTTTCCATGAGCACTGAAAGGGTCAAGCTCACCCCTAAAATGCTTGCAGGAAGGGAATTTTAAGTGAGAAAGCACTAGCTATTGAGCCATAGATTTGTGCATTCAGCTGGGTGGCTCCTGAGGATAATCGTAGTCAAAAGAAGTTCAAATGCTTTCAGTCAGACCAGAAGATAAAACCGTGTCTAAACCAGGAATTAATTTGAGAAACTCATCAACATACCATACACTCTTGGCCTCCAGCACAGGTAAGTGTAGTCTTGTAAGGCCTCTGGCAAAAAGGCTGCATCTGCCCATGGGCTGGTACGATATCCCTACCAGGCTGTTAAGTACCACACTATCAACTATGAAAAGACCTTGCAGTTCTTTCTGTTGAAAGAATTGAGGAAATTAATAAGAAATCTGGTTAGTAACGGCCCTTGTTATAGAAAAAGGGTTCAATAGTCTCTACTGATGTATTTTCATATACCTTCCTAGAGATGACATCTGTTCAAAGGGAAGGAACTTGCCCTACGCCATTGGACCAGCGCTGAGCAGAAGACTGCCACTTTATTGAATTATTATGGTTAATTTTACCCATATCCCAGGCTGTTCTTGGAGGTCTTCCATTCACAAGGCACAAGGCCCAGATTAGCTTACCTTGCAAGACTTCTGTCCAAGTTTCTGTGGCTGCAGATACGTGAATATATTTGCTTCAGAGAGAGCTGAGACCAGCAGGAACCAGTACGATGCTACAGCTGGCAGCAAGATAGATTTTGTGTATCAGCACTGGGACTTCATAGACAGTAGCACTGGCTGTGGAAATTGGATTAGTAGCTCCGACTAAATAGAGCTTAAGCCATTATAAAGTCAGTGGGAGGTTCCGATTGACCTCAGTAGGCTTTGGATCAAATCCCAGGAAGAATACGACTGAACTAGACAGTGCTACTGCGACGTGTTGTTCCTAGAAGACTCCTTTGCCCATGACAACAGTGGTGTCAGTGAACAGCTTTCTGATGGAGAGCCTGGGCTACTGGGGGGATTGGTTGGCTGGTATTTGAAGGCTGTTTCCTGAGTTGCTGGCTGTTGAAGACAAGTGCTGGACAGTGAGCAGAAAACCAGGTCTAGTCCGATCTTACTTTTGCTGTGATCTAGATAACCCTGGGTGTTATTAGCCACATTCACCCACAGTTATTTCCCCCCTCTTAAAGTCTCTGGGTGGGGATGGAGATTTTTCTGAGCATTTCTTAGGCAAGTTCTCCTCTCTGTTCCTTCTGCCCTTCCTGTAAAAGCAGAGCGTTATGCCTTTTGAGATCCACAAATGGAAGATGCCACCTAAGCCTTAGGACAGCTACTTCTTTTTGGAAAAAGGAATAAATACAGTGAATACATAAACTTGAACCTTGACTCTCCTTTTCCAAACCTGTTATTAAACTGGGGGAAAAAAATGTTTTAGGGGCACCAGAAACCCTCACTCCTAGCACTACACAGAAAAAGAATGAAAGACGTGGTCCAAAGCCTGCCATTAAATGTTTCTCGTGATTACGTGTTGTTAGAAGGGAGCTGCAGCTATGCTAATACAGTGTGCTCACTACAAAAAACCCTGTAATTGGGACAAGGCAGCCGCAAAGCTTCTCACAGCTGGCAGGAATTGTGACTGTTCTCTTCGGTTTTAATCATGGCTTTTAAAGCAGATCGGTAACAGCAACAATTAGCCTTTTAGATTGGTCCCAGAAATTACCATTTTTAAAATATGGTGACTCTGCAGGCGCAAACCCAAAAGCTCTGAGCTCTGCATAAAATGAGCAGCCGTACACTCTGGCTTGTTTGTCACCAGTTTTGTTTCTCCTTTGTTTTTTGCTGAACTGTGGTTCTGAAAAGCAGACAGGAACTTGCACAGATACTCAAAAGGAAATATCCTTCATCACCTCCTTTTCCAAAAGGAACCTACCCTTCGAGACAGCTTCTGCTCTGAAGGACTGTCTGGCACTCCAGCTGTAAGAGGAGAAAGAGGAGGCACGACCACGTGGTCACGCAGACTGATGCCTGATAAGATTGCTGGTTCTTAGTCAGCAGACCGACGTTGAATCTTACCTAGTAGGCAAGGATTGAAGCACAGCCGTTTGGAAGAGAGGCATGAGAGAACGAAGAGGACGAAAAAACAGGAAAATTTTCGATCCAGCAAAGGGCCCAGAAGATCCACATCCCTGGGTAGAATACAAAAAGCAGTACAGGAATAAGAACAAGTGCCTCCTCGGAGCAGATGGTGTTGTGCCACAGGTTACTGTTGAGAGGGTCCTTTGGTGCACCCCTGCGAACAGCAGCGAGGTCTCAGCCCGGCTGCCAAGGCAGGAGATCGCTTTGCCCATACCTGCTGCGCTAAGCCACTCGGAGATTTTTGCCTGCACAGCGAGATTACTCAGTAACCCTAACATCTTTTGTGAACCCTCTGCGTTCTCCACACAAGTCCTAGCGTGCAAAGCTGGGTATACCTTTATAAAACCTCTCTCCCTACTCTGTGTGGCAGTACATACGCCTCAGTCCTTCTAGGAGGGTTTGCCAGCACAGGAACACAAAGGAGCCTTTTCAAGTACAGATCTGGCCTTTGTGCCTCAGGGCTTAATTCTCTGATGCTAGGACTTCTTTGTACCACTCTGGCTTACAGAGTCTTTAAAGTACAAGTGTAAGTGCACTTCGATGTATCTACGTGTCAGGTGGTAACAGGATGTTTCTTGCCTACCTCAAAGAGCGACGGAGCGGTGTTATCAACCAACACTTCCACCAGGCTTTGATTTCTCTCAAAAAAGCACTTTAACACTGACACGCATTGCTCGGTCTCGTTGAAGTCTGCTGCAGCTCCCACATGCAAGCTTCACAGCATCGCGTCCCTGCCAGACCGTTGTGCCAGCTACTGTCCAGCTTCTTTAATCCCCAAACTTCTCTACCCATCCCGAAGCTGCACATGCCCCAGGCAGCAGAGGATTTAGAAATAAAACTCAGCAATGGAGTCTCTCTGGCAGAGGCAAGTAGACCATAGTCTGCTGCATGACATCCAATTTCTACGACAGCAACAGAAAGATGATGTACCCTGTAGCAAGTTTTCCAACCAATGCAATTATAAAATGGCCAAATGATAAAATCCATATATATACAAGAAATGCTGAAAGACCCCACTCCATTTCTAGTTGATCTAACTGTAACTAATTCTGACATTTCCTTGCTTTATTTCTGTCACAAAATTGTTGGAAAATTTAGAGTCATCATTTTTCAACATCACAGTTTGTCTTTCTCTATATGCACTATAGACCTAGGAAGAAACGAGTAGAAGCTGCAATTACAGGAGGCTTTCAAAGAAGCAAAGGAAAATCAGCTTTATGGAGCAATCCTGCATGATTAATAATATGTGGAGCTTAGGCTGAGCCTTTCATCCCAATGGGCTCCATGTACATGTGGACAGAAGTGCAAAGTACCTATTTTTTACTCCAAGCCTGTCATTCACTACACACGTTCAATCAAACGGCATTGAAAGGTGGAAGTGCTGATTTTGTCCGTGATGACTGATAATGGGTTTAACACCTCCCTGGGAAAGTGCAATAGGAATTGGCAGGAATATAAACCTTATATTTCCTGAGGTCATATTTTGCTTTTAAAATGGGATTTTTTGCTGCTGTAAATACAGCGAATGCTGAGCCAGAGCCATCATTAAGGCTTGCATGTTCCACATTTTACATTACTACACTTGCCTACATCAAAATCTGCACATAACAGACACAGCAGGAGTCTGATAAACCAAATGCTTTCGAATGCAGTTGCGAGTTTAACGCTGGGCTTTCATTTATTCCTACCTTATGAAGTTATTCATTGAGGCAGTGTGCATTAACAACCAACAGGTAACTATACCAATCAGGACATGAAAAGGAGAAACGCTATTGTAATAACTATGAATGATTCCTATTATAAATAGCCACAACTGCATACAGGAAAGCAAAGGATAATGTGTTTATTTCAAATGCCAAAATGGGCAACATTTCCACTCCAGAACTTTAAGGAGCCAGAAAGCATTTTTTTTAATGTGTATGTAATAATTAACACTAGGACGGAGCACAAGCAAATGACTTATTGTTCATGTTAATGCTGCACAGCTGGCCCGCTTCCTCCATACTCATCGTTTTCCAAATGTCACATTCGAGGCAAACATCCTGTTCACTGCTTACCCTTTCACTCTACGTCTTTCTCCACTTCCAGTGGTATCTCCCCCTTCCCAATCTAAAATGGGATGGAAAAAAATCTTGAAAAAATTTATTTTTGAGCATAAAGTTTCAACCTCTTTTCAAGAACAAAAGACCGTAGGTTGGAGCAACAGCTATCCTCGCTGCCTCACGGGAGGTGAAGTCTCACGTCTCCTGCGAAGGCCAGCACACCTAGACAGGTTATGTTTCCCTGTGTTGCACAGACGCCATGTGGCTCTCACAACACACAGGCTGCAGTGTTTCCTGGGAAATTATCTCGGTTTTCTTGGGGGTTCCTGTAACACCCTCGCTGTATTTCCCATGACTCACCCAGCAAGTCCTCCAGCCTGAGCTCCCACAAAACCAGCTGTTTCTATGAGCTCTACATGACCTAAACAAATCACTCGGATTTGGATGCACATTTCTCCTTTCAAGGAACGGTTCTCTGGAAACCACATTAACCTAAAATGAAACAGGCATAAAAACATTAGAATAGCAGCTTATACTAAACCATCAACTCTTCACTCTTAAAGGAAAAAAAATAGAGATAGAAATATTCTTCACACTCTGTTTAAGAATGCTAGCACAAAAACACATAACCTTGTGGATGTCCTTTAGGTCCTAAAGATCTCATAAGCATGATTTCTTTATCATGATTAAGGTTTTATATGCAGATGTTGTCCAAACTTTTGAAAGTTATTTTCCCCAAAAAACTTTTTCCCAGAAAAGACTGATTAAAAATTGAACATCCTGTGAAAAATTCAAGAAAAACTGTCATTATAATGAAAATTTTAATTGATAACTGTTTGAATATGTTCTCAGATTCATTATTGAAATTCTATTTTTGCTAAGCGTTTTTATTAAAAAATGTGAAGGTTTCATTAAAAGAAATTGGATGGGTCTGATGCCTTGAGATGAAAAGTATTTTGCTTAATGAATTGTGTGGCATTCAAGCCAATCTCATTGTCTGCCACTGCATCTACTAATGCTATGTGATGTAGAGAGCTACTCCTATAGTAAGGTAACATTTGGCATCACTATTTTTGCAATCGGTATGTTAGCAAGTAATGCAACTGATTTCCCTTGGTCTCAGGATGAGGCTTATGGATTTGCCCAAGCGGGTAGTACGTATGATACCAACAAATAAACCAACCTCTCCATGAGTTTAACTTTTTGCAGGAAGCAATACTTGATAATACTATCAAATCTGAACAAAAATCTAGCAAAATTTTCCTAGCCTGAATGCAGAAGCTGCTTTATTAATGGAAAGTATTTAACTTGTTGGTTGAAGGAAAGGAAATGTTTCAGAAAAATAACTTGAGAAAAAGACAATTGTCTATTTCTGCCTAAGATGCTCTATAACTTCTAGATGGTGTCCTGCTAATTGCAAAACACATGATGCATTCAAGTCATAAATCAGCATTTCTCAAGGCAACCAAAACAGCCTTTAAAATTCATTGCGGTAAGACTGCTTTATTACAGCGCTGAAACCACAGCCTCTCAACAGCAGCTCCTTATTTGATGCAAATATCTCTGCCAAGATTTGATAAGACAAATAGGGAGGCCAGGGCAGAAAAGAGGGAAATGATGAGAGAAAACTTTGCTGCGAATTTGTTACAACATGGTTTCAAGCTATCTCAAGTGTCTTTTGCCTCCACTGCATCTTGAACTCTTCCAGGAGGGCTGGATTATGCTAACAAATGACCACCCTTGACTCATTCCTTATTCAGGAAATGTCTCAACGGCAGCTTTCCCCAGCAAGAGATGGGAAGGGACCTTTCAGATTTCACACACGCTGCCTGAAACAGCAAGCAGGACCTGACCACTGAGCAATCTGCAGATGATAGCTCTCTTTCCAGGGATCTGTCTTCCTCCCTGCTACGTTTCGCCTCATTCTTTCTGTCCCATCCCAGATTTATGTCCCTTTTTCTTTCCTATCTTAGCCAGCCTCTCCCTCCTGCATATCATCTCCCTGCAACGTCGTCCCGATCAGAAGGAAGAAGTGATTACTCTGTAGCTCCCACTGATGCTCACGCTGACACTCATGCTCCATCACTCGAAGGATTTTTCAGGATGGTGATTTCCAGCCCTCCTGAAGTTGAGTGAAAATTAACATGTAAAAACCCCAGAATCTGTGGTCTGTTGATCTGACCCCAGGCAAAACATGGCTCTAGCTGTGGGTGCTTTACATCTAATCACAGCAGACAAACAGCTTCCAACCAGTCTTATTGGTAGTTTTTTATCTCACTGTCCAGCCAAGTCAATCAAATGCTGCAAAATATTTTGTGCTGCAGGGTAAAGAATAATAGAGAAATATTCAGCCAAACTGTAGAAAAATTCTTCCTACTGCTGTGTATATACGTTGAAACAGCAGGCTGGCCCCTGCTTGCCAGATAATGCCGCCGGTCCTTGATAAGACTGTTACAGCTCTTCCACTTCCAGGGGGAAAAAAAAAAAAAATCAAAAGAGCCATCATTCACCTCAGGAAGCGTCTATGGAATAATTACTCCCTCCAAAACAATTTTTATATGCAAAAAACTCCTTGTCCTCAGAGGGAAAATCCTTGTGGAGACTGTTCCCAATTAAGGCTTAATATATGCCTCTATTTCTTCAGGAAAAGGGTTGTTCTGGTTCCCATTGGAGCCACTCGGAAACTTTAACAGTCTTTGAAGCAAGCCCAGTGATGATGCGTCTTCATTACTGATAGGAGTGCTCCCTTGTTTCAGGTTTTTCTGTGGTTTAGGTGCTTATCCATCACACTGTGGCATCCTGGGGACGAGAAATTGGACATAAAATTGCACAAAGGACTCAGATTTCCTACTGACTCGGCCAGTCTTTGTGCCTGCTTCAAGGGCTGTGCGGAGGATGGTATTTTTGGTAACGATTGCTCTGGCGACACTGTCGGGACCAGTCCCTGCCTCCAACTTTAGCACGGCTGGGCAATAGGGTTGGGCAGCTCAGCACTGGTGCTGGACATAGTCCAGTGTCCCCAGTTGCCAACTGATACCCTCTGGGCCATGAGTGGAGGAGCAGGACATATCCTCCTGAGCTGTTATGCCCATCCCTGCAGTGCTCCTCAATCCTGGGGGCTGGAAGCTGGCAAGGCAGGGCAAGGAAATAAATAATTATGCAACTGTCTTTCTTGCTTTGTACCTCTGCAAAACAGCTTCAGAGTGACTTCCATTTCAACTGCCCCACAACGACTACATCTAAAGTTCCTGGGAGAAGCAGGGATTTTTTTTTAATGGAATTATTGTTTAATTTCTACCCCGTATTACGCAAACAAACTGCCAGACTGCTAGCCCGGGAGCTCTCTGCAGGGGCCCTCTTACCAAATGCCTGGCAAGGGAGAGGAGAGATTCGCTCTGGCTCTCCTGGGCTCTTTCATCAGCTCTTCCATGCTTCTATCACCCTGCTTATGTTTTCTTGTATCTCCCATCACTTTTCTCAACAAACTGAGTGCAGTTCTTAATATTGATTGCCATTCTTTTTTCTCTCACACACAGACACATTTCTTTCCCTCTTTCTAACATCACACTGTCTTCAATTTGTTCTCTTACACCATTTTAGGTGTTGTACAAGCTTTTCTTTATATTATCCCACTGCTGTTCAGTAAGTGACCCTTCTCGATCGAATCTGTGCTACAAAATCTTTGCAATGTGCTGCTTACCTCAAGCTCCTTCTAATTCTTCCAGTGTTGTGTTTTCTGAAGATTTGCTTTCTTGCTGTGGCTGGCTGTGCAACATTTCATGCTGTTCCCTTACAGAATTTCTTTTCTTTTTCTCCTCCAGCAGTGTAAGGTTTCCTTCTAAAATATCCGTGGTTCGTCTTGGTATTCAGGTGCCCATAGCACCTTGCAATGACGATGGAAACAAAGACAGTTGTCAGCTGCAGACAGGGACCCAGGAGAAGGCGGTTGTGCAGCCTGTAAATCACCAGAGCATCTAAATGTTTGTTAAAAACAATAATAAACACTTTCTAATCATCTTAAAGTATGCTAATTATGGTTCCTAATATTGGTTAAACTGAGAAGAATGGGAACCACGGGCACTACTGGTAGAGTTTATTCTTGACTGCTCATCATTCTTACAGAAACTCAGACTCTCATGGCTACCCATCACATGTTTTTAAAGGGAAGCCGGTGCTTTGGTGTAACATATGCATAAATACACAGAATTACGCCCCTGTTTCCCTCTAATCTTAAAAACTGTTTTGACCTGTACTTCTATCCAATATTCTGTAATACTTACATGGCAGGGAAGACACCATGATCAGTCAGATGGTGTTCCCAGGGCTCATCCCATGCTCTCCAGGTGTGCTGGGTTTTATGTTGGTTTTTTTTTACAGTTGGACGAGATGATCATTGTAGGTCCTTCCAACTGAGCTACTCCTATCCTATCCTATACTATCCTATTCTGTTCTAGTCTAGTCTAGTCTAATAGATAAGGAGGTACATTCATCTCAACACAAAACACTGCAGCTAACCCTGAACACTCAACCCAGACATGTCATGCACCTTCAAGGACACTCTTACCTCCAGATCCATCCCCTACTGATTTTGTCTCTAGCAGCTTTGGGTTTTGAGTCTGCAGCCTGCTCTGAAACACCTTTTGGAGGTGAAGGGGTGGTGGAACATATACAATTCGGGATACAGGTGAATTAAGCTGAAGAGCAACCTGGCAAAAATAACACTGAGGCTGCTTGGAGCACGTGGTGCAGAAGCACAAGAGGCTCAGGCCATGGGGTGGGATTCCACCTGGGTGAGTGTGGGGTGGCATCCCACCCTGGATCGCACCCTGGGTGTGGGGGGATCTCACCTCGGATCTCACCCTGGATCCCACCCAGCCCTACCAGGGTGGAATCCCACCCAGCTCTACCAGCCTGCTCCCCAAGGGCAGCCCAGCTCACACACAAGCGTGCAGCAGTCTGAGGAGTCATTTCCAATGCCACCGAGTTTTTTTCACTCATAGGAAGCAATACTGTAAGCCAGTAGCTGGGTTTTATGACATCTGTATTGCTTATCAAATTACTGAACTCTGAGAAATATGAGAAACATGTGTGAGAGTTCCTTGTGAATATACAATGACATTTTTCCATTCAGGGCAGCTGAGCTGCTTATCAAATAAATGAATAAAACAATGTATTCCTTCCTAACATGGAACTTACATCTTTAATAAACATCAGCTTCATGTTCTCATGAGAATCCTATTATACAACTTCCTTCATTGATTCATGTATTAATATCATTTTGTATTAAGCTAGTACATAATTGATGATATGGAAGTGTTTTCATATAACAACTCCTTCGCTGCATAATATAACCCACTTATCATATTTTCAGCTCAAAATTCAGAAAGTTCATGGGTGTATTATACACTGGAATGAACAAATTAACTACATAGAAGTATAGTATATCATTTGCAAATTGCATGCAAACTAAAGTAAATATACAGTGCTAAATGCTGACTTTGATATAGCTCAGGTTGAAAGCCATAAATCAACTAGCAGAAAAAAAAATTAAGAGCTCAATAGAAAAATCCCCTGCAGAAAACAAGACCTGATCTAGTGATCTGGGTGCAAAGTACAGCCTGTATGGTTAGGATTAGCACATAGGTTAATCATTCAGGGGCAAGAGTCTCCCCTAGAAAAACAGCCCTGTCTCACGGTATGACCCACTGTAAGCAGAAGCAGCAGGTGAAATCCCTGAAGGGATTTATTTTTCTTCTGGTTTTAGAGGGTTTTTCTGTTTTGTTTTATTTTACCTGCAATTGCATAAAAGGATCCAGCAATACTTCAATATCTAATAAGGTGAGAATGCAAAAGGCTCAGGAGCCTGGTCTATTTTATAAAATCTATTTAAAACTAAGCTCAGAAACACAGACAAGGAAACCTTCTTCCTGCCAAACAGCGTGCCAGGGCAACGATGACGCAGGCCACACTCTACAGCCCTGTGAGGCTGGTGATTCCCCATGTTGACTTACAAGCTGTTCAACCTGTGGAGCTCCTTTTACAGATGCTCAGGCAAAACCGATAATATTGGAAAGCTCTTCTGAATATGCTCACTAGTGGAAAAAATGATGGTTTGCTGGAAGAACACACGTGCAACTTCAGCCTTACACAAACACAGTGAGGACTGGTTTCTGTGCAGCTGCTGTAGCACCAGCTATCTGCCCCAGCCTCGCAAAGGAACCGTGTGAGACGCCACTACCTTTCGAGTAGTGGCAGCACAGAATTGGTCCTGAGTTTTCAGACGCTGTTCAATTACCTGTTATCTCCACCACACTGCTAAATAGCTCTAAGCTTTAACTGAACTTGTGGAAAATAAGTGAGGAAAACCATTTTTTTTTTAAAGATACCAACTAGCTGTTACCATTCCATTCAAATTCCTGGTTTCTGCATCATCACTCTTCAAAATTCCTTGAATGTGAAAGCCTTATAGCAGTGTTCTACCATGAAGTCAGTATAATACTACAAATGTACACCTTATTGTCAAGCTTGTTTTAGGGCAGAGTCAGTCTTTGCTTCTCGCCTGACTCTGATCCTCAAGGTTATGTCAGTGCCCAACACCAGCTGCTCCAAACATGCTCTTTGTGAGACTCGGAGCCTTTCTTCTTCCCTGAGAAGGGCCTCTTTGCTGCTCTTACAATCATCGTCATACAGCCCAGGAGTTCAACTGCATTGTAAGATACTATATACAAGTCATTCTCTCTCTCCTTCCATTGCACCATCATACACTTTCCTACCTGCTAATAATGTCCATCCTGCACTCAGAAAAGTGATTATTAAATATTCATGTCTCAGGAACAAAGACTTCATCCACAGATCTGCCCACTCCTACCATCAAGTGCGTAGTTCCACTAATCCCCTTTATTCTTTCTGCCTTGTACAGTATAATTTAGAGAAGACTCAAAATATGAGTTAATGCATCTTTTTTTCATTACCTTCTCCCCAGCTTTAAAATTTACTATGCATTCCAGCTAGTTTGACAAGGGCCAGATGCATATGGGATGCCTCAGCTTCATAAGCTGCATTTCATTTCAAATAAGGCACAGTCATAAGGCAGAGGTCTTAGATGGCTCAGATAGAGTCTAGCTGCCCCTGCCCAGGGACGACCGTGACAAAAGTCATGTTGGCCTGAATGATACAAGCTAAGAGCCCAAATAGTGCCCTGTTCCCTATTACTCATAAATGTTCCTACACCTAAATTCATTGAACTGCAAAGGCTGAAAATGCATCTATTGTTCGTTTGGCTGCTTTCTTACAGTACTTTAATCTCAGGTGTATTTACAACAACAGACTGACTATGGGAGACTCTTTTGTCATCTGACTTGATCCAAGTCACCAGGATCTTTCAAACAGGCAGACTAGCTAGTGTTTCTGCTTGTCCTTTTTAGTAGGCAGATTCCTAACAGAAAACACTTTTTTTTTCAAAAGAACACCCTCGCCTTTTGCCTAACTATCATTGCACGTGTCAATTTACTTGTGAACGCTTCAAACCCTGTGTGCTGGAACGAAGCAATGCAAATACTTTCCATATGTTGAACCATTAAAAATATATCGCTACTGAATCTTCCGGCTCTTCCCCCTCCACCATGATCCTGACTCTTCTCTACTGTTAGAAATGGTCCTCATGACTCCAGGTTACCATCCAGCTCCCCTGGGCAAGTGACAAGCCACAGTATAAGACCTTTTAACTCCCTCCCCTCCAAACAACCTGCCACTTCCCACCCCCCTGGTTCCCCTGGGCAGTAAACAAGTCTTGCTCCAGGAGCAGCGTGATCCATTATTAATCCCACATCACTATGTCTGGGACTTTCAGTCCAAGGCAGAAATAAAAAGACTGCAGCACAGGCAGACTAGGACTGCAATCAGAGCAGGGCTTGTAATTTAATAGCGCTACCTGGAGTAATACTATAATCTCAAACAGCCTCCATAAGTTCTTGAGAGAGAGATTCCCTAAATCCTCAAACCAGCTACAAATATGTAGTTGCAACACTATCATGGATTTAAATGCTTTTGAAATCAATAGAGGGACTCTTACGGATTTTTTTACAGGTTCATGTGTTTTATGTATACACATACACACACACATAAATAGATACATAAACTTCCCTAGGGGTTTAATCTGTTTTGACAGTCCCTGAAGAACTCGTAGCTGAGACCTAAGGAAAGACACAGTCTGAAAGCTCTCTGTCTGTAGGACTTTTTTATAATGTCTTTTGAAGAGAGTTTTTACTCCATTAACCACCATTTTTCTTTTCTGCTCCTTTCCAGCAAGGCAAGAGTTGTCTCTGTTCTGTAATGTAGACATCACCGTCTCAGCATGTTCCCAAGGAAGCCAATTTAAAGACTGACAAGAAAATCACCCATTCTGTTTGGACAGTGAGAAAATCATATTTTTCCAGCTGGAAAGAAAAAGAAAAAAAAGAAAAAAAGAAAAAAAAAAAATAAATCCTGCTGTGCAACCCTGATCAGGTTTGCTGGACAAATAGAGGGAAGCTTGAGGTTTTGTCAACCTGAGGATCCCAATTACAGGGAAATCTGAGCTTTATTTGCTTGTACCATTGCACTGATTTTCCCAAAACTCCATTTTTTCCTTCATGCAGAAGTACGCCCTGACCAAGGCCAGCTGGATGCTTACAGTGACCTGCACAGGTCCACCCACATCCTCACTGCTGCCAGTGCCACTGAAGCTGGGCTGGGTCACTAATTTTGCAATCTCATTTTTGGTTTGCCCATCTTCCTCCCTTTCCAGCTCCCTTCTCAGAGTCTCCCATCATTGTAGCCACCTCCTCTTCCACCCTATTGAGCAATGTTCCTCCTCCTGCCTTTTCTCAGCTCCTGCTGCAAGGGGCCAAGGGATGATGCCAGCTCAGTGCATCCCTGGCATCACTGATAGCTTCAGCGGGTGGATTTAGAGGTGACAACAGCAACAGTCCTGACAGCTAAAAACACCATCAAGCAAGATCGGATAAGAGACCAAAAGACAGAGTTTTCAACCTATTTCCACTGGAGGGCTCGACAGAGCAGCTCCAAGAAGACAAAGGGAAATGAGGTGAGAGACAGGTTTTCTTCGGAGGCCACAGATCTGTACAAAAGCCTCTGGCATTCCAACTTAACCAATGGCTGAGAAAGCACTTCCAAATCAGACAGCACCTTGATACTGCGGCAAGCAAAGTGCTTCAGTGAGGAAAGATCCATATTTTTTTGATTTAGGAAAAAGGAAGGTGTTTTCATATGTTTTGCCTCACGTTGATTTGGGGATGGGTGCTAAAAAAATAAATAAAACAGTCTGTTTTGCAGGCTAAAGGCTGTCACTCACCTCAGTGGTCGTGTCGGTACCTGGAAACAAACCTTTTCATCTGAGTTCAGTACGGGCTCAGCACATCGAGTCCCGCTGCCGATACTCAGTGACGGCCGAACCTGCCCTCCAAAATCTCAGGGAATCCCACAGCATCAGCATGGACTTGGCCTGCCATCACTGCTGGCTCTAAGTGAGCTCTGCCTGGGGATCACACAAGGCTTGACACCTAGAACTAGGTGCCACTGCCATACAAACATGAAGAAAAGTTAATATAAAAATTAACTGAAAACACAAATGTATTTCTTTAACCAAATAATTTACAATTTTGCTCTACATTTCTTTGTTTCAAAGCAGGAGGTGAAAAAAATACAACCACAAAACCAACAGAAACTGCAATTGTAGACCAAGAACAAAAGGCTAAGTGAGGTGCATATAGTGGATGAGTGAAGCATGGGTAAGGAGCAAGAAGCCTCAAGCTTCTTTAAACATCTTTCTTTTGCTAATTAAAACACCGTGCAGAATTTCCCATGGGAGGAATCACATAAATTGAGCCTTGTGGCACGAGCCTGAGAGAAGGGCGGGATGCAGCCGCTTCCCTCTGAGATTAAATTCTCTCCCACTCTTCTTTCCCCTGCCCTGTCTCACCCCTGCTTCGCTGCACCCCCCACCACGCTGCTGCCCATCCCGGAGCCGAAAACCACACGGGCCGAGCAGAGGGCTGCCCGCGTACCCCTAGCCTTCCCCAGGCAGGGCTGCAAGCACCTGAAGTCACTTAATCCAGGACAAGGCAAGCTGGGGACACACAATGGGACAACTGTGCGTGATTTACTCCTCTGCATGGCAAATTTACTCTGGATCTACCAAGGCTCACTCTGGGCTACAATTAAGTGCCTGCAGGCTGCAGGGCAGTTTGTCCCCGGGGTATATTTTGTGCTCGGCCTCTGCAGCTTTGCTTCTGCAGCTCAGGATCGGAGCTGAGAGCACCTTCGCAGCCCTCTGCTTGTCCCCAAAATCCTGACCCAGCGCAGAGACCCTCTGCCACAGCCCCTCTCCCACCCTTCCAGCACAGCCCTGCTCACCGCCTGGTTGCAATGCAAAAGTCTCAGCCTCCACACTTGCTGGAATAATCTTGTGTCATGTTCACAGAGATCAGACAGGATTTATTTCTAGATGAAACTCGGCTGATAATATAAAGCAAGTTATTAATCCACTCAGGCCGGCCATCTAACACCCAAAGCCTGTTACTCTTGCTGGCTGGAAGGGGGTATTTGATTGAATCAAGAGGGATTTGATTAGCTCTCTCTTCTTATTTAAGTTAGAAGCTGCTTAAAATTTGTAGCGAAGGTTTGTGCCCCTGCATCCACCACCCGACTGTTGGCTCTTCATTACCGGTGACCGAACCCGTGAACTGAGACTTTACAGTAAAAATAGGAACAAAAGTCAGGATTCATGTTCTCTCTGCTACACTTTCCTTCGGTATCAAGATGCCACGACTAGAAATAAAACCAACTCTGCATATCCACTGCATTTTTTTTTTTTTGCCTTTCATATTCATTAAATCTCTCCTCCTTTCAGGCTATGAACTCAGCTTCCCTGCCCCTCCTCTGGTTATGGCTCGCCAGCTCCCAGTCTTCCCCTCTCCCATCGTAAGACTCGCGCTGATACCCCAGGACCTCTCCCTGTTGCCTCATCTTTCAGCCTCACCCCCACCAGAGCCTTGCTCCCCGCCACAGCATGTCCCTACGTCCCCTCCACGGTTCCCGAGGGAGAGCCCCATGCCCACGGCAGTGCTCCCCGGCACCCTGCCACGGGCCGGGCAAGACACAGGACAACCCCCTTCAGCTTTTACCGCCATTCCTGGTCATCAAAGAGCTGCACGTTGGGAAATCTGGGGTGCACAGGATGCTTTGAAGACCAGAGGAGTTTTGAGCAGTTGTGTTTATGTACCTCTGCGCTGAAAATCGCTGATTTCTTCACAGCAGTGCTTTAGATCTGTCAAAACTCAGTGTTTAGCTGCTGTTTTAACCAGCAGGGACTGAATATTCTCTTTTTCTGTCAGAGGGTTTGATGAGAGAACAGGTATCAAGAGGATCAGCCAGAGAGTGATGATAATGCTTTTAGCATCTGAGCCAAAGCCCACTGCCTTTACTGCAAGCCTTTGCCTTGACTTCAGCGGGGCTCCATCGGCCCTGTGCGCTGCCACAGGACAGCGCAGGCTTTGCTTGGAACACGTTTTCCGAGTCAGACACCAAAGTTTCCAACGGCCACCGTGTGGTCCAGGCACAGAAGCCTGCAAACAGACACGGGAACCAGGCAGAAGAAAAGAAAGGGGTTTTTTTTTTCCCCCCACTTCTACTTCTTTAAACACCTTTCTCACTGTTTCGCTCATTATATTTCTTTATCAAGTCTGCCCTAACATCTCCCAAAGGATACGAAAAGAAATATTTACCGACTCATTTTTAATGGGGAGAGGTAAAAGCAAAAGATCTTGTACAAATGAACAAAATTGAGGTAACTGAAGAAAGTAAACACAAAAAGATGACTAGACGTTTTGAGAGGCTGATGGAAAGGCATGAGTTTAACTCCTCTCTCGCACAGTCTGAAATCAGCTAAATGCAAGTAACACGGTTCTCCCCATCCCTATTTATTGCATTATGCATAAACTCTGCTACCCGGGGAGACGAGCAGATCCTGACGTGCTGTGACAAGCTGAGGAAGTTTCCGCCAACAGGAGGTTCCTGAGCAGCCACAGTAAATGAGGACAGCCCACCCATGCTCCTAACGAAGCGAGCACGGTGCCGGGCAGGGCACCCACAATCTGCCACCCTGGGCACCCGGGCAAGGGGCTCCAGGAGTACGCGGACAAATGGCTTGTGGAAATGCCCCGCAACGGGAGCAGCGCCCGGTCTCCTGCAAGGGTAGCTAACCCGAACTTCTGCATCCCGTAACAGTCTTTGTTGCTGCCTTAAATCAGAAATTAAACGAGCAGTCGCAGGTCTGAGCCTGTGACCATCCAAGTGTTTAAACAAACATGCTAATTAAATGCTATTTGATACCATGTGTTTTCTGGGGGGTGAGACCATAGTCTCTCATTTCCTTCTTAGGCTTTCTGCCTCGTTACGCACTACAAGCTGGGAGTTAATTAGCTGCCTGCACAAAATGGAGGAGGGATGAGGGGAGGTGTGACAGAGCCAGGTGGCTGTCATGGCGGGAACATCTCTTTGGGTAAACGGTGGTATCCATTTGCAGGCTCCAGAAAATCTTGTCCTCGAGAAAATCTATGCCAGATGCAAAGCACGTGATACCTGCTCCGCTCCTCTGCAGCGGCTTCCCCTTTGCAGCCCCCAGTTAATTAGAACTCTGAGAAACAGCAGCCTGTAATCACATACATGGAAACTCATTTCTCCTTAAATGAAAGCTGGCTAACGGTTGTTTTTTATTCGAAAAATTTTCAAATAAACAAGCTCTGAAACTTAAAAGAAATCTTAAACTCCATTAAATAATACAGTTCCTTCACAGGAATTTCTCCTGGGACTGGATGTCTTCTATTCAAGTGCCATGTTATGACAAGCATGACAGACTTGATAGCGATCTGTTCCAACTCATGACATTGCTTAAATTAGGTTAGATAGAATCTGTACAGGCTTTCTAAGGAAAGCTCCTCCGGGTGAAAGCACTATTATTTTTGTTAATGGCTGTGAATTATGATTTTCTTCTCCTAGGAGTCATAAACTATGTTGCTACACAGTAGTACATCATGTAATGTATGTAATGTAATACATGATTCCTTAGTAAGGGAGGAAACTATTACATTTGCATACATTAGAGCAAGCGTTGCAATCAGAACGTGTTTTCCCACTTCCTTCATTGAATATTTATAGATTTCTTCCCCACTTCCCCTTCTGCTGCCCACGTCTCCTGCTTGACGTGGTGTCTTGCTCTATCTTACTCAGCCTTTGGAAGGGTACATGTTTATGGCACGTTCCTGTTGCTTTGCAAACACCAAGCGACTGGCTTGCTTTCACATTGCTTTCTAAGCCTCACACACGCTCCCTTGCATACACAGCCACAGCCTCAGCCACGTGAAAAGACAGATGGAGGCAGAAAGCAACGCATCTCCATCGCTGTGGGCTCACGAGCACATCAGGGCACTAGACAGCAGCTGGCGACACCAAGGACACTCGCAGGTAAACAAGGGGATTTTTAAGGTCATAGCAACACCTGAGCAAGCTCAGAAATGCCACAGCCAGTAGTGACACTTCATACCTTCAAGGGCTGTCAGACCAGGGCTATGAGAGAGGACAAACCAGCCCGTCCTCCCATTTCAGCCCTCTCGTAGTAGAACATCCCAGCACCACCATCAGCAAAGGCACAGGGTGCTGCATTCAGCGCTGTGCCCCTGTTCTCAGTGTCTTCCATACCATTGTTTCCCAGGGCCTGGACCTTCAAAGGTGCTCTTAGGCTCCTAAGTCACTAAGGTTTTATGCAGAAATCCTACTCAGCAGTCTGCCAGGCAAACCCACACTTGTATTCTTCCACACCTTTAATCACTCATGTCTTGAATTTAATACAAGCCATTCAAGTGCAAACCCAGATCACGAGGAGATAGACTTACAGGGTTTGTTCTGAGCTTACATGGACACACCTATTTCCCCACCAATAAAAAGCAAGTTGAGAGAAGACTGACACCCATTTGTAATTTGCAGAGGAGCTGCAGGCCATCTGAACAACTTGGACAAAGAGAAGCAGCAAGTACGCTGGTTTGGTTGCCACACACGAGCACAGAAACAAAGCAGCAATGCTGGAAGACTCTCAGAAGACAATATACCACCAGGGAAAATTAACACTCAGAACTTTGGAAGAAATTCTTTTTGAATGCTATAAAGCAACAAAAAGTATATAAGTTCCAAGAAACGCTCTTGGATCTCAGGCACACAAACCCACACCTGACCCATTTTGCTAATTACAGTATCTGCAACCTGTGTAACAGCGCATCTCCAGACTACGTTCGTCCAAGCCTCTGGGGTTAGAGACAAAACATGAGGTCAAGTGAGACATTCCCCACCGGTTCCCGAAGCCTTGCTGAAGCACTCAGCCACTGACAAAAGCGACCAACTGTGGATATGCTCCCAAGCACACTGACGCTGATCAAACCAGAGCAAACCTTCTCAATGCCCATCATGCTGGCAAAGGCTCAGCCAGGTTAAGAGGAGGTTTCGCATCCGCATGTCAAAGGCTTACGGTAATAACAGGCTGCACGTTCAGAACTGAGTTATTGTTGGTACAGGGACGTTAGAGAGAAACCAAAAGCATTTCTTACTGACTCAAACCAATTTAAGCTCAGGTTTCCAGAGTAACACGTTGTTATTTGTTAGCTGAGAGATCATTCAGGCAAACTTCGACCTCGCAGGCAGCCTGAGGGCAGCACAGCATGCGGCGATGGGCAGGGGCTCGCCTTCGCGGACAGCGAGAGCTGAGAGCACTGCCTGGTTGCAGGCCACTGTCACCGAAGGGACACATAAAGATCTCTGTTTTGCCATAGAGAAATACTTTCTGTCTCAGAGCAGATTTATTGCTGGGCTGCCAGGGAAGAGCTGCCTTTGCTCCTTTGCATTAGAGAGAGGGAGGTTACAGCGCGACATTTCTGAGTGCGTGCAGAGGAGGAGGAGATGGCATTGCATGGTACTCCAAGGGTTTTAATGCTTGACCAAAGATGTACTTAGAGCTACAAGACGTTTAGGTGCCTAAAAATGCAGAGAAGGACATGGGCCCAGATGATCCCTGAGGAAGAAAGCTTTTCCTGGATGGGGCTTAGTGGAATTTCCAAGTCCTCCCAGTCAAGAGAAATGCGACGACAGGAGCAGGGCACCTCTCTGCTCCAGTGCTCTCTGCATCTTAAAAATGCAGAAATGCCTTTCCAGAACTGGTCCTTGTGCTAAAGAACAGTTATAAAACTAAAACGGGGAAAAATTGAAATAGGATGTTGCCATTTCTGAGCCACTGGGACAGGCACAAAACAAACAGTACCAGGTGGGTTTACTTTCTACATCTGACTGTGTGACAAGTTCACATTAACAAAAAAAAAATGTGAAAAGTATCTTGAAATAACTTTGGCCTCCCTCTTCCCATAGGGGACACTAGCTACAATTATTTAATAATTATATTATTGTTATTTGCCATCCTGGGATGGACAGACACTGTCACTCCGCGCCTGCATTCAGCCTGGAATGACGTAAATATAATAATAATGTAAAGCAAACAAGGAAGGCACATAGTTTAAACCATTATCCAAACTCTCAGTCCCTAAAGGAACAGGAGTCACATACCATCATACAGATGCGTGTCCTGAATACCTGCTCAGTTCAGAGCAGATGACATTACAATTCCAACATGTGGGGAAGTTTATAGTTGTATTATATCATGATTTTTCAGTTCATAAACAGCAGACTTCAGCCTGCAGTGCTGTTAATCTAGCACCTTTATGAAAACAACATTTATTTTCAAAGAGAACCAGGTATTTATGGCTGATAAGTGTTATTTGATCATTTTCATGAAATTAAATTTAAGTTCATACTGCACGCTCTCCAAACTACTCTATAAAATTACACTTAAAGAAAAAATCATATAAATCATAGACAAACTGATACAGTCCTTACCCCTTAAAAGTATTGCACGGATATTATTTAACTATGATGCATGCAAATCAAATGCAAATTAAATAGGAGTGGGTGTGGTGTATATGCAAATTTCAAACCCTACCCAGTCCCAATTTCCCCTTCATGAACTGCCTACAGCTATAACACTCAGAATTTATGAGCTGCTCAGCTTCTAATAACATCTTTGTCACTGTAATAAGGCAAGAAGAATGGAAAATGAGACAATGTCGACCTACTGCCATAGCCCCCAATCTTTCTCAGGGGTTTGGCCACCCAGGGGAGGGCTGCCTTGAACAGGGACAGGCACGGCATGGCGTGGGAAGGGGTGAGTGCCTGTGAAAAACCCTGTATGCAGAGGGCGCCTGACGCTTTCTGTGTTATCCAGCACAGAGCTGAGATGCTGAGAGCTGGGGTTCGTACGCAGGCGACAGCACAAACTCACAGCTGCCCCACTGCTCCGTCCAGCAGCTCTTGGGTACAAGCAATCAAGAAAACACCTGCAGCTGCTGTACACCTTGTACCCGCTGCTCCAGCCTACGTCTCTCTCATTTCCATCAGATGTAGCCCACTTCTCTGCAGCAAAAAAAGCTCTCATCAGCATCTCCCCATGGTTTCGGTGCAATCTTTCTCTCTGTTTTACATCAATAATGTGAAGCAACAAATTCCATGAAGAACTTTATCACACCTCTATCCAGAGGGGATATTTTTGTGTTGCTAAGGCCTAAATGCCTGTATTTGATTTTTATAAAAGCAGATCCCAGTTTTGGGGGCAGAAAGTATCCCCTATTTCAAATCAAAATTAACATTTGGGGGAATCCTCACACCTAAGGTGTGACCTGGCTGTAGAAATGACATGTGCTTGGGGCACACTCATAATGCAGGGATCACTATTTTTCTGGAGGAAACACGATGGTCGTCCTCCTGGCTGGCCTGCCCACCACTGACACAGGACCTACAGTGCTGAACGAGAAACACCCACAGCTCGAGCTGAGCAATACAGATTGGCGTACGGCAAACCCAAGCTTCTCCAACACTGGTCCCAGGAGGAAATTTTCCATACGCTAGAACGACAAAGCATTACAAGCATTCTCCTCCATCTTCTCCCAATACTGAAGGCCTCCTGCCTTTGGTTTCCTTCAAACTTTCCTTTTGAATCATTTATTTCAGCATTCTTGCCTCTTGGGACTTCCACCCCGTGACAGCCTCACCGCCTTCTCCTCAAGATTTTGCAAAGAGCCTTCCAGCTGCTTCATTTTCCTCCAGGGTCCTCGCCAGGGAGCCGAGACATCAGATTTAGTTGCAAGAGACATAGTAACAAAGGAGCTGTCTCCCAGACCTGGCAGAGTCAGACTTAACAGAGGAGTTGTTCCTCCATCCTGGCATGTAAAGGGTTTTCCTTCAGAGTTTAAAAGCAATAGGATAGAACAGCCCTAGGGTCTCCCCTTCACTTTCCTCCTTTCTATCTTTCCTAATATAAAAGGAATTTGGCTATTTTTCGCTCCTGTATTGGTCTTGTTGCATTTGTCACCAGGAGTTTTCTCCGAGGACGTACCTATAGACACACCTTTTCTCTGAAAACAGTTCCCCACCACCACCCACAGCAAATCTGAAGAGCAAACGCTGGTACTTGCTGGGTGAGAGAAGAGGGGCACTGTCCAGCCCCTCTGGGCACAAACATAAAACCCATCTCAGCACCCGCCTTCGGAGATCAGCCCCACCACAAAGAGCAGAGACTGCCCCAGACAAAGCAGGAGGAGGGGAAAGGACAGAAATGGAGTTTTTCCTAACCCCACTGTCTGAGGACTTGGAGGGAGGATGGACCAAAGCACACAAGGCTGATCAGTAAATCAGTCTGGTTCAGAGGTCCACTAGGACGCCCGGCTGCAGTCCACCATTCACAGCTATGGTAACGGAGTGTATTTGCTAAGTGTGATTATATTTTCTATTTTTATTAGACATTCACTAGCCTCATGGCCTGTCATAGCCACATAGAAGGGACATTTAATACACAGAACAGGGACAGGCCTCAACAAACAGAGGATTAAATAATTATTTTTTGTTCTCAGTAAGCAGCTCCATGAGGCACAAAGGAGAACCTGCTTTTTATTTCAAACTCAGTGAAGGCAAATGTTGTGTTCTGGGAGACTGGGAAAGCTGCCTTTTCCCCTGTGAATGCCTTTTGGAGATAGCACCGTTTCTCTGAGTTCAGAGTAGCCTGGAAATCTCTGCACCAGAGGATGTGAAGAGGAAATCAAGGAAAAAGTCAGTTCTAAGCACAATGTGCGTGAAGACCCATCCACTGCAAACAGAACATCCTAATTTGCGACCGCAGACCTTGGAGTAGCACGATCAAAGGCAGCGTTTGATAGCGCAGTATTTGTGACTTGTTCCTGTCTGTTCTGTTCCCAGCTAATTATCCCTTCCTTAGGTGAACGGAAAACAGTTTAATCTGTTTTTGCAAAGCTCATTCCATTAAATTAGTCAGCAAGATACACAGCGCTTTCACTGCCAGTAAAACCTATAGGTAGGAACTACTGAAGACACTAAAGCCATCTCTCAGTCTAGCATTTTCAATTTGACAAACTCAACTAGTTCCTCCAAGGGGAGAGGAACAAAATGTGCAGGAAAACGCTCAGCACACACCACCTTCATCTGGCACGCGAATCAGGAGCAACACTCGGCTTCCTCCCACCCACCTCCAGGTGCAAAGGATGGCAGAGAGCATTCAGCATACCTCCTTTCACCCTACTGATAGTAAGAAACAAACCAAAAACCCACTGCAGCCTTCTCCTCTCCCCACTCTGCTTTCTGCCAGTGGGAGCATGGGATTTCCCAGCACTGACGGTTACAGCTCGCCAAGACTGCCATCGTACAGGATGGCATCGTACTCAGCCTTTCCAACGTTTTGTAACACATGCTCACTCGCACTAGGGATTATGTAGCTCCGGTGGAAATCACACAGCTTCACACAGATGGAGAGAGCACGCAGCTTTTGGATTAGCAGGGTTATCCACCGTTTAGGAGTGTCTTAGCCTATTCCTAGCCTTGGAAGGCAGCAAGAAGGAACAGCTCCTACCCAAGGAGTGGTCTCCTTGGAGCATTAGCAGTGCTGCACTTTAGGAGCCCTCATTAGCAGTCAGCACTTACTTTATCGGCTGCAGTCAGGCTACACCTGTGCTTTGGTCACATGAGTCTGTCAAAGTAATAATCCACCTGACATCTCCTCAGTCTGCTGTATGTTTTATGGTTTTATAGCTTATTCCTCTGTAACGTCACTATATACATACACTTCATGGGGGGCTGACCTTGAGAGGCAAAAGCTACTGTTAGATAACCATATCCATAAACCCGGCTCAGCCTTTGTGTCCCACTGATCCTTCTCCATGTTGAGCCTAACCCAGGTCCTGCTGAAACTTGTGGGAAAGCTCTGGCCCTAGACGTGTTTCTCTTTATCCTGTCTTCACGCTTCTCTGACCAAGTAAGCTGTAGTGTTACAAAGCTTTTCTTATAAAAACAATCCTTCCTTATCCAGCAATAAATTTAAAGCACTGAATTACACAATTACAGAAGACAGACCCACCGAGGGATTGAAAAATTACCCAGCCAATTCCCCCAATCCCAGCAGAGGAGCATAACTACTCATGAACAATCTTGTTTAAGATATCTGAGAATTTCCAGGAGTGAATCCTGCTGCACTTGTATTTAGACGTGATTTTTTTATTATTTGCATGGTTTGGTCCTTGCACAGGTTTTTATATAAATTCTATCTCCATGGAGTGAATCAAATTAAAGATCATTATTATTGGAGGGTGTCAGGGAGTGGTGTTCACATCAAGCCAGTGTGTAAAATACACAAGGCGATGTCAATACAAATTTGGAGTCTCTTTGTCTGCACTTTCCAGTCTGAAAAGATTCCAAACTATACCATGCAAAACACACACGAATCTGGAAAGTATCCTACGGGGAGAAATAATGAATAAAACAATTTGATGCCTTTCCAATCTGACAAAACAAAGAAACATTCTGAGCAGTGGTGCTCGGGGATAAAAATCATTCAGCTTTTCATTATATGTGTTAATTTATGCTTTACATATTTTAAAAAACAGTAAATTTGTGACTTGAAAACCTGCTATTACATCTCACTATGCGTGTCCCTCATGCAATACGCAGAGAAGCGCTGGTAGATCTCAGCACCAAGGATGGTGCGTTTGCAGTTGCTACCAACACTTGCTAGTTTAGCATGGGATGGTGCTTCGCTGATTTTTTTTTTCCTAACAACAGATGGCCATCTCCTTCCCAACCACAGCTCTGGCCTTGGTGACATCAGCGGGAGGAAGGTCTTAGGGCATTTGGATCTGTCACCTTACAAGAACATCCAAACCTTTGAAGTATACTTTAGTTTTTAAACCAGTTGCACCCAGCTAAGGAACAAATGCAAATCTGCTTATACCGAGTCCAGCAGAACAGCAACAAGCCAACCCCTCCAGGGGTCAGGAACCAGCAACCATCAGGATGAAGTTTCTGGAATACCATTGCCCTAAACCTTCCCAAGCTGCAGAAAATAATTCTTCCAACTGCGCCGTATGTTGAATCAGTTCTGAAGCCAGTTGCTCATTCTGCAACACCATTAAGCAAAAGAGAAGGGGAGGGAAAGAAAGCCTAAAGCTCTAGCAGCTGACTGCAAGATCAGATGCCAAGAAAACCAGCCAGACTAGGCAGGATTTCAGTTTGGTGGTTGTGTTTAGTCATGATTGCATCATGGAGACGCGATTCAATGATGCTTTTGACTCTTGAAAAGATAGCTCTATCACCTTTGCTCCTTCTCATCAAAAAGTCTTCATTCACACTCCAGGACATATTTTAGTATGTATGAGACAAATTAAAAGGAGAGGTGAGCTGGTTTTCTGTTTTGGATGCAGAAAGCATTCCTGCATTGCATAAGCAAAATTAAAAAAAAAAACAAAACACAAAAACAGACAACAAGCTGGAAAATAAGATGATCAACAGCATATTCTCCTCCAAATAGAAAGCCATCTGACCTTCTCAAAGAAATTACAGATCAATTGCCTACCACATTGTGGATACTTCATATAGAGACATTCAGCTATAGGAAAACACATAAACTCATTCGTATTCCGAAAATTGTATTATTATCTGGATTTTGTTATGAAGCAGACATACTTTGCATCATATTTTCAATATGAAAACAGAAATCTTCTATTCTGGAAGCACTACAAATGTAGCACACCATTGGAATAATTACCAACATACGAACAGAGATCAGAGGTTAAACTATACACCAGCACAGCTGAGAACAACTGCAACTGGTTTGCCTTGCAAAGAACCCTCAACTTGTCCTATGTAAGCAAACCAGCCACAGAGAAATTCATTATATATTATCTACTGCTGTTTAGGTAGCCTCATTCCAACCATTCCCTTTATATTTACCAAGAAGGTCACTCTCTGAATCTGTAAGCCAGCAAAACAAATAGTTATGGAGAAGTGTCAGCTTATTAGTCATGTACGTATGGCTCTTCCTGGAAAAGAAACTTTCACCTACAAACAAACTGATGTTTATGTTTCTCTGCTCCACCTAAGTTCAACCCATCACACACGCCAGATAATAACACATTCTGAAAAAAATAAAATAAAAATTCAAGTCATTGTATGTGGAAAAGCTTGACTACTTTCCTGCCTGATAAAAGTCAGTGAAGAATAATAATATCCTATTATAAACAGAAGTAAACAATACCTTTTCAAAAAAAAAAAAAAAAAACAGGATTCAAAACCAATATTCAAAAAAGCAAGCCTTCAAAGCACTTCTTTGAACAACATACAGTTTCTCCAACCTTCTCAAAAGCTGATCCTTGACCTTGAAGTTTCTCACACGCGTCTTTCTCTTGCCACCTCCCTGCTACCTGCCAACAGCATCACATTGGCCAACAGCCTGTGTATCGCACAGAGAGGATATAGCCCGTGAAACAACACAGACAGCTCTGCTGACACCAAAAGCTGTTCTCATGGCCACCACCATCCTTGCTCTCCTGAATCAGTCTGCAGCCTTTGATACAGAGATGGAAGAAACTATTAATAACATCATGTACCAGAAGACGACTGTTCATTGTCAATGTAGTTGCTATCACTGGTGTCCAGCAAACCTAAGAGTGGAGACAGGTTCTGTTGTTCCTTCCTTGAACAGCCCATAGACATCCACATAACCCTTCCTTCTCTCCATTAATTATGCAAGATGATTTGGAGAGACGGAGAGATGCTGCAGGCTTGGTTGCCAGCAGTCTGAGGATGACAGTCAGCATCCTCATTCTCCACGGATACAACCATTGACACTAACAGCACGCCAGAACACCTCCAGGAAAAGAGCTCTTGGAGAGGAGCAGATGGCTTGAACGGAATCCAAGCAAGGCTGAAGTGAATGAATCCAAGCACAGCCAAAATGCAGGATGAGAAGGATTTCTTTAAACAGTTCATGGAAACATCGTCTCCCCCTCTGTGGAAAAGCACACTGCCCACATTTGTCAAAGCTGTGCCTTGGGTCTGACACCTTGCAAAGTCTGGCTGCTTAGGTGGCATCAGTAATCCATGAATTTCTCACCTCTGGGCGGGATTATAATAACTTAACATATTTTGAAGCTCAGTGTGGGAACTGCACACCAGCTCCAGCTGGTTGGGAATGGGCAACAACTGCTTTTTCTATGGCTTCTGTTGCCAAGGGCTTATCTGGTTTGCGCTCAAGTCTTTCCCATAGCTCCCAGTCAGCATCTAATGCCAGCTAAGGTCCTGCTCCTATTTTTCAAAGCAATTAGTGTCTCAAGACTCAACCACATAAAAGTCTGAATTTTCATCCATGAACCTCCACGGCAGCTGTGGTCTTTTGAGAGGTCTTAAAGCTCAGAACAAAGCATCCAGGAGCTCTATGAAGAAAACAGGCCCTTTTTATCAGTACCTATGGGATATTTTTCTAGTGGAGATCAGGCAAATCCAGATTCTGGTACACTTCAGGCATAATTTCTCTCAGGTGGATTTACTTCTTAACTGGAATGCACAACTCTGATAACTCTTTCATTCCAAAATTCTTCCCAACTTCCTCACCATATAAACGATCGAGTTTCTACTCCCTTTGTGAAGAACTGAAAGAGGATTCACAAAGTCCATTAGAGCCTTAATGCTGTCACTGAACTTGAATGTTCAGATGCTCTGGCATTTTAATACCCTTAGAGAAAGTAAGGAAAAGCAAAAGCAAGAAGACTGTGCTGAGCACAATTAATCTGTGCTTCAATCCATCCTTGACAACTTTTCTTGATCCTACACTGTATCAGAGAGGATGTTGAAAAGGATTTTCATTTAGTATACACCTACCTTCTCACATCCAGAGGTTTTGCAGCTTTCACATGTAAATTCTTTTGTTCATTCCTCTTCTGAACTTCAGGTAAATTTGGGAAGTTTTTTATTTACTCCTCCTCCAGCTCAACCACCTTGACAAGCATCCAGGGCGATGTTATCCCACTTAGCGTATCGATGTGCAGGAAGACTAATCTGCCTCCAGCATTGGAACCTAGTGGAAGTACTAGGTTTATTTGCATTGAAAAAAGTTTGATTTTCCAGCTCTTCATATTTTTGAAAAATTACAAAGGGACAGTCTTTTGCAGATGGACATGGTCTTACACATGACATGCATGTTAAGCTGACTTCAGAACGCAGTTTCTTCAAGAACTGCATTCTTCACAAGGCTGCTTTCACTAGCCTCAACCATTCTCCTCCTATTTTGTTCCCCTTCCCAGAACACCTCTCTCCCAATGAACTTTCTCAGCATCAAGACCTGCTAGCGGTAGATGTGATTATCTTACTGTTCCCACCAGCATCCAAGGCATCAGTTGTTAAAAACACACTCAGAGTAGCACAGACAACCCCTCACATTTATCATACTCTGCCCTTACGCAGACAAGATTAAAGACCTTTCAGTAATTAAAGATGGAAGGATGTCATTGAAAGGTACAGGGTAGCTGGGGGAGGTGAGTTATCCAAGTGACATATCTATGATTCTCTTGTCTCTTCTGACCCCTTGTTCTGAAGGCTACTGTTTGTAAATCAAGATTAATGAGAAGAACAGCACTTAAGTGCACCTGATCATAAATCTGGGAGAGTTAGTACACTCTCTGACAAGATTAATATATTTTATATCTGACACTGTCTGTGTAATGCTCTGTGTTCAATTTATTACCATCTCAGACCTGAAACTGGAGCATGGATTTACTTGCGGTGCAACTTTCACTTTTTGCAGAGTGTTTCATTTACCACTCTATATTCATTTTCATCTCTCTTGAGGTTAATTCTCAGTATGAAAAAAACTTTTAACATAATTCCAGTAAAATTATACGTAAAACAAGATTCTGGCAAAAAGCCACCAAAGAGTGCTGTTGGTTAGATCATGAAGACAACAGGCTGGGAATTTTTTGATTAAACATATCAGAAAATGTCATTTCACCCAAGACAAAATGTTTTGTAGATAAAGAATGGTTAAAAAACTTGTGAACTAGGAAAAAAATTTGAAATCTAAACTACTTTTTAACATACTTTTTTACTTGAAACAGATTGCATTTCATATAGAACTGCTTTCTTCCTTTGAAATTTATAATGATCAGCAAATATTTCTTTTAAAAAAGTCTGAACTGAAACAGCAGTAATTGCAAATTACTGAAACGCGTCTTTTTTCAACTGAGCCAGTACCCTCATCTGAAATCCCCTCAGCTGATGAATGAAAATTCTTGAGATTTTTGGTTTTCTGCCTTAATTTGAGATGGAAATATTTTTCAAATCTAATTCCTCACCGATTAGGAAAACAATTCCCATTGAGCCCTAACAGACACAGAAATTCTACGAGAAACTGTAAACCACTTTGAACAATCCCTTAGCAGATCTTCATACATCCAGAAGTTCTTGACCATGGTTGGGGAGCATGCTGATAAACAGTTTATCAAGCTGTCTCCTTGGCAAGCTAAACACACCTGAGATCAGCATCAGACATTGCAGTGAAAATTCTTTCCATGCAACAGCTGCGCCGGTGACAATGACAACATGGTGTAACACATAACTGACAAAGGTAACACCATCCAACTGATCCCCTGGAGCTGAAGCAGCATGGAGCAAGGAGAAATGGGATTCAGTCCTGTGGAAGGAACTCCTCAGCGGTTGCTTGCTCCCCATTCGCTTCTCCTGGAGCCACTCCTGTCTTGCTTCCGCGGCCCCAAAGGCTGGTGGCACACCTCCTACCATGGCCTGTGCCCCATTCCAGGACTGCACTTTCAGAGTCACGTGTGCCAAATAGCTCCTGTCCCCTCTTGAATCAAAATCAGAGCTAGAGAATAATCAGCAGAGGCCCCCAGTTTTATTGCTCTGGAGAGCAACAATATGGGCATAGATAGTCCATCTTTCAAAATGCTCCTGTAATTCATGTCATAACTCCAGTGGATTCCAGGATGACATATGAGAAGTACGCACATGATGGAATCTAACTTGACCACCTGTATTTCTCTCCCAAGACTCCCTGTTCTCACAAGCCTCGATTCTCCTTTGCACACACAGTCACGCTCTCACCAGTTCCTGCCCTCTGCCACTGCCTTTCCTAAAGTCGGCACCCTACCAAAAGTTTGCTTCTCGTTACATTTCTTGCTCTTCAGCACCACTGTCACCTTCTCCCACCACACCATATGTTCCTCATCTCTTCCCCACAGAGCAGTCTCTGGTCTCCAAAAATCTGACAGCTGAAATGACCTCCCCCTCCTTGGCACCCAGTTCTGTCTCAGCAGAGATCAGTGACTGCAGTCAGCGTGCTCTGCTCTCCGCGGGAACCAGATCCACGCCTGCGAACGAGGGTAAAAGCGTGTCCTCATTCCCAGCCTTGATCTATTCCATCTCCTGATGCTGTGGGTTTTGGGGGATGCAGAGGTCTCCTGTTAATTGGCCACGGAGCACTTAGGCAGGGCCTCACACCTGACTGAGGTCGCTGGGCGCTTTCATAACACAGAGAGCTAAACCTGCTCCCCATATTGCCTGTGACTAGCCCTTTCTAAAGCCTTTTGGTCACCACAAGCTTCTAACATAGCATGAACTCTCAAAGGGATTCTCAAGACGCGAGGTCCGAATCTTGCCCATAAACAAACCAGTCACTCCCTGTTCATGCTCCAGCTCTGCAATCAGGACTAATATAAAGCAAAGTCAAGTTTTCTAATCTTCCACGGTATAAAACACCCAGCAATCAGAGGCTTATTAGCAGATAATGATTAACTTTCTACCCACCAGCTATTTGCAAAGATCATCCACTCTCCCTGTCTGAAGCACCGTCAGGGTTTCTCCCTAAGTCTACTCCATTTATCATTAGGGGGATTTACACTGTAAACAGGACAGCTGCATTACTAAGTCTCATTATACCTTGGGAAGACAAAGCACCGTGCGCCCACACATTGCACTGGAATTAGAAGTCCAGGTAGAACAGAAGAGAGGCTTTTAATTAAACAATGTCAGTTACCTTTCACAGAAAGCCTACGATTTAATTTAAACGCACACACAGGAAAAACAGTCGGTCAAGCACCTTCCCCATCTCGTGAACTTCAGGCCTAGCGATTGCCAAACACAACACAATCATTTCTGCCCACCTGCCTCACACTTCTGCTTGGAAGTACTTCATCCTTTTTTTGGCTTTCTTTCCTTTAATTAGCAGTAAGGAAAAGGTTGCAGTGACTTCATAGCATGTCAGATTTAATCTGCATAAGACCCCATCACATGTTGGGGGGGATGTGTGGCAGGAGTTTTTAATAAAGGATTACAGAACGCACCTGCTGTGGCTGGAATATTGTGAGATTTTTCTAAGCTCTGGGAGGCCGGTGTTAGGTCAGGTTTGACTTGAACATTTATTACTTATCCACCTTTGGCGTTGGGATGGAGTCCGAAGCACGGTGATGGTGCCAGCTGATTTAAATTGCCAAAAAAATGATCAGGTTGTTTGCAGGAAATCAGATAAGTGTTTGTCTTAATGGCTGTTTCAAAGATGGGCAGAATTCCTCTGACCCAGACAACTTTTTTTTTGTTGTTCCCAGATGTCATCAGATAATTACTTTTATGCCAACAAGTTAATTGCAAAAGCAAAGCAATGCAAAAATATACTAAACTATAGTCACGTATTTTCTACAATTGCTGGAAATTTAATGTAGTGAACAGAGTGTTTCGTGAAGGAAGATTGCTGATGCCATGGAAAATAAATGCTGTTTCTGAGCGTAACCATCACCCAGCCAAATGATTTGCAAACTCTCCCCTTTGCTCGCATCTCTTGTACTGCTCATTGCTTGCTTCTTTCACAGGGTGTGGGACAAGAGGGTGAACTGCTTTCTCCATCTGCAGGAGTTCAACCCGAAGCTCACCAGCTCACACCTTTGCCATTCGGCGCAGGTATGGGAAGCACAGCCTCACCCACCCGCCTGAAGCAGCTCCACGTTGCATAGGCAGATCCAGGATTACTGGGGCAGACAGAGACAGCGAAGCACCTGCACGCTCTCCGAAGGGTTTGAGAAGGCTCCTGCTCACACTTCCGTTCCATTTTGTGGTGTTGCAGTCACTTTAACGAAGAAAAGCTCATTACTGGTACGTACAGCTATACAGCCGGGTTCAGCAGCTCTCACCAGCACCAAGCAGCGAAAGAGCAGTCGAACAGCCCACTTCACCTGAGCAGCAGCGCTGCAGAGCTGGGCCTTGCGTCAGTCCAAGCATGCCTGGGAAACCACCGCCTTCGGAGCGTTAGATGTCTCCTTTTGAATAAATCACTTGTCAGTTCATTGCTCACAGCTGCCAGTGCGTACCAGGCTATTTACCGCATCCAAGCCATTTCCATTCTAATGGTACACAATAGAAGAGAAAGACATACTGAAAATACACAGAGCAGTGACAAGTGTTAATAGGGCTGCTACCCTGCTTTAAAGCAATTCTAATAACACATTATACTGCAGCTGAGGGTAATTATTTCCAAGGGAAATGGTTTTTGGGACCATGACCCATGGTAGGCTCTCATAATGGTGATTAAATTCACATGTGACTAATATACATAAGACATTAACTGAAGTTTAAGGATTTATTAAGATTTGCAGAGACATCTGCAGGGCCATAGAAGACAATCTCCTTGGGCTGCAGAAACAAAAAACAAAGTAAGAAAAGTCCGTGTTGGCCTATAAAGCTGAATAAATGAATTTCAGATTTTCAGTAATGTGTCTTAAAGTAACACCTCTGCAAATCTAACTTTTAGCAAAGAAATTAAAAGGGTTGTTGCTGCTCAGAATATGTAATAAAATATTGCATTTCACCTTCAGTTAACACAACTTCAATCTGCCACTGAAGATCAAGCCAGTTCAGAAACATGGGAGAGGGAGATAAAAGAAGTAAGGAACGTTTAGACTCACAGCTTCTCATCTGGCATTGTCTGTCTCTTCCTTACCATCACCCGACGGCAGCACAGCGTTGCGCATTCAGTACCTCCCGGCCATGCAAATGAGCAGAGTACTGGTAAATATGGGATACTCCTTCCTCCTTCACGGCATCCAACTGGCTAAGCCAGTGATGGAGGCTCTTTAAAGCCAGTGGCTGATCACTCTGCCACTGGAAAATCTCCACCTCTGTCTCCTTCCTGACACTGGGCTCATCATTATATGCCAGTCTGCCTCCCTTCAGCAAGCATTTACCACCGATCCAAATCAGTCCCAACAGGAAATACAAACAAGGCAAACAGCAAAAGTGATAATGCAAGTTGGGCTGTGCCTTTCCAGCTTCATAAAAGGAAATCCTGTTACGGATTTCCAGAGGGACTTGATGCGATCTCTGCAGTCACAGGTAAGCGAGAGCAGCACCAGCAAGCTAGCGGCCTCCCACACGCTTTCAGGACAGCTGTGTCATGTCAGTGTGGCATCTGGCTGCAGCTGTGGAGCAGTTGGCAAACCTTAAGCCCGCCTTGTATGGGAAACCATGCTGCAGCACCTGTCTGTAAGAACCAAATGCTTCTATGAAGAGCTTCCCCCACTGCACAAGACCGTAAATGTTCCCGAAGAACAAAATATGCTCTTTTGAAAGGAAAAATGGCTGTCATCAAATTCTGTCCATGCAACAGCAGTTCAGGAGGCTTTAATGAATATCTCTCCGTTGCCTTTTGAATGCGTGTTTATGCACAGTTTGGGTATAAGAAAGGGAAGGGAAAGCAGAACAGAAGTGAGGAAAATTTGGATCTACTTCGTGGGTGGAATGAGCATAGATGTAGCTTTTACCACCCAGCCAAGTTTTCCACTGCATATCCTGTAACACCTCACGGTAGCTACACACAGTCAATATTTGATACGAAACTTGGCAAAGCATCTTACATTTACCTACTTATTACGCAGCCGACAGAGTTGTAGGCCAGCAAGCTACAGGAATCTGCACTAGGCAAACACCACAGCCTGGCTTCTCCCTCGGACCTGTGCGTCAGGGACATAATGGGAACAGCCTCGGCTTCTGGGCCCTTGCTGTCATAAGCAACAGAGCAGAGAGGGATGCAATTGCTTTCAGACCCCGACTGAAAATCTTCGGGCTCCATCACTGGTGCAAAATTTCTGTTGATAAACGTGCACACTAGGATATCCACCACATTTAAAAGACTATCCCGCATTTATGCAACCATCTTGTCGTTCTCTGTAGGTAATGGCCTGCAACTGGATCTCAAATACAGCCTCCACTGCAGAACTCCGATTAACAGCAGAGCCAAACCCAGCGTTTCTCTCCAGCAGGTGACCCTCTCTCCTACTCTCCTACTTGGCCACTCCCTGAGATCAACTGAGAGCTGACCTCCATGATGCAGATCAGGACATTTATGAACTTGACAGAGAAAAAAAAATATAAAGGATTTACTTTGTTATTCAACAAATACTAGTTTTTTTTCCAGATTTGAGGAGATAATGAATCATACCCCAGAAAGTTCTGTGCCAGAAGATGTTAGAAGATGGGCAGAAGATGTTAAGAAAGGAAATAATTTAGTTTATCTTTTCAGAGGCTACTTATTCTTTTGTATAGATACTTATCAAGCAGGGAGCACAGCTTTGGCAGAGTCAGTAATGTCATTCCTTTATTAAAAAAAAAAAACCATCTCTGGAATCTCCAAAGCAATCCTTGAATGAAGACTCCTAAAGTATAAAAAAATATTGTTTGAGAATACAGAAAATGTTCCTGCCTCAGTTTCAGAGTTTGTCTGACAGAATGTAATTCTACCTACCTATGGATCACCACATCAGTGACCCAGGAACATAACTCTGTTGAAATATTCTTCACATGGCGAACATTAATGGCTTGGAATAGGCCTGTAGGGTCTAAGCCATCAATGCACCTGTAGCAATTCAGCAGACTGTAGCATCTCTAAAATCGCCATCAGTCCATTAAACCACAGGTCCGCAAACGTATGTCTCTAAAGGAGGAGTAAAATGTGATTTGATTTGACAGACTGAAATAACCTCGTCACATCTATTAACTAAAGTATCTTCAAAGGTGCTTACAGGGGTTTTAGATCTTGTTGGAAACCCCACTCCTTTTACATGCTGTGACTACAGAACTCCAGTGGGATTCTTGAACGGACAAACCAGGATTTCATTCATGAAGTCACATCAACACAACACAGCACAACCTCCCCAGTCACCCAGCCAGCCTTCCCAATTCATGACCATCAGGACCTTTTCCCAAAGGGAGGATGTCCAAAAGGAACTGAACTTATCACATCATTGCTCAATACCAGAGCCTTGCTTGGATGTGGTGGACAGCTGGTTTTCATGTGGCCAAGCCTCTTTCCTCAGCCAAGAGGAAAGGTCAACAGCTACATCTTTCTGTTTTTACCCAGTTCAAGACTGTCAATTTCTGCAGCTTCTCCTTTTCCCCCTGCTCTTCCAAACACTTCTGCTCTTCTCTCCTCTGCCCTTGCCAGTGTGTGACATCCTCCGTGATGGAGCGGAGGGGCAAATCCTGGGAGTCCAAACCTTGGGGAAGGAGGAGTGACCAGGCCCATGAGCAGGCAATGTTCTGAACTCACCTTGGTGTGCTGAGGGCCACAGCAGTTGCACTAAAAACACTTCTGTCTCAGCAGTCAGTCGCGGGCCTTCTGCTAATCCACAGATCTCCATTCCTCATCATTGCTTGTCAAGAAAGGAACCCAGGGTGAAGAAGTTCATGAAGGTCTTTACGACCTTTGTGGAAGATAACCTGTTGTGGTGAGGAAGATAACCTGGCGGGTGAGTAAATGGAGAAAGGGCAAAGACACGAGGAAGCAAAGACACAACAATGACAATCAGAGCTAGTCCCAGCCCACATTTTGAGGCCTTCTCTGAAAAAATATTTACAGATATTTGGATAGAACCTTTCTAAAATGAAAGCTAAAATATTGATACATTCGTCACAGATAAACATATTGTACCACAAATGCAGCTCTGTGAACAGAGTCCTGAAAGATATTATAAACAGCTCAAAAATTTTCCTCTTGCATAAACTCCAGCACTCCAGATCTGTTTCGTTGCTAGACTTAATTTTAATCATGGAAAAAAGAAAATGCTTTTGCTAAAAGAATGCAAATATCTGTGTGCTTCATGAAAGAAAGTTCCTTTTTTGACATGATTACCCCAATCTAATTAAAAACTATGCATGTCACATCTTGGAAAATTAACTGTCTTCACACAGGGCAAGTGCTATCATTTGGAGAGGTCACGATAAATTACTTACAAACACAGAAAAAAAATTAATTCCTGCCTGAGTACCAAACTCTTTACAAACCTAATTAAAGAGCAAAAAACCAGCATCCTGAAGTGACTCTGAGATGCCTCCCACTTGCAGAACAGAAGCCTGTGTGTTTAAGGGAGCAACTCAACACATTTGGGAAAGAGATAGAAAGCACAAAATGAATAATATAAAAGATGAGAGATGGGATTTTATGCAAATGCATTATGAATATCAATACACCCCAACACTAGAACAGTGAGTGCATCATTATTGTGGAAACTGGGGGATTGGCTTTGTTGTCATTCAATGCCAAAAATCAATGCTTGGTATGCTTTTCTCATGACACTGTTACAATTCATAAATTATTAACCGGAGTCGTTTATAAAAAGTTCCTGTTTACAAGGTTACTCTGTAAGTTAAAATGTTTGTTTCCACTCAGATCTCTGCTGTAAAGCATCTGTGGGTAGATTTAAATGATGAAGTTGATAGATTTGTATTTTGACAGTACATCTGTCATCTCTGCTTCACGTGTCAAGAGGTCAGGTGTGCACTTGGTGTTATCAGGTGGCTCATTAGTGTCCTGTGGGATATAGTACCTTGTCTGCCTTACTTTAAGTGACAAAAAATGCTCTTTTTAGCCCTTGCTGCAAGAATTCACACCCCTTTTGCAACTGTTTGTATTTCCCTACTGTCAGAAGATTGGAACGGATTCATAGCACACGCACAGAAGAAATGTCTGGGGACCCAGCACCAGGTGGAGAGAAAGCTCAGTTCCTTCACACACACCTCGACCAATCTGGGCTGCTAAGGGTTCAGAGTTACCCCCACGGCCTCTTCTTTGCAGGATCTGAAATACATATTTAGACAGCACAGTCACGTTACAACTTGCACAGTCTCTGTCAAATAAACGTGCGTCAACCACTGTCAGCAAGCCATCAGCTCTCTGCTAACCAGTCCTAGATACTCACGCTCTCTGTAGGGGTAGGGCCCAACCCACAGCCTGTGAAAGCCACAATCTGAAGTAGAATGAAGTAGTTTTTATGTTACTTTCCAAAGACTGGGTAAAAGCTATTGCAAGTAGCAATACCATCCCTCCACTCTTCCTGCAATATCCCTCGTGGATTTGCTAATGCCTCCTGCTGTCTGCAGGCAAATCTTCAAAAGACAGACTAGAGAACATCCTTGTGCGTTGGTCTGGACCTGTGTGAACTCATCAGCTCCAGGAGTTTCATACGAATCCAAGCGACAGCAGAGTTGAGTCCTGCGAATACCAGTGCTGTTTTACAAAGCCAACTATTGTATTTTGTTGGGACTTAGAGTAATGCACTTTACATTGATTTTACCACTGTAGTAGATTACTTTGTGGGACACTTAATTCAAAGGGTAAGCAAACAGCTGACAGTTTTGCTTGCAAATCACTTGTTCTAGTGAATTTTAAGCAGTGGGCATATTTGTCGAAAAATGCAGTAAAGAAAAAAATTATGTTTCTGTAAAGCAGAAAATCATTCAGCGCATGAGCTTGGGTGGATCTGCACACTACCATACAACAAACAAACAGATTCTGTACCTCATTTTTTGTTCTCTTTTAGGCTGCCTTTCCACTGTTGCAATGTTCCTCATCTCCTTCTCATGGTGGCTGATGGATGGCATTGTAGAAGTTCCTTTAACGTGCATGAAAATTATTTTTTCATTTATTGTGGCTCTCTGAGGCCTTGGGCATATCCAGGCCACAGGTCAACCATCCTTGAAAAGTCTATTGAATAACTCTTTATATAAATAATATGGAGTATCTTGAGGCAGAGTTAGCTTACCAATGTTGACACTCTCCTGGCTCCCTCTAGAGATCATTTGTGGGAATTGATGAACCTTGTCCCTCTTGGCTTTCTTTTCATGCCTGAACCAAACTTTCCCTCTACTCGGAAGACTCAGCAAGAACTTTCCTGACTGGAAGGCATTTCTGTGAAAAACCTCCCTGATGATTCAAATTGGAAAAAAAAAAAATTATCTAAAGAAGGTGCATCCACCCACAACTCTGAACTGCAGAGAACACAAATAAGGACTCTATAGCCAAAAGCCATTACCAAACCTTTACCCAGTGCATGCATTAAAGAGCAGCAGGCATACTGGATTCCTACAATCTACAAAATTTTATATAAATGCCCTTACAAATAGGTGTACCCTTGTGTCAGTATAGATTGTCATGAAGTGAAACGTAACTCCAGCAATTGGACAAATGATTTGTGTTTCTGTTCCTCTGCTAAGAAGTCTTCAATGACTAAATCACAGAATCACAGAATGGTCGGGGTTGGAAGGGACCTCTGTGGGTCATCCAGTCCAACCCCACTGCCAAAGCAGGGTCACCTACAGCAGGCTGCACAGGACCGCATGCAGGCGGGTCTTGAATATCTCCAGAGAAGGAGACTCCACAACCTCTCTGGGCAGCCTGGACCAGGGCTCCGTCACCCTCAGAGGGAAGAAGTTCTTCCTCATGTTCAGACGGAACTTCCTGTCCTTCAGTTTGTGCCTGTTGCCTCTTGCTGGGCACCACTGAAAAGAGTCTGGCTCCATCCTCTTGACACCCACCCTTGAGATATTTAGAGGCATTTATAAGGTCCCCTCTCAGCCTTCTCTTCTTCAGGCTAAACAAGCCCAGCTCCCTCAGCCTCTCCTCGTAGGAGAGATGCTCCAGTCCCCTCATCATCCTTGTAGCCCTCCGCTGGATTCTCTCCAGCAGCTCCTCATCTTTCTTGAAGTGGGGAGCCCAGAACTGGACAGAGTACTCCAGATGGGGCCTCACTAGGGCAGTGTACAGGGGAAGGAGAACCTCCCTCGACCTGCTGGCCACACTCTTCCTAATGCATCCCAGATCTAAAAGTAACAAGATCAAAGTGGAAATAGTCAGTTCTGAAAAATATCATTTACAAAGATAAAATCCTTTTTATACCCTAAATGAAGAAGTCACCACTAGTGCTGGATTATCCAACGTCCCTAAATAACCACTACTTGGCAGGTGCAATGCAGGTTATGGCTGAGGCAAACAATTATACGTGAGAGAGTTAATATATCTTTAAAATTACTGCTCCCCAGCTGCATCCTTCACAGCAGTTTGAGATACCTCACTTTACTTCATATCTTCATAGACCACAAGTATGCATGGCACGTGCATTTCAGCTAAAGCCCAGTACCTGTTAAGATCTTGGTATGTGACCATGCCCTTAGCTACCTTCCAAAATGAAAAACTTACATTGACTAGAAGAGATTTGTAAGTCCCTGAACTTCAGTCCCAGAAAGGTGGACAAAGACACAATACACCATCTTCCTTCTCCATTGTATGGTGTGGGCAAGCAGAGTGAAGCCAGAATTGACTTTCCACTCCAACTCCTTCATGTCTGCACCTTTTACAAGGCATTATACCTCAAAGGACCAGCAAGCCATCTTCATTTCCAGAACCCATCTTGGGCTGGTAAAACGAAACAGTGGCATTTCACAGGCTTGAGACTCCACGTTCAGTGTAGCCTGTAATGATTTTTCTGGCAAAATTTCGTGGACTGTCATTTTGTATGTATGATTGTAATGAACAAAGTTTTTATCTATGTTATCAAAATCGTTCCTCTTCAGAAAGCACCTAATTTCTTTTACTATTAATGGGAATGTCACACACACACATAGAGCAGGGTGGAATGGCGCCTGAAGTGTTCTAACAGCAATATTAATTTTTTCTGGTTGGTGCCTTTGTCCTCATAATAAAGCTACAGTACTTTATAAAATGCAAAAGGTCTCCTGAAGGTTGGTACAGGCTGTTATTCTAATGAATTAGCTTTGTGTATTTGCATCCAGATAAGAAAAATCTGGTAACCGAGACATACCCATACAAGGTTCTAGACTCTAAAGTTGAAGCTGAAAAAACTGCCTAGGTGCTTTTTTTTTTAAAAAAAAAAAAAAGTAACTGAAGTAACTGTTTGACAAGCAAAAGACACGAAGAAAATCAATGTGAGATGTGCTTTGCCTTTCTTCAAGGCAAAGTCACTATTTGGAAAAAACTTCCACCTTTTATCATCATCTAGATAATCCTTCTTTTGCAAGGGGGATCTAGTAGCTCAACACTAAGGTAACTGAAGTGGAAAATAGTACATACTCCACATTTTCAGGTGGGAGAGTCTCATTTTCATGCAGTGAGAATCTCTGCAGCCATAACCTTCAAAAAAGCACCTTCATGAAGTCAACATAACCAGCATGCTCCAAATTCCAAGGTGAGCAGATCCATTCTGAGCCCATACAGAATTATTATCATAAAGCAGTGCTTGGAGACACCGTGCTGCAAGAAGTAGTCCTTTAAACGGCATTACTACAGTTTAGAGGCATTTATTTATCCTAAATAGTTAAAAGTTTGTTTACAGGATCATCTATGTTTCAATAGATACAGAAGCATCTACTGTTATGACAGAAGTCTTCACTGTTGTCTTACCTCAGGGTCTGTTCAGTCTGCAAGCAAATTGTTAGTCTTCAAAGACACTTTCTGTTGTTGTAATTTGTTATGAACTAACCCTTGATTTACAGCAAATATAAAATTTTTATTCACTCTCTTTAGGTACAAATTCTAACACAAATCCTTCAAGATAACAGACTCAGAGGTAAATGGAAAATGGAATAAAATCTATCATGGATTTAACTGAGTTGTAGGATGCAAGAGAAACCTTGCTGGGATTTCTATTAAGATAATTTATTTTCTAGATACAGAAAATTCCTTCTATCTAGTTTAATCTGTATATCAAAGCATTTATTTTGATACTACAGATACTTCCTTATCTAATTGGAGAAGATAAGGATGGCGGTATGGAAATGGCTAAAGAGTGAACAATGGCACTTTCTGTTCAAAATGAGATAGGGTGGAGTTCCTCACCAGTCAGTCTGGGCAGCGTTCAACCACAGCCTTGCAAAGAAGCACACAGAAAACCTCAGCACGGGAAACAGACAGCACCTCATGCCCTCAGCCTGGGAGAGTAGCAGTGGGAGACAATCAGAAGCACAAACTTCAAGGCCACTCCTCGTGGTAGCACAGGTAAGAACATACGCTGTCAGCAAGGAGGCGTGAGCTGAAAAAAGCAAGCCTGGAATATTAGTCAAACACTTGCTGACTGAATTGCTAGCGTGATGCAGCTATGAAAAAGGCAAAAGCAACACAGGCTGTAGAAAGTGAAGTATCTGCGGCAGAGATGGGGACGTGCTTATGACACTCTAGAAAACTGACAATGGCAGATGTCAAATGAAGTGTGTAATTCTGGCAATCCTTGTTCAAAGAAAGATTCACCTAAATTGCAAAGAGGACTACAAAGATATAGGCAGAGAAAAAAACGAGATGAAGAGGCCATGGTTATTTTATGCCTGCTGCAATGTCACCTGAGTGAAGGAAAATACATCAGGGTCATCCTAATGAGGGGAGAAAAGAACACAGTTAAGAAGGTATAGGTATAATCAGGACATGAATCAATTTGTCTTGAATATTAGAATAACATCTCATCAGAGAAGGGACTGCAAAAATCTTTGTTAGAAATTGTATGGCAAAACATTGCCACTTCAAGAACAAGAGGATTACTTTGTGAACCAGATCGCAGGAGACCGTGCTTGCCCACACAAAAGCCTGGACATGCTGACCCACAGGTTTTAGCCCCACAGAAGCTTAACAGTGAGATGCAAACTGAGATTTCTAAGAGACTGCAAGTATGCTGCTTACGAAGCCCACTCTTCTAGAACAAGTAGATAAACACAAACTAAGCCATTTACATAGAGAACATACCAAGAATCTGGGACGCTAATCTCTTCTGCTAACAGAGCTGCTGGAAAAGACTTTAATTTTGCTGTCACTCAGCAGAAGGGCAATGCTGGTGTCAGATGCCAGACAGCAGCATTAGAAGAAGCAGCAATCCTCCAAAAAGAGACAGGCATATATTACAGCATTTGTGCAATGAGTCAGAAAAAGCTGTAAATCAACCCAAGATCCTCTGGAAGGAAGCTGCCTTAGGAACGTAAAATCTCTGTCATGGGCTGAGGATCCAGGAAGGCAAGTCATTCATTTGGGCTGTATTTCATAATCCCATGCTATCAAACTTACATTGTAGTTTCTTCCTCTCTCAGTGGCAGCAAAAGCACCTTCCACGTGGCTACTGCAAGGCATGTAACACACTGTATCGCATTCGGGTAAGAATGTTACACACCTTGAATGGGAAAGACTTCATTAGACATAAGAAGTTTTGGTTCTGTTCTCAATTCCATCACAAATCCAGTGTATGACCACTGGCAAGTAACTTGTTTTCTTTGTATGTATCTTCAAAAAAAAGAAAAATACTAACTGCTCTCTAAAACTCGTTTGTCCATTGGGAATATCTCAGCAATGGTTTTTACTATGCCTTTGTAGAGCACTTACCAAAATAAATAAAAAAATAAATACCAGTTATCTGTCAACATTGTACAAATAGTAAATGAAAATTATCTTCACTGATGATATTGTTGAATACATAGGGACAGAAACAGTAGAAATAGTAATTTTAAAATTTAATCAGAAAATCAAAACAATGAAAAAATATTAGAAATGTAGAGCTTATTAGGGCAAGCAAAGTCTATTAACTGTTCAGCTGTCCAAGCACAGAGCAGAAAATCTCGTTTGCTTATCATGGAGTACAATGACCACTACGATCCCAGCTGTAATCAAATACATAATTGAAAGTGAACTAAACGAGAGAAATCAAAATCAAAAACACACAGGACCAGTTCTTCCCACCGCTGACTACAATGGAGTTACCTGGCTGAATACTCCCACTCACTCCAGCAAACCAAAAGCTAACAATTACCACTCTGAACAGCTTCACGCTGCTGAGGGTATCTTTCCCATAAACTAGAAAGCTTATGCACAATGTCTTAACGCAGTACAAACACACTCAATTTTTTTTTTGTTTTTCTCTCTATATAAAAATTAGATGTACATTGTTACCCTGGTATTTACATAAAGCATAACAATCAATTCAGTAGCTGGGTCAGCAGCAGTTCATCTGCATGCTAGCTATCTGCATCGTTGCATTTTAGTCTGTTTCAATGCATCTGAAGTCACAAAATGATGTAATGGAGAACAGACTGGCTACAGCTTCACTTCTACTTACTGTTCTATGTATGAAGACCAAAGACAAAAAACTGTAACAGGCAAATAAGAAAAACAGTATGAAATGCATCTACAATAATATGGAACAATTATGTGTCACAAAATGTAACCATTTGGAAATTCAGTCTGTCAAGGAACTGGACATTCAATTATTATAATCATTCTAAACAAGAACTAACTGAAAGTGAAGATTCACTTTTATCTAGAATTTTGCATACGAATTTTAAGTATGTTACCTATTAAGATACAACCAAAGCTATGAAAATCCAAACAAATTACCCTCCTTCCAGTAAGCCTTCCTTATGCAGTACAAGCACGCTCTTCTTTTTTTGAGGCGTCTGAATGAATATTTCTAGCTAATGGCTAAATTCTTTTCCATATCTAGATTCAAATAGGCACGGAATATGTATACTTTGCTATTCCCCTAGAGAATGGATTTATTTTAGGACAAGAAAAACTATGTCTACTTTCAAATTTTGTCTCTTCCTTATGCTTTCCTGCCATCACTTGTGAATGTAAAAGTTAGAGCACCTAGAACTATCTAAGGAAATAAATCTAATTGCACAGATATAACCAAAGTATGCTCTACAACAATTGCTACTGATTTATAAGTTCCATTTTTCACCTTCATACAACCTTGATAGTTACTAAGTCACAGTTGAAAATACACTAAGACATAATTTACTAACACTGTCCTGTTGACTCACTTAGCATTTGGATCAGCTTTGTATTTTTATGTTGTACTGTATATGAGAAGTACCTCAGACAAAATCATATTGGTTCTAACATAAGCATTTTCTTCCTACAACCCCTAGGTTACATTCATGATCTAAATTCATTTAAAACAATTCTACATATCTTAGTGTCACTAAGAAAGTCTCATCCTTGATGTATTGCAGAAGTTCAGGTGTGTGCTTCCACGAATTTCTGCCAGGTGTCAGATCTTTGGGAATCCAAGGTGCATTTCAGGTAGAACCAAATCTCTCTGTTTTTTTCTTGTGAAATAAAAATGTACCATTCTGTATAGGAAAATCCAGGTTCAGGCAATGCAGCCATAGTTGAAAGGAGAAGTATTGTCCTTTTCGCTGACTAATTTTGCAAGTTCAAAGAATTCAGTCAATAGCATCATCACAAAAAAGGGTCTCTGTGTAACAGCCAAGAAACAGTTGCACATGCCATTGTTCTGGTAGGGATGCACAGGTTTATTCTTTGCTACCGTGTTACCTATAAAAGAAGAGGAAAGCGTTACCTACACAGAATGGATCAAACAAGCATGACAGCACGTGCTTTGTTGCTGCAAAGGAACCATATACATAAATACATCATGAAGGAACTTACCCCAGCCATATCTATATATCTTGCACAGAAACAGAACCCATATGTAAATGTTAATTGCACTGTTACTCAATAGTATAAGGAGATTTGCAGATTAAAAAATGGCTGTTTACTATTAAATTTGCCACCAGCACCTCATGGAAATCTTCTGCTTTATTTTGCTTGGCATAGTTTTCAACACCAATGCCTACAGCACAAATGTATGACTTACATCCCAAAAAGACCATTCATGCAAAGTGCTCCCCAGTCCTAGTGTCCATGTTACGGGAGGGAACTAGGGATCAGACAGAACATGGTCTGCAGAGGGGATGAGTTGTTCTTGCAGCAGAAGCCACCCCCAGACAGCTCTTCTCCCATGGGACCCCGTGCTCTCTTCCCCTCACAGCCATATCCAGGCTCAGTCACGTGCTTTGGGGCTGTATGTGCAAGAATTCACATACACACACAGTGCACAAACCCAGTGGGTTTGGCTACACGGTGAGGAGGGCTCATGCCAGATTCCCTATCCTGGAAACAGGTGAGAACTGGCAGCCTGCAAGGAGGAAAGCTTTGTCAGCTCTGCTCTGTAGTGTCTAGATGTGTTACTAAACTAAACAGACACTCAGCATAGAGAAGTTATTTCCTTCCCTGAGGTAACTGATGTAAGATACGAGCTCTTCAGCTTTTCACATTTTAACTGTCCCACTCAGCTACTAACTATTAATCTAAATATTGAGTAGCGTCAGGAGTCTCCTGTGCTTCATACACTTGAAGTTACTCTAATATTTTCAGAAAATGAAAAGACAGCGGACTTAAAATTGATTAAATGGCATTTCCTCTTTCAGTGTATAACTAACCTGTGGAAGTCATTGTCCCAGCTAGCACTGATCCCAGGGTCTTACAAAGCTTTAAAAACTGATTAGAAATTTAAATGGTAATGAGATCATCTTTGCTACATAACATAGAAAAAAATTTAGTATGGAATGGATCTCATCTCTCGTGTTGGAGACATAAGCCAACTATTAAAATGAAAGAATTTCATGCATGTGTACGTTTTCTATAATGATCCACAAGAGTTTTGCTGTGTCTTTCTGATTTAAGTATCCTGGCACTGAGACACACAGGCTGCTGTACAATTCAGTCTACTGGGCAGTCAGGCAAGACAGTTCATACAGTCGTCTGTGTAAAGTTTTAATAACGCACTTAATACATATTTTGTTGATTGAGCTGAGTTTGGAAAAATCTTCAGTTCATTTTTAAAACAAAAAAAATCAGTTATCAATCACACTTTACTTTTCCCTGTAACAAGGGAAAGGCCACCCTTTTCTCCCCATGTGACTTTGGAGAATCCGGAACAACTGAGCTTGGATGGAAAACACACCTGCAGCTGGGCACAATGAATCCCATGCACAAAACCTTGGACAAATCATGTTCTTTCTTATTTGGAGTAATACAGAAGACAAACTTTGTGATTTCAGACTGATTCGCAAAAGGTACAGTACTAAAAGCTAACTACAGGAGTACAACAACTTGGTGATAGTATTACAAGTCCTGACCTTTCAGAAATGTCACTACTGCTGAGGATATAGCTATGTTAAATTTCACCCTTCAAAAGTAACTCTTCAGGGTTCACTTACTAACAACAGAAGTAAATACAGGGAAAAAGCTTTTATGGGTAAAACCCGACGTATTTTAAGGCATGAATTTAGTAATTTCCCTGCAGTATCCACACATAAAACACATACAGCAAACAATGGAAGAATTTCTAGCAAAAAGTAATTAAAAAGGGAGGGACTGAGACACCTTTTTAAAGGATTTGGCCTTTAAGGAAGCCTGCCTGTTCCCTCTCTAACGTGGCCAATCACTAGATAAGGATTAGGACCCTCTCTTGTCATTTCGAAGTAAAATTTAACCACTAACTTCATTATTCATATCTACATCTACATTGTTGCACTACTCCAAGACCCCAAACAGAATCAGGATCTTCCTTACACTGTTACTAACCACATGCACAAGAAAACACAATCCTGCCTTAAGATGCTCAAATCTAAAACAACGTAGGGCAGCAAAATGAAAACAAAACCATGCAAGCAAAATGAACAGTTCTCACGTCAGCAATACAGCAGAATGACTCACATCTAAGCACAAGTGCCAGTTGTTTGCTTATCCTTTGATTAAATGCCCCTCAAAGACATCTCCGATGGTGATAAAAATCAATGCAAAATGCATTACTGCACATCCCAGCAAAGCAGAGGAAGAGTTTAATGAAACAACATTTGCACTCATATTGTTACACTCTGCCCTCTGTTAGACCCACAAAAACTCGCTGGAGTTGACGAATTTGCACAGGTCTAATTGCCGGCAGGATGATTTGTCCCACTCTAGCTTTATAAAGACATCCCTAAACTCATCAGAATGCATCACCATATTCTGTAGTTTGCTGGCTGCAATATTTGTCATGGATAATAAAATAAATGATCCATGCCAAATTTGCCCTTTTATTAGTAAAATTCCACTGACTCAGGCTGCCTCTTTTCACTGTTTAAGGGCAAGAGTCATGAACACGGGCTATATGACTCGCGTGGTCAGTTGACCTCAATGAACTGTTTATCGGAAGGAAGAGTCAGCTGAATGAATGAGGACTTCACGCCTCAGGCCTTCCATCATCAATGCCAACACAAAGTTCTTTCTTCTACCCTTCATCCCTCTATTATCTATTGAAGGCATCAGAGATATTTAACCCTGGCTTATTCTTTTCCAATAAGGTCCTTTTGGTATAAGTGCCAGCTCTCTTCTGGTATGCCCAGAGATTAAGTTGTCTTATTCAGTATCTAAAACTCCTGCTTCACCAGTCTCACCCTTCAGTGTGGTGCTACAACACTACCATAGATAAGTAGGTAAAAGTCAGTGCCTGTGAAAAAATTCAAGGGCTGAGGGTAATCTATATCCTTCAAAAAGTGACTGCCAGTTACCTATACTTATCTAGAGTGTGCAGGTCAGCTTTTAGGTGTAGTATCCGTCACAGGAGAACAGCTGGACCTAGGCACTCCATAGACTACATCTTTGGCACTTGATAGATAACACTGATTTCCAACAATTCCTCTGATCTTAAAAAGATGACTAGTTTTTTTCAGACTGGTTGGTTTGGTCAGATTTTTCCAGTGAGCCTGCCACTGTGCAATGCCTGTCACCAGGCTTTAGACCACCGCTATCACACCACAGCTGCCAAAACCATCTAATTTCCTCTCTTTCATCCAGAAATTAGTACAGTCTTCACTCTTTAAAACAGTCATTATTAAACAACATTTGGTGTCAGTATCTGCTTATTCATTCAGACTAACCTAGTCAACAACATTCATTTCCAACTAGAAGAGGCTGCAAGAAGAAAAACTAAGCATCTATCTTTCCTTGCTATTGCCTGATAAAGACTCCTGTGTTGTGATATATTTAGATATGCAGTTCACTATGACTTGCTGAACTTCAGTGCACTGAATTCATTTTAGACTGCTAAGCAGACGGAGGACATGATATTTTCTCTCTGCTGGCCATTAAGAAATAGGATGGCATAGCAAAGTTGGTTTCTTTTAGAACAGGCAGTCTACAGGATGGCCTGTAATTACAAATTATCTGAACCAGTCTGATTTCCAGTGGTGCTCAGCATCGCACAGTTCCCACTGATGTCAGTGCAGATTCTCAACAACTCCCAAGACAGGCTGCTTCTTTCGAAAACTAAAAGGGCTTTCCGGTAACACAGGAATCTAACTTCAGGCAACAGTGGCAAAGACCTTGGATCCATGTACTCAATCTGCAGACTGAAGCATTGATCCTGGAACATCATTATCCCTCTAGCAGTGGTCACAACTGAATAGTTTCTTTGCTCACTGCAGACTGAAGCAGGGCCTTCCTCAGTTTGACTCCACACCCAATAACTTAACTAGGCTGGCAGTGAAGGGGCAGTTCTAACATTTCCTTCTCTGACAACAATTGCATTAATTATTGCTTTCCAAAACACTGAGGAATCCAGTGCTGGTGCTCACACCTGCAGATGCAATGCAATAAGCAAGTGCTATCAGCAGACTGCCACCTTTAAATATAGGCGATCTCTGTACTTGCCTTTGTGGTTTTGACTTTATTTCCACTGCTGCAAGACCAACCTGAATAGTCTGGTAGTACTTTACAGTCCTCTCCATCCAAACAGGGGTTCATATGACACCACCACTTCTGTAGGACAATGGAAGCTAAAGAAAGAAATAGGAAAGAGAAACGGAACACAATCTTTTTTTATTACTGTTGGTTTTAGTAGGGAGGTTATCTGTCAACTGTTTGATTACAAAAGGTAGAACCGGCAGTTACTGGTTTAACAGCTTATCATGCTGACCGCGTTTGAGCTAAAAACGTGGCTAAAAAACTTCATCAGCACACAGAAGAGTAAATACCATACACAAATGGTGAAAACTGGGCGAGCACTGCCAGAGACTGACTTGAATATTTGAACTGACCTCCGGAAGTGCCTTTCCGTCTCCAATGACTACAAAGAAGACTTGCTTCCCTCATTTCCATGCTTTAGTCAAGTAAATGCTTGTAAGGTGGAATGAAACTAAGGCTTCTTGTTTAACCCAGATATGCATATGTGAGACTGGACTAAGAAATGTTGGTTTCTCCCTTCACTGGGTGAGAAAATAGAACTGCACAGAGATGTAAGCATGTGAGGTCTGTCAGCAAATAGTGCAGATAAGAATGTGGAAACCATTAGATTATTAACTAAAAATACACATGCAGTTACTTGCAGCATGTTTTAGAAGACTACAGTAGTACACCTTAACTGTGCAAATCTATTAATTTTCTACCCTTAAGCCAATTTCCATTAATAAGACCATGATTGTTATTTTTACAGATGTAGTCACAACTTTATAATACTGCTGTTAACAACAGATATAAGTTCCCACAAACAGCTGCAAATATCTGCATGTATTTCTCAGTTTTGCATTGTTCACGGGATTCATCAAATAACAGAAAATTATTATGAAATGTATCAGTTCACAATCTTACATAATCTAAATTGGATTTCAACATAAAATATGGCTTAAAATGTTGATTTAGTCAGTCTGCACTATGCTACTATGTGCAGAAAATATTGAATTGCATGCTTTAAAAGATACCACATCCCAGAGATGAACAAAAATAATTCAGTCTGCTTCTTGTATAGCACTTTTTTCCTTTTAATTTCAAGGCAGATTTGACTTCTGCAACCTTCAAATTAGAGCCACAAGCAGGCAAGCTGACATCAGGATATTGCTGAAATGTTCATTCAATTACTTTTGTTTTGCACTTTCACTCTAAGCCTACGTGAAAAGCACTATGGAAAATATACTTCTGGAACACCAGTTTGGTTTTTATAAACTATTCTTTCAGTCTCATAAAATTATAAAAGAAATGCATGCTTCCTTTCACCGGTCATTTGGATCTTAGATCATTTGCATTGATGCTGATTGACTGTTGACAAAACGGGTGAAACTTGACTGCACTTCCTAGGGGGTGAGGGATCCTTTCCCCTCCAGGCATGTGGTCCAGTCACCTCTTTTATCTGTTTGACCTCTGTTATATTCTAAACTTGCTTCAATTTCTATACCACATTTATTTCAGATAAACACAAGCAAGTCTAGAAGGCCAGAGTCAAGAAGACCGAGGACGTATGCAGAGGTCCCTAAGCAAGCAGGAGATTCTGGTAGCAATCTAGCTGTGTCTTCAGAGCGCTGCTTTGAAGCCAGCAAGTCCTCCTGGGTGGCCTGGCTACCACCTTATGCCGCTCTGCACAGTGCTGCTGTGAGTGTGGATGTGGTGACACGCTGAGACTTCGCCTGCACTCTGACATGTGATCATGCTTTCATATATCTAGTGCTGACCTAAAAACATAAGCTCAACTTCAGACCTTGAAAACCACCTCTCTTTCGCTTGTCTCCTGTGAGTACCTAGAATCTCTTGTGCCTCAGTTACTCTGGTAACTCCTTAGAGCAAATCTTTTTCATATTGGTTTGGGTGCAGTAAGTTTTCAGACCACAGAAAACGCACCAAATGTGTCAGGTTTTATTTATCTATACAACCTGCATCAACCTGCTCCTAACATTTGAATAAAGAAAAAAAGGTATTAGTTGACTGGCCAACAGTGCAGCGCAGGAGTGGGTTCACACACCATTCTTGACCAGTCGTGCCCATGCAACTTCCTGGTCCACATGGACCACGTGCAACTGAAGAGAGTGAAACCAGTCCATCATCTCCAGCAGTACCATCTTCCATTAAAACAAGCACAGACATAAATGGAAAACATTGCTGAGTCAATCTGTAACTCACACAAGATCCACAAGCTCTTCAGCAGACTGCATATTTCACTGATTCATCTCTTATTTAGACACTTTCATAGAAAGTGACTCCTACCTTCCTGTTGACTGATTTCTATTCTGTGCAGATACCTCTCCTCAAAGTAAGGGTAACACTTCGAAATACTTAATACAGATCTCATTGCATTAGCTTCCAGCGAATCCCCAATTCTTTGCTGTAGCAATCCACAAATTCTTACATCCATTTTATGTCCAGTTTCTTTGTAGTTATAACGTCCACTCCACTGATCTGTGTCCCCTAACTGGCTTCCACGGTAACTTGGAAAACCCAGGCTTACACGTATTGAACCCAGAAACTGTCTCTGGAAATGGAATCAGTAGTGTCTAGCAAACCTCTTTTCAGAAAACTCTTGTGATCTGTACTCCAGGGATTCCCTGCTAATGGGAAATAGTACCAGCTTCTCAGTTATTCACCCAGGATTGAAATCAGCCTCAATTGTCCCTAAGTATCTAGACCATGCTACCTACCCTCTCAAAACTGGTGCAATACTAGTGCTCTTCTAGAATACTCCATGTATTCTGAAATACATTTTGAATTACAACAACTGACCAGAGATCTATAAGCCAGCTTGTTAGGATCAGAATTAAAAAACTAAAAAGTTCCTCCCAGTAGAAGCTGATTAGCACCTCCTGTAGTTAACAATAAGTTAGAAAGCACCTCCTCATCCTGTTACCTATGAAAAGGAGAACTGTAATACCAATCCGTCTCAGCATTAACAACATCAATATTTCACCATAATGTAATTTTTTTTAAGGATTTCTGTGTGTTCTGTTTGAACAAGTAAATTCATATTGTCTTTAGTCTGGACAAATACAAATGTCTTTTCTACTCCACTAGATTAAGCTCTCTTCCATATAAATTTTAAGCATACTATTCATTCTACTGTGTATTTCCTTTTTTCCTTTCAATACTGACACAGCATTAGCATACTTTTGAATTCTCAAGTATTCTGAAATCCATTCAAAAACAGTGGGAGGGAAATCATCTCAGCTATTTCTTCTTTTATCTATTTCTTATGTATCAATGTTTTTGTGTTCTTGTTTCTATATGCTCTCTTCCCTTCAGTCTAGAACCCAGATGGGCTTTCAGCCAAGCGTCCTTCTTCTTCATCGCAACCTTTTGGCCCTACAAACAATTCTTTAGTCCCATTCACATTTTTTCCAATCTGTTTCCTCCTCATAAATTCTAGGACTAATAGAATTGCCTGGATAGAAGCTCATTTGGCTAGTGATGATTTACTTAGAGACATTTAAGGCACTTAGCTGAGATAGCTACTCTACAGACAAAAGTTACTGATGTTTTATCTTCTTAGCAGTAGCTGTTAGACAAGCTGGAGGTACTTACTCAAGGATGTTTATTTCCATAAATAAAATGGGTATAAACAAAAACTCATGACTACTTTAAATGTAATTTAGTCATTGACAGAAGCATGGGTTGACCTTTGCTAAGCAAAATTTTCTATAGCTGCAATCAAGTGGTATAGCTACAACTCAGGACAGGATATACAGGCTGTGTGGTACGTCCTCTCTGCATATTTAAATACTTTCTTTCAGATGCTCTACTTTTTTCTGAGTTTAGTGGCTCAATTTATCGACAGCAACATTTCTCAAAGTATCAGATGGGTCTGCACTTAGAAGCTCAAATAACCCCCAGGAAAATGAGGTGTGCGCGTCTACAGAAGAACTAGCCTTGGTGGCTTTGTTTGCCAATGCTTGTCAATAGCTTTCACAACTAAGTTCACATACACAAACGACAGACTTTCTTGCTGGATGCATCCAAAATGCAATTATCTAAGTAAATTCATTATCATGGGCAAAGGATGAAAAATATCCTGACCCAAAGAGTTCTTGCCCAGTATTCTCATCTAGGCTATGATGAGTGATTTTACTGTGCTTGTAAAAATGCTATGAAGATCTCAGTCTATACCATTGATTTTCACCTTCATATCCTTCTTTTAAATGAAGTACTTCTCCTATTACCACTATTTAAAGCTTCCAAGATGAAAGACACTGTACAAAAGTAAAGCACTCTATAAAGTCAGTTATGCCCCACAACACAGTAAGTATTACTGCACAACATGGAGTAAAGGCACTTAAGACTCTGACTATGTATTTGCAAGATTTAACTAGGTTTTACTTTCCTTTCCGCACCACTTCAACACCTTTTCCTTGGAACTCACCTGGATATCTATCATTTCTTCCGTAACACCAAAGTACTTAGTTTCCTCCTTAGAACATATCATAAGAAAAAAATTTCACTTCTATGCATTGGTGTATGCCTGAATGTAACTATGCAAACACCCATTCTGACTTGGCTCATGTAGGGGGCCTTCCTGAAATTTTGGTAGCTGTGAATATTGTTACACGTATTCAGTACCTCTTGGAGCAGGGCTTAGCCTTAACATACAGTGCTGCACCAATACATTGCTGTTTTAAATCTGACCTTGTGCAAAATTCTTTAGCATCTGTCAACCTATTTCAAAATGTAAATATCCAGCTGGCCTATGACTACCCTAAAAGCATGATGATGGGCTTTATAAGCCTATTTCACGGCCTATATATAGAAAAGGGCACAATGCCCAATACTTATCAACAAGGAGCTGTGTTTGATGAACTAGGATCTATCCCCACTCAAATTAACAAACAAGCTGTCACTGAAACCCAGTGGGATCTAGGTCAGGAAAACCATATGCTGCGAGGCTGAAAAAACGAAGGAAAAATATTCAACTAAATTAAAAACCTGTAAAATACTAAAACCAGATCTATAAATTTCAAATGAGAAAGGCATATTTTAATTTGGTTACAATTTACTGGGAAAAAAATAAATCCAAATAGGTTAGAGCAGAAAGCTGCTCAAATGTCAAGTTCAACTCCAGAACAGAATGGTAAGTACAGTTTGTCTAGACTCTGCTAAAGTCCCACACCTTTGCGGTCTTCTGTATTCTGTGAGCATCTATTTCTTGCAGTAGTCTTAATTTCTAATGGAGCATCTACAATCTATGACCAGTGAGCGATATGCCTGCCTGGCCTAGAGGAAAGCTAGAATGAGCTCATGGTTTCCTGGGTTGTTAACACTAACAGAAAAATCAGACCTTCAATTACAACAGCAAGAAGAAGCAGACTTCTGTAAAATCATCATGCAGATCTTGACAAAATTAATTGTAATTATTTAATTATACAACCATTAATTTGTTTGATCAAGAAAGGAAAACATACATTCCAGTAGCTTTATACAGGATGCTACTCTGCATAGAACATGAAATACGGCGCCATTTACCCTGCTGCAATGGTCTTTTTGGTGCTGCCAAGAACAGCTGATACACACAAACCCTGAAAAGTTCACAGGCAACATCAACATAAGAGACTGATTTCATCCTATTTACTATTGTTTTCCAGCACGCCTTGCACAGACTTATTTTCCTTTTGACTGTGCGTAGAAGAGGCTAAAGCCCAAATGGAACATATTTTCTGAATCCAAATAGAACATATTTAATCATATCTGCTGTACACTAAGCTACTTTTACCAAGAATTCCAACAGGTAAAAGCATCTCTCTGTGTATGACTAAAAATTGTGTAGTCTGACACAACAGGTGGGTGGTACTTTCTGGACACGTAAGTCATGAATGTGAACTACATTGTTTTCTTGTTTTCTCCAAACACAATTCAGCACATCAGTAATTTGCGGGTGGTCGGTCACTGGAACAGGCTCCCCAGGGAAGTGGCCACAGCACCAAGTCTGTTAGAGTTCAAGGAGCGTCTGGACGATGCTCTTAGGCCTATGGTTTAGTTTTAGGTAGTCCTACGAGGAGCAGGGGAGTTGGATTTGATGATCCTCATGGCTCCCTTCCAACTTGAAATATTCTATGATTCTATGACTGGGGGTAGGAGTTACAGGTACCAACCACTATGTGCATGCTATGCATGATCAACAGCACAGAGGTACTTGCTGCCCTAATGTAAACGATAACTACTACTGGATAAGGTCTGAAGTTCAAAGAAAATACTTTAGAAGACTACTAAAAGCCAATTGCTCTGTGAAATCTTTTCTTTTGGTTAGAAAAGTAACTCTTGTGATTTGGGCATGTCCTTCCCTTTAAGCTCAGGGCAAAATATAGGCAAATTAAACACCCTTGCAGTCAGTAAAAAGGTGCTGGAAAAGAAAATTAAATGTCTGTATCAGACTGAAATATGCAACTTCAAAACATAAACTTTTCCTGGACCACAGCAGAAGCCTGCTGAAGGATATGTATAGAGCGGGGAAAACACATCTAATCCTGAGGCTAAGGAAAGACAGTTATAGTTTCCATGCTACAGTAACTGAATAGCACAGACTGTCATCCCAGACGCTTGCAAAAATAAGTGAAGCATGTTAAAGCACTACCCTAAGGGGTGAGGGGGAATCAAAGGCTTCCACTTTAGAAACCAAAATCTTACATTCATAATATTTTGTCGTGTTTCATTTCAACTACACTTGAAGAAAAAACAGCTACTAAATCCTTTCAGCAACTATTTGCATTGTCAGAAACAAGCTTCTATGGTATTGTGCATTTATAACTTTCTATCATCAAATGACAGCGTCACTTTTGCAATCCTTAAGCAAGTTTAAAACCATGGCTGACTTTAATTATCTGTTGTATGTAAAAGTATTTCTGCTGTTTGAAGTGCCACCTAAAAATACAGAAGGCACTTCTGATTTGGCAAGAAAACTACTTAACAAAGTGCACAGTTAAAGTTGATCATGTTCCTGAATTACAAGGCATGAAAAGACTAAGCATCAAAAAAAAGAGTCTTCTTTCTTAAATAAGAGGTTCTCAGAACAGATAACAGGTTAAAAAAATCAGATGTCGCATGTATTAAGAGTTTTCTCTTTAAAACTAAATATCTCTGAATGTTAGATTAAAAATTGGATTTTCAAGCTTTTGTTTTATGTTTGTAATGGCTGCAATTGTGTGTGAAAAAGAATGAAAACAGAAGAATTGTGCTTACGAATTAATGAAGTGGGGCATCCGGTAACTTTTAGACTTTTTTAAAAAAAAAGGAAATCTGTCTTGGCATAACGGTTTACTAAGCTAACAACAAGAGCAACAGCCTCTGCAGGAAACAGACTCTGCAGGTGGGAAAAGGAAGAAGGGTATCCCACAACTTCCGAACTGCTGGTAAGACAAGAGAGGAAAATGGTGGGGGTGAGGTGCATAGTGAACCTCAGGGAAGCAAGTTTTATATAGCCTCAGAATGCCTGGTCAGCATTAGACCCAGTGTAAAATTTTAGCTTTAGTGTATATAATCAATTTAATTTCAAATGAGTTACACTGCTAAAACCATAAGCATGGCAACATTGAGCTCCGTGAGGATTCCAACATCTACCCAGGAAGGTGACGGACTAAGGCAACTGTACCACATTTTTCCTTCACCAAGTAGGTGTCCTGACTCAGAGACTGCGTCCTGTACAGCCGCATGCTTGCTCTGCTCTCCAAACTCTCATGTATCTGGGATTACAGCACAAAAAACTGAATCGACGTGGGGCATCGTTCCAGCACTGGTGCCCAGCATAAGAGACCATTAGGCACATAAAATGGTGAAACTTTCATCTAGAGTACAGTTCTCAGAATCAGATGTCCCAGCACTATTCACATGCCCAGTCTTAGGGCTGCATTTATTATCCAGTGAATTGTTAGTCAAGCTACTAAGTCTAAAGGCAACTGGAAGGGTTAATATTATAAGAGCTTGAATTTCTTGCCTTCTACTGTTTTCAGACTAGTTTTAAAGGAGAATTCTTGTGTGAAAAAATTAAGAAGTTTTACTGGCACAGACATGGAATGGACGAGTACATATATTAAGAGGATTAATTACACCCAGATTTATGCACAGACTCATTATCATCAATGCACAGAGATGTTTCCAAAATTAACAAAAGGAAGGATTATGCTTTTGAGGCAGTGGGAAGTCAAACAATCAAGGAGACTAAACTTCTCAAACAATCTTAATGAACCATGAGTGAGCGAGAGACTGCTTACCTTCCACGCATGAGGGCTGAGCCCTTGTCGTACCAGCCACCTGCCCTGGGAAACAGGAACACTTGACTGTTTGCGATCGTTCTTCAATCCGGTTCTTATTGCAGCAACGATGTACTGCCACAACTTCGCATGTCCCTTGCTTGACTTGGTGCTGGCCTAATAATTGCACAGATAAGTGGAGGAGAGCAAAACAAAACATCAGTGCAGAAAGAAAAAGCCAGTTCGTACAGTCCTACAAGACAGTGCATCTTTCAAACGCCAGTTTAAATCCCAGGAAGACGAAAGAGCAAAGCACCTTGTAGGATCTGGCTTATTCCCCAAATTTATCCTAGTCTTACTAACAAAGGTCAGTTCATCATAACAAGTCAATTTTTCAATCTACCTTCCCCAGTCTCTGCAAAACCACAGGGAGAAAAGGACATTGGAATTGTCAGTGGAATAGTTAGATGGATTAGACAAGAGGATATGTAGAGACAGAGCACACTCCTCCTTCCTTTGGCTTCCTGTCTCGCATTAGGTCTTATATTTCTTTCCCTTCATAAATAGACACAATGGACAGGGTAATATTTAATGCAAGAAAGACTTCTCTTAAATCGTAGGGAATCACAGAATCACTAAGGTTGGAAAAGACCTCTAAGATCATCAAGTCCAACCATAAACACAACACCACGATGCCTGCTAAACCATGTCCTGAAGTGCCACATCTACACATCTTTTGAACACCTCCAGGGCTGGGGACTCCACCACTTCCCTGAGCAGCCTGTCCCAATGCCTGACCACTCTTTCAGTAAAGAAATTTTTCCTAATATCCCATCTAAACCTCTCCTGACGCAAATTGAGGCCATTGCCTCTTGTCCTATCTCTAGTTACTTGGGAGAAGAGACCAACACCTTCCTCACTACAACCTCCTTTCAGGTAGTTGTAGAGAGCAATAACGTGTCCCATCAGCCTCCTCTTCTCCAGGCTAAAGAGCCCCAGCTCCCTCAGCCGCTCCTCAGGAGACTTGTTCTCCAGGCCCCTCACCAGCCTCGTTGCCCTTCTCTGGACACGCTCCCGCAACTCAGTGTTCTTCCTGTAGTGAGGGGCCCAAAGCTGAACACAGCACTCGAGCTGCGGCCTCACCAGTGCCGAGTACAGGGGCACGATCACCTCCCTGCTCCTGCTGCCCACACTATTCTGGATACAAGGAAGGAAGCTTTTTAACAGACCACAGAAGGAAGCTTTCTAACATAACAGCATGTAAGCACTGCTTGCCATGCCTGTCTTTGCAGGTAGGTTAAGAACAAGGTAGGCTAAGAACAAAGTAGGCTGAAAAGCTGTCAAAGACAGTCAAGTTTTGTCAAAAAAGAAAAAAGAGAAAAAAAAAATAACCACAACCACCCTACATGGATTTCTCAGGTTCCCTCCCAGACCATTTTGAAGAAACCTGTGATAAATATTCTGTCCTACTGCTTTCCTCTCAAGAGCCTTTTCTCACAATTCACTGCCCCCTATTTCTCTGAGTTTATTTTTCCCTTCCTCTCCTTTCCTTCCTCCTGCCTTCATATCTCAGCTCCACTGCTCCTTGCACCCAGCCATTTTCCTCCACTGTCAAACTTACTCTCCGCCCTGCCCAAAACCCTTTCTCAGAAACCTCGCTTCACAAAACCCCTCTCCTCTGTGCATAAGTCATTTCCATGTCCTCACTTTCCTGAACAGCCTTCAAGTGCTTCATCTTGCATTTGTCTCGTCTTAGAGTAGAGCCTTGGATGACTCTTATCTGTGTTTGTAAAGCACCTTGTAAATTAACAGCACTACAGAACAGGGTGGGTTTTTTAATAAGTGAGCTAGACAGAGAGACAACGCTGAGAATAATGAAAATATTCAGCATCAAAGCAGTACAGGCTCCTCATATGAGAAGAGACTACAGTACAGATATTGGTGTCGGTGCGTGTAATATCAAAGGTACGGCAGACTAAAGAAAGGAAGGGGAAGGGGAGAGCACTCTTCAGAAACAGACAATCCTCCAAGTGGCAAGCCTGGAGGACTGTCCTGTTTCCCACACACTCCATGCTTGCCTTGTTTGGGGTTTGGGATTTTTGCTGGTTTTGGTGGGATTTTTGTTTTCGTTTTTTCACAGTATCTGTTACAAACTAATACCAGACACAGGACTTGAGACAGAGAACACCTTGGTCTGATGCAATATGGCTAGGCTTACATACTTATAGATGAAATCTTATTGATGATTAAGACCACTGTACTTTCTAGACAGAAATTATTATGATTTGAATAAGTGGGAAATCTTAACCTTCAAAACAGTTAGCAATGCAATTCAGGCTTCTAAGGGGGTTTTCCAAAAAACAAAGAGAGTTTTCAAACATATATACAACTTTTTAAAAGGTTGGCTTGGCAATGTTCCTTTACTCTGTATGTTTTGGTTTCACAAGTATTCTGGGCACAGCTAAAGGGCTGCCTGACTTTTGTTGCCAAATTTGTACTCACCGCCTTAATGGACAAGAAACTATGTATATGCAGTCCTGGAAAGGAAATTTTGTCTTCTATTTGTACACTCAACATGTAAAAAGAAATTATATATAAAGAGGTGTATTTTTTTCCTGAGGAAAAAGCTACACTGTACTTTTAAGCAAAATACGCTACAGCAAAAAAATGCATAATGGATTTTACAGAAAGTTGGAAAACTGTTGAAGACAGCATAAAAGTATCTTACATAGCTGCTGTAATAAGTTTATTGGCAGACTGTGAATTTTCATCCAAGTACCTAACACCCATATCATAATAAAAACACAAAAAATGAAAACAGCTACCAGCTTGTAGGACAGTAGCTTCTCTGTAAGTCAATATGGAAAATAAATACACAAATAGAGAAATTAAATTGGCCATGCCACTTCATTTAAAAGTATTGTTCTACAAAACATCTCTTATGACAATGTTTGGAGACAATAAGCAGACAGTCAGGGGTTCTGACAGAAAAGATTTTTCTAAAATGACATTGTTAATTTAAGAGAGTATATTTTAATTTATTTATTAGATCTACTAATAGATCTAGTATCTAGACTCTAGGTTGAGTCAAAAACCTTTGGAGTCAACAGGGAAAATTTCTGTTGGTTTCCTACCGTGCTTACAGTGGTGGTCCTGCATTCACTGGAGTCAACAACAAAATTTCTATTGACTTCAGGAGAGCAAGGTCATAGCCTGGAATGTCTCTTGAGAAGGAGATTTTATAAGGGAGGGGAAAAAAGCAAAAGTTTGGAACCGCTCAGGCCACACACTTGAGTTTGCCATGTATCTCATCTGAAAGACCAAGTGGCCAGGTCTTCTTTTTAATTAAAGTCATTATTCATCAGACATCAGATGCCAAGGTAAGAGTAGAAGCCATTTTTTCAGCAGGTACATCATAAGGATGGACTAGATCCAGCTCCAACGATCAATAAGTAGCTAAAAGAATGTCTATTTTCAAGCTCAAATCCTGCTTCCTTTAGGTGAACAGTCCTGTTAAGTCAATACCAAAATAAATCAAACCAGATGGCCCTTAGCATACAGCCCAAAAAGCCTGGGGCTCGCTTTCAATTATCTTGTTTGAATTTTAAAGGAGCGACAGTGCTCCCCTGAAGTGCCAGGAGTCAACAGGCACACAGATGCTTGCAGAAGGCAAAATTAAGTTACCTCATGAATGCATCCTTTGGTTTAGTAGCTGGTTTACTATACACTTCTTCATGCCGCACAGTTACACAAGCAGGTAAGAGCAGGTTGTCCCCTCCTCATCTGCTGGCAGGGGTAGGATGCTAAGGTTTGAAAGTACTGCTGCCATGCAAAGGAAGACAGCACTCTTCTCCCTTGTCCCAGCTCTTGAGCAGCTCTTATGGAGTGCAACGGTGAAAGGCACTAACAAGCCAAAGACATCTGCACGCACCATTTGCATTAATTGGATTGCCCTTGTAATAGTCTTTCCCCTCCTACATATTCACATCTATATTTCCTCCTGCTTGTTCACGCACATCTTCACACTTCTTACTCTGTTGAACACCATTTGCATTTCTTCTCAATATTCAGACACATCCGCGAACAGGTGCTGAACAAACGCTAAGCGCTAACACGCTAGCTTTCCGTCCCGTTTTTGTCAGTGCTCAGCAACCTAGAGATGCACTCAGTTTGCAGAGTGGCCTTCAGCTTTAAGAAAATTCACAGAATACCTTAAAAACTAACCATCAACTCAGTCTATCTTCTGCCTAGATCTACGGAAACCTGTTGTATCTACCTTCAGGTGCCCAAAGGCAGCAAAAAGAAAGAAAACAAGAATACTCTCCTGCACATATTCATCTCCATCTTGCAGTAGATAAACCTCCAACTCAGGTTTAAGTACATTTAAGGTACAGGTGAGAGCATAATGATAGAAAAACTCCAGAACAGCCTTAAAATATTTTATAATCAATGGATTCTCAGGAAGCCAAGGCATTAGAGGAGCAGGGACTGAAGATTTTTAAAGCGTGAAGATCACAGTAAGTGAATTCTATGCCAGACACATGAGGAAAGCCTTTTCAGGGAGAACTGCAATGAGAGATAGGGAAAAAGCCAGGCTCTGGAGAACAAAGCCCCTTTGGGCTCACTTACAAAAAGCCCATAAATTCATAGCTCTTCACCTGTAAACCTATTCAGATCTGCAACCTAAGGGCTGTCAATATTTGCAGTTGAAACTCAGTTACATCTTCATATTTAAATAAGAAAATTCTCCAAGGAAAGATACATTTTATCAGCGACAGTACTAGAGAAAGGTTCCTGCTGTAGAACACCTTGTGCATACCAAAGAGGGATGTCTGCCAGCCAGGCACTGTGGAGGACAGAGGATGAATTTGAAAACTGTGGGGCTCTGGGTTACCTCTGATCAGGAGGTTGGCACATGTGTTGCTCTCCGTATCCCAATTTCTTTACAGCTTAGCTTCCCTAGAAATACCAATGCTATTCAAGTTCACTACGGACACTTTCCTTATCTCTCCACACAGGGCACAGACAGAATGGGATAGTGCTCACCAAACGAAGCGACCTCCAGGACACTCCCTACTATGAACCATGCTGCCTTTCATAATGAGATGCCTACAGACAATGACAGCTTTCAGGTGCCCACATCCGGAATGCCTCCTAATGACCTCGTGGACTGGCCACACAAAGGCTCTGTGACCATTTCTTTGTTAGCTGTGGGCTTCCAGCCCAGAAGATGGTAGACAGTGTAGAGCTGCTAGGCAGCCTTCACAGTTTTCAGAGAAAACAGTCATCATCTCTGAAGAACAAAAATGTACAAACTAGGAAGTTATTAGGCTTGCACATTACAAGCCAGCACAAGTGTTGTGAGTAGAGTTGACTGAAGAATCACCACTGAACTGTTTATTCTCAGTTTAATACCGTTTTTCAACTAACATATTTGACAAGACCTTATTTTCACTTTCTTCACAGAAGTCAGGGAGCAGATATGCAATTAAAGCTTCTAAAACTCTTTGAAATTCTCAAATGAAAAGAGGAAAATAAAATTATTGTTAATAAAATATCAAACATCACAGTGATGCACTTCAAAACCACAAGGAAAATATCAAAGGAAGAGGAAGACTTTCAGAAGGTTGCTAGCCAGTTCTGTCCACATCCATTTCATCTCTGTGACTAATTCTAATCACTCCCAAGGAGTACTCTTTCAATGCAATACACATGCAGGCAGCATGCCTTTTTCAGAAATCCTGAACAACCTCCTGTTTTTTTCATTTCTTAGCTAAGAAACATATGGAAAAGACATATAAAGGGAGTTTTTAATCTGTTTCATAAGCTGCCTTCTTTGATGAAGAAAGCAACTAGTACTGTGGAGAACAGCACTTCTAGACAGTAGGACAATATGACCATAGCTCAGCACATTCTTCAGCAAGCCTCAAAACCAGCGAGCTTGGTCTGCACAAAATCAACTGCATCATTTATTTAAAGGGTAAGAGGATGTCAATAGGGAGATGAATGGCTATGGAACCTAATACTGCAGACAACAATAAGAGAAACAAGTGAGTTTAGAAGTCAGCACTGATGATGTTGTTTGGAAGAGGAAAGCATTCTATAAAGCTTGGTGCCAGTTCATCATCTGTTCCACCTTTATCTCATGCTGGCTTTTGCTTACAAAAATATGAACACACAGAAGCACACACCAAGAGGCTAATATTCTTACAAAAACATATATTAAAGGACATAACATTTTCTGGTTTTCACATTTTTTTACCAAACAAATTTATGAGAACCTCTCCAGCTCATGAGGTGTTTTTGCAGGGGAAAGGAGAGAAGGGGTGTTTCCAAAGGTGACAGCTCTTCTCAAGAGAAGAAGCTAAAAGTCACTTGGAAGGTAAAATTAACACACCATCTTCCAGGCTGGTAATTTCAGTAGAGCTTTTTTCTACTACCATTCCATCAGCCACTGGATTTTTTCACAATAATTTCAAACTCATGTTACAAGGTCCTGACTTACATGTTCTCCTTCCTCAAGGATATACAATATTTATATATATACACTTTCTAATAAATTGTCTCTGCATATACAATTCAGCCAGTTTCACTTTTAAAGTTTTCCCTTTTCACTTGTTGGCAATGAGCGACTGTTGAGATAGTCCAGAACTGCCACAAAGGCCAGTTTAACTGCTCTGTGGATAAACAGACAAGAAAGAGCTTCCCATAATCACTTGCCTGTGATAATAGTCAAAGTAAGATATAACACAAACACACAAAAAAAAAGGGAGCAAGGAATCCCGTTTGCTATCCGTTACTCTCACATCCCTCAAACACATAGGGGTATTATGATTACTAGAGCTAACATCTGTAACAAAGCAAGTAAGCAAAGATATAGTGCTCTCTCAGATGAAGAATTGAGGCTGATGCTCACACAACGCGCAGGTTTCCAACCAAAGAGTTTCTCACAGCTTATGAAGTTAACAGCCTTTGGTCCAACCAAGACATCTGTGCTTCACTGGTTGTGGAAGCCAGTAGTATGGCATGTGCAAAATCACAATCAGCATTTTAACCGGATAACCAGGGAACCAGCATTGAACCACTTTAACTGGTTTGCGGCAAGAAGTGACACTCAGGGAAAACAATGAATCTCAAAATCAGCAACCAACTTTAAAGCAATTCTAGGGGTACAGGAGATCTCGATGTGTATTTGAAAAAAAAAGGTGAGTGACCTCAAGCCCTGATAATGAGACACACAAAGTTAATGAAATCAAAAGCACAACCTTTCAGTGCAGGTGGAGAAACATGCTGACACAGCTGGAGAGAAACATGTAATACAGTGAATTCTTTGGTGAGTGTCAGAGGTCACATCCATATGGAGATTAAAGTCCCCTGGAATAAGTAGCATAGGTGACCTTAGATCAGACACAAGCACTGAGACTTATCCAAGGAAAGAAGCATTAAATCTGAGTGGTCGATAAATCAAAACAGCCAAGACCAACATAGGTGGTGTAAATGGGGGAGGGAGGAGGGAAAAGTTGCTGCAAATGAAAAGAAAGGTGGATGAAGAGTGACCTGGAAGCAAAAAGCAAATTAAAACATGAGCCTCCCTACCTGCTGGGGTGCTACACTGAAGTTAATCAATAAGGACTGCCTTTCAGCCAGGCAGTAATATCCATCCTGGTTCAAGCACACATTATCACTTGTAGAACTGAAATCTAATAGCATAAAACTTCATAAAGTACCTCAGAGTAAAGTGGTGTTAATCATTTCCTGCGGGAAACTTTCCACTGAGTGGCTATTCTAGGTGAGGCAGAGAGGAAAACAGAAGGGAAGGATTTCATTTTCCATCATAACTTGTAGCAAACGAGCAACGTTGTGCCCTGTAACACAGAAGTATTTCCCACACGTCCCATTAACATTCACTTCCACTATTACATGTGGACTACTATTTTTCTCCCATTTGTTCCTTCCTTCCCAAATTTATCAAGAGAAAGGGAAAAAGAATGAAACTAGTTCCCTCAAGAGATTTCTGCTTGCCTGAAGAAAGCAGGTAAACACACATCTGTATAGGCCAGGCTTACAGTTATTCACCAGTTCGTAAGCAAAAATTAAGTTTTCTGCCCCAACTGTGCAGGCTGATGGCCTCTAAAAACAGGGTGACTCTTGCTAGAGAAAAGCAAAAGTAGCATATCTGGGTGTGCAAACTGGGAAGGATTATCCCATCCAACTATCCCATAAGTAGCTCTTTGTTGATGGCAGAAGCCATCCTGACCAAGACGTCAACACAGCCCTAGCAGGCACTGAGGCCCAGGTGAGCTCGCTGTTCCCAGCAGCCTGCTGCCATTGGCAGCTGTTCACCATACCAAAACTCAGCAGCGTACTCGTACAGCTTGTTACTTCACATCTATGGCATGCCAGAAGTTCCTTTAATATCATCCTAAACTTTAAACAAGAAAGAAAGAAAAACTCTTCAGTCTATCTCATGTATGCAACAAAACAAATTTTGAGGATTAGGTCTTGTGCCTTTCCGAGCATTCCTCCATCACCTGAAATATCAAATGACCACTTTGGGCTTAGCTGTGTAAAACAAATGTTTGTAATCTAATAAAAACCAAAGGTATTTTTAACCCACTTCAAGGTCATTCATCAGACAAGAATGATATTTGTTTAGAGCATATGAAATGGCAATTGTCATCTAAGTCATTAGGCTGTGCAGATTAAGTAAAAGGCAGGTGCCAGAAAACAAAGCAGATGTTTGGGAAAGAAGCATTTTTCAAGTGAAGAATGAATCTTTATTCTCATGTCCAAGTATAATGGGTAAAACTGAGGAGGGCAACCAAGGAAACTTGTACTCTGTTCCATTTCAGTACTCAAACCAGTTCAAATTTACAAGGTACAAAGAATTTCTGCTTTTCTGGTTTTAATTTTGTAAATGCAAAGGTGCGTTTCCCTCCTTAAATGAAATTACTTTTATGGGGCTGTAAAGCAATAGGAGTGTGCCTGAATTTGGCAGTTAGAGGTAGGCAAATGAGTAATTAGTCATTAGTCAACCCTCATTTGAGAATCTGTTCAAGAAAGATCCAGACATAACTGCTGTCATTAAATGGTATGGTTTATGAAAGTTTTTCTACTTGTGCTGTTTGACAGTCTTAATTTAAAAGACTGACTTTGGCAGTGAACCTCTCTATCCATTAATTGCTCTGTGTTTATTAAAATCATGCCACAGTTTTTGTTGCTACTAGAAGAACTGTCTTTTGCAAAAAACACAGCACCAGTGGACAATTTGGAAATTTGAATGATACATTTCATTGCTGAAGTGCAATGAAATTGTCATGCAATAGACAAATCAGGCAAATGGAATTTCGAGGAACATTACAAGCAATCAGATCAGTTAATGTACTGGGCACCAGGCCATCAGCTCCTCAGCTGGTCTTTAATCCCTGGAAAAGCCCCTACGTCTTGATCACCACTGATTAATTATTATCAGAGTTTGCCTCATTTCATATCAGGTTTTATATAGCTGTAATGGTTATCTTGGGTGTATTCCGATGGAATGGACAAAGAAAGCATCACAGCAGTCCAAGTATAAGATCCAGCTGCCAGTTAAGCAGTAACAGGCCGTAAAACTAAATTGCAGAAATGCATTTTTAATTCTGAGTGGCATGAGAACTTTTAAATGGTTTCAGCACGTGCATACTGTATCCAACCTGGATGAACATCTTATTGAACTTGAGCTACTTTAGCTATTATATCCATAAGTGCAAAGTATAAGTGAGGTTTCCAGAACACCAACAGACTTTTTTTAGTCAGTATTATTGAATTATGAGTTTTTTTCTTAAATGGAAAAAAACAACCATGCAAAGTGCCCTCCATTTTCTGCTACACTGTAACAGTGAAAGAAACAACAATAAAATAGTCACAATCAAATAAAATGAGAATCAGAACCTGATAACAATTTCCCATATGCCCACTTTATAACTTAAGACCCTGAATTATACAGCTAACAATAAAATAATAACTAGAAAGGTCAGAATTCAGAACTTGTGAGGGTCTGCACATTTCCTATTTCATACTCATGACTCTTTCTTGAAAAGAAAAAAAAAGTATTAAAGTTCTGCAGATCTCTTGAGCCTCTCAAATTTCACTTTTAATCTTCTTTAAATAAGAATAAAGGTTCAGATCTCAAATTTTGACATGTCAGCTGCAGGCTGTAGCCCAAGATAATCCCAGGGAGGTGCAGTTCGGAGCGTCGTATCTGGAGATGTGTGTTCAATAACTAGGTGCATGCATAAATGGGTGCTGCCACAGCACACATCCTATGCTGATCCTTCACCTTATTTCCTACATGTTATTTATATTATTAACCCTATAGTCTTATGCAGAAAAATGCCTTTTTGCAGTCAATATACTGCTTGTTCTACCCAAGTTTGGGTTTTTTTCATTTGGCAACTAGCAACAATAAAGACATTTCACCTAGGCTTATAATGCGAGTTGCTATGAAAAAGCTGCATGAATCACTAAAAACAGAGTGTTAACAGACCCTTCTCAAAAATGGAACAACTAGAGGTTAAGACATTCTTTTCTTGTTCCACAGATCCCCTTCCAAGCACCCAAGAACCCAATCCTTCTTCCATTGTTATTAAAATGGACAGTCCTTGACAATGATTAGGTAGATTTTCCATTTTAATTTAGCCATTCAGATTAAAGTGAAAAATTAAAACATAACTTTAAAACAGTACAGAAGCTACTGTATCCTGTAACCTCTACAACAGCAACAAACTGGAGGCTAACATCAGAAGTGTCATCTAGTCCAACCCTCCTGCCGAAGGAGGGTCACCTACAGCAGGCTGCACAGGACCCCGTCCAGGTGGGTCTTGAATATCTCCAGAGAAGGAGACTCCACAACCTCCCTGGGCAGCCTGTGCCAGGGCTCCGTCACCCTCAGAGGGAAGTTCTTCCTCATGTTCAGATGGAACTTCCTCTGCTTCAGTTTGTGCCCATTGCCCCTTGTCCTGTCGCTGGGCACCACTGAAAAGAGTTTGGCCCCATCCACCTGACACCCACCCTTGAGATATTTGTAAGCATTTATTAGGTCCCCTTTCAGCCTTCTCTCCTTCAGGCTGAACAAGCCCAGCTCCCTCAGCCTCTCCTTGTAGGAGAGATGCTCCAGTCCCCTCACCATCCTCGTAGACCTACCATGAGATGGAAATTTGCTCCCTGATAATTGAGTGCATTTATTTTGTGATGTACCAGCTGCACGAACAGCACTTTCCTACCCAGCAAGGCAGTCCCTGGCTTAGTCCCAGGACACTTGACAAAGCATAGTTGGATTGGAGGCTCAAAGGAGGCAGAACTGAAGGGGAAGTCTCCAATTCCCAAGAGCTTTTAGATGTCCAGTTCTTACGCTGGCAATGAAATCTATTTTAAATCAATGGAAATGAGATGTTTAAATAACAGGAAGACACTTGGATATCTTTCTAGATCTTAGTCAAAAAAAAAAAAAAAAAACAAACACAGGTCAGCCAGAAAGGGGACATACTTCATTCACTACAGAAGAAAGGGATTGCCATTTTTAGCAGGAACACTTGTCACAACTGGGCAAGCTGCAGCAATGATGTAGTGAAATTGTCTTTCTGAAGTATCTCAGCTAGCTGGTCAGATTTGACAAACTTTTATTCTTACCAAATAACAATATGCTTCCTCACCCAGTGAATTTTCCCTTGGCCCTAATGAGACTATCAGCAAATGCAGAGATGAATTAGAATAGTCATTAAGGAGGCAGAGCATAAAAAATGAGCCACAGGAAAGGTCAGAGCAACAAGGGTGAATGAAGAAGAGCACATGCCCTGTCACAACCACTGCACATGTGGAGGGAACAACCAAGGGAGAGAAGCAGATGTTCCTGCTAAAGATGTGCAAATTTGACAGCTGCTTTCAAGGACAATGGAGCAGCCATAGGTGGCAGAAGAGGTCACGCCATTAACTTACACAATGCTGGTTAGACTCCCCCAAGAGCCATTGACTTTAACAGCAATGTTCCACCATCTCCCCTGTCTCAGTAAGATTAAAGGTGACCTAGTACAGTTCTCATTAGTTCCACTATCTTTCCACAAAGATGGTACTCTAATTAAAACGGTTGGGTTTTTCCTCTTGCAATGTACACATTACAAAGTGGAAACACTTAAAATGAGTCTTCTGATCATACTCTCCAAAAAAACAGACGAATGAACAGTAACACTGCTTATTTTTCTTACCTTTAAATCTGTGTTAGCTTTAACTCATTAGAAAACTCTTTCTGCTCATGTGGTTGGCTTTTCTTGATCTCAAAACAATGCAAGATAAATTGTCAGAATGGTAACTTTGCAAATCCATGGACATTGTCAGGTTATGTATAATGTCCTTCTGGCACGTCCTTTAACTCAGTTTCATCTGTGGCGAGTCACAACAGCAGAAGTCAGAGACAACTGCATTAGTGCTACCGTCAGTAATAAGCCGTGAAGTCCTTCATTGCCTGTACAACATACTTGCACACTGGCTGGATAGGCCATGGAACAAGACTTCTCTTCTGCTCATGCCTGATCAACCTCTGTTATTTTCAGAGCTTCCCAGGACACCATGTGCAGTTGGAGTGTCTCCCTCACACTGCTCTTCGACTAGCCTCCACCTTAAACATTAACTACTCTGCTACCTCCCTCTGCTGACACCTCTCCAGGGCCCGCACCAGAGGACCTGCATCTGACAGCATCATCACTGCCCAGCAGGTAGTTCTCAGCAGTAGTGAAACTGGCCAGAAGCACATTAACCTTACCCAGTTGACTCAATACATGCAAACAGCAGAAATTCTGTCTCTTATCTAGATTAGAGGGAAGGAGACAGCCAGAAAGAAAACCACAGCCACAGCAATTTTTCTTAGGTGGATATGTACTTACCAACAACCCTGAGAGCTCCAACTAATTTCACACTAACCACCCATCTGATGGCAATTCCAAACACTAGCAAGCAGATCTGGATTAGAAACAATGACCTTGAGGTGAAAGGCTCTGTACCTCATTACTAATCCATTGAGGCTTCCTGTTCTCATGTGATTGCATCTAGTAATTATTTACAAGTGCCTCTTGTGAGCACAAGAAATTACAAGGCTTTCTTTATAGTGACTATATACCTTTGGAGCATGCAAACCTGATCATTTGAGATTAAGCAATATAATTAACGTATTTGTTTCTGCACTACCACTTCCACGACGAGAACTCCATTGTCAGCACACTGACAGTCCTGGCTAGTGCAGTTTAACTTGGCAAACAGAACATTTAAGGAAAATAATTCACACACCTGAAGTGCCATGCTGTAACTTTTTTAGTGAAATAGTCTGAGTTTTGTAATATGAGAATAACTACATTTCTGCATTAATAAAAATCTGAGGTTTGCTTTAAAAAATTACAAAAATTTATTCTTAGGCAACAGGAATGGACTTCTTCAGCATAAAAATTATGACAAAGAAATGGCTTTTCAAAAGTCTTTTTGTCACATATATATGATCTATTGCCTGCAAGCTTCCTGTTAAATTTTTCTAACCAAGTCATTCACTTTTTACTTACGCATTACATATGAAATAAGAGGAAATTTTAACTGAGTTCTCCAAGAAGTTGCTTCTGAGAATGTGAAAGTGGCAGTACTGAAGTTAAAACAAAGTTTCCTCTTATTTTTGGGCAAATGTTAAGGGAGAGGCAGAAGAGGAGGAAAACTCAAAAGATTCTAGCACGAGTATAATATAGTTATTGAGTTTAAAACAATAAAATACAGTGAAAGAGACATTCTGCCGTGAATCACTATCTGTGATAAGGAAGGAAGTATCTATTTCTATTCATTCTGAAACTGGTGGCAGACGGCCTGACGTTATCATACATACGTACACTTCAGAAGTGGCCTTAGCTGAGAAGGTATCTGTTTTCAACAACACAACCCCCAGAGAGTTCACTTATAAACAGAAAGCAGGTTTTCCACTATCAAGTTCCAAGCATCCTGTGCTCTGAAAAGCTGAAAAAAAAATGATCGATCTTTAATCGCCACAACTCACAACTACATAGCAAGCTTGACCAATGAGTGGACAGTCAACATGTTCAGAATTTGATCTGGCCACGCATAGAGTATCCCTAACTCCAAGCTATACAGAGTGTTGGTTGACAAGGCTCAGCACCAGAGAGACTTAGCCCTTCACACATGGCCTTTAAAAACGTCAGACACTTCAGTTAAAATATCCTAATTTTACTGAAGGAAATTCGCCATGCAAGTTCACTAACAAAGCAGGGAGGCACCAGAACATACACCCACTCCTTGCACTTACAGTTCCACAGGGGGTGGCCAAACGGCACATTTCAGCATCACCTTTTCCTCAGGGACTATTTTAACTCTAACACTTCCTAGCAACAAGACCCAAACAGCAGAACCATCACAATGATGTTGGCAAATGTGATTCCCCCAAGTATCATGACAGCACCAAGAAAGGCAACATCCACGAGAGTCCCTGAGCCACGCATTCTGCATTGGTCAGGGGTGGGACGCTCAAACAGAAGTGTGATAGCTTTCACAAGACCTTCTCTGCTGCCTCTCCTCAGAGCCTACTCAGGCCACAGCACACTGTTTTGATGATTCCAGCTGGCGGACAACTCCCAGCAGAAAAGCTTGGAGAAGTTTTCAAGTATGACTTCCAAGCTGACTGCAACATTTAGGCACCTGAAGGACTGAATCACTGTATTTACTATAAATTTCACTCCCTTCCTGAGCTTTAGGTACCAGTGATGTGCGGAAAGCAGACTCCACAATCTGTAAGATTGTAAAGTAGGTATGTTTATTCGGCACCTGGCAGCACGGGGTGTAGTCCCACCAAAGTCGTGTGTGTCGAGCAGCAACTTGTCTCTTCAACTTATATAATCAAGTATTACATATGCATTAGATTTACCAATACGCCTATACCTATGCATCTTTATATTAAAATCAGTTCCAAGAAATAATTTCCATATTATAATTAGTTCTGAGAAGTAATTTCCATAGACTCCTCCCGGCTGCGCTTGAGCAGTGCTTCCTGGTGGTGGTCATCGGGGGTCCCCAGATGAAGGCCCATCCTCTTCATCACGGTGTTTGCTGATTGACCTTTGTTTCAGAGTAAACTCAGTTCTCTTCTGGCTCCCAACCATACAGCAGGGTTGGTCTTGACAGGTTCTAGGCGACTTCCAGACCCTATCAGGAACTAACCCCTCTGTATGGAGATGCAAGACTCTGCTTCAGTTAATTTAGACAATAGATAGGCACTATCAGCTCTCTTTAAATGCACCGCAACTATTAGATAATGCTATTTCTACTAAAATCCCTTTTAACCCCTTCCTTCACCAGTACCTTAAATATCAAGTACCTTGAATATCAATAGTAAAAATCTCAGACCACCAACACCCTCTTGTTTGCCACAGAGGCTGCCCTTTTTCCCTCTTCTTGAAATCTATTCAGTCTGTGGGCTGGGGTGGATTCGTTTCCAAGGTGCCCTGGCTTCACATTCATTCTTTAACACAGGTGAGGCACTGAGAGCACTGAATGGCCGCCTATAGGTATCTTTTACAACAAAATGAACAACGGGGTGTATCAAAAGAACTCAGCTACCCTCCTACTGAGACCCATTCCATTTTTCATTTTGTACTCATTAAATTTTGCTAACTATTAGACATGAAATCAGGCATGTTATTTGGCAACAGATTTGACACCTACTTTCAACGGACTGGGAAAAGCAGTATTATTTATCTCCTGCAGGAATGCACATTGCACTCTGAAATTAAAAGATGCAGTCTCTCCAATGGCTTGTTTTCTCTTTTTTTTTTATTTAAAATCATTGACATTTCATCAGGAACTTTGGTAATATATAGTTATTAAAAATAAAAACCACTGAAACTGGGTAAGAAAAAATAGATTTGTATTTCTTTTAGTGTTCCTGTCAGTTTAAACCAGAGGGATCTTTTTTTTTTAAATTAAATTCTACAGGTTCATCAAATTTCACTAAAAATTACAGTAGAGGAGAAGTCTGTTAATCTAGACCCCATAAAGCATGAAAAACCAGACATATTTGTGCACGAAGTATCTTGTTAAAATTTGGACTACCTTCCTTAAAAGAATTCCTGACATGTCCTTCCTAATATTAGCAAGAATAGTGTTACAACTGACCATGATATAATGCTTAAAGAACAGATGAGTTTCAGCCGAGAGGTGGATGGCAGCTACTGGGGTGAACAGAACCTATGTTAGAGATTCAACCTGCTGCCAGCCTAACCCGTTGTCCTTTGTCAGCTTTTAAGTAATTTTAAGCATTTGGATAGGGTTGGATTATCAGATAGTTGATGTTTCAAGGCACACAGACAATATATGAAGGCTTACAGTTAGCAGCAGAAAAATATTTGCTTGCAGGGTTCTGTAAATGGCTTGCCCAGATACCTTCACACTACGAAGCTGATGCTTTACTGAAGCTGAACAGGGACTCTTACTCTCAGCTGCCACCTCAGACCACGGAACATCACAGAATGTGCTGAATTAAACTCTTGAAAGAAGAGTCTGTAACAAGGAGTGACCAGTTTCCAGCTACAGGCAGAGAGAAAACACATAGTCTAGCCTCTTTTCGTAAGCAATCAGTCCTTGGGTGTAAAAGTAAATACAAAGTGGCTTACGTCTTATCTTTACCAGTACTGAACCATGACAGGCAATTAGGCAAAACGGGAATGGACCCAGTGAAACTATTTGTTTACTATACGGTATCATCTAATAGAGACTCCACAGAAACAAAATCCCTTCCTGGAGGTCTTTGCTTTGCTCACAACTCATTACCCTAGAGACAAGAGATATCACCGATGCTGTTTTAATCCACTAAGCTGCCTTTGCTCAGCTATACAGCAAGTCTTATAAAACTCTGCTGTGTACAAAGCAAAAGCTTCTCTGTCCTGGCAAGACGACCTTGAACTTGAAGATTCAAATCTATAGCAAGTCAGACTACGGCAAAATGACTAGTCATAACAGTAGTGCAGGATAAGGCCTTATATTTTCAAATTTTAGATTTTGCTGTACTGTATTACTGCATATCCAGCAGCCCTTGTCACCAATAATTACTACCCCACAGCAACCACACAAAAATACTCGCCAATTAACTAATTTCATTTTGACAGTTTTGGAAACAGAAGAGGAGAAATATTGACGTCTCCAAACCACAGTCAGCAGCTGACACACATCTTCTTTCTATCCGAAGGAGCTGCTGTCAAATGAATTGCTTGAACAGGCATTTGAGGTGGTTCTACAGAATACAGCAAGGACGCATTACAGAGCCTTCTTGCAAGTATTAATTCCTGGGGTACTATTAAATTGGTACAAATGAAAAATACTCCTTGGTGGAAAAAAGTGACAACTTGAGAAAAGTACTATTTATAGATGGCCAGTATTTTACGGGCTAAAAGAATTTTGAGAATAGCAATTGCCTCTAAAAAATAAAGCAAATCTTGACTTTTTCAGCAGCATCCACTAAATATTTAATAAGGGATCCTGGAGCTTAGAACGGTTTAAGACACTGTGTTAGGATATTGAACTAATAAGCTCCTCCAGTAAGCCTCTAAATACGTATAGTTAAACACTACCTAGTTTATTTTAATTATTTAACACAAAGACTGAAGGAGGTTAATGTGACCCAGCGGACTTGTTTATGTCGAAAACTATTGCCTCTCCTTACTCAAAAATCTGCATGCTGAGCTGCATCATAGCACAGAGTTACAAGGGAGCAATAAGGAATAGAGGTTTACAGCTGCGTGCTAACATCCAAATGATAGCATTCATACCAGGGCAGTGACTGCGTGAAGGCACAGGTAATAAAAGTCAGGCCCACTGAATCTGTTGACATCACTGGAAAAAGTAATACATTTAAGTTAGGCGCATAGTTGAAAACACCCTTTTTTTTTGCTAGTTTCCAAAATGTAGTTTCAGAAATATAAAAATCCCCATCATTCACCATTCAGCTCACAAATCATAACTTTATTTGTCCTCTCTCTTCAGACCATGGATGACGTGTCACTTTGATCTTCAGCCTTTTCCTCCAGCTAAGACAGTGGAGAAAGCAGCCTTCACTAAGCCACTGAAAACAATCAAAAAAACCCAAACCACCTAAAAAAACCCAAAGGGTAGTTACTGAACAACATGGGGAGAAAATCACTTTTGCTGTCTTCCACATCCAACCAAAAAGAGAGCAATTGGGGAAAGGTAACCATTCATGGCCCCACCAGGGGAGGGAGGAATAATCCAGTTTTAAGCAGTACCAGCTAAGGCCCAGTGTATTCGCCTGGACATCTCTTAGCTAAGAAGACTAAAAGCTAGTCTTGCATAAACGAAAACAAGGGCTTGAGTTTCACTTGTAACTGGATATCTTGTTTATTAAAAGAAATCTTGTTCAAAAACATTTCTTTGCATTTGTCCTCAGGAAGGCAAGCACAAGATGAGGCTTATGTTCCTCCTCCTACACGGAATGCAGAACCGTTAAGCCTCATGCACAGCACAATGAGCCAACAAAAGATGTGGTTTACTTCTGCAACATCTCTGACTATTTCAGAGTCATCATTTTGATTCTACAAACTAGTATTTATACAACAGAGGTTGCTAAAGACTAAGCAAAAAGCCACTGAGAGCGGAAGTTGTGGGACTCTTCAAGGATCAGCTGACAGAAGAAAGGCTTTGGAGTTCACTGCATCAGACACATTCAGAAAGGAATAAATAACGGAAATTTTGCATACGTATGTCCTAGTAACAAAGAATCTGCTGGGCTAGAGCAAATCCTATCAGCAGATCCACGCACGAACGCAGCTTTGCACTGCTCTACCATTGGAAATCCATTGACTTAAAGCTGCAGAATCCTGCCCAAAGGCATGATAAATTCTGTTATTTCAGCTTCTCAAGAGACCAGCACTGGGGCCTTGACCCTTTGTCATTCAGTCTTTGTCATCAACTTCTCTAGGGTTATAAACAAGGATAACCGTGACTGTGCTTTGTTTCTAACTCAGTGCTCTGCCTGAGTGAAAGGTGTGGCCTTTTTAAAAGCTTTCAGAGATCCAGGTGCCTAAATTCCACAGCTTTGCCATTTTTTTGCATTGAAATAAATTTGAGTTTCTGCTTTGGGTCTTCGCCTTTTAGAAAAACAAAACTTCATGAAAATTACTGATCTCACAGTAAAAACAATCTGATTTTCAAACAAAGCTGAGGTAAAATGATTCAAAAACCTCCAAGTCAGATCAACACCATCTTCAATCACGTAAAATCTCAGTACTGGGGAAATCAGTGGGGCAGAAACAAAAAGGGAAACTCATCCACATGAAAAGAACATTTAAAAATAATTACTGATTCAAACATTTTATCTGAGAACAAACCCAAGAGGTATCAGAGTGTTTTTACCCCCAGTCCTGAATAAAAATAGCACACTTAAGTCTAAATTTTGTTGGCTTATTTTTCCTTTTCTGCAGGATTTTCATTACTGCTTTCCTTTAAAGCTCTCCCAAGACTCAGTTATGTGCCCGGAGAGCTTTTAAAGGAAAAGAGCTTACTCGTCTGGCATCTCTTTCCAGCCTCTCTTAGCTCTAATTACAAGGCAAAGATTAAAAAGACAAATGAGTTTTATCACTGCATCCTTGGCCTTTTGGAAAGGGGGGGGTGGGGGAGGGAACCTAACCCAAAACAAAACAAAAATCAGTGGAGCTTCCAATCTCAGGTAAAATGCTGAAGTCAGCAGCTTGTTCTGGGAGGAGGGGGGAAGAAAAGATGAAATCCAATTTACAAAAAAATTTCCCTACAAAGCTCACATGCCTTGTGGCAGTCTTGCTCGAATACAAAGTTGTGCGGCACACAGGTGACATAATTAGGTCACTGGGGGCAAGGCTTCTTAGAACTATTACATAAAGAAATCCATAAAATTTCTCAAATTAGACTTCCTCCAGGTTTCAAGGAGGTACAAAACAGTGACTCTGCAAGCAACCCGGAGTAAGTTCTTCCTGGCAACACACAGCACTGCAGTTCTATGATCTGGCTACCTAAATAGCTACTTTCCATCATTATTCTGTTCTCAGCTTGCAATTATTCATGGGATTCTGCTAAATACATTTTATAACTTTGGCAATGAACATGCAATAAGATAAAAGAGATGCAATCGGCAAGCTGCCGTTGGTGTTTCCCTGCCACTTCAGGATGAGGAGTAACATTGCTCATATAATAAAAGTGGCTAGCAAGAGTCAGACTTCGCAGACAGGATTTTCGGAAGTGTCTAAAAGGTGACCGAGCGGCATTGAAACCATGACCTTTCCTGCTCAGCATTTGTTGCTACTAATTCAACTGCATGGTGTCTAATAATCAAAATCTAATGGAATAGAAATCAAACGTGAGTTGGACGCTCACATGTGAGAATGGCAAAGGTTGTGCCAAGAGGGACGGACACCAGTGTTGGTATCACGGTCCACACTCACACAACAGCTACAGCTCTCAGCCATAAGCAGCTGCCCATGTATGCATTTACTGGATTTTTCAAGTCTACGCAATACCTGCTCCTGCTCGTCTATCACCACAAGCTACATGGAACTGCCCCATAGACAATCTTACATCTGGCCCATTTCACAGTGGCAATGCCAGTATTCATATCGTCACCATCTTCTCCCAGCAGAATAAACCAATTTTTCTGACATTAAACAAGGCAAATCCCATTTCAGAGGCGACCATCACTTCTTGAGGTGATTTTAAGAAATAATCCCTCATTGATTGTGTTGTTCCACAGTTGCATCTATAATACATGCCTATTTTCTGTCCCCATCCCACATCACTGCCATGGCTTCCATTCTCATCCACTTCACAACGCTCAGGCTGCTTCTGTGCCCACAAGGCAAATGCTGGTTCCAGTGTAAGAGATGTATTCATCAGCCAGCTGCCAGGACATAGGGCAGGTAAGCATTACAATTAGCATAGCTGTTTCTTCGTGGGAGCAATAATGTACCTCACTGTTGGTTTTCTTCAAATTCCTAGAAACCCTACCACGTTTAAGATCTTCATTTGGTTGGATTCGGTGCAGCAGTTTCCAAAAATTATTGGGGACTCAGCAACAGTTAGGGAGATTGTAAAATTACGTATGTCTTGTTTCTTTAGGAACTTTTAGTCCTTCAGGGTTAAGAGGTGTTTGAAATGCAAGAGGTACACATGGTTCCCATTTCAGAAAGCACTGTGAATTAAACAGCATCCCTAAACACAGTAAGACTCAGCCATCTCTTGTCCTCTGCAACAGTCCCAGTTCCATTTACTCTGAAGCATTTCATAATTAATTCAGAACATGCTGGACTATTGGATTGACAAGTATCACAATACACAAGAGCAAACTGAAACGGAACAGACTAACTAAAGAGAAGGAAGAAACAACTTGCTCAGGACAAAAACCAAAGCGTTGCTCTTGCCACCTGTAGCTAATCCCAACACTTGGAACAAGACACCAACAGGGATCTACTTAACAGCAACCTTTTTACACAACTATTACAACTACATAAATCTTCTCTTGATTATACTGTATCATTTCCTAATGAATGTACAGGAGATAAGCCCAGCACACATCTATGCTGTGTCCTTAAAACTCCCAAATTCCCCTTCAACTCCCCAATATCATATGGATTATTTCATGTGTCTGCCAGCTAGAGATGTTTCATCCTCTCCATGGATCTTCCATCATCTGTCACCTGGGGCATACACAGCACCGCTCCCAAGGGACCAATCACAGAGCTAGATTAATAAAGCTAACCAGTTACCTTCTCTGAATGGCACAATTAACCCTAATTAAGAGATCTCTATTTCTAAAACATCCTCCTTCAAAGTGATTTTTCCTTCAGGCTTTTAAGCCAACCACATAAATTCAACAGCTGGGACGGTCCCATAAGTCAAACAGCCCCTATTTCCATAGCACAGCATCAGATAACACACTCAGTCAGTGCACATGGCTTGTGTTGATAAGTTTCAGTTTGTGTCACCGTATCTGCAAGCAAGTTCAGAAGGAGTTGAACAAGTTGCCAAAATCTTTTTTCATTCCAAGACTGAGGGTCATAACAGAGGTCAAGCCTGTACCAGCTCCAAGCATTTTTTCCTCACATTATAATTTTCCTTACTTTATTATCTCCACATTCTTGCCTAGCACCATCACTAGGACCTGTGGCTGGGATTAAGTCTCTTTTACATTTCCAAAAGGAATTACCGTCAGCAATCCAGTCACTGGGTGTCACTGCTACGGCATTTATAGGCCCTGCTGCTCTGGGGAGAACCTGTGTTTTGATCTCTTATTCCCTGCTTGCAACAAACAGCACTATCTTTATTCTACCCACCTAATACCATATTCACCCCCTAGTAAATACAACTTAAACTTAGAACCACCTCCAAAGAAAGCAAGTGTGGTATTTGCAGCAATATATCTCGCTGTCATTTCAGCTACAGTATTTACTAATTAGTCAAGAACAACTACAAAAAAATATACCAGCTCTCAACATTCAGTTGCAAGAGACCAGAAGTCAAAAAAAAAAAAAAAAAAAGCTCTTGTTCTGTTGATTGAAGTTCAGTCTCTACCTAGGTAGCCAAAAATGTTACCGTCATTAGAATTTTAATTTTTATAGGATTTTCTCATACTGCAGAGAGAGCATTAGCTGTACAAATCTCTTTTCTCTTACTGTACAGAGTCAGCACACAAATAGCTGAAAAATACAGCAGTGGTACTGAGGTGAACTGCCACACTTTCATCCTAATGGATTGTTAGCCTCAGAGGTGAGCTGGATCCCATTTAAATGCTGGCATGCATGTAAAGTATTATAGGTCCGAGCACTCAGCATAAAATCGTGACATTTAGTTAAGAAACATGTTATGTTGTAAAGGCACAGTGCTACACAAGATGTTGTTACATACTTTAAGTAACATAATTCACACTTTAAAGAGACTAAAAAATTCAGATACTGCTTCAAGTAACATGAGGAATGTGGGATTGCTCAAGGTCAAATCTAATTGCAAAGCCTGCTAAAATGAGGATCATTTTTTAAGCAGTGAGAAATTAAATTATTTGTCCATGCTATCTGGCAGTAAATACCTGCCTGTTTTAATTGCTGTTGATATAGCCTAATAAAAATTGGAAGGGAAACGCTCATGCTTAGTGTCACTTCCATTTCCAGGTAAAGTTGTGCCTGACGTTCAGCGAGCTGGGCTGGTCGTTGCCGCAGCCTGACCCACCCCAGGCACACGGACACATCACCCACTCACTGGCTGACTCGGCCCCCCAACTCTTTGAAGACGTAGTACAGCAACACACGTTCTTGGGCACTGTGAGAAGAGGAAACTGAAGACCAAGCTGTGCCTCTCCTGGATACACAGAAGCAAATAACAGAAGATTAAGTAGGGTGAAAGCCACGCGAAAGCTGGGAGAGTATGTTCTGACTTGGACAGTCCCCCTACTCACTCAGACAGAAAAAGGAATGTAAGGATGTGTTCTGCTGCCATCCTGTGGGGAGGTTGAGTAGAAGGCGCTTGAGTACAGATCGATGGCTAACAAGGGCTGAGTCTGGGTCATTGTCAGATTGATGCTTATTCTGCACCTTGCTGTCAATGCCATCCAAGACAAAAGTTTTCAGAGAAAGAAAGATAGAACAGGTGCTGAATAAGAAACTGTTGTAAAAGTCTGCTCCTTCTGCACAAGGACAAAAGAGGCACCCCGCTGCTCCGGCTCATTCCTGGTGCTGCCTGTGAAATCACTCTATGGATTTGATCCGCTTCGATCCAGCAGCTGTTTAGCTGTTTTAAGATGCTGGAGCTGACACAGAGATGGTTACACACAGCTTTATAATATGAAGGATCTCAGCTTATACCACCACAAACTTCCAGTCTTCAAATCCACAGATTTCCTTGCAGTTAAAATGAAAGTTCAGCAACTACCTTGCATACATACATTTGAAAAATTCTACTGGCTGCTAATCTACAGTGATAGGTATTTAAATATCTTGTTAAATCTGGCTTTGAAAGCCCATATCTGCCTTGTTTCAGTACTTGAAAGCTCAGAAAATAGATGAGTAGAGCAAAATGAGACTGTGATACTCTGCTATCTACTTGGCATCCCCTCACAGATAACAGAGGGCCTCAGAATTGGTAAATGATAGCATAACATTTTCATTATCAACATCACTACTTGTGGATGATGAAACAGAAGCAGTGACAACAATTTAAGGCCAACACAAATTGTCAGGGTACAGTCTACAGGGCAATTTATGAAGAAGATAAATTTCTGTTGCTAATAGGACTCTACAGCAAGACATCAATAGGCAAGAACTCCTCCAGCAAATCAAGGAGAATGGGAGGGAAGCAGGAGGAAGTGGACTGACATCGGACTAGGAGAGACGAAAAGACAAAGCTTTCCTCAACAGTCTAGCTGCACAGTCAGCACTCTGCTTTGTGAGACTGTGAAATACTGCTGAGACTGTCTCTTGTTTCTCTGTGTCCATATTTTTCATACCTTCATAATATTTCCTGTAATATTACCAGAAGCAACTTAAAATTATCATTTCATCTACTGCATCAAATCCCACTACACAGAGCTCTCCCAAACAACAGCAGTGATGTAGCAGCCAACAAAGAAGGGGATGATGCGCTTTTTTTTGTGTATGGGAGGAAGCAGGTGAACTGTGGGCCAATAAACATCTTTTACCAGTACTCACATTCAACTACGCCATCAGCAGAATGGAAGAACCATAATTCACACTTCATCTGTTTTGACTACTGAGGACTTACCCACAGCAGCCTAACTCTTCGTTTATCTCGGGATTTGTACAGCAGTTGGAAAGACAGACACACGTTGCCCTCCTTGTACAGTTAACCTTCCTGAAAAGCAGGGATGCCACCAGAACCCCTCTACTCTCCAGTAAATCCTGGGTGCTATAAATAATATTCTATTGGCGTCACAGGCAAAACATAGAGCTGCCCTGTGATTACTTGCTATACATTGCACCAGGCACAAAGTCAGCTTTCTACAGAGAATCTGCAAGTATATCTGCCCTTATTTATTGCCATATGTTCAGTTCAGCTCTGCCTGAGCAAGACACCAAGCCTAGGACCCTCTCAGTGCTTAATTTCAGAAAGATTAATTTAAGATATTTCTGTTTTGTCAGTAAATAGATTTGGTTGATTTGCCTCTATACCGAAACACAAAAAGCCCATTTCCCTTTTAAAAATGTGAACTGTAGCATTAAAGCTCTGGTAATTCGTACATCCATACAAACATCACATAGACAAGACCTGTATAGTACACAACGTGAAGAATAATCCCAGCCTTTGCACATTTCCACCAGGTTATTGCTTAACCGTGTTTTAAATTTCAACACTTGTTTGGATACATAACAGCAGAATTAACTGAAAATGTACAATATATTATTTAATCTCTGATTCTAGTCAAGAGGGTATGTAATCATTAGTGCAGACCTATTTAGCTCCCTCTCATTTCATCATTCAGTAATTTAAATGTGATTTTTGAATTTCAATTGGCTTACCAAGAGCTGAACGACATCATGAGATCCTGTCTCCACTGAAAGTGATTTCTGCCTTTCTTCCTTGAAGACTGTCATGTCCTGTTCACTCTATCAATCAGCCTGACATTATCTTCCTTTCACAGAGCAGATAGCCTGAGTCATCAGACTTATGCAAAAAATAACAAGTAGTTCTCATTGCCCCAGAGAGCACTTTGCAATTGGATGGTGTTCTTTATACAAACTCTTACTGAAGTACAGTGTTTATCCTTGTGTATTTCATACTTGTCTTCTTTTTATATTCATCAATTCTTTGTTCAGTGCTTTATTTAAAGTAGGTTACCAACAGTGACCTTTTTTAAAATATTACTTATTGATTTTCAAACAGATACTGAAAAAAAGGTAAAGAGGAAATGGAAAGACAGGAGTATTTAACCAAACCATTAACACAAAATAGAATTATGATCTGAAATACATACTCATATGCTAGCAACTCATCTGTTAAAACACAGGCCTCTAAAGACACCACAGCAGCCAGATAACTCCAGTGATCAGCATCTTCCTTCCATGCTTCTCGCCCTGTGTGGCTCTCCAGTATAGATCAAAAGTAATTTAAGCCTGTAATCATATTCTTCAACCAAGCAGTCACTCCAACTTTACAGGGAAAGAATGGTGTCTCACTAAAAATGGCTTACTGGTCTGTGGGAAGCATAACATTACACATCCTGGTTCCGGCTTAGGACTTGATTATATTTTTAAGGTTTCTACCACTGAGGATGGCCAAACGGTGGTGGGGAACGGTACTGCCCTAGTCCCTGGAGAAGCTCGGAGGCCTGCATGCCTTGAAGAGTGATGCTGTCAAGCAGTCACTTCGATGAGGCAGCACCAGAGTGCTGTTGGCACCATCCAAGATGGGTGCTACCTGAGCCATCACCAGCCTCCTGCTGGAGGACCAAAGTCTAAGAGAGGCCCTGGCATTTGGGCTTTCTGAGTAGTGAATGAAGAGACAGTCCTGTCACCTAACTGTCACAGTCAGTGCATTTCTCACAAGGGATCTGAGCAGGGCACAACAATGCTTCCTTCCCCATTCCTCCTCCTCAGTCAGCTAGCATTGCTTGCGATGTAGCAAGGAGTCGGCATGACATTACTGAAGGGGTGGTCACACCCATCTCTGCCGGAGGTCGGTACATACAGCCTCTCAACCCTAGTTACCTTAGTGTTACCCGTGCTTCCCCCTGACCTCTGCATGAAATAACTATCAGCCTATTGGTATGCAATGACTGTATTATCACCTCGCTCACCTGAGACAGAAGGATCCCACTTCTCTCCCTCATCCCCACAGGCAAGTAGCAAACCAGTTCTTAGTGAACATGCTCATATAAGAGCAGCGGCAACCAGCAATATCCATTGTCTCATTACAACCATCTGCTGAGGCTGCCACAAACCAGACATCTTTCCATTGCTTGTCCACTGACTGAATTTATCATTTAACAGCATGCAAGTTTTCCTTGGTCAAGGAATGACCTTGTTAATACTGTTTATTATCTAATAGATCTCAGACTGAAAGCCTGTCATACTCTATCATAAAAAAAAAGGTATAGCGAACAAAATAGTAACTGTAAGAATAAAGTAGCTCCCGTTCAATGCAAAATGTTAATAATAATTTAAAAATGATATTTCTTTGCATGGCCTTTTGACCAACTCAGTAACGGACTCTGGACTAGGAAATATTGGAAATAAGTTTGGGAAGGAGCTTACCGATCACTTGTCATCTTTGATAGGTGTACACCTTCGTTGTAGCTGGCCAGCACATTACAATGATGGTATTTAAGTACTGCTCTGCGTTCCTTGCATAAATAGCAGCCCAGCCGCCAAGTCCCAGGCAAGGCAATCTAAATATAACCTCTGGCACTGTTCTGCAACTGAGTCCAATTTGCTCCCAAGACCTGGAAGCATTCACCATGCATACATGTGTGTTTCAGCCCCCCATCTGTTAAATGAGAATAATCACACTTCATTTGTAAAGCACTTCATGTTCTACTGACAAACACCTTGTATTGCTTTGATTTCAGCGAGTCTGGCTGCCAGAGCAGTTACTCCAGCATATCGCTGTTTATTTAGACTGAAGCACCTGGGGCAAAGACCCTTCTCTTTTGTTGAGAGGTAATACAGAGAGAATGCTGGATCACCTTTATCCCTCTGATAAACTGGTCATTCAGCAGCCATAGTTCTTTTTAATGCTGTTTTGACGCAGTTCTTGCTACAGCTGAAAGAAAAATGGAAATGATTTTGCAAAACACCCTACTCAGGCCTTGATTCCGGTCCAGAATCCAGTTAATCCAAATCCCTTGATACTGGGGAAGGGTCAGGAAAATGCTTTCCATAGTCACTGTTGGATTAGATTTGTTCCCCCAGAATAGGACATGTTTTCAGAGTAAACTCTCTTTTCTCTCTAGCTTGGCACAAACTACCATGTGATACAGTCTGATAAAAGGATGTTTCTTTACATTAGCATAGCAGACTTATTTGTCAGTTGTAGACTAATTATCTTGGCTCCTTGTTTGGGGACTGTGGCACCCCTTGCAGTAAACTGCGTTTTGCTGAGGGCGGCGATTTTACTCCATTTCTAAAGAACGTTGACACAAAGTTGTGGGGTTTTTGTATTTCCACTAAAAATAGCATATGGCGGGGGGGGGGAGAAAAACAGCATGCCTGCCACAGTATTTCCAAATGAAGTGTCAAACTAGTGCTTTTTCCTACGTAGTTCAAACAGAAAAAAAGATTTGAGCCTAGGTTTGAAAGTAAAGCCCACTATGCTGTTCCCTCCCCATTTCTGAAACGTTGGAAGTAGAACAAAATCTGAAAAATTAAGTCAATGTAAGTAAATTACTAAACTCTGTTATGAATGGGCACTCCCAAAACCAGTCAACTCACTTGGACACACAGTCCAGCAAGTACCTCTCCTAAAAGGCAACTTCCAGTGCAGTCAGGCTTCTTTCTTTCTTTCTAAGCAAGATGCATTTAGAACGACTGAAAATCCAATTATCAGTTGCACTTTAATCACTCAGGGACCCAACACTGCTAACTCCAACAAGGTGCACCTAGAGAACAGCGGGGACCTCTTCCTATGTTCAAATTGGTTTAATGAGAAATTTCAGTTGATTTAATTTTGGGGGTTTTGGTTTGTTTTTTTCCAGTTAGAGGAACATCAGCATCTGCTGAAAGGACTCAATAGACAGAAATCATTAGCATACCCACAATTTGGGCGAGACGCTCATGTTGCTAGCGTGCTTTGTGCCAACTGACACAATCTGCACTTTTTTTCAAATTGTACTCTGACTTGATTTTCATACTTTCGGTAAATTATATTTTCCAAAGACAATCTAAGAATATTGAGGAGTAGCAACAAACATCAGTGATAATACACAGTCCAAGATCTTCCTGTCTGATCTCTTCCGAAGAGGGCATCTCCTCAAAAAGGTAAGTCATAAGAAGACAGGCACCTTTCCCTTGGGTGCCCAGTTATTTATTTTGCCTCATCTTGGAAAAAAAAAAAAAGTGGGGAGATGGGCACAAAGTATTTGCACAATTATTACTTATTCATGAAATGCAATAATCTGGTTCCAAAACTTCCAGTGCTTCAATGTACCTTTTATTATATCACTAGACTGCACTAACAACATCAGTGGGGTGGAGAAGGAATGTGTTGGAAAGCCTTGATACTTTCAAATTGTATGGTGCGTAGGATAGTATAAAAGAGCTGTAAATGCTTATTTATAGGGAAAACAGATGTTTCCATGCTCTTTTTCAAGAGATTTTGTCTTTCACTGTCTTGTGCATTGGATTGGGAAGAGCACTAGATCCAATCTGGTACCTTGCAAGTGTCACAACTATGAACGAGGGACTTGCATGCTGTTCTTCTCTCCCCTTTTGCACTGTTTGTTGCTGAAGGACAGTTGTGCTCTAAGTAGGCTAATGCCACCTCACTTTCACATCCCATCCATTGACAAGGCAGGGCAGCACGAAGGAGGAAGGTCAGCATGCTCTCTATCAACTTGTTTCCTGCTACGTAGAAGGAAATCTCCCAAGGAAAAAGAGAGCTATAGAAGAAAGGCCATAGAGAGCACAAGAGATACTCTTAAGCTTTTTCACCCAACCTGAAAACAAGATGCATAGGAAAGACTACCCTGAAATATTTAAATTTTTGCTTTACAATTGCTTACAATTTCATTTTCGCTATCAGGCATCAACAGCCAACATGAAAGTAAAATCAGCTACATGCAACAGCCTACAAACAGCTGTTAACACAATCATGACCTGTTACACACAGATCCTGCCATTCCACCCCAGAGGTGTAACACACCAAGCTAATTTGCAACAATTTGTCTCTGTGCAAAAGAGACAGTAAAAGAAATGTTTATTCAAAAATGTTTGCAGCATCTTAGGATGCTACTTTAAGGAAACACAGGTGTAAAACTAATGGTAGAACTGATATCAGGAAGATGTAAGAAGTAAATAATGCCAAGAGAAATCCTGCCTCACACTTATCTGGTCATTATTTCTTTAAACAGCAACATAAATCAAAAGAATAGCGACTATCACTGAACCACAAGGCATATGGATGCTGTCCATCAGGGAAACAAAAGTAGAAATAAAGAAGGGGGGGGTGGGAGGGTGGCAGGCCAAACACTAAGCAATAAAAATGTTGATCCTAGAATTTTTCACTCATAACTTCTGTCATTTGCAGGGTATCGTTAAAGATTGCCACCCTGGCAGATAACGAATGTCAGGTGTAGTCTCCGCTCCCGTGCTGATGGATAGCATCTCCAGTCCGATGAGGAGAGATTACCCTGCTGAACCCTACAAGACATCTTTAATCTCCTGATTTAGAATCCACTGTCCTCTACCAGTTATCATTCTCCTGAAGGAATGCAAGAATGCTGCCAAACAGTGAAAAACACACAGCTGCAGCAAAGGGCTATCGGCAGCAATCTGGAGATTTTCCACCAACAAAACACTTAAATGTTCGTTTAAAAAAAAAAAAAAAAAAAAAAAAAATCCATCTACAGCTTCTTCCATTATTAATTAAATATTTTCTGGTTTCCAAGAAAAAAGGCTTGCTCAAACACACCCTTCAAAGCAGAGACATCAACATGGTAAACTTTCAAACTAACATCGAGGGGCAGCTCTTTGGCAGGGGAAAATACCACGATTGGCATGACAGCAGAGCTGAGCACTTCTTCATGCAGCCTGAGTGGACCAGGCACACATGGGACACGTCCGATGCTACAGCCAAGGATGACAAGTAATTCCCTGTTCTTAAATACAAGGTGAATATCTTGTACCTACAGCCAAAACCGTGGGCAAATGGAAGTAACTAGTGGTGTCCCCCAGGGGTCAGTACTGGGCCCAGTCTTGTTTAACTTCTTCATCAATGACCTGGATGAAGAGTTAGAGTGTACCCTCAGCAAGTTTGCTGATGACACCAAACTGGGAGGAGTGGTAGATACACCAGAAGGCTGTGCTGCCATTCAGCATGACCTGGACAGGCTGGAGAGTTGGGCAGAGAGGAACCTGATGAGGTTCAACAAGGGCAAGTTCAGGGTCCTGCACCTGGGGAGGAACAACCCCATGCACCAGTACAGGGTCAGGGCTGACCTGCTGGAGAGCAGCTCTATGGAGAGGGACCTGGGTGTCCTGGCGGATGACAGGTTGACCATGAGCCAGCCGTGTGCCCTGGCTGCCAAGAAAGCCAATGGGATCCTGGGATGCATTAGGAGCGTGGCCAGTAGGTCGAAGGAGGTTCTCCTTCCCCTCTACACTGCCCTAGTGAGGCCCCATCTGGAGTACTCTGTCCAGTTCTGGGCTCCCCAGTTCAAGAGAGATGAGGAGCTACTGGAGAGAATTCAGCAGACGGCTACAAGGATGATGAGGGGACTGGAGCATCTCTCCTACGAGGAGAGGCTGAGGGAGCTGGGCTTGTTCAGCCTGAAGAAGAGAAGGCTGAGAGGGGACCTAAAAAATGTTTATAAGTATCTCAAGGGTGGATGTCAAGAGGATGGGGCCAGACACTTTTCAGTGGTGCCCAGCAACAGGACAAGGGGCAACGGGCACAAACTGAAGCACAGGAAGTTCCATCTGAACATGAGGAAGAACTTCTTCCCTCTGAGGGTGACGGAGCACTGGAACAGGCTGCCCAGAGAGGTTGTGGAGTCTCCTTCTCTGGAGATATTCAAGACCCACCTGGACAAGGTCCTGTGCAGCCTGCTTCGGCAGGGGCATTGGGCTGGGTGACCCACAGAGGTCCCTTCCAACCCCTACCATTCTGTGATTCTGTGAAGCCAGCAGGGAGGGTCAGCATGTCCTTGCCTGCTTCTGAATCACCCTTCACCTGGCAGCACACACAAGATTAGACACCAAATTCAAATCACCAAATCAAGAGTAACCGCTATCCATTTTCACGGACTTTTTTCAAGCCTGTGCAGTCACTCATTTGGGATGAAACTCTTTAGTAACACAAGGCCTTACAACATTAAATCTGAACTTTACGTTTGGGACAGGCTCTGTGCTGCTATTACAATTAATGTAATTGCAAGGCTGGGGCAATACAGCCCACGCAGTAAGCACAGACATGTCAATAAATAGCAGAACAGGCCCTAAAGCAATTTCCATCCCTCAAAATGGCAGTGATTTGCAAAACACTGAATGATGAATTCTGTAAGACTGACTGGCTCAAGTATTAATAAAACCATAACTATGAAGTCTAACTTTTCTGCTGGGACCAAAAACCGTATGACATATCCGGAGCAGGCTGGATACTAAATCACAGAAGAATCACAAACTCCCACTTCAGTGGGGTCAGGACTTCATCTTAAGCAGGTCTTTTAATCATTTCAGAGCAAGGAATTCAATGCAAGTCCTTTACATTTTAATCTATCGCCTTCATCACTCAAGCATCCATCCTCCCAAGGACTCAGCGTATTGACCTCCATGTAAACCCAGAGCAGAGCTCCTAAGTAGAATATATCCCACTTTTTTTTGCATCACTTCACCCAAATGAACACTGAGGACAAGATGTCTTCCATCCTATTTGTGGATTTTCACTTATCCAACCATTTCTTTCTCCCCACATTGGCATGAGCCTACCTACTTGCAATATAATAATTTTTTATCATAAAAGTTCTAAGCTTGGGAGAAGTAGATGAAAAAGACAAAGAGTAAAGAAAGCTTTCTTGGTTAGAATTTTGGTCAATGGAATGTAAAGATTATCATTTATTGCAGAGAGCAGCTATATAAAAAATGATCCTGCCAATGTAAAATGAATAAAATAAAGACAGTATTTTCACAAGCTTTCCCCAATGGCTTTAAAATAAGGTCACTTTGATATTGCAGAAAAGAGTTTGGTTTCAGCCTCCAGCTATACAGAAAGATACACTGGACATTCGTGTGTTAAATGAGACTCCATCTTCTTTTTGTTACACAACTTTTCCCCTCCTTTTTGAACACGATAAAACATAAGACACAAAACTTGCACATTCACCGGTTTGTCTGCAATTCCCCACCCTCCCCCCCCCCGACTCCCGGGAATACACTAATCTTTTCCCATTCAATCACATTCCATGCAGTTAAAGTGCACATTCATGGAAAATGATACGAGAAGCTATGTTTTACCATATAAAAGACTAACACTGAATTCCTCCTTACCAGTAACACAGCTATGCATCCAAATTGAAGTCGCTGTCAAAAATCTGTCATATGTATTAAAGTTTACATTTTTATTTAAGGAAAAAAAAAGGAAAATAAGGAGCATTTCTTACTCTTATTTTCTCAAAAATAAATATATCAGCAAACTTCAAGCAGTGAACTCTGCTCCTTTTTGTCTTAAAGGGAACCTATTGCTCAACAGAATTGCTCTCCCTACCTTAGTACTTGATGAGATTACAGCCAGAGCTGTATATTGTAGCTAGCCTATATTTAGAAGCTGGATAATAAAACACATAAATAACACACTGAATAAAACATTAAGACATAAAAGGAGTTAAATAGAACAAAAGGCTAAAGCTTATTGTGCAATAACCATGTTTGACCCGTCGAAATACAAAAGGACCCATAATTCTAATTAGCAAAATGCAGAGTTATGATTTAAATCACGAGAAAGCAAGTGCAGTGCCTGCTGTGGTTGTGTGCTGAAGCCCCTTTGGCGGCCTTGCAGGGCCCTCTGGTGGAACTGGGAGCTGTGCCCGTGGCAACCAGACAGCAGCGCGAAGAAGGACCACGCTCCAACCCAAACTACGTGGAGAACCAGAATCCTGTTCTATTTCTCTTTTTCCTTGAAAGCAGTGATTATCTCTAATACAAAGCCACATTTTTCACACAGCCTTCATTTAAGCAGATGAAGTCCTGGAGGCTGTGTAAGGAAGGAATTTTTCCTCCAACGAGGACAGGATTCTTTCCACAAAGGTCTTAAAGTTGTGAGAACGTGCAATTGATGTGGAACAATCCAGTCTGCTACCTGACTGCCTGAAACCAAAAGCATGATCAAGCGGTATTAACAGGTCCGAGTTCCAGCTGACAATGACATTTCACACTCAGAGTTAAGAAGAAAAAAAAACACAGACTCAGAGGGTCCTGCAGACCAAAACAAAGTTGGGTACATGCCTCAGTAGATCAATCGCTATTTTGTGCATAAAGGACCAACCTTCTGCTGGGATGTTCCCAGTGTCATTTATGCCCACGTGCCACTCAGCCCCTGAGTCCAGTCCAAGAGCACCACTGAATCCCTCATGCGTCCTTCAGATGAACTGTGATGTTCACTGCTAACGCACCCTACACTAACAACTCATCAATTTCTTACCTATCATAGGCTGCCATTCCTCTCTCACTACCTAACAGAGGGCAATGAAGTATGCACTTCCCCAGTGTCTTAGAGTGGTCACTAGGTTGGGGAGGGTAGGGAGGGGGGGATTCTTCCACTCCTTCAGGGTACTGACTTCTCTTTGCTGTTTGGGACACAGAAATGAACTATTAAACACCTAGTTCAACACATACCCTCTGTAATGCCTTCAGCTGGTTTGGGTTGCTGTCCATCAAGGGTAGATCTCTGCCTCAGGTCCACACATGTACAATATTTGTCACTACCAAATGACAGGAGGTCTGTCTCTGTGACAAACAAGTGACTTTGACCATCCTGCTGATAGGTTAGACCAGCACCCCTTCAACGAGCAATCAAAGGACAAAAAAAGAAGAGACAGACGCATTCTGAAAAAGACTGCTTTCCCTGAGCCACAGCAAGGGCAGAAAGGGAGCAGCAGTGAGGAGACCCTTTGTCTTCTGCATCAAGCGCACTGCTGCATTATTCACACAGATTGCTCCTACACAAGCCGAGCCTTTCCATACATCTGTCTCTCCCTGTTCAAGCACCAATCAGTAGAAAACAAAGGGTAACACTCGTGGAATCCTAGAAAATTATCTCAGGTCCCAGTTCAGGCACTGCTCAGCAGAACCTACGAAAGAAGCTCATCTTCCACACGTGACGGAAATCACCGGTCCCCTGAAAACGAGCTAGGACAGCATCCTGGTTGCTGGAGATCACATCTAAGATGCCAGGTAGTAAATTACAAATTTTCAGCTGGATTTCACTAAGCAAAGATGTAGAGTTTACATCAGCTCAGGTGGTGACAGTTGTCTCCTGAACCCACTTCCCAATCTCTACAGTCACACGTATTTGCTTGCCACTGCCATCTTTAACAAGACTTCTCCCATTTAACCTCTGATAATCCTGTAAATAAAACTGTCTGCAGCACAACAAGGAATAAACTCCACGAAAAGAAGTTTCCAGTAATTCCTTCCATTGGCTAAAAGACCAAGCTGTCCCTGTGCATTCAAACACAGTGATTTATCCTTATGAACTGCATCATCCTGCAGGTAAGCAAGCAAACCATTAGGGCTATCACTTGAAATCACAAAGAAAAGGGAAAACGTGAACTGTGTAACACAATTCAGGGACAAATTTGGCCCTGCTTTAAGCTACAGATGTTTATTAAATATATGGATTCCAGGCACATTAATAGCAATGGACTTTCCAAAAACCTAGACCCTTCAGCAAGCAGAAGGAGGCTAGAAGCATTTCAGGTGAGTATCATCACATAAAAATAAAACACAGCAGTCTCAAAAAAGCCAAGCAGCACCGGTAATTCATGACAGAAACTGCTCAGCTGGCTATACCAATTAATGGTCTGCAAGTCCACCCCCCATGTGAGGTGACCTGAGGAAGTGTGTTTTCAATGCTTCATCATTTGTGGATCCTGACTTATAGTAGTGAGGTGGAAACAAATCTTTTCTGGTACTAAACGTATGTTGCTTCATTCAGCACAGCATGGATTTGATAGTTGTATCTGTATCAATTCGGTACTCTGGGAGCCTGAAATACTGCCCAATTTTAAATACCTCTAGCAAGGCTGGTGCTTACGTTTTTCTCAGCTATTGTCAGTGCAAAAGACAAACTCTTCAGAAGGGTAATTCAGAACAAAGTCAGATGAATATCCTGAAGTGCCTTCTCTATACAGACGTACAGAGAGCCTGCTGAAATAATCTGCATAAGCAGCATCTTCAGTGATATAATGGTAATGAAAAGGAACATTTCTCCTCTACCTTTTGCCTAGTTAACTCTGCCAGTCAAAGAAATTACAGTGTTTGAATGAAAAACAGGCTGCGGCCTCCAAGCTGGGCTCAGGATCCACGCTGCTTCAAAGCAATGGCAGGATTAGCTTACTAGATTGAACAGTCTCTTTCTCCACTAACAGTTATTTGACGGTAGTGAATATTTTGCAGAACAAAAGAAAGAACCAGGTCTATCTTACAGTTTATTACAGTGAAGAGGCCCTTTTTGTCAAAGGGATTGGTCAATAGTATTCTCTCTCACTTTTAAGGAACAGGATGGTTATCGCGTCCTTAAAGATCTGGTCTCTGTTCCTGTCCAAATGTTGCAGAGACAGCTGTCCAATGTCATTCTTTCAGGCACCATCTAACATGACCAAAGTCATTAACTGTCTTTTCCCGGATTAGGCTCCTTAAAAATGGCAATATTTTGAAAAGAAAAAAGTCAATTCCCACTTTTCATCTTAAATCCTATAGCCCGCTCTTGGTTAACGAACTTTCTCAGCTTTAACGAGTATGCATTTTTTCAAAGGTGACTAGTGATGTCAAGTACATTGCCTGAAACACACTTATCTTCAGGATCAGTCACAGCATGTTCTTAAAAACCAGCTCCTCCTAAAGTATCCCGGGCTAGGCACCTCATGCCTCATAAACAGCATGTATTTCCCACCTCAGTACACACCTGTCTGGTTACTGCTGCTTGACCTAAGGGACACAGGACAAAGCCTTTGCCAAACTCAAAGCTTTAATTCATCCCTCTATTGTGATTCAGGATATTTTACTTTGAAAAGTGTTGAAGTCATCTATTGACTGCAAAATTTTTATCTCCATTGCCATCCAAAACCATTCTAATTTGTATTACACAAATGAGGCTAATTATTCGCTTTCCACAAAACAGCTACAGTAAAAGCTCTTAATCATTTGCCTTCCTGATGAACAAGACTTTGTCTTGCTCGTATGTCAGATTCCATCACAGATCTGATCATACTTTAGAAGGTCAGTCTACGTGTTGTATCAAACAGCAAAGATAAGATGAGGCTGGGAAACACAAGCACCTTGAGGAGAGCCCCCCAGGCCCTTCAAATGTTCTGTGGTGCCACGCATCAGACACAGGAAGCTGGAGAATCAAAAATGGGGTGACTTTTTCCATCTGCTACATGGAATCATAAGTAGGAGGGGGGTCACTTCAGTATACACATAAGAGAAACTCATGTCTGGGGGAAGAATATGACACCATAATGTAAAAAAGGTTCATGAAGGCTCCAGCTTCAAGGGTGGCTATTTGAAAAAAGAGCTCCATAATCTGACCAAACTATTCATGAAGAGCAGAATCTCTTTATAGCCTACCAGAGAAAGCACAAATCTGCTTAACAGTCGAGCAGCTTGATTGTGTTTTACAATACCTCTTTGATATGGGGGAAAGAATTCTTGGTGTCAATTAGAAGTATGCAGTCCAGCATTCTGAAATGTTATGTTAAAAAGGTTGTCGTAACACACAGCACATAATGAGCGTTCATCATACGAGCCCACAACACAGGATTGCTACCATCTTATTACAGGTATTTCCCCTAGGTACACATGCAAAGCACATATTTAAAAGACAAAAATAACATTTCTTTTTACAAGACTCTTCCCTGAATGACAAAAGCCGCAGAAGGCTGCTCTCCAGGTTTTGCAGCGTAGTCAGCTCTGAAACGCTCTGCTAAGCATCAGTTGTTTACAGGAAAGGGCAAGAGGGCCTAACTAACTTGTCATTGTGCATAGACCCCCTTCCTCACTGCAGTGATTCAACTAGTTTCCATAACAGCTGCCAACAGAACAGCAACACGGACCATCCTCGAACCCTGTATTCACTGGAATCACTTTATGGGCTTTTGCTGCAACACATCAGTTATTTGCCATAACCTGTGACTGCGTTTTACAGCAAACACGAGTCCTGCATGGGAATGCAGAGCTGGTGATGGGGTAATGCAAGGAGGTGGCTTGCATAGCTCTTAGATACACACACTGCTGATGTGCTATGAGCACGCAGACACACACAGCAGCTATACGCAGGTCACAGTCAGTCCTGCCTGCCAGGACTGAAGGGATTTTGGCAAGCACATGAAGAGCCTTCAGCTCCTATCTAGACAATCACCAGAAGCAGCCACAAAAGAGATCAATAGGTTGTCTCATCTGGAGGATGGAGCCTCTAACAAATGCATCCACATTTCCTAGCACTGAGCTGAAGTGGATGCTAACATTAGACCTGGACCCACAAGAGTCTGGCTCAGAGCTAAGAATATTAGATATGGATTTAAGGCACTACACCTAATTTAAGAATGAGACTACATCATAAAGAGCAACACTCGCAGAAATCCCCAAGCCAGCATGAAGTGGAACTGAGAATGGAGTCATTTCATCATGGTGTTGCAGCCAGGCTCTTGACCTCTCCTAAAAAGCAGAGCTCACAGGTGATATTCTGTTAACTTACCTCTCTCTCTTTTGGGGTCAAAGGTGATATAGGGCTAACTCAGCTATCCAGTTTCAGGAGTTGCACTGATATCTTTGCATCAGCATTAGTACATCTATATTTCTTTCTGCATTCAAGCTGACGTGTCTGGATGATCCTAGCACAGAGATGTTGCTTCGAAGATCCAGCCTAGTATCTCTTCATGAAGCCAACCCAACTTGTTCCGAGCAATTTCTGTCATTTGTAATAAGATACTACATTGTGTCTGGTAGATAAACCCTACCACAATAGTGCAGCCTCTTAAATGCAGTATCTTTCTGTTTGTGTCACTACACAGGTTAAGAAAAGAACAAGCATACCACAAGTGGAACTAGACCACAATTCAGTATTTGTGTTACTTAATGAAAGAACCAGCTAACACAAGTGGGAAGGCTTTGATCTATTGCCCACCAAATCCAATGATACCTTGTAAAGTCTCTCGATAACTGGATTAAGAGGGAGAAGATAAAGATACATTTCAGAATATCTTTGAATAAGCACAAAGCGAAACAACACAAAAAAATCCCAAACTCCTCACAGTCATGAAGTCACATCAACAACTGTCTGGTGAGCTTCAGTACATAAAATTACTAGAGAAACACCACGAAAATTTACAATAAATCATTTTTTCTTGCTGCTGTTGTATTTTTAACCCATTGCACTGATTATTCTACACTGTCAACAGCCTCATCAATTATCCATTGCTAAAAAGTAGGCTCTAACATTCTGCTAGTGGTATTAATTGGTCTCAGTAGCACATAATGAGTTTAAAAGCTCCTACCTGTGTGCCCCCGGGGATGGTGGCTAGAGGCGGACAACAATTTACAGCAGACCATTAACACATAGACCAGGAAGAGCCAGTCAGATAGAAGCATTGATTTGGCACAGAATCTCATCCTGGAGGCAGAAAAGGAAGAAGTTGAGTGAAAGAACAATGTGAGCAGGGAATAATATAAAAATGGTGCGGGGAAGGAAAAGCTGAAAAGATGCTGTAGAATAACTAATATGGCTTATTACAAGGCAACACTGACAAAATCGTATTCATGGTATAGTTCAGATCAATTCTTTGTTAAGCATGTTTTATAATTAGAAGCAATGCAATGGCTTACCATACGTCATATTACCCACAAACACATATTTATAATAACACATTACAAATGCAAAACATTTCTGTGAATCTGAGATGACGGGTTGGTTTGGGGTTTTTTTGGATTAAGATCCATCCACACTGAAATATAAATATACATATTTATAAGTCATGCTACTATTTTTAAACTGCACCTGCCTCAAAATCATAGAAACATCACAGAAAAAAATGTCCTTTTTACTCAATACTTCTCAGGACATATTTGCTAAAGCTATCAACTCCCATGTAGCCATGCACGTGAATCGGCTGGATCTCCCAAGCACACAACATCTGCTAGCTTTCCTGGAGATCAGTAAGTTTGCTGAAGGTTAAACAATCACGAAACCAGCACCTCAGTCAAACATGTGAGGACTCACTGCTCTGCCAGGGTGTTAGAAACTGCATTTCAGAAAACAGTTGTTCTAAAGAAGGCAGAGGCTGTCAGTCTTATTCACTTTAGTGTTAGAACTAAGACCACAAATCCTCAGTAATTTTGCTGCAAATATCTACAATTAAACCCCTCAATAGCTTATGTTATGCCATTCATCACACAGAAAGGTAATCTAATCATTTTCTTAAACTCAGTTACGATGATTTATTACTCATGCAATACATAAATGGGCATTATGCAGTTCAATCCTTAGATACAATGTTCCACACTTTCAACAAATGCTGTAAGCAGGAATACGGTACACTAATTAAAGGCAATTTACAGATTTGCATAAATTGAACTAAATACTGCTTTCATAGCAGTGACGTTAGTCTGCAGTTAATCAGCACACTAGGATTTGGGCAAGCCTATCACAAGCATGCTTACTTGCACCAAAAAGTCCTCTGGGAACTTCTTTCCCCTGTAGATTCCAGTTCTGATTCTTCCAAGTATTTTCTACAAAATTTGTTTATCTGTATGTTTTTAAAATACCTGAGACTATTCACCTAATCCAATATTCAAGTGCTGAATAGACTGACAGTTAAAAAAAAATACAAACCAAAAAACACCTCCTGCCTTAGACAGCTCTACTGTCAAAGCCAGGTGAAGACCCTGGATCCTGTTTTGAATTTGAGAACCATCTACAAATGAAACCAAAACAGATGCCATGTTTTCTCATTTACAAGTGCTTTCATAATTTTCCCTTTTGCGCATCACTAAACAATTTTGTTCTCTTATTGTGCATGAATGGGAATGTTGATAAAGCCCAAACAAATCACAAATGCTCCTATTAATATCAAAACTTAAGAGACCAAAAGCTTGTTGTATGTATTTTAGCAGCAAACACTATTTTACACTTGAGAAAAAAATACATGGGTGAAAAACCCAGAACCTTCAGCTGTCCTTGCTTTACTCCAGCCTACAAACTTCTTAGAGCTACACAAATATTGCTAAAAAATAACTCACCATCTCTACAGATATAAGAAAAAAAAATTACATGTATGTAATTTGGCAAAAAGGCACCTTTCCTTGCTTTAAGAAGGTACCCTGTTTCGAGACCATTATGTTGCCACCCTGAATGCAAATGAACCAGTACAGGAAAAAACACACTGAGGCTCTTTTGCAGCAGCATACAGGAGTCTTCCACAAGCATGAACCGAGCCCAGAAGATAAAGACATCACTGGCCCTTGCCTGTGCTACAAGTACCCTCTTACAGAGCACTCCCAGGCTAATTCAGAGCAGCTACACTTCAGCTAATAAGCATGGACCTAACTCACCTCTTGCACCCAGCTGAACCACATAATGCTACTGCAGCTAATGGGATTGAGTCACTGTGAAACCAGCATAAATGTTATTATTGCTGTTCATCCAATATTAGTCTAAGGAAACAGCCCACTAAGCTCTGGAATCAATCTACCATTTCAGATTTTAGTCACCCAAATCTTCCCCAGGTAACTGAACTTCATTTTCTTGAGGAGAGAGGTGACTTCACCCTAGTCTTCTTGCTCTCTCCATGAGAGACACACAGCTTACACCTCATGCAGCAGTTACCACCAAATAGGAAGTCATCATCTGTTCATCTTGCAACGCCATCCCTCTGTTGCTCTAAATGCAAACACATGAACCTGATCCAAGTATCCGTGGACACCCCAGCTCTGCTGTCACTCTGTAGATCATAATGAAGACAGAGACCTTCCTTCAGGTTTCCTGAGGTGTGACTGAAAGCAGGATTAAACCCTTAGAATTAAATATCACAGATCAGACATTTTGAGCACTCCTCTTCTCTTGGGAGTTGATGGAAGGGACAGGTATTTAGTCCCAAATCATGCATCGCCTGCTCAACAGCTGCTATTTCAGCATGGAAGTGAACCCACGTGTTCCCATCATTCCCAGTATAAGAGCAAAGGTGGTCTCAGCGGAAGTGGTTGTGTGCTGGCCTCATTTGAAATATGAGTTTGACTCTCTTGAAGCCATGGCCTTGATGTTAGACAGGGAATGCAAAACCAGGTTTCATCAGGTTAACAGGGTGATCTTACCCCTTTGAAAGAATACTTAAGTCCAGGAATAAGTGTATCACCACAAAGCACCAACTTCGTTATACCCAAACTGAAAGGCTGCTAAAAACATCCAGTACCATTAAAACAACACAACACTTGCAGACTTCAGTCTGCCTTGCAGGTAGACAGGACACAAGTCTTCAGCCTGCTAATATAAAGAAATGCAAGGGGACCTTTAAAAAGGCAGAGAAAAAATGAAATTTGGCAGACAGATGCAGCAAGGGGTGCTGAGCCCTTCAGCGTCAGCGGGCTGCCACTTTCAGAAATGTCAAGCCTTCATTCTCTGTTGGATTCAAGTGGATATTGTCGCTAACCAGAACAGCAAATCTTCGGTGTCATTTGAAAGATAAAAAGTGCTCTTACCTTGGGGACTTTGCAAGAATTTTGTTCCAGTCAAACACAATTATTTCAGTGTGTTTTTCATAGTTATTCCAGATTCCCATTTGCGGCAGCAAATAAGCCTTTCTGCATTTCAGAATTTTTCCTTCACTTTGGGGACCTAGAAAGTAAGCCATATTACACTGCAGTTAACGTCTGGAATGGTGCTGTGAAATAATCTTTACTACCAGAATTGTTGTTTCACAGTGCCATCTACAGTGCAATCCAAGGCAAAAGGCAGCAGTCGTATTGCTCTTTTCACTTTTTTCCAAGACCACAGAGAAACTGTGATAAGGCAGCTCTGAAATATCACTACATTAACTTAAGTGTTTTGCTATACTGGAAATTACAGACATAATGTGCGCAGCTCACTGTGTCCTTACAACCACGTGCCCTCTCGCCACCCAACCGCTGTGAAAGCTGTAAGGTTTAAGACACCACCCTAGCGCAAACAGATTTCCAAATGCTTGCTTGAAACGTCCAACAGTTTGAACCAGATATTATTAAAGACGGGGGAAAAAAATCTTTCACTGTCTTCATACAGAGTTGCCCAAGGCCCTTGGAATCTGGCTGCCTCAGGAGCAGAGGGTCCGCAGGGTCGCATCCACAGGATTGTGTCTGTGTGATCAATGCATTATAGCACCCTCTGATACTTTTGTCTCTCCCTTCCAGCATCACACCTCACACCCAGCTCACCTATACCCAGAGGCTACACTTTGAAATCACTATATGGAGACACTTTTGCAGCAGTACTGACACACGTTCCACAGAATAATGAGCTCAAACACTCCATTTCATAGACATTCGAGTCTCTTTGCCTTTATTGTTTATATTTGTTCTCTCACGTCTATCCCTGGGCTCAACTTGACCTTCTGCTATTGAAAACACAACACAGTGCAATATGTGATAGTAATAATAATGTGGTCTTCGCCCACGCAGTGAGCACAATAACCTTTTCTCATCTTCTCCACCATTCTTTTCATTTCACCCTTCCCTTGATCAATTAGAAATTTGCTTTTAAGAAATACAAAATTACACTGTCACATTGGAGAGCAAAGCATCTCTGCAGTGATAAAAGCACGCAGGCAGACACCTTTCAGAAGCATAGGACAGGAAAGCTCCTGGCTCAATACACTCAGTTCTTTTCTGTTCAGAATGTCATGAGAAAATAGAGTAATTGCTGGAATTAAAGAGGTACCAGGCAAGCAATCTATAATTAATCACATTTTACTCCATCTTCACTTTCCAACGTGGAGTTTCAGAGTGAGCCAAAATCACAACGCAGCAGTTCTGATCAAAACAAAACACGGGCAAAGAGATGTCTTAAGACAAAGCACTTATTGTCCTGTATTAATCCTTTCTGCCACAAATAGACACAAAATTAAAAAAACAGTACGCCTCAAAAGGCCTATTGAGAAAAAGCAAACAAACAGGCTTTTCAATATAGTATTGAACGACTGAAATGGTTATGTGGTACATTTTTACCCATTTCATAATAGGACAGATAGATAAATATATTCTTACAGTGCTCTTGTAGAAATCAATATTGCAATATACTAACTCGGGTTTTAGTGCTTCTCTGTTCCATAATTTTTATTAGAGAGGAAAAAAAAACCTGCATAGATGCATCTACAGGTAAATACTAACTTTAGTGTAACCTGTTCTGTAAACACAAGTTAAACACACTTTAAACACTGGTAAAAGACAAGGAAGTATTGATTATTCTAACTGATTCCAATTAAATGGATACAACAAAAGCGGCAGATGATACAGCCACTAGCTTATCTTGGGGCTTTTGATGCCTTCCAGACGTGATATTTCTTAAGAAAACAGGGTTGTTTGAGGGGAGCATAAGGCAAACTCCTACAGTGCAATCTCAACTCTGACATTCAGCCGTTTCATGTCAATACAGCAGGCAGATCAGAACGGAAGCAACAGGCTCACCTGGTTAATAGTGGTAAAAGGAATTCCAGGCTTCTCAGGGCAAAACTACGTTTTGCATGTATTTTGTGATTGGTGTTGTTAATGCTGGTCCGTGCCTCGTCTCAGGGCGCTGCATTACTTTGGAAAGCAGAGCTGCACAAACATGCAAATCGCTGCTGACCTCCTGTGCCAGGGGCTCTGCTGGGGCAGCGTGGCCCGCGAGGGCAGCTGCTCCCACCAGCACGCACCGGCCACCTGCCAGCCGCGTTAAACACGATAAAAAATCAGCATCGCCTCCCCAGAGGTGCCATTACGACTGACAACAACTGGAATTTTGTGGATGAAGTCCTTGACTTCAGCACAGCAGGGTTAATTTACACAAGAGGGATTTGAACAGTAGTTACCCATGGAAAGCAATCTTACGAAGAAAAGGGTGTTTATGTACAACAAGCTCCAGGCAGGAGGCAACTGAACCCCCACCTCCATCTCTAGCAAAGCTGTAGAAAAGAAGGAGAAAGGGGGAGAGGCAAAGGGCTCCGCTCCCAGCATTTACACAAGGGCTGGCCGTGAACAACTCCTGCTTCGCACGTTAGTCACCCCAGACCCCATTTCAGGCCGCACAACTCTCCTGTGTCAGTATTTAGGGTATCCACGAGCCTGAATTTAGACCGTGGGTTCTGGTATCTAAAGGGAATTGCAATGATCAGATCTGCTGTGCCGCAGCCCCAGCACCGCCTGTTTCTGTGCCTCTGCACTCCAGTAAAATGGGTATAAATAGCATTTCCCTATGCCAGGGAAGCGTTTCAAGAACAGAAACAATAAAGGTCTAAAGTTATTTGAAAATTGTATGGGCACTGTACAATTCCTTTGACAGATGGAATAAGATAGCATTTTAAATTAGGTACTTTTCCTACCAATATTTACATGTTGTAAAATACTCCTTACGGCTACTTTCTGTAAAGAATAAATTACTAAACCATTCTATGCCATCTTTTATAATAAGCTATTAAATAATTTAGAAAACCTCCATCTATTAAATATTGAAAAGGCTTTAACTTCTCCATTCTCAGTAATTCCTCCCTTAAAATAAAGGCAGTGCATCCCTTGAAAGACTCCTCTCCTGCAATTGGTAAGGAGGAAGCAAGCGCGGATGCCAGACACTTCACAGGGCCGTTTGCCAGCCCGAGCGCTTCACCCCGCCGCCAGCCCTGTTAAACTCCTCTTACATCCCACTGAATAAAGAACCGAGAAAAAAAACAGCGATATCTGGAATTTCTTAGAAGAGGAGAAAAAAATGTAGTCTGGTCACTGCCTGTATCTGAGAAGTGCCGGTGTCTGAGGGCAAATGGAGACAAAAAGTCAAGAAAAGAGGAAGAAGGAACACCTGCCAGGCCAGTTCTACCTGTTACGCACCAGTTAGCCAAGGCAGACCGCCCGCCTCAGGGCTAAGCGAGGCGGGACACACATTTAGAGATGTCCCGCCAAAGCCCCGTTTACCTCAGGGAAGCGGTTCAGCCCGCAGGCCGCGGGGCGGGCGCTGCCCCTCAGGGGAGGGCCGACCCCTGAAAGGTGACACTCCACGGCCCGGCCTGGAGTTTGAGGGCCGCGAGTGGGGAAATCGTTTCGTCCATTTCGCGGGGTAACTTCATTTTTGCGAGGTAACTTTATTTTCGCGGGGTAACTTCGCTCTGGCCGGTGCCGAGCTCTCCCCTCCCGGAAGGCGGCGGCGAGGCGCTGCTGCCCCCTGGCGGCCGCCCACGGCACAGCGGAGCCGCCGCCGCCGGCCCAGGCCGCGTGCATGATTTAGCGGCGAGCTATTAAAACGCTTCCAACTTTCCTCACGGCTCGGGAATCTCTCTTATTAAATAAATGTCAGCCGTGCAACGTCTGCCAATTGCCCGGCCGAACCCCGCTCATTGTTCCCCCTCACCCAGGAATCCCCGCATCGGGCCAGGCTCACTTCAGCTGGATGTGAAGACTTGGAGTGGCAGCGAATTCCACGCAGTGAAGTTATCCCAGCAGTTAATTAACCTCGCCTTAAGCACTGCACCTGATTTCTAAGCTGAGTTTCTCCAGCCTCTGCTCCTAGGCACCTGCTCTCCTCAGGGCCCTCACCGGCAGATGAAGGCACCCTCCGCTCCCTGGTGTCACAGAATCACAGAATGGTCGGGGTTGGAAGGGACCTCTGTGGGTCACCCAGTCCAACCCTCCTGCCGAAGCAGGGTCACCCAGAGCAGGCTGCACAGGACCTTGTCCAGGCAGGTCTGGAATATCTCCAGAGAAGGAGACTCCACAACCTCCCTGGGCAGCCTGTTCCAGGGCTCCGTCACCCTCAGAGGGAAGAAGTTCTTCCTCATGTTCAGACGGAACTTCTTCTGCTTCAGTTTGTGCCCATTGCCCCTTGTCCTGTCGCTGGGCACCACTGGAAAGAGTCTGGCCCCATCCTCCTGACACCCACCCTTGAGACATTTATAAGCATTTATAAGGTCCCCTCTCAGCCTTCTCTTCTCCAGGCTGAACAAGCCCAGCTCCCTCAGCCTCTCCTCGTAGGAGAGATGCTCCAGTCCCCTCACCATCCTCGTAGCCCTCCGCTGGACTCTCTCCAGTCGCTGCCCTCAGCCCGCCGCCATGTCCCCGACTGTCACAGCAGTGAGACGGAGGACGCCTCTCCTCAGAGGGCTCTGCACTATTAAATCCGCCATGCAGCTCCTCTCTGCACGGCTGACAGTTTCTCAGCACCAGGTATTTTGAAGCCAACCTCCAAAGACAGAGTCACCAGAGATGCTCTTTATCAGCGCCACAAGCAGAGGTCACCAACCTTCTGGCCTGCCCTTCATGCTCCCTCCCCACACGTCCTGCTTGTCCTCCCGGCTGGCACGTTGCACGGGGACAAGTAAGGTGCTTACAGGTCTCAGTTCTGCCCATCACTACTCAGACCGAGTAACAGTTACACCTGCTAGGAAGGCTCTGTGCAAACTGAGGAAGGGTACAAAGTTATGCACGTAGTAACACAAGTCTATTCTCACAGCACAAGAAAGCAAAACTTTTATTGAGTCCCATTCCTCTACTCTTTTCTGCCAGGGTAAACACTCGTGTTCCGGCTGCATCTGCTTCCCTACAGGCATCACTGGGGGACGCCCAGCAACACCGAGCTCCGAAAGCCAAGCTGAATTGAGGAGCTTCTTCAGACCGCAAAACAATTAGCTAAAGGAGGTGGCAGCAAGCTGCAAGTGTGCTTCCTCACTTTCCAGCAAGCCAGGCACGTAGCAAAACAATCACTGGGGGACTGCAGCAGTTCCCAGCAGCCCTCAGACCCCAGCGTCTACTTCACCTGCAATTTCTGAAGTGATTTTTTAAGACATCACATTCCATTTATGACATCAGGCTCTGCTGGCAGCCGCTCAGCCTGTCTCTCCTAGTCAGCCCTTTCCATGGGAACGCTTCAAAAATCTCACTTAACAGCACCTGGGGGAGGTGGGGAGGAATAGAAAACAATGCCAGTGAGAGCTAAAGGAAATAAAACCCACAGCCCCCTAAGAAGGGAGCACTGAACCGCTGTTATATCCACGTAGCATGAGATATCGACCACACCAGCAGCCGGACCATCCACACACGGACAGACATCCTACGTTCCATGTGTTTTGGGGGAAATGTGTCAGTCTTCACCAGCATTTGGAGTTCTCCGGGGCATATGTGTCTTCACTGAACAAGCCTTCCATCCATTGTGGGCATGTTAAGAGGATGTGCTGTGAGGACTGCAAAAATATGCCTAAACCACCCTAATTCTCTGCCCCAGTCACCATAGCCTTCCTCAGTTAATTCTGCCAGAGTGAGAACTGTGAGTTGGGTGGATGCTCTGCTGGAAAGCCTTTTTCACTTGGACTCATTTTAAGCAAGAGTTTGTGGCCTCCAAGTTTAATCCAGTGGAGCTTAGGTCACACAGAAGCAGCAACAGCAGTGCACAGAATCAGAAAACAAATTCGAGCAAGGGACTGCAGGCGAGAACTACAGGACAGCCAGAAGATCTCAGGTTCACACAGGCTAAGGAGGAGTTCAAAATCGAAGCTGTTGCCTCCTCTACTGAGCCAGAACAAGTCAGGTGTCTACTCAGAACCTGATGCATTGCAAACTACAAGGGCTAGTTCGGGTCCCCCCCAGGCAAGGGAACAGTAGCTTCTTCATTTACACTAACTCAAGTGTATATTCTGGGGACCTGTGGTCACCAGAACTCCCAGCTTTGAAGTGTATTTACATGGCAAGGAGTCTTGCAAATGAAGCATGTGAGTTGTGCTGGCACAAATAACTGAGCACTTGCAGTTCAAAAGTATAATCTCTGCGCATGAGAGGATCACCTAAATTAAATAGAAACTCATTTAGAAAATTAATTTTTAGGAAAATGTTTTAGAACCTGCTCTCTCAATTCAAACTGAGTCCAAATCTTCCCTCCAGGAAAAATTCCACCCAAAACAACAGGACTGCTCAGAGAGTAAAGTACAGCTATTCCAGCTGTAAAGTAGAGTCAAAATAGACCCTGTTCTCCATACAGCATTATTTATTCACCACCATCCCACAAGGAACTCTTCTGCCAAAGTAAATGCCTGAGAGGTAAGTATTGCTATCAAGGTTTCATTTTTAGGGTTGCACAGACTTCGCAGCTTGGACAGCCAACACAGCAGATCTCCTCATTACAGCCCAGCGTTTCAACTCTTTCAACTACATTTATCACAGAGAATTTTTCATTGTGATTATCCAGGTTCTTTCAGTCCCTCACTACAGCTCAAAATCTTCCCCACCCACTGGCGTACGGCCTGCTTAAGAGATGGGCAGACTTGCAGGCACTGCGCTCAAGGAAGCACAGGAACTGCTTCAACCCTGTTCAAAGAGGAGGCAGAGCGGAGGCAGTGCCCCGCTCCACTCCCAACTGACCTCCCAGAAGCAGAGGAGTACTCACGTAAATCAGGCAACACGTTCAAAAATGTGGAGAGAAACGTCTTTGAAGGAAATCTCTTCAGCAGGATGTTTCAGACAAGACAAATACCATTTTCCCCTACTGCAAAATTTGCCTGCCAGGTAGCAAAGCAGCAAAGCTATCGCACAGATTCTCTGGAACAGTGAGACACTATTATTTATACCCTGAATTGATGGAAGGATTTTATTTCTCCCATGGAAGGAAAAGATTACTAACCCAACAGCCACGGAGCAGGTCTCTCACCTTTCTTCCCACTCACCAGGGATGCGGGTGAGCTGGTAAGTTATTTTGCAGAGATCACCTGGGGAAGGGAGGGAAGGGATGGAGGAGGGGGCCTCATGTCAGTTTGTGCCTCTGGAGAATGCACTGGGAGGTCCCAGACCTGTTCTGGGTGCCTGGTGGCCAGTCCAGGGCTCACATGCAAGAAGTAGATGCTCACTCACTATGGTGACCACTCAAATTAAGAACGAGGCAATCCCAATGAAATAATATGAAAATTAAGAGAGTCAGCAAGCGCAAGCAGTAAAGAAAGGTTGAAGTAGCTGTATTTGTTCAGTTGAGAAAAGAGAATTTATTGGAGACACGCTAGCTGTCTCCTTGAAGAGGTTTGCTTTAACGAAGGGTGTGATTTAAAGAAACGGTTCTCTGTAGCTACTGCAAACAGCATAAAAATACATTAAGTGTCCTGCACAGATAATTTGGTGGGTGCATGGGGAGAAACTTTCTGTATCTAAGTGTAGGAAACTAGTGGTACAAGCTCTCTAAAAACTCATGCAGCCTCCTTCGATGGAGGTTTTTATAAAGTTGGCTGAACACCTCCAGGATGGTCAAGGCTCCGTTCTCCATCCATTTGGATTACATGTTTGCTCAGGGTCTATAACAGGATTACATCTCCTTTATACTCTGGAGCAAAAAAAGCACTGGAATATAAATGGGAGGTACATAGTCACTGCTCACAGTGTCATCCTCAGTACCCTGACTGCAGACAGTCAGCAAGCCAGAGGTTAGTGGAGGAAAATTGTGGCAGAAAGAAACTGAAAATACCTCCTACACATATTGATTTTTTTCATGCAGGCAGGATTGGTCTGTACTATATTTAGATATCTTTCTGGTGGTTCTGAGGGTCTTTACGCAACCAAATTTGGTTCTTTCTGATTCTACTGCATTAGAATACTATATTCTCTTACTATTCCCCAAAACACCTCATTCACAGTAAATAGTTACAGCATGCCCACTCATGCTTCCCTAAGCTGCGTGAGGCCCTGACTCCAACAGGCTCTGTCCATTTCTGTGTCACCGATGTAATCTGGTCTTTGCTTTTGTTTCAATTCATGAAACGCTCCAAGAGGAAAGCACAGAATAGCTAATTTTGCTTTTAGGACACAAACATGCTTTATGAGGAGTGGATGCACACTGGTTGATGAAGAATCCCAACTGTCTGGGTATATGGGATAATTGTTCCACTTGGGACTCATTAGCCATTTGTTAAAAGATTCTAATGAAACGCATTTCATAAATACAGCACTAAATTTCCAGAAGTGTAATTATGGGCTGAACGTACATTTTTAGCACCTGTGTTATCAATTACATAAGCCAATAGCAAAATACCTTGTGGTGTGCTGAGTCTGTTCTCTCTGACAGTCTCGAGGTAGTGTGTAGGATAACTACTAGCAAACTGAAAGGTAACATTTTTGATATTCCCATTTTTCTACAAAGATAACACAGTCAGCTTGAGGTTGGTTGAAAATTCCGCCTCTAGCATATAGAATCTCTTGTGGCAATAGCAAAGAACAAAACTTGCACAGGAGGGGAGAGGCACGAACCAAAGAGCTATAACCCACCTTCCTGATCTTGTTTTGTCACTTAACTTTCATGCTATGGGACAGGCTTTTTACTCAGTGTTAGAAAACACTGTTTGGTTATCGGAGCCAGCTCCTCAAGTTACTGTAAAAAAATTATTGCTCTACTGAACAGGAACATTACAGAGCCTGGTTCCTGGCCCATCAGTCCAGGAACTGTTGGTAAAAAAAAAAGAAAAAAGGTGTAATATCATTCCTTATTTTCTGTAATTGAATGACAGAGGGAAAATACTGCTAATAAGCTAGCAAGGCATTTGTATGGCATGACGACTTGGAGCCAAATCAATAAACAATTGCACTTTTAGGGAGAACCCAATCTTGTTTAATTTTGATCCCACTTAAATGAACAAAAGCATATTCAGAACCAATCTCAAGGTTGTATTTGCTTTTCTATCGTTTGGAGACATCACGCTGGATGGAAGCACTGACCATCACACAGCATGCACCCGCACTGTACCTAGCACTGTCTGAGCTGAGAATAGCTTAACTCCTGTTCCCACACTAACAGCACTGATCTTGAGTCCTGAACGCTGATCTCTGCTCAACATTGTACCATGGAGAAGTATCTGCTTGTTTGGAGCTAACTGGAGCACCACGATCACAATATGGGCACGGCGCAGTTGCCTTTAGCTCTCCTTGAGCTGGAGACCTGGATGAGGCCATAGCTGCAGGTGTTTGTATTGTGCTCTTCAGGTACCAGGAGTCATATAAGGTTTTCTAATTCCTGACAGCAGCCTACCATTGAGTCAAGAAGAAAAATGAGCAGATAGATGTATCTGTTAATTATCTCCTGGGCCATTGGTCCTGTGGCCCTTGAATCAATATTGCATTGCCAGAAGAAAAAGCAAATTTTAAAAGTGGACAGATCTCAAAGAGATGTATCATTTGTGAAGTTTAAGCAGCATGTCCTAGCTGGTTTAGTTGCCCTGGCAGACCACTGACACGTACATGGAGTGACTGTACCTCTCTCCTGCAGGCCCTTGTCTTTCTCCTCGTAACCAGAAAAATTCCAAATTCCAATACGAATAACGCACCCTCTCAGGTATTTTAATTTCCAGCAGTACCAGTTACTGCATGCCCTGATGAAAGAGAATTTCAGCAGTCCCGTAAGTTACATTTTCCCTCCTCACTTCCAGAAGGGATTTCCTTCATCCTTTCCTCTCCCAGACCAACCCTTCAGGCCTCCTTCCCTGTCCCTTCTCAGCCCTCTGGTCTCTTGCTCGCTCAGCATCTCTCCCTGCCTGCTCTGGGCAGCTCACCTCCGTGGCAGCAGCACACATGCGAGCACCAGGAGAGCGGCTGGCAGGCAGGGAGAGAGACCCCACCTGAGTTATGCAGTGCTCAATGCTGAAAAAGGGTCCCCCTGTTTAGAGCAGGTTAATCATCTGCTGGCTGCTGTTTTCATCCTTCATGGGCATGAGGAAGCCAGATAGAGCTCCGTCTGGCTTCTGTTGCAATGGAAAAGGAGCAAACCTCGAAAGGTGCTGAGGGATTGGTAAGGAGAACAGAATCACAGAATCACAGCATGGTAGGGGTTGGAAGGGACCTCTGTGGGTCACCCAGTCCAACCCCACTGCCGAAGGAGGGTCACCCAGAGCAGGCTGCACAGGACCTTGTCCAGGCAGGTCTGGAATATCTCCAGAGAAGGAGACTCCACAGCCTCCCTGGGCAGCCTGTTCCAGTGCTCCGTCACCCTCAGAGGGAAGAAGTTCTTCCTCATGTTCAGACGGAACTTCCTCTGCTTCAGTTTGTGCCCATTGCCCCTTGTCCTGTCGCTGGGCACCACTGAAAAGAGTCTGGCCCCATTCTCCTGACACCCACCCTTGAGATATTTACAGGCATTTCTAAGGTCCCCTCTCAGCCTTCTCTTCTTCAGGCTGAACAAGCCCAGCTCCCTCAGCCTCTCCTCGTAGGAGAGATTTTCCAGTCCCCTCACCATCCTCGTAGCCCTAGAACCGTCCTAGACACCATGCTGTCACTGCACTACCCAGACAGGACAGCAGCAGCCACAACAACCTGATAACTGCTCTTCAGAAACAGTAAAGGAAGGTGTTAGCATGGTATTTCCCCCTCAAGCACCTGAACTGTCAGAGGGTCACCCTTCCAGTATCTGTCACCGCTGAAGTAACACCACGTTTCCATGCAGGAGGCTCAATCAGTTACTCTGACTGAAGTAAGACCACAGCCAGACTTTGAGTAAGTAACAGCATGTCCTCTTCATGGCCAAAGTTAGGAACATTCTTCTCTCTAAAAAAAAAAAACAAAAAACAAAATTCTTTTTCACTAAACTCAGAGAAGGCTGAACTTCAGGCTTTCGGTTCCTAAACTGCGTAGGATGGATTTCTCTTTTTTCTATTGCCCCTTCATTCGTGCACAAGCCTCTTCAAGATCACGCAACCACACACATGACTGAGGGGAGGAGCTGGGGGGAGGGTAAGTGGCATCATTTTGGTTATGCTTTGAAATGCTCAGGGTTGGAAATGAACTAAGAGCTCCGCCCACCTTCCCTGCCTTACTTTAAAGCAATTAATTGCCTCAAAGTTGTGAGATCTGTTGAAAGTAATAAATTGTTGATTGTTTGTTCATTTTCAGGGTAGACAACAACCAGTTTTTAATCAGCTTTTCATCACCACTCGAGAGCTATTAACTCTCTTAAAAATAATTAGAAAACAGAAAAGAAAAATCTCCTCCAATTATTTTCATCCAGGAAACTGTGACTTTACAAAAAAAAAAAAAAAAAATTCACATAAAAAAATTTAACTTGGAGGCACATTTAGTTCATTCATTTAACAATGAGATACTCTTTGCCAGAGAGGCAGGGAAACAAAACATCAAACACTGAACCATACTTGGTATTTTCCCACGAAGCCTGCCGCAGACAGTCACCCAAAGGCCTCCCTGAGCCCCCGTGGCCACGGCCAGCGCTGCCCTGCTCTCCCCCTTCCAAATCTCTCCCTGAAGAGTCTCTCCACCGTCTGTTTCCCGGAGCACTGTCCTTTTGCCACAGCCTCCAGGTTTAGTCCCATATTGGCAGTTGTTTCCCCTCACCTCCCCCAAATAAAATTTATCTGCAGTTGTGCTCACAATGGCAGACCTAAAAAAAATAACTGCCATTTCTCTTTCTGTGGATTGTGCTTCCTGAGCTTGTATGATGTTATGGATATTGGCACCTGACTAAGAACCAATATTTTCAGCTACCTCGAGTGGACACTCCGTTATTTCTGCTGAACTCTTTTTTTATTTTTTTTTTTTTTAAGGAAACAGATTGCAGGAGTCTTCCATTTCTCTGATCTCTGACTATGTACAGAATCTTGTCTTTCAGATCCCCATGATACACATTTTTCCATTTTTTAGTAGATGTACTGTGAATACTGTCCTGAGGGAAACAGTATTCAAATTTAACTACAATAAAGAGAGCAACCCCCAAATTTCAATTATACTAGAATTAGCAACAGGTATGAAATGTCGCAGCAGGTGCTACCTTTCCGGGAGTTCAGATAGGGAACATACCTAGAAAGAGTCCCTCCATCTCACATACAACATTCCAGTAGCTTTCCCCACCAATAATCCCATGAAAACATACCCTCAACATGCCTCATTTACTTCCATCCTATTGCCACATGCACCTTTACCAGTGCTGGCTGTGACTCAGACGCAAACAAGGTCAGCCATGAGCCCTTCACTAGATCGGAGACAACCGCTGTTGGACCGCCTTCCAAGGTGGTGACCACCCCGTGCCCGATGTGTGCTCCTGAGGTGCGGTGAAGTAGCAAGCAGCCTTTGGTAAGGAGACTGGGGGACAGACCAGCTTCGTTGTTGTCACATTGAAGGGAACCTGTCCTCAAAGCCAAGAAGGGATGTCCTTCTGGATGCCAGGCATTAATCACATCCAAGTTCTCACATCCAGTAAGAGCTAACTGAACAGAAACGTAATGGACTGTAAAAATCAGATCAGACTGGATTATGGATTTGAAGGGACAACTAACTAAGGGGGGGGGGGGGGGGGGGGGGCTGAGCTAATTCAGTACTCCCCCACCAGGACTCCAGTGGCCGTATTTTTAATTTTTTTTTCAGTTGCCCATTGGAGATGAATTGTGATTCACTTTAAAAAGGGATTCTTCTTGTAAATCGATCAGTGTTAGACCCATTTGACCTAGTACTGTCTCTCTAAAGATTGATGAACTGGAACACAAAAGTGAAATTCTCTCAGTTTAACTGTTCCCATCTGAGTTTCCTGCACTGTGAGATACATTTTTAAAGAGGCTTATGGAGTGATTGCATCATTGATTCAAATTCTAAGGTTACTGCACAAAGCATTTCCATAGCCGGCAATAGGCAAGACAGCCACACAAACTGAAAGCGGGCCATTAGTAAAGACAGTCACACGACTGATTAAAAACTGCTGTTATTATCTCAGGGACCACAGCAGGAATTTGTTAGGCCTTTTACTTCAATACTGGTCACTAATTAAATGCAAAACAGCAACACTAATTGAAAAAAAAAGTGACATAGAAAATCACTTGCTGGATTTGTATTTTCCCCTTTCCAAGTGAAACCCCTTCCTTGCAAATGACGAGCATTTTGGCCAAGATTAGAAGGAGAGGCTGCAGGTAACTGAACTTTCACTTACCAGAGAGTACCACTGCATCCAAAAAGAAAGATACAGACTTTTCGTTTAGAGCTATTTCAGGCAAATCCCACTTGTTTTCACACAGCTATTTGCTGCCAATTTAGTCTAACACTTGTTTTTAAGGCAGAGGTGAACTCCTGCCCACCACTATCCTCCCCTAAAATTCACAGACCATGCTCAAAATTCCCTTCTCTGCTCACAGACACTAATAGGTGAACACCCAAAGGACGTCGTTGAGAGAGAGCAGTCACCCTTATTTTACCCTCTCGGTCCTTTTTCTAAGCTGATGGCTTTGAGCAAACAGTATAAATACTTGGGTATTTATCTGTTCAGCTTCATTTCAATTGTACAATTTTGAGGAGGTATTTGTGAGTACGAAGTGTTTTATACCATCTGTATGTCAGAAAGACAGCACAACTCGCTTGGTGTACTGACAGTACTGCGTGAAACAGAATAAATGGCCAGTGGAGGGTGTGGTTTATCATTTTGAGCTACTTTTGCACTCCAGCCAAAGACAGTTGGTTTCTTAAACCATGATTCTGTCTAATTAAAAAATTTGACTGCTCAATTGTGCAAGAATTCCTAATTATTCTCTGCTTGCAATAGCACCATCCAACTTATTACCTGCAAATAGCAGTATTGCATTAATAATCTATTGCCTTTTTAACCTAAAGGTCTCAACATCTGATCTTCAAAAATATGAAAAATTTCAAATTTAATAATGGAATATTCCAATGATAGTCACCCTAACTGGAAAGTATTACTTTCTGAAGCTTCCTGTGCTCTGCTCAGGAGGATTTAGGGTCACATAGATCAGTCAACGACAGCGTGTCCTCTCCCAGCAGAGACGCAGAAGTGCAGGGAGAGATCCAGAGCGGGCTGGCTGTCGCACGACGAGCCAAGACCCACATGTTGGCTGTCAGCACTCAGGCTGGAAGCCCGACTGTCGCACTGAGGAGCTAGCAGGCTGGGTTTTAGCCTTGTCGTTGTTGCTCTGTGCTTGGATCTGTGCTAAATTAGCTGAGCACTCTGAATACAGTGCTTAAGCCTGCAACAGTCTAGACACAGCTGTACGTTATCTGGGACCCCCTGGAGCTTTCTTCCACCAGAGACCTCTGGCCAGCCTGTCTCCTAAGCCCCACGTCCCAAACCGCAGAACCACTGCCATACCCTGTCTGTATGTTGTACAGTGTCAAGCAAAAGCGTTTCAGAGTGAAAGCAAAAATGCAGCGGTTGCTCCCCTGGCACAGCAGACCCATACCAGTATCTGCACAGTGACTGGGCAAGTTTCAGCTGAATTCACACAAGGAGCAGGATTTTTTTTTTTTTTAAACATCTCTAAGAACGATCTGCTGAGCACCTTGTAATAAAAATAAAGACAGACCAGACTTGACAGGTTTGCAATTAATTTTCCATGCCTCTTATTTACATCTTTGATTCTGGCAGTCTTCCTCTTCTGAACAAGAAACATTGGCTCCCATTCGTTGCTCCTAACATAGCAAAATCCATAATGTGGCAGGTGTTTGCTACTCATTTCATTGACACGAGTATTATGTTTAATCAAAAGCTGAAGCAAGACAAAATGAATAAAACAAGATAAAACAAAGTAAAGCCTGAAGCACCAGTCTATCCTCAAAGCTTCGCAGTTTGGCATGGCGTTGCTGTGTAGAATCTCAAAAAGTAAAATTTGTCTGCCCAAGCCACACACTGTATTGTCAAACTGACCCATGGAAGCTCTACAGAGACATCCTAACAGACTTCTCAGCTGGCGTCCTACCTACCAAGCAGTACCTTATGCAGAGATTTTATAAAGTCTCTCTCCAATCCCTTCCTGTTATAAGTATAGCCTGCTTAAAATGTACCCCTCTTTCCCATCACCCAACCAAATTACTTCAAACAGGACAGCCATGAGTCTAGCATTAGGAGAAGGCAAAATCCAAAAATCATTGTGAACCAGCTGTCATCTTACCCTAGAAATCTAACAGAGATGTCTAGAGAAGATAGGAATAACTAAACTTCAAAACAACCGTTGGACGATGAATTTGCAACAGAAAGGCAGTGACCCAAGGACCTGAAGCAGAAGCTCAGCCATGCTTGTTAAATTACGTTGTTTATAACTGCACTGAGATTTGAGAAAATATATTCTGAAAAACAGGATCTTCAAACTTGAAAACCAGCGTAACTCGGGAGTCACTTAGACTTTAAGCATGAGAACCGTGAAAGTCTTATTTAAGGCACAGTGCTATACAAATAATTATGCCCACCAGGGAATCCACCAGTGGAACTTGTGCGGGTGCTTGCTCTATTACGTGAGACCAAAAAAACTGAAAGAGTTTGTGACACAGAGCAGCTCTGGAGGAGAAGGCCATTTATCCCCTCCTTTAGTAAGATCAGCTGGCATGTCTTAATAAAGCAGGTCCTCCTAACAGCCCCTCCTCTGTATCGTGTAGCCTGATGAGCGCTACACGTTATCAGAAGCAACACTGGATGAAAGACGGAGGCCCCGAGATGTCCCTTTTTCATCATGTATTATTTGTAAAGCTAGTCAAAAAACAGCAAGCAATTTAGCCTGGAATTTTGCCAGCTCTGATATTCATAGCCCATGTGATCAAAGAGCAGAATTTGCCAGTCACTGGAAAAACCATCAGGCTCGTAACCTCACTTCCACCACCAAAGACAAAGCCTGCAAACATTACTATCGATCAGAGTGGAACTATTTTCATCAGGCTGCACTGCACTGGACATTAAACAACTGCAGAGTCAAGGCCTACGTAAGCTGAAGATGGGACAGGTAGTTCCAAGTATTTAACATTTCCAAAACATGAGTAATTTTCAAAAGAAAAAACAACCGAAGACAGCATGAAATCACACTGAAAATTAAAGAAAAGGATATCATAAATGGATTTTGTATAATACTGCAGGTTGTGTTACAGCTTATTGACATATAAAACAAATTAAAATAGCTAATTCATCTTACTGCCTTCCACTGATAATTTTTTAATTAAGTCACTTATCTTTATCCACATATTTAAGCACGTAGATCTCACATTATTCATCTCTTAAAGAAAATCAATGTTGTCCTGATTTGCTACAACTCAAACAAGCGAGCATATTAGCTAAGACAGCCTAGTAGAAAAATAATTCATTAACTTCATTAACAAGCCCTAAGAAAATGCTATTGAGCACTTTTTTATACTCCCAGAAGTCTGAAATATGAACCAAAACTTTAATGATGTTCAGTATGACCAAAATATGCACAATGGATTAAAAAAAATGCTTAGAAAAGGAAAAGGCAGAAAACTATTAAAAACTATTAGAAGAGTTGAATGAAATGTTTTAGAATGTTCATCCCTAATACTGAATTATATTATAAAAACTTCTATCAGAAAGCTTCGTAGTCTATAATGAATTAAGAGGCTGGAAGCTAATCTGTAGCACTGGTTAGATGTAAGCGCCTAAATGCCTACGCTCTGTACAGTTTTGAAATATTTGCACATCAAAACCGACTCTGGTTTTACATTTGGGAATCTAAAGCTTTATAAAAGACACCGTGAAAAGAGTAAACTTTGAATCGCAGTTTCTTGAGGAAGCGGCCTTTTTCTAGTCATCTTAAGTGTCCTTTTCTTCTCAGGGTGACCTTAACTTTCAGATTTGTAAAATGGTTTCTTCTTGTGTTCAATCCTACTGTGTAATAAATTTTAAAAATGACTATTTATCTTCTTTAATATATTAGTCACATGTAGCAGGAGAAGCCTCTGTGGGAATTTTTGCTATCGAATTTGCGCGAGCTTAAGTCAATGCTGATTTAGAAAATATAACTTACGCTTAGTAACAAACAATCATGAATATATTTCTTAGAGTAACATCTTTCCATTCTCCTCCAGCAGCGTGTTTAGTTTATCAGTTGCTATACTATATATCGGTATATATTTACGGTGACCAAGGCAATTTGAAAACAATGCTTTTATGTTGCCTATCTTTTTACACTTTTACAAGCCTGAATCACCAACATTTGGAAAACAAATAGATGTGATGGTTCTGAAAAATGTAAATGAAATGCAAATTAGCCAGGCAGGTATAAGTTATTTTTATTTCTGAAAAGTGAGAATCAGTGCATCACTCAAAAACTGACTGTTGCACATATTATATTTATCCAAGTTTAAGTATTTTTAGACTTTGCCTTTCTAATCATGACCTCAGCTGCTTGCACCATGTAATGACAATAATGAATAAACATGCTGTGCTTATGAAGAACTAGAACCTAACAAGCTGATCAATTGTTAATTCTATAAAGTGACTAAAACGTGTCTCTACTATCAATAAGTAAATCAGCTTCTATTTGTGGGACTAATGCACCTTGTACGTACCCTCTAGCTATCCTGCCCTTCTCTATAATAACGCAGTTATCAGTTTGGTCATATTTAAGTACAAGCTGAATGAGATTTGATAGTAGTTCTTGTCCTGAGGGTGGAAAAATAGAAGGAAAAATTGTTTGGATATTTAAAGAAACACACCACATTTGTTTGGAAGATGCAGATTTTCCATTTGCCCTTCAATTAGTTATACAGAATTATTCATTTGAAAGCCAATTATTTTGCAGATTATTCTCAAATCTTACAGACTATTATCAGACAGGCTTTCTGGAGAAGAAGGCCTTTTTATTATTAAAGCCCTCTTGCTCTAAGCCTCTGTAACAAAGAATTTGAACAAAAGACAACAATGCTCATTAACTGTAACAGAAGATGTTTCTTCTGTAGAAAAAGGCATATAAAACAAGATCAGTTTGGCTTTAGCCAGTCTTTATTTTTCCTCTTAGATGAGGAAAATACAGAAGGTGTATCAAGTTTTCAGCCATAATACAATTATGTATGTTCCAAGTATGCTAATTACAAATAGCTGCCAGTCTCCACTGCATTTCCAAGCAAGATTTAACAGCAGTAGCTTATTCATGGCTGAAGATTCTGTTCAAGAAGAAGAACGTGTAACACATGCAAAAACCAAGAGTTTTGCTGAACATATCCGATTTCCTTTTCATTCCTGCAGCCGTCCGCAAAGCCGCTGGCAGAACGCAGCCACCCGTTCATCCACTCAACGCCACGACTCGGCTCCGGCTGGGGTGCAACCAGAGAGCGAGCACAGCCCGACGCGTGTCGGAGGTGAACCACGCACACCGGCAAAGTGAGCAAGGGTATTTAAAGTTGCTGCACCTTTTTTCGGAGTTATAAACTAATTATCATCAAAGGTTTGGGGCTTTTATGTCTATTCTAAACCAAAATATATACCACAAAAATACATTAGAAACATCTACAGGAAGGAAATGTTCTGGAGGGAAATGCTGTTAAGTATGTGGATAAGCTCAATACCAATTAATTTCTGAAACTTAATGAGTCAAATGAACCTATTCATTTCTCAGGTGGAAGGTTACACTAATTCTGCCAGAAATTGCTCGGCTTCACCTCAGATCCATCCCACCACGTCAATTTGGTGCAGTAAAGGAGGGAGAATCCTTTTTACCCAATACTCTCTTAAATTAAGAGAATCAGTGCAGGTTTTTAGATGTAACTTTTTCCAACAAAATTCGGTTCTTTTAATGGTCCCTGAACAGAAACAAATCTATAACTAAACAAAAGCAGAATGAATCATTTCAGCAGCACACCAAAAATACGCAGGTAATTTAGAACTAAAATAATCATTTTGCTTTTTCCCCCTTCAGCCCCAGTTAAGCCTATGCACCCTACAGCTTGTAAGTATTTCCACAGTTAAACTGCTACTCCAGTAGCACCTTTCAGCTAAACAAGGCAATGCCAAATACACTCTTACATCCTTCCAAATAATGGATATTAATTCGAAGGTTTGGAGACACTCTTTGACTGAGGAATGTACGAGAATACACACATACAACAATCTTTCTATATTCCACGGAATTACTAATCCTTTTTTTCAGATTCAACGGCCTCGTTTATGTGCAAGTCCACTCACTGCTGTAGACGTGCGTTTGGGGAAAATTTTATAGCACTTGACTTCTAACCGCGGTGCTTCAGTCATTAAGCTGACAGTGCTCGGTACAAATCGCAATGCAGCCAGCGTTCAGGACTCCAGCGCAGTCAGGATCAGTCTTTTACAGCCACCTGTATTCACGCTAGGCAAATTCCAGCGAAATCAGTAAAACGCTCGCGGAGCAAGGCACAGCTGCGTACGTACAAAGAGGAAAAGGTTTAGCCTCTTAATAACACCGCCAGCTGACCAACGCTAACTTCACCGGCCCCCTGCCTCCCCGGGGAGGACGCAGAGCTGTGGCCCCAGAGCCGGGTTTCGGAGCAGCCCGGCCCCAGCACCCTTCTCCCTGCCCGGCTGTACGAGCGTGGCTGACGGGAACCCCTTCCCCGCGTGCTCGGCAAGGCACAGCCCAGGAGCCGACCGGAGCGGCGTGGGCGAAGGCTCAGCCGGCTCCCCTTGGGAGCCCATGCATGCAACGCGCAGGCGAGAGTCGCGGGGCACGGCGAAGATTTCCTTCACGCTCCATCGCATTTTCTAGGAAGGGGGCGACCGGATAGCCTGACTGCAGCCCTGGCATTGCCACGGTCCCTGGCGATGGCCAGATGAGGAGACGACAGCAAAGGGGAGGAGATGACCTCTCCTTCCTTCCTAGTAACCCCATCTGCTGAGCATTTGTGGGGAAACTGGAAGGAAACCGGCAAGGAGCAGGGACTGCCCGAATGCCCAGTGAAGGGACCGTCACCAGCAACTATAGATTTGCTATTTCCTTTTCAGAATTACAGGGAACGAAGAGTCCCAAAGACTAATTTAAGTAGGGCACATTAACCCCATGGCTTGTGTCTGAAAGCATACTTCCCTTAAAGACCTCAACCTCGTCTGTTTTCTAGATTAAACAAAAAAGGAAGTTTCATTTAGGAGTCTAAGTTAAACGAATTTTGCTAGGAAATTATAACACAGATGCATTATATTCATTTCTGAAGTAAGGCATTTCTCTTCCTGTCTCCAACATTATTAGCATGTTATAGTGGCTTAAATTAAAAAAGAAACATTTATTTTATCACCCTGATATCAGCTCACTGCAATATAGCATTTTTGAAACAGGAAAATATCACAGCTTAGCATCATAAATTCAATACCACAACAAGATAAATCCTTCCTATTAATGTAAACCTCTGTACTTCACAATATATCTACATCTGCAATGCACTTCTATTTGCTGATCAAACGATCATAAACACACATAATTCCCAATGAATAATGGAAGCAGCAAAGAAATCCGAGGGTACTATGTTCTCTAGACTAAAACAGCAACAGGCTGGTCCTTCAAACAGATTCTCTCATGCAGGGATGCTCCCACTTGCATATGACAACATAAAACACCATCGTCCCCACAGCTGGAATCTAGGTAACACAGCAAATGACATCGTAGGATACTCACTCCTTAATTACACGTGCACAGAATGCGTGCTGGAAGCTTTATTAACTCGCAATATATTTAAATCCCAGAGATGCACGTATTGAAAGACTGGGTACCCTATCAATTCAGAATTTCCAAACGTCTCACTGTATACCTGAGGTGACACCGAAATGACTCCAAAAAATGGAAGCCTGTTTAATTTTGTTAAAAAGAAAGATCACTGACCATTCAACGCTGCCTACAACTCCATTTTCTCATTTTACCCTTCACACTCAGATTCTAACACTCTGAAATTTGCACCAAATAGGAATATGGCACGGAGTTTAGGAGACACCAGCACACGAATTAATAACCTGAATTATGCAAACATGAACCTGAGATTTGCAATTTGTTTTAAAAAGCTCAAAGAACTCGTGTTAACTGGTTTATCCACATCTAGGCATTACTCAAATGCTTCTGGTTTACTCCACAGTTTCTTGCAGCCTAGAAAAAAGCCTACGAATGCTTTACGAGCTAAAGCGTCAGAGTTCTGCTCGCTCCTTTTACCGGGTTAGTCGCCTCCAGAACCAGCAAGCCCAGGCTGACCGCAGCTGCACCGTGTCCTCCAGCCCCGAGGGACGCACCGCACGGCTGGGTCGTGCTGTGCCAGCGGCTGGCTGGGGAACAGGAGGGGCCAGAGCTCCGCGTCAAGGGTCGGGGACTAAGTTCTTTCAGCAGACTTTTACCATCATGTAACATCAAGGCTGGGAGTGCTGCCCATCAGTATCTTTACCCTTGCTTGCAGTATCTGGCAGCGCTTGTAACGCGACTGTTATTTTGAAGGAAGGAGGGAACAAACTTGTACTGATGCTGTGCGGGGGGAAATATCCTCTAAGGAGAAAAGCCTGACCCTACCAGAGTTTTTATTCCACAGATGTTCCCTGTAAAGTGCAACTGAAATTGAAACACAACAGAAGAGGCAATAAAAACAACAGGTCACCTTTTGAGTCACTGAGATACCTGGTACTACTTTCCTTCATTTGAGCTCTACTCTGGCACAGCTGTCCCAAGTCCGAGAAAATCAGCCTTTTAGCTCACAGCCTTTCCAAAATAATTGCTGGAAAATATAAAATAAAGCAAAACCGGTGAAATCCGCAGTCCTTTGTTCCTCCTTATAAGCCTCTTTAGAATAGCAAAGAGGCTTCAGTGACACGGACCAACAGAAATCCCCATAGCTCGCAAGTATTCAGGATGCTTTGCCGCTGCAGAGCAGCTCACATCGCGCTGCCTAACCTCAGGTGAAAGTGTGCTGTGATCTGATCTGCAGGGCTGGCACTGGCTTCAAAACAACCGCTGGCATCACGGTTATCAGATTTTTCGAAAAGAAAAAGAGATGCTGAGGGAGTTCTCCTACTAGACCTTGAGGGGACGCAAGGAGTCCCAAGGCCATAAACTGTGAGAGTGAGACAATGAAAATCCAGTACCTTGGATGAAAAGTGTGCATATGTGCACATACATATGTACATATCCACACACATATGTGTGTGTGTATATAAATATATATATATATAGGAGAGCTTTTTATTCGGCATATGCTTCCAAAACCCAGGACAAAACAGCATCCTCAAGACTCTCCTTGGAAGACTGGAATGAGGCTTAGCAGTCCAAGGTATCTTGTTGCTCCATGTTGATAGTGAGTTAAAAAGGATAAAGTATTTGTCTTAAAGTTTTATTAAAGATTGATATTCCAAACAAAATGACTTTTTGCACCCACAAATTCAAGTTTAGATCTAGATTCAGGGCTTAATTTTTCACTGGCCAGCAGAGCTAAGTGGTATTGCAAGAGCACAGTAATTTCAAGATTTTGTAAGAAACTTTATTCTAGATGACCCTGAGAATTAACTGCTTTCTATCAAGTACTTTACTGTTCACCTCTTAAATATACCTGTTTTCTAACACTTGAGGATTACTGGCCAAATTCTGCCCTTTTCACTCAAAGCCCAGTCCTTAACTGGGCAGTTTGCCCGAGAGAGGACAGCAGGTGTTGGCCTTAGATTAATAAAAGATTGGCATGGGGAGGTCAGGAGCTGCTCTACACGATACCTCCAACCGGTTGCCAACTCAGATCTCATCCAGAGCCGTCACATCTGGAAGGCAATACCAGGTAATGTCTGCACGGTGAGATGTATCACCGGGAGAGCCAGCGGATTTAATCTAGTTCTTTGGAAATTATATAAACCTCAGTGAAGTCAACAGGAATCTTTTCATGCAATTTAAATCACATCCCAGAATTACCAGAGCTGGAGCAGCCTTCTAGGCAGCCGAGGAAAGGGCCCATGGAATAAGTGGTATGGACCCAGACTATCTCTGCACCCTGGCAAGTCAGAAAGCTCTTCAGTATTGGACTGAAATCTATCACCAAGCCTCTTGTATCATTTTGCCTGTGTTTTTCTTCGATAATTAGGAGCTTTTAGCTATCAGTACATCAAACCTGTTCCTTCCACAAGCACTGAAGTCACTCAGAAAAATGATAGCAAACATCAATGTGAAACTAGAAGACAAAAAAAAATCTGCTACAGCATCATCTAAACATAAGATAGTAAGTAATAGCTTTAAAAAAATCTGTTTTGCACAGATGAAAATCATTACAGTTCTCTAGAGACCCTCTCTCTCTCTCTGCAGTAACCCGTGTCATTTCCTAGCTAGTAAAAATGTGCCACAGGATATCAAAAGACGGTTAACGTTCTTCTAATTTTAATATTCCTCTAATCCAATAATGGCTTGTTTACTGCCTTCTAATTTAAAGGTAATTCATTAGACCTATCCTGTCACGTCTTGTTGGCATCGAAGGCATACGAGTCATATGCATCTCTGAGGCATGTCGGCTGTACTGCTAATATTCTATACGGTTCCCTCCACGTGAATGGCTATCGATGCAACGGCACTGATGAGGGAGTGCCTGCATGTATGCATGTATAAATTACAAACAAAAATAATTCAGTACTTCAGGGATGAACTCTGGACCCAAAAATTTACTTCAACACTAAGAACTCCAGCAAACAGAAAATGCTTCAGCTAATGCAAGCGGTTTGTGTGCAGATATTTGCGACAGTGCCACAAAGGGTCTCACACCGCCTGCGGGGAAGCCCCCGACTGACCTGCGGGCGACTTGAACGAGTCTCCTGCGAAACGGCGAAGGGTAAGGAAACATCAGACAGAAGAGGCAGCCTGAACTCAGAAACGCCAGAGCGTTCCGGAGCCAGACCGAGCCTGGCAACACCTGCTGTGATTTTGCAAAAGCTACCCAAGAGTGAGGAGTTTTTGAGTAACCCTACAGCAATGTAACAGAAGCCGAAGCCAAGGGCTTCAAACCTGCTAGACCTTGGCAGCACGGAGGTCCTGGGGTGATGGCGAGAGCCCAGCGGGGGCCGCGAGTGCAGCGGGGAACGCGGCTTTGCTGCCTCGCCAGCCACCGCAGCGCCCACCGGGCTGCACGGTTCCCCCCTCGCTCCCCTGACACAGAGTCTGTGCCTGCCTCCACGTGAGCAGCTCTACTCCAGGCAATAAGGCAAAGGAGGCAATTTACTACAGGTAAATCCACTGTGTGCTCAAAGACGTTGTTCAGGTGGCTTTCCTGCCACAAAGGCTGAGAACTGCTTGGCTGTTTGTATTCTGCCAGCCACCAGCTCAGTCACATCATCCCTCCCTACAAGTACCAGGGAACTAACATCCCCATTTTCAATCCTCTCTCCCCAAGAAGTGAAACCTTCGCTCAACCAGACCAACCCCGCACACGCAGCTATTTAACGAACCGTGCCTATCTCGGAGCAGGGCGCGAGCCTGAGCAACGCAACGGAACCGTGCCAGGAGCCCACCCCATTCGTCCAAACTCGCGCTGCTCCCCAGGAGCGCAGCAGGATCCCGTCAGTTCAGAAGACAGTTTGGGTCAGTACACGTCCAAGACCATCGCCTCATTGGCTGTCGATGATGTCATGGCCGTGCATGAGCCCCTGGTGACTGCAGGTTTAACATCACGAGTATCACCACATCGTCTACATAACGGCAACAAACGCGAGTCGTAGAGGAAATTACTGGAGCAGAGAATAAAGCAACTTGTTGAAACGGGCAGAGTCACATCTCTTAAGTGAGTATTTCCAGCTTTTTTTTTTTTTGTCCAAGTGAAGTTGGTGGGGCCAGGGAACAGCACACGCCTCGCTGAAAGGAGCAGGTATTGTTACAGCTCTGTTTTAAAGAAAGTAAATCTTTGAGATCTCCCACTCAGGAAGTGTCAGTGGTGGGAAACCAACTGGTCTAGGAAATAAAAGTATTTCAGGAGCTGTAAAACCGACAGCTGAGATCAAAAATATTTTTAAAAAGGGAAAAAAAAATTAAGAGGGATATCTACCACAAGCTAAGCTATCCACAGAGCGAAGTCTGCCAGCGACATCCCCATCGCCAGCGCAGCGACGGAGTCAGCGAGTGACACGCACTGAGTACACAGACACCTTTAACCGCAACACAAACGCTCGGAGTGCCAGGGGCTGACCCCCCCCGTCACCCCCCAGCGCCAGCCCAGCCGCGGGGTTTACTACAGGCGTACTCCAAAGCGCAAACATCCCACTCCCCGCCGGCCAGGGGGGGTCCGCCCGGGGCACCCCACCGGCCCAAGCAGCCCCTTCGCGACCCCTAAACACCAGTTACACCGCACGATAACCCGCGTTTCCCGCAGCGCAGCTTCCCCCCAACACGGAGCTGCGGCCGCTCCAGCCCGCCCGGGACGCGCAGCGCCGAGCCCCGGCAGCCGGAGGAGCCCCGGCAGCCGGAGGAGCCCCGGCCCCGCTCCCCGGCCCCGCTCCCCGGCTCCGCTCCCCGCTCCCCGGCCCCGCTCCCCGCTCCCCGGCCCCGCTCACCGGGCCGCCGTCCGCTCCTGGCGGCCGCCGCGCCCAGGCTCTCCGGACTGCGCGGGGGACGCCCCGCACCGCGCCCCGCACGCAGCGGAGCATCGCCCGAAGTGGCCGCGGAGCCTCCCCTCCCGCTCCTCCTCTTCTGAGACGCGGGGGGGGGTGGGAAGCCAAGCCGTACCACTGTGCTTCCCCCCCACCCCCGCTACTCCACGGCTGCACCGCGCCCGCACAGCGCAGAGCTGAAACTGCTGGGGCAAAGACACCCCCGCACCACCCCCCGGCTGGACCCCCTGCTCAGCCCCCACCTTACCGCAGCATCCGAGGGGTCGGTGCTCAGCCGAGGGTTCCTCAGCCCTCCTTCCACCGGAGCAGGGGGCCGAGGTCCGGGGGCACAACCTCCCTCCGCCTCTTCTCGCCCGTCTGCTCGCTGCTGGCCCGTACGCCACCGTCCTGCGGGTTATCAATAAATCATCGCCTTCAAAAATTCAGCTGGAATGGAAAAATGAAAGACGGTGTTTCGCTGGCTGCGAAGCTGGAGGCACTTTCCAGCAGCCGCTGGGAGGCAGATTCGGTTTCTTCCTCCGCCACTGACTTTCTGTACAGCCTTTATCACCTCACTTAGCGCCCTCAGTGTCTCCTGTAGCTCCGGTGCTTGCTGAAACAGCGATGTCCCAAGTATGTGGGATTCAGACGGTTAAATATCTACAGGTCTTGGTCCCATTTCTGTGGGAGAAGGCAGTGCCTCGCCGTAAGCGGCCGCAGAGCTCGGTGCAGCGGTAGGCTGATCTTGGCTACGTTCCCTAAACGCTGTTGTGCTACAAATCATCGTCATCCTGGACAAACATGCCTTAAACTGGAAGAAGCACCGCAAATGTGCCTCGTGGAAGAGGGTCGGCTACTTTTATCACAGGAAATCACTCATCAGCTGCTGGCGTGGAATTGCGCACTGCCTTCCAAGTTGTTCATGTGCAACTTTTCTAGCGTGTGAAAAACAGTGAAAATCTCAGTAACTTTCACACCACAGTTCACTGTAAATTAATAATACGGTAGCAGACTCTCACATCTTGGATAAATTCATTAAGCCTGAAAGAAAGGATCTGAACCCCCCGCCTTAGCTCTCCCTCATCGCACGTTATCGTAACTCAGCTCTGCTCTTTTAATCAACAGGAGCTACGACACAGCAAAATAGGAGGGAGCGAGCCCACAGGATCAGATCACATTTCTCCACCTCATTCCTTACCTGTGGAGCTGCCACCTTCTTGCCTGCTGCTCCTGAGGCTGAACACCCCTCCAGACCTCCACAAAGCCGAGAGAAGGGGACAGAGAAAAGGTGGGGAAGGGAAGGAGCTCCAAGCTTGCACACAGGATTGTGAGAAGTAGATCTGGGGAAAGGGGAGAGAACTGGATGTACTGGTGGGAAAGGGAAAGATTTAGAGGACAGGAGACGCCAGTCAGCAGGAGAAAGGTCTGGTCTTGCTGCCTGGGGAGCGATTTGCCGAAAGCAGGCTAGCCAGGTCATCGGCCAGGGGTGAGGCAGGATCAGCACCCCCCTGGGACGTGCCGTGGGTGCCCTTACGCCCAGGCTGCTGAGCTGCGGGAGGCAGGGTTTCACTGCTCTCCCTGACCCGCCGCCGTCCTGCGCTCACGTTTCCCTCCCCAGCCACCCCTGTCTCGAGCCCGTCTCGCAGACCCAGTTTTCCCATCCAGACAATGGAGACAGCCACATTCCCCGCGCAGGGCTGCTGTCAAAATGAATTAAGTGATGTCCAAAGAGTACTTTGAAATGCAGATATTACGCTCGCTAGTTTTAATGCCTCCAAAGCGGTCTCCAGATATCTCTAAATCCTCCAGATATCCCTGATCAATCCCTGTTTTACAGATGAGGATGCCGAGCAGAGGGACGGATGCTTTAGTCCACTTCTTTCATGTCGGGTTCTGCAGACCCTGCTGACCTTGCCAGGGCTCAGGCTCCAAGACGCTGGCCTGCGGTGACCGAGTCCCATCCAAAGCCACAATTTGCCGACGACACGGAACAAGCGTCACGCAGGCAGCGTATCCACACCGCATCGCTAACCCCTTATAAAGCTGTTTCCTTTGACAAGCTGATGCCTAAATTTGAGCTCCCGTCCCCTCCTGCAACCTGGTGTTGCACGCACATTTCTGGCATCTGCTGCGCCCTGCAGGACCCCCCCCAAAAGTGTGGGAGTTGTGGGGCTGAACTAAATCTCCCCCTGTATTTTCCTTGCCTTTGTAGGTGCACCGGGAAGGAGCAGGACACAGGAGCTTCTAGTCCCCAGGCCTGTGATCAAATTATCTCTCCCTCTGTCACACATCCTAATCATCACAGCTGGCGGTCATGCCAACAATATTAACGCTGCTGAGTAGCTTTCAGTTTTGCAATTAGCAAGGTTTTCTGCTTCCCTCAAATAAAAAATAAGCTTGTACTACTTAACGCTGCATAAATGATAGATACATCCAAGGCCCATGTTACGGTCTCGTTGAGATGAACCGATATGATAAGTGCTGTAGATATTTTAAATCTTTTGAAGATTACAATGGTTACAGAGCTCATTATTTCTAAACGTGTTTGTCCTTCTTCCCTTTTTTGTTTGCAAAATTAGGCAATGCGCAGTTTAAATAAACAACTATTGTACTGTTAAACACTGATGAAAGAAAAAGGTTCCATTTAAATTATGAAGTGGTAAGATAAAAAGCATCCCTTCTCTTTTGTACGCTACTTTATTCAGAAGTCAAACTTCTGTAGTCTCGCCGCATGCTAATGAACAGCATAATAATGCACAAGGGCAAGAGGGGGCTGAGTAATTAAAAACAGAGGCCAGAAATCAAAGGGCTCGAAATATACTTACCAAAATAATTCAATTATATGTTAGAAACCTGGGATAATCAAGACCCATCCCACAGTTTCATTCATCATTATGCCCCAATTTAATATCTGTACTGCTCTGCCGTACACAGGAAGCGGCAACTGGGACTTTCACGCGCGATGCTTCAGCTGGAGAGACAAAGGCAACGTGCACTCGGGTCCCGTTCTCATCACGCTGCACCTCGAAAATGGCTTCACTTGACTGACTGTATTCTCAGTTAAACTGATTTAGGGAACTGTTTTTAGCCACAAGCTATTTCTGTATTGGTTGTATATTCCTTCTCTCCATAGCTTTGCAATTAATTAATAGGAATCTCCACACCCACTGTTGTTTAGCCTGGAGAAAAGGAGGCTGAGGGGAGACCTCCTCACTCTCCACAGCTACCTGAAAGGAGGTTGTAGTGACGTGGGTGTCCGTCTCTCCTCCCAAATAACGAGCGATAGGACAAGAGGAAACGGCCTCAAGTTGCGCCAGGGGAGGTTTAGACTGGACGTTAGGAGTGTTGGATATTTCTTCACTAAAAAGGTTGCCAAGCATTGGAACGGGCTGCCCAGTGAAGCAGCAGAGTCACCATCCCTGGAGGTATCTATAAGATGTGTAGATGTGGCACTTAGGAGCATGGTTTAGTGGTGGACTTGGCAGTGTGAGGTTAACGCTCGGACTCAATGATCTTAAAGGTCCTTCCCAACCTAAATGGTTCAATGACGTTCTCTTCCCTATAAATCCATCTCCCATCTCTCTCCTTGGCCTCGCCTCTTTTAGTGGCTTCAGGCGTTCCTGGTGATCCACGGAAGCCCATGCCAAGCAAAGCAGCAGGCAGGTGCCTTCAGCAAACTGTGCGTTTAGCTGAGACAGCATCATGAGCCTCTGAGGTTTTCATGCGACTCCGGCTGGGCCAAACAATCCTGATGCAGCTTTGCAGTGTCACCACTCCTACGGGCGAGGAGTCCCAGCACGCTCTCGTCTCCGCAATAGCAAAGGGGGGACTGCACATTTCAAGGAAATTCTGGTGCCACGTGACAAAACAAGAGAAAAAAGAGCCAGTGCGAGCTCGTTGAGTGGTTTTTGAGATCAGTGGGGGATTTTTGTGATTTTGCCTTGTGCAGTCTTGATGTACGTGGCAATGATCAAACCTAGTCCTGTTAGTACTGATAGCAGCTTCGTGGAGAAAGCTCCAAGTGATGCATTGTCAGGAACCGTGACAAAAACAGAAAAAGTGAAAAGCAGTTTCCAGCTGACAAGGGGTAGCACTCTCGTTTAAAGAATTTGCAGATGCACAAGTTGTTCCCTCCTTTCCAGCACATAATTTGGGCAACGACAGGTGAAAACTGTTGCAAACAACCAATTTCAGCAAAAAAGTCAGGAATTTCGGCAAAACCAACACTCAGTTGTGTATCAGCTTCCTGAGGAACCAGGGTCTGATTGTCTTAGCAGAAGTTTTAAAGGTTTCAGCACAGAGACTGCTGGTTGTCTCTAATGAGCACAGACGTCAAACACAGCACTGCTGTGCTTCACAAGCCGAGAGGAGCCCATAGGCCAGCATAGGTCGCAACATTAAATGGCAAAAAAGGGAAACAAGAATCTCAGGTCAACTTTTCCGAACTAGGGGTCTTCATTAAAATGAAGGTTATGACTTTAGCAGATGGGTGCCGTTTAGTATAGGCTCAGCTATTACCCAGATTTTGCTGCATCTTCAATTTAGAACAAAACAAAACACCGAGTGCGAAAGAGCAAGTGAGCGCGCTTTGGCCAGTTCAGGACAGCAGCAGATGTGGATGTCTCCGACTTTCCCCAGCCCTATCAGCGACATCTTCCTCAACCAGAAATAAAGCTCCTTTTGAGGTGATTCAGCTTCCCCAAAAGATGATGTGCATTCACTTGCTAAAAAGGAGATCATTAAGACAAACAAACCAGCCTGTAACGTGAGCCAGAGTGGTGTTTGCCAAAGGTGGAGAGGGATACGTAAATTTAAGACAGCTATAATTTCAAGATACAGTGAAGCAGAGAGCAAAGTACCTATTTTTTTCCCATTTTTCTAATGAGGAATTAATTTTCAGAAGAGACTCACGCACTCGTTGCTTGATTTTGCCGAGGGATTGACTGAAAGGGGGGAGCTACATCTGAGGGCAGAGCCTGAGCTCCACGGGAGCCCCACTGCTCAGTATTCGCTTCCCAAGTTTGGTGACGAAGTACTCTAATAGATACCTTAGTGACATCCTTTCCCGAGAACCCGTCTGGGGCAGTAATTCTAACAGGACAAGTCAGCTGTAATGAATCTCTTTCCTCGGCACAGATGGGGCCTCGCTTTACTCACATGCACAGCTTCTTCCACTTCCTAAGACTACATGGAGACAAGAGCAAGCATCTCCGGCCTCTTATCTTACCTGCCTTCAACAATATAGCGGCAATCAATAAATGAACTTCATTTTTTTTTTACATATGCAATTACATGAAATAGATTACAGAAGTGACAAAACCCAGAACAACTCCACAAACACAGCGCTGGGCTCTGATTTCTATCAGGATGAGATCAAAGTAGCATAGTTGCTCATTTACAGCTCAAAGCTGCATTATTTTCCCTAACTCCGGCTCTATTGCTAGTCAGCTGAACTCTATAAAGCAGAAATATCAAGCCATCTTGATATTCCTTCCACAGTAAATAACGATTTACAAAGGAGGGGGTGAAATCTCCCTTCCCCTCCCTCTTTCAATTCATTAAGTTCAACTGTGATAACCAGTGAGGCATACAGGAAAGGGTTAGGTATCTCTGCCTCTGAATATTTAATTCCGGACTAAATGTAATGCACAGCATCCTCATACCCTTGGGAGTTCAGCAGCCAATATGCCAATGAATATACCCTGACAATAGTGATATTTTCTGCACTTTGGAGGCATGAGTGACATTTGCTCGCCACATATGTTACATCGGATGCTGAGGTCTACACTTGTGAGAAATTAATCAGAATCCATCTGTTTCCTTCTCATCCTGGACAATTTCATTACAACTTAACCAAAGATTATAGGATTCCCATGTCTGTGTCCCCAGCCCCCAGCTCAGTCTTGGTGTTTCCATACCGAATGATTAAAGCTGCTTAGTTTAAGTAAGGTCAGAAACAATCTTCCTTCCCGTAGGGAAAGGCAGAACGCTCATCAGCAGGACCCAAAATCTGCTCTAAATTACACGTAGGTAAATCCAGAATATCCCTACTGAACCACAGGGGTTTAGTTTTATCGTGGAGCAGGATCTGGACCTTGATCCGTCAGTGCGTGTTTCTGGTGGCCGATTTTGACTGGCGTCGGGCTCGAGATGGCACCAAGGCGGTGACGCTGCAGGCCCTCCGTTACGTCGCCGTTCACCTCGCCAGGGGGTGAGCAAGGGACGGCTCAGCCTTCCTGCGGGGCCAGGAGACGCTGGGCTGCTGCTGGGACAAGAAAGCGCTCAGTCTTAAAACGCTCCCTGCACATACGCGTGCTGCGTAGCAAATTCTTTGCTTACTCCTTATTTACTGGTTCCTCTTTAAGTTGATGTAGTAGCAGGGGAGAACTGGACGTAAAGATTGCTTAGACTCGGTGGATTTGTTATGCTAAATATTGCACCACGATGGATGTATTTGCTTAAAAATGGGTTTTTCTAACAGTTCTTTGGATGAGGCACAAATAGCGCCAAAACAACCCCAAAAGCACAAATATCAGTGGGAATCTGGTACTCAATTGCTAGGTAACAGTTGCAGCCAAGCCTGCTAACGTGAGGATCCCTGCATGACAGAGGAGCCAAAGCTGTGAACCAAAGAGGAAGGCTCCCACGACAGAGGCTGTCGGCGGAGAGCCACCGAACGGGACAGCCCCGTAACGAGGGAAACGTGCTCCTGCGGTACGGAGCCGAGAGGCAGCGGTCGCACCCGGGGTCTGCGTGCCAGGGAGGCAAAACCTGCGACACATGAGGAAGATGATCTTCCCTCTGAGGGTGACAGAGCACTGGAACAGGCTGCCCAGGGAGGTTGTGGAGTCTCCTTCTCTGGAGATATTCAAGACCCACCTGGACAAGGTCCTGTGCAGCCTGCTCTGGGTGACCCTGCTTCAGCAGGGGGTTGGACTGGGGGACCCACAGAGGTCCCTTCCAACCCCGACCATGCTGTGATTCTGATTCTGCGACACAAAGGAGCGGCCGCTGCTCCAGGGGCTGCGCAGCCGATGGGAGGTCACGGTCCCTCTGCTTGGCACATCCCTTTGCAGGGGAGCAGCATCCTCTGTACCTGCTGCCAACCCAAAGCCTCTCGGCCACCTACCTGTGAGTGCTTTTGCCGCTCAGCCTCAGCGAAGGAGGACGCTCGGAGACAGGAGGTTTTCCACCAGCTCTGGCAGGACCGCTCAGCTCTCCCAGCTGGGGCTGGGAGCGAAGCGCTGTGCAACTCGAGGTCTGGAGCCCGGCCGTGAGACGGCGGAAAGCAGGCGCTGATCCCCCTGAGCACTGAGCTGCTGGAAAGGAGCAGCAGGGCTCCCACCCAGGCTGGGGTAATGTGGTTGCCCTGGACTAGGCAAACACCCCCCAGCTCTGCAGCCCCACAGGGACCAGCCCCGAGACCTGAGCGTGCCAGCAGCGGGAGAGGGAGGAGGCGATGAAGCAAAGCTGTGCGGGACCAGCTAGAAAAAGCAGCTACAAGCAATAGGTTGTAGCAACAAGATTCGCTCACAAGCAAAGAAATTCACCCAGCAGCGGGGAGGTGGAAGCTGGAGGCAGACAAGATCTGCAAAGCAAAACGCCGTTCAGCCAGCCCGAGATGGGAAACCACACGAGGCTCCCTGACCCCGTTCGGAGCCGTGCTGCCTTCCCCGCTTCTCACAGCCATTATTCCGGCTGACTTGCAGATACTCGATAGTTATTTTTGAAATGAAGGTGCATTCAGATCAGGCTGTCACAGCCTGTCTTTTCAGTTGTGAGTTACTTGATCAGATGCTTTTTTTCCTGTAACATAATCACATGATACCAGCTTTAAACAGGATCTATAGTCTAGCTCCAGTGCTGGATACTTCTTTGCCAGAAAGATATTGACACGTTGGGAGATAGCTATAAAAGCAAAGAAAGATCTTGCATAAATTAACTCGTACTATTTATAGACATGGAGAGCAGTCTATCCATGGGGCCATCTGCTAATCTACGTCCCATGGCAATTAAAGTCAACATTTCACCATATCGTCTCCATCAAGGGCTGAGATTATGCACTGTACTCTTTTTTTTCATATAACACTGACCTTACATCTGTGCTGCTGAGTGTCTCTTTCTAACTTTCGGTAACACTTCCCAGATCCAGTCTCTGAAAGTCTGCTACAAGAAAGGAAAAACTCAAACCGTGTATTTTTATTTCTGTGAGGTCAAGGGGCCAGTAGGTGACAAAGGCTCTATTTATTTCATTGATTCTCAACTTTTCTGTTTCAATAAACACAGACATTATGCACTAAATTAATGAATTTATAGATTTGATACAGAGCTGACTTCATACAGTTAAATCTTTTCAGTGCTCCTGGTTATAAACATCCCACCTCCATTTTCAGAAGCGACTTCACGATTTTGGACACTATGTTTTTAAGCATCCAACCCAAGACGCTTTTATCAAAAACCCATGAGCAGACCTCTCACCATCTCATTGTTTCACAGAAAGCTGGAAGCCTAAAGAGTACGGCATCCAAACATCTTGCTTTGGAAAAGTCTTAAAGACAAACAAAACTACTATATTTAATGTGTAGCTTGCCCACATCATAGATACTAGAGGGTTTTCTGAAGCAACTTAAAAGCCCGAGTCCTACTGCCTCATTCTGCATCTTCTTACACACAACACATTTTTATTACTCTACGTAATTTTAATAATTTACACTGGCACCATCATTTTAGCAACTGCATTCACTACATTTAGCAACAGGCATTACTATAAAAGCAAGGAGGACAATACAGACGATTCGATTAGCAGGAAGGTTTGCCAGAAAGGCAGCCTTACAGTGGGACTGAAGGCCTCTCGCTCAGGTGAAAGATATTATTTTACAGAAATGGAACTCGGGGATACACGTTTCATGGCTGTTAATACATTTGGTTAATTAAAAAAAAAATTAAAGGCTTTCTTAGCTAATATGTCGATCAACCACATGAACAACATCTCAAGCAATGCTCCACCTCTGCCATAGCTGATATTACAAAAAGTGTCTTTTTTCCAGATCCGTGGGGCTGCGTGTGAGAGAGAAAGAATTCGAAATGTTAAGCAGTGACACAACCAAACATTATCCATTTTGGTCTGAAGCTTATTACAGTCACAAGACGATCAGAAGTTATGCGAGCACAGAAGTATCCAGCATTTCTGCTGCCTGAGCCACCCTGTATGGGACCGATCCTCTCCCAGGTGTCCCCTCCCCTTCCAGCCCCCCCCGAACTCTCCTCTCTGGGGCTGCCGCTTCCCAACAGAGGATACACAGGCGCTGAGGACGAGCTGTACGCCCATGGCTGGTCTTCCCACAGGTCTAAACTCGCTGCTCAAAACCTAAAGATTATTATGCAAAGTCCTAGAGGAGAAAAACCGGTGCCGTACCTTCCCTCAGCATCTAAAAAGACACAACAGACCATTACTGGCTACGGATATAACATATACAAAGTATACCAGGGCACAGATGTAAGTATTTGTGGAGAGGTTTTAAAGCCATTGTTGTCCATTTTTGCACATTAAAACCCACAAAGAGATTTATTTAGAGCACTAAATCATTTCATTTCTCTCTGGCTAGATTTTTAACTATTAAAATATTCATCATGCACTCCAAGAATCTCAATGCCAAGCATTTATTTTATTTTTTTAATAACCTTTTAAATAGCTTCTTTAAAATATCCTTAGGTGTACATATTGCTTTTAAAAAAATGCTGAAAATAAGAGCTTATTGCAAAACACCAAAAGAGAAATGAGACATCAGGTACTGCTGAGACCAGAGATCAGCCCGGCAGCAGCAGCCTCTGACCCCAGCACAACAAAGGGGTGGATGCCACGAAATTCGGTGCTCAGAGTAAACAGAAGGGGCATTTTTTCAAAGTTGAAAGTTTTCAGAGTGAAAGTTCTTGGGGCCTCACACAGGCATGTGTGACTTTCGACTCCCAAGAAGGCTGGGGGAAAAAAACCAACTTTGTATAAAGGGAGTATTTGTGTCAAAATCTCCTTTTTGGGTTTTCCTTCAGATGGACAATGTTTTTTCATAAGATGGATGGTTTGCACTGAGAAAAATCACTGTTTTCTGTTGGGAAATCTCCCCTTCGCCTCATTATTCTCCTTGACTGACAGGATACCGCTGGCCCCGCGACGATGCTCGGCGGTGAGCAGCCCTCTCGGCTGGCAGGCAGGAGCTGCTCTCCCCCCAGTGCCACGGACCCTAAAACCCCCTTTCTGGAGCACGACCGAGCGCAGAGCTGCACGGGACTCCTGCTCTCGGCAGCCTGGCGCAGGCGGTACCGATCAGCCCGAGCTGCGTTGGTCAGAGCCGCTTACGGAGCTGCGACGCGCAAGGAGCCGTCCCCGCGGCCGGCTGGCCTCGCGTGCCCGTCGCAGGAGGGCCAACCGCCAGCAGCAGGGATCTCTTACCCGCGGTGGGACGGGGTGAAACACGGACACTGCAGTCATGGCGTGGGCAGTAATAGCTGGGTCCGCAGCTCACGAGCTCGTCCCAGCACCGGATTCCTGGCCGGAAGACCAGCAGCACTCTGGAGGCTCAGCCCACCTCGCCCCGCAGCTGTCGGAACGGTGCAGATGAAGCATCTTCTGCCTGCAAGGACACTTTGGACGGAGCCTCTGGCAGAGGCCGAGGCCAGGGCGGGCTCGGATGGCTTCACACCACGGTGACGTGGCTGCTCCTCACCCTGCAGCCTCCTCCGCTATAGATGCTGAATGTGATCAAATACAATTTGGCAGCTGTAAAGCTCGGTTACAAACTGCCTGGGAAGAGATTACCTCTGGTTTCAAGAATGTTGCTTTTCATCTAAAAAGAAGCAGACACCTTCCCTCTCCTCCCCATGAAGCCTCTGTTTTATGCATGGAGCCAAGCTCATCCTCCAAAACCAGGATCTGAACCATTATATGCCTCTCTATATTCCCACATGTGATTTAACTTCACCCACGTGGAAAAAAAAAAAAATATTTTAACTGTCTTTCCTTCTGTTTCTTTTCGCACAGGAAAGAGTCAAAGTATGAGGCACAAACCTGAAGGATGATACAAAACTTTTACCAACTGCTTTGGCATCTCCTCCAAGAGCTCTCTGGCCACCGTGGCTCCTTGGAGGAGGATGGCAGGCAGCATCTTCAGGTGATTTCATACAGAATTTGTACCGTTGCTCCTCTGTCCAAAGGGGTTTCATTCTGCATCTATATAAATGTAGAAGGCAGCAGAGGCCGTTTACCATTTATAGTCTGCAAGAAGTAAGGGATGTGCTTGTACATAGCTATTCCACCTGCTTTGTTTTCTCTCCCAGACACTGAGATTAACAAAAAAAGGCAAGTAAGACTGCATTTGTAGACACTGACTGCATTATTACCGAACGCAGAACTTAACACTGAACGTCTGGGTCATTTAAAAGGTGACACGCATTTGTGAGAAAACGCATTTAGTTTATTTATGGACAACAGACACACACTGGATTCACTATATCATAGGCTTTCCCAGTCAAAATGCTCCAGTCAAGGTAGAGTAAGTGAAGACATCCTGCAACTGGGGACAAAGCTTTTTCAACAAATTGCTGGTTATACAGCATATTAGGCATCGTTAATGGACTAAATAACTTCTACTGAAAGACGACCTGCTATTTCCACAAACCAGTCTCTTACCTTTACCACATTTATTTCCTACAAACTCTTTGATTTTCATTCAATGTCTATCTAAAAGGCTAAAGACCCAGGCGCTCCACTCAGTTGCACTGACATTATCTTTTAATTAGCAGAGGTCACTTAATGCTTTTAGTACAATCAACAGTTGCTTTCTTTCCATGATCAACTGCAAGAGCATCGCAGTTAATGCAGACTGATTACAACCTGAAAATCCTTTAACATAAAAGTATCTCAAGACAAATATAATCAAGCCATTGCATGTAGATCATTTTTCTTGACAGCTTTGATTGCCACTCCATTAGTGTGTGACTCATTATCACTGCACAGCACCCTTTTATAGAAAACACCTTAACTTGTACAGCACCGCCAGGTCGCAGGAAGAACAGTTCGGGATCTGTGGGTAAACGGCCTCTCTCCTTGTATCGTGGGTCTCACTGAGGACTGACAGAGCTGTGGGTGAAATTCATCCCCAGGACTACCTCCAGCTGCATACGTTTGACATCCTTTAAGTGCTTCCAAGACCTTGTCGCAGAAGAAGGAAAACTAAAATTAAGGTTCACGTGTGACTGGTAAGCGATAAATCAAGCTCACACTGGAGAGACAGACCCGACTTGCTGCTCGGCATTGCAGCTGAAGGCACAGCTAAAAAACGTGACCAACCATCTAACGTCTTGCAAGTACAAATCAGTTTCCCGTACGTAGACGAAGCTGGGATCCTTGCCCGATTTCAGCGGAGACAGACCGACCGGGTGTTTGATGGCGAGAGCCTTGTCCGAAGTGCCTGAGTTCTTTGGGAGCAGGGGCCACGTTCAGCTCGAGAGAGCGGCAGGTCTCCTCGCTCCAAAGCCACCTCCCCTTTTAAGGGACAGATTGGAAGAGCTACAGGCAAACAGACGGGGCTACTGTCTCCAACCCCTAATAGTTGTGTTAATCCTTATCCTTTTTACCCAGCACAAAGAAAATTATTCCAGGAAAACAATGGTAAGAATTCCTTTATAATCCCTGTATTATATTATATCTGGTGCTGAGTTTGCAAAGTCAGTAAAATGAGAAGAGCTCTATCTCTGCTACAAATCAAGGAAGGCTTCTCAGTCTTGGTAGCTGTTTATTGCTAGACAAGGAGCATATGTCAGAAAACATATGGCAAACAACAAAACCAGGATGAACCAGACCAAAAAAAGGATAGAGAAAGCATTTCTATTTAAAAAACAATTACATAAAGCTCCCTTGGAATGGCCATATCCATCCAGGAACCAGCCGCTTTCATCTCCTGGGCTGCATTTAGGTTATGAAAGGATTTAGTTTCCCAAGAACAGAATTTGAGACATAAGGAACGCAGGACAATTTTAAATTAAACAGCATGACTATGGTAACATCTGCAGTAGATTGGGTGCCCTAAACACAGCACAGGAGATAACAGTCGCCTTATCTACGGTTTGGTAAATAATTTCTGCTACCTCAAGGGTCATTACATCTTCAGCTCTTTCTGTCATCTGTGATTCCACTGAGGGGCTGAAGAATAAAGTCTCTACAGGTGCTTATGGTGCAAGTGAGCAGCTATAAATAACATCCCCGCGTTCGGCTACGCAGGACAAGAAACCTCATTCGCACCCTGACGTTCCTTCATTAGGCGCCAGCTTCCAGCCCTATAGATCTCAGCACCTCCCGACACCGGATTTGGCAGGCAGTCACAAAGCAGCAGTATGAGCCATTAGGGAAAAGGTTTTCTGCTTTCCCACATCCCACAAGCTCCGCAGTCCTCTCCCGAGAGAAATGGGGAGTTGGGGTGGCTGGGGGGGGGAACCCCACCAAGTGGCATGCTCCCAAACTGGTGAATCAGCAGGAGAATCTTCGTCTCCAGTCCTACGGTTTGAACTCCTTCGGCGGGGAACAACCCCAGCCGCCAGCAGATCCCCGCTGCGGGGGTAAGACTCGCACACCTTCCCCGCCGCTGCCGCTGGGTGCTGGCCCCAGCGACGGGAGCACGGGGCTCCATCCGGCTGCCCCGCTGCCAGCTGTTCACCGCCCCGGGAGCAGCACCCTGCGGCTCCGGTGGAGACCGACGGCGTTAAAACACGGAGGTCTGTGGCTGGAGACTGTTTCTGTCACTGGGGAAAAGATTTAAGACCTGGGCCAGTGCAGTAGCGTTCTCCGTGCCAGTCCCCGGCCGGACGCGGGCTCAGCACAGCCTGCGCCAGGTACCGGCCCGAAGAGGAGTTCAAGCATGAGGCCGTGAGGGAATCCGATTGTATGGGTGCCGCTTTTTGGAGAGTGCCAAGAAGAAGAGGGTCACCCTAGCTAAAGAGAAGGGGGAGGGAAAAAACAGTGAGATTTAGTGTACAGAGGAATTAAATCTAAAAAAGCTGAGGAGAAGGCGAGGGGGTATTTAGATCAGGCAGGCAGAGGTAGACACGTAAGGGATGCACAGAGATCTCTCACGGGACAAGGTTAGGACAGAAGTGACAGCTGGTCTGAAGAAATAGCATTTTAAGATCCAAAACTCTGTCAGGAAAACCCAACTGTGCGACCGATAGAGAAGTTCAATACAGATGGGCAGGCAGAAAAAGGGCACGAGGTACATAAATACATGCTTATTCAATAAAGCCAGAAATGGAACGGAAAAATTGAGCAAACAAGGCTGCCGGGTGATGGGAGACAGCCTGATTTATTTGCCTTGCTGAAACACGGTAGTGTGGAAAACACAGCGGGGACACTGTGTTGTCTTGGTAGGAATTATTCAGCAAAGGAGGGTTAGGTCATGGCTAGAGCACCAGAAAGAGCCTCTGGAAGCCAAGTTTCCAAAGGAAGAAAAATCCCGCAGACGATGCATAATTGATGCAGATGCACCAGGAGTGCTGTGGGCTCTGGGGACAGAGAAGAAAATCATTTAAAAAAAAAACACCCACCCAGCAGTTAATAATAAAGCAGTAGTGACTTCTAATTACCTGTATACAACTGATTACAGCCCCTGCCACAGTGACAAGCTGTTCCTTAGCAACTCAGAGGCAGCTTTTGGAAGGGCTCCTTCCAGGGAGAGAAGCTCCTATCTCCTGGGGACCAAAGTTTAGTGATAAACTCTGCCCGGACCATTAGGTTTTAGGGGCTGCGATATGCTGTAGGGATGTAATTTACCTCCCGCAGGAAGAGATCACACTAAAAAAAAAAAAAAAAAAAAAAGATTTGGGAATGGGGACAGGAATGAAGCAGTCCTACAGCTGAGGATATCCAACTCGTGGATTTGGCCCTGGGGGTGCCCGGGCATTGCTGGCAGGAGAGGGGTGCAGATTACCCGGGCCGGGTGGCTTCACCCAAAAGCTCTGCAATGAGAGCAACTGAGCTGCTAGCGCAGAGATCCCTTCCCATTCAAACCAAGTGCCCCCATTTCTTGAGAAACGCTCAAGAAAACCCCAGCCGTGATTTTTTTTTTTTTTCCCTTGCACAAAGAAGTGGATTATTCTGAAAGGTCATTTCAAGTTACACACACCTAGGTGAACAATATGTTTCTGTAGAGGAAAACTGCACCTTCCCACAAGCTAATCTGCAAAATAATAAGGGAAAATCAGATATAAATTGCACGACCTTTGCAAAGGCACTGGCAAGGGTCTGTTGATGAGCTGAAGTATCCAGGAAAGAGGGAGTATTGCCGTGGCTCAAGAACTGGTTAAGAGACGGGCATAGCTGGTGAATTTTTAAGAGGATCAAAGCCCTGCATCACCGTTGATGTTTAATAAATTAATGAGCTAGAAAAGCCCACAAAGAATAAACGTCAAACACTGCAAAAACTCCAGGGGTTCGGGAAATCTGCATGAACAGACATGCAGCAAAATAAAGAAACGCACCCAGCGCACGATGCAGCCCTGCTCCTTGGTAGGCACGAGTCATTTAATTCCCTGGAAACTGCTTCCAATAATAATTCATAGTGAAAAACAATGAAATGAAATGGAGCTGCTCACAACAGCCCTGCCAACGCTTTTCTCTGGGAAGCGCTGTCTGGGAGAGCGGCCGCCAGAAGCGTCACCAGGTAAAATGACATCAGCCCCAGCTCTGACGCGGTCTGAGCGCCGCCGAAGTCCCGGGAGCGGCTGGTTGTGGAGCTCAGTGCCAGCCCCTGCCCTCCCTCTCGTACCGATGGCAGAAATCCAAAGTGTAACCAAAAAGGAAAAAAAAAACCAAACCACTAAAAAGAAGCCATCCAGGTCTGGTGAACTCCAAGAGGAGATGAGTAACAGAACATATGGGGGGTAAACTGACACCTGCCCCCAGGGAGAGAAACTTGGGCAGCTCTTCTTAGTAAAGAGAAGGAAAAAATATTGAAAAAAAAAAAGGACTTAAAAAAAAGGAAGAACTTAGATGACAGGAACATAGTGAGTGATGAAAAGATATGCTGGGGGACTACAAAGCGCGAGGCACGTGCTGTACTCACGTCACAGCGTGTCGATGTCCAGCAGGGTTTCGCCCGCAGCGGGATCTGCGCGAGGATCTCCTCAGGGCTGGCAGGCGCGTTCCTTTTCAGCCTCCTTCATGTCGGTGTCCCAAGCACAAAAGCTGATAACCGGGTCCTGGGGTTACTGCATGCAGGAGACACCTTCCTCGGGCAGCAGCGCTCCGGCGCAGCGTTGCCATGTGGATATTCTCACGAAAGATGCTTTAATAAACTGCTCTGTTACACATCATCTGCCAGCAGAAGAGTAGTGACTGTGTAAACACAACATTGGAGAGTTGTTAGAACCTAAATATCAGAACAACTAAACACTGTTTTATCAGGAGGGGACAAAACCCAGAACGCCTTAGAAACCACCAGAATTGTTAAATATTTGTAAAACACGCGGCAAAACAAATCCAGGTGAGCGCTGCGTCAGTGGGATGTCCTCAGGCACGTCCCTTCTGCCGAGACCAAGCTGCTGCCGCGCAGACAGGGCCTGCCTGTCCCGCTGCTGCCTCCAAAGTGACAACAGCATCCCCGACTGATGTCACTGCACGAAGCGAGTATTAAATGCTTTCAAGTCTGATCAATAAAACACAGTTTACATTAAAAAGCTGTCTATTTTGGTTTTTAATCCTAGACTTTCTCATGAGTTCCTGACTCCAAAGGAAAACATTCTGCTTATTAAGTAAGTAATGATTGATTCATTACATACGATTTGAAAATGTTTTCTTTGGAGCACGCATTAAAAGGTCAAATATTCCCAAGTTTTCCTTTGGGTGGAATGTTAAAAACATGGAATAAATATCCAGGGCAGTTTTGCAACCAAGGGCATTAGAAGGAAGTCTGGAGTACCTGTGTTCCTCTTAATTTACTTAGGGTTTTTTTGTGTTTCGTTTTGTTGCTTTAATGAAATGTTTTAATATTCTGCATTGAACTAACTACAGAGTTTTCTTCTGCTGGGGAGAAGTAGTGCTACAGATTAGCGTGATGCCTTCCCGACTCCCCGCTCCGGACGCAGACCCGCCTTGCAGACGCTGCTGGCGGCAGCTGGAGGGGGGAAACGGCGCGTGCGGCAGCAACTCCAACCCAACACCCGGCGAGCAAAGGCCTTGCCCGCAAGAATTCGAACCAAAGCATCCCTCGGACTTCAAAACGTAGACGCATTTTTCAGCTGCACTGTTCCTGCTGACCGTTACCCAGCCGCATAACTAGCGACAAGGCGGGGAACGCTTTGTGCTCCATCTGCAGCCGCAGCGCAGGGATCCCCCGCGCCTGCCCAGCACCCGCTCAGCCGCCGCTGCCGAAGGGATGCACCCCGACTCCAGGTCCCGGCGGGAGCAGGGTTTCCACCCGGCCGGCTGGGACCCGGGAGCCGCGGTGCCCCATTCCCCCCACCCTAACCTGAAGTGCCACCGAGCCGCTTTCGCACTCGGAAGAGCTCCTGGGCCCCAAAGCAACCCACGTTCAAGCATCACTTCAGGACATCCTCCAGCGCTTTGCTGGACCGCGGCGCTCCAGCGCTGGCTGCCCGGGCCCGGTGGCTGCGGAGCCCTCAGCTCCTCTCCCGGCGGAGAGCCGGCACGGGCAGAGGGGCCAGAGCTCTGCCCCGCGCCTGCTGGAAAGCTGCCGACACGGAGACACGAATAACCGGTAACACTCGGCTACCAGGGAGGGGGGTTCTGTAAAGCAGAATGCAGGCTGCTTAAATAATGAATTAAGAGGCATCAAAGAGTGTGTACGTAAAAGGACAGAGAGGGAAGGTCTGATATTTTAGACTATGCTAGACCGCAATGAATAAATGATAGGAAAGGCTGAACACTTTACTAAGCATAAAGATGTCTAGCGAAAGAAAAGTTCTTGCACTTCTCATCCCCCACGGGGTCCCACAGGAATACCAAGGTGAGGGCTCAGCCAGTCCGTGAGGTTTTTTTTTCCCATGTACATTTTCATCTGGACTGAGGCGTCCTTCTTTAACAGCATCCATTCTGTCTCGGAGCCTTTTACACCAGAGACAAGCTTGCTTATTTTTCTGACACTGCTGAAGTTCTCCCAGTCATAACAAGCTAAGAACACCCAGTCATTTTGACAAAGACAGAGCGATAGGTAGGAGGCACGTGTCGTTACGCTGCCGAGGCTCTGGCGTGGTAATTGGCGAAGAAACAATTCAGAGCTGTCAGCCCGCTACACGCGCTTTCCCCCTGACTGATGAGTGATGTCGCATCCTCGCAGAGCCCCGACCAGCGCGGGCATCCCTCCCCACCATGGACACGGCCCCTCCGCCGCCTCCTGCACATCCCACGGGCCAGGGCAGGTTCCTGCGCCTCAAAATCCTCGCTGTGGGGACGTGTAATTAGTGACCACCTGTGGGATAAGCTTGGAAAAGGGGCAGTCTGCAAAGCACAATTATTTTTCTTTGGAAACAAATGTCCTCATGGTAACTGTTTTTTTCAAACAGAAGAACTCTACCTTTTTCCAGTATTTTCTTACTATTTTCTGAGTGTCAGTGGTCTACATTTCCAACGACACCAGACGCACACACCAGTGAACTAAACGGGAGCAGTAATCAGGTAGTGGAAGACGCACGATGTATTGCACAGCTGGGTAGTGTGTCACATAATTGAAATCCAGGACTTTGCAGCAGAACAGGAATTGCATGAACCGCTGAAAAGTGACCATTTGGCACAAGATGTTTTTATGAGAAAATAAGAAACAGCGTTTTGCTACAAAAGAATAACTGACAATTATTTTCCAACACCAAGTTTCTTGAAGAAAAACTGAAGAAAAATATTCTAATACTATAGCATCTGAATGATCCTATGCTAAAGCCTAAAATCTCCCCAGATTCATTTTCTTCTTGGTGTTTCCTCCTATGAACAGGAAGGGGGAAACCAAGAGCGGTCACCTGCAGGAGCAGTCACTTCGCGTGCTGCCCCGAACGCGAGGTGAGGTGAGGTGAGATGATGCCATCCCCTCCGCCCAGCCGGGCTTTACCCGGGCGTCAGGCGCAGCTCCGGGACGGGCGCCGGAGCAGGCGAGGCCGCGGTCGGTTCTGACGCTGTTCGGCGACGGACGGAGCAAGGCCCGGTTCTGCGGGACGGGGGAGCCGAGGTCGCCGGGCTGCAGCCAGCCCACCTCTGTGTGCTGCAGTGCTTCAAACACTGTCCTACGGGCCCAGACCAGACCTGATCTTAAAAAAATCAAAGGAGAAAAAAAAAAAGTCAATGCCATCTTAGAGATTATGCATATTCAAACCAAGTTCAAGTATTTTTATTCTCAGTATCATTTTTGCTACATGTCCTCCTTTTGATTTGCCATGGAAAGAAAGAAAATGGAAGGAAAACCAAGAAAATGTAAACGAAAGTAAGAGATACAGCCTGCTTTTTACTTTGGAGTTTTAGTCCCTTATCCAAAAGGCAATGGTAATAACAGAAATAGTTGATTACATTAAATATAAAAATATATCTATTTTATTTATTATTTTTGTTTACTATGTTTATTGCATTTATTATATTTTATTATATATATTATATAATATATATTTTTATTGTATTTATATACCAACATTATTTTTCTAATATATTTTATTTACCTACATTATATTTTTCTATTATAAAAATACTAAGCTACCAGGGAGGAGGGAGTTTTCTAAAGCAGAATGCAGGCTGCTTTTCATATATATTATTATTATAAAAATATTTCACTTTTCTAAGAGAGGACAGCAACCTATAAAAATCACATCTGAGAACACGCTGTCAGCTCTCTCGAGCTGTGGCAGCGCACGGCCCAGCCAACGCGCACGGCCCTTCCCAGCTCCTCTCGCCAGTCAGCACCCAGCTTCTCCCCGAGACCCCCCCGGCCGGGGATGCCGCTCCTCTCCGTGCCTGGCCCAGACCGGGGGCATTCATGTCCTTTCGTTTCGCCCTCCCGTACCTCCTCGCAGCTTGCGACGACAACATCCTCGCTACCCTCACTCTTGGCTCAGTCCCAACGGGGTTTCCACGCACTTCACTCGATCTGCAATTGCGTTCGCGGAAGTGTCGTGAGCCTCAGGCTCGGGAACGGCTCTGTGCCCGCTGTACCCACCCGCAGCCTTCACACTTACTCCTTCCTCCTCAGCCCTCTCGTTCCCTCTGCGCATCTCCCTCCCCACCTCCACAAAACGCTTTTATCAGCTGCGCTGTTTGATACCCCTGCCGTAAACTGCTCAACACCACCACCACGGAAGCTACTAAAACTTGGGACCTGGGCTCACCAAGCCTGGCTCAGCCATCCTCTTCCAGCTCCGTTTCCTTCTGGAAAGGTTCCCCGAACCCCAACCTGCCTACCTGCTCCGAGGTGCAGCCCCTCACACCACGGCCCCCAGCTGCAGGAAAAACGGGTTTGCAGCAAAGTTCCAACCTCAGGCTTCTGCGAGCTGGAGCCCTCACACCAGCCGGGCGACGCGGTCCGTCGTCAGGAGGAGCAGGTCGGTAGCTTCAGCCGCTGTGGGCTCAGCACCCTCATGCCCATGCCGTGAGACAAGGAGCTGAAATATAAGAAGGATGAGACTTGATGAACGAGGAACGAAGAGCCAAGCTACTTTGGCCGTTTCAGGCCCAAAGCCAGGCAAGTATTTTGTAGCTGTTCCTTAATTTCAGACAAAGCCCGATCCGTGAGAAACGTGTGTTCAGAGGAGCGGAAGAAAGAGCTCAACTTCAATGCAAACACTGCAAATTGAAACAATTATTCAATGTTGAAATCAAAGAAAATTACCCTCTCACATTTTACCCTTTTGAGCAAATGAAAAGTGCTCAAGGAGAACATTTTCTTCAGCTTCTCTCCTGCTTAAAAAAGTAAGAGAGACATTCTAAACTCTTGAGTTATCTCATTAATGGTACAACTGGAAAGATTAACAGCAAAAATTAAACAATTCCATTATTATTTAATTGCTCTAAAAATGTATTGCCTTAATATTTATAATTGTACTCTTAAGATTAATAATCCTGATTTGCCACCTCCCCATTTCTCACACTTACCCAACTTCACAAAGAAAATATTGAGAATACATCTTGAAGATTCCTGAAGTAAAAAGGAAAGACACCATGTGCATCCATAAATTATTTTTTATTTCAAATCCAGCTCTCAGTTTACATTGTTCGTGAAACAGGTAACCCTTCAGCATTCGGGATTGGCAACGCTCATTAAGTCCCCAAACTAAATTCATCACGCTGATGCCATTGTGCCAGTTAAACACAGACTCTAAACTTAAGAACACTGGAGAGACACCAAAAAAACAAACAAAAAGCCAGGAGTAGCAAGGAACAAGATTCCTGTAGTCTCTCAGGAAAATATAATGCAGAGCTACATGCCGCCTAAAGAACAGGTGGCCCCAGAGTCTCACGGATTCCCTCAAATTCCAATTTCCGGGCAGACCGAGATGGCCCAGACCCTCTAAGAAAGCCACGAGCCAGATCTTTGCTGTTGTCCAAATTCTCTCTCAGGATTTATTAGCAAAATCTCATTAATCCAACCAAACCTCCTTCTGCTGCCAAGATAATTTTGTGGCTATTTGTAAAGCTAATCAACCAAAATGTTATTTTCATCCCAGTAATATCAAGCCATAAACGCTGAAGAATATGTTGGCCATCAATTGTTGACGCTGCACTCAACTTTGCTGGTACTGGTGAACGCCGGCAGGGTGTTTTGCCCTTGGATTAAGTCCCCAGAGCCTCTCCTCCCTGCACTCAGGCATACGTCCGACCACTTGTTTTAGCGAGTCCTGACACAGCCTGAAGGAGCAGCTCCTCGTTAGCTGCCCCTGTACCCATTCCAGCACACGCCTGCACCACACACCGGCTTCAACAGCGTCACCTGCCCGCGCAAAGGTAAGCACACACAAATGTTCCCCACAAAGCTTTAAAACCACCGGCCACAAAGCCATCAGTGCAAGGTGACAGCGTTACCTCCGAATGAGTCCCAGATAAATAAATCTGAGCGTCAGTTTGGACTGCAGAACATCAGGTTGCCTTGGTAGGAAAAAGCAGAGACACGTGACTCTATGCAATTAATAGTATTTAAAACATTTGCCTCTAAAACCTGGCAAACTGTGACCAAAAATTGTACACTTTGTTATTTAATTAAAAAGCCTTTTATTAGAAAAAAATATCAAATATCTGTGCATAGTTAAATGTCTTTATTTTGAGTTGGTTTCATTCAAACTCAGACATTTTACCGACTTCAGTTTTATACATTTTTTTCTTTAAAAATCCCACAAGTTTAAAAAAAACACATACAAATACAGGATACCATATTTCTCAAGGGCTTTTTTTTTTTTCCTTTCATGTCAAGAAGTGCAATTTTGCTTCTCTGGTTCTTTAAACAGTTTTATCCATCAGTAAAACAATACACTACACCAAGAATTGCACCAGATACCCTAATATGTCTTGTGTATCAGCTATAGTTATCTTTGCCTATGCACTGCTTAAGGTCATGAGAGATCTATATAGAAATTATGCTTACAGTAACTCGTCTTTACCAGTATAGGCAGGTCAGTAAATGTACCTACATTGTGTGAAATTGCCTATGACTGCTGAAGAATGGAAGTCAATAATATCTACAATTCTACCAGTGAAATGTTTACATTTACTGTAACTGCATTGCTTTTGCATACAAATGTACGCTCTGCTTCAAGCCACTGAGACCGTGTGATTATACTGCAAGTCTATCATGGGAATATATTCTAAAAAAATCCATAATTTAACATAGAACTCTGTTTTTTATCTCACTGAACTTGATTCTTCCACACATCCTTCTGGCCCCACTTAGGATAACAAAACTGCTCCCTTTTTCCCCCCCACTAGCGCCAACGTGTCAGCTCCAGGGGGAATTTCATAAAGAACTCTGCTTTGGCTTAACATTCCCTTCACTGAAAACACTGAACTATGCTACTGACTTTGGAAGGATTTTCAAAAGTTTTCTAGATTGACTCTTCAACATGTTGAGAGAACAAGAATATTAATAGATTAGGCTTTTCATGACTCCCAGAACATGATTTCTCATGACTTCATTTCCTCTCAGCTGCAGCTGAAAGACACCAAGACACCCTGTACATCTTATCACTTGTCATAAAAAACTACAAGCCCATTCCCTTTAGCATCCTCAGAAAGACTCAAGTTTTATTCCAATTTGATCATTTTTTCCATTACTGAGTGCTGTTTTATGTGAAAAAGTAGGAAACACCCAGACCACCTGATGTTTTAAATATTCATTTAGGAAAAGATTTACCTGCTTTGAGACAGAAGACTGGCTAAACCTACTGCGCAGACCTGTTATATATTTCAGTATTTAAAACTAGGGGGAAAAGAGTCAAAGTTTATCTTTAAATGCAAAAACATCAGACATACTGCTCTCTAACCTGAAAATGTTTCATAGGAGTCCACAGTATCTATTGTACCAAACAACAAAAGTTAAAGCTTGCTTAACCACTTCATTCTTACAACCTCTGCTATACAAAGGCAGATCTTCAAACTTAGAAACAATACAAGAACAGCAGTGACATGGATGGTGATGAAAAGGAATGAACCAACCATCCTGGAACCACTGTGCCATGTAACTCGACTGCAAATGACGTGCTGGGCAGTGTCTTACAACAGGAAGGCAACTCCTGCTCAGATTGTTACTTACAGGTACAGCACTATAGCATACAAGCATCCAGCTTCTTAAGAAGAGGAACGGAGGAGCTCCGACCGGCCTAGCTCATTCCAAGAGAGACTAAACTGAGAAACCAAGCTGTAACACTCTCCATCCTCTAGCATTTCCTCATGTAACAGTAGGCATAAATTATTACAAGATTAGTATCTACCCCAGAAAGTCTTACATGAAATGGATGGACATATCTTTATATAAAGACAAGTATTTCAGAATTTGGAATGCAAAAAATACAGCGCAAAAAACCAAAGCGAGTTCTGAAAAATAGTTTTTACACATCAAAACCTCCCAGAATTAAAGAGAGGGATTATAAAGATAAGGTATGGCGCTAAGAAGTGGTTTGACAAGTTAATAATGGATTATTTCCCTCGTAGAGGTTTACGCTTTTCACACCAGCATTTTGCTTTATGTTGTTACAATATTTTTATGGAGCATTATTTAAAAACAATATTTCAGTCAGATGTCTAATTTAGAATTCATCATGTTTTACCCTAAATGGCCACTTGGAATGCTGTGAAACATGATTTGCAGCCAGAAGCACCAAGTACATAAATTCTTCCACATCAAAGGAGTAGTTTGTAAATTTTGGATGTTCTCCCAGCGTTGGGTGGTGTCCCTAGAAAAATGAAATAAGGCCTTTTAGACAGAAAAAAAATTCAGTACATCTTCCATTCAAAAAGCAAGAAAAAAAAATTGAGCATCTGCCACTTTAATTTATTATTTCTGATCCACTGACCTGCTCTGAGGCAAAAGTCAGCAAAGTAAGTGCATCAGCAATGCTATGGATGGCTTGGATTAATGGCCAATTAATTTTGTTTCTCTTCTACCCTCAGCCATTAATATCAAATGATTTCTTACTCACAACAGAGAATTTAATTTGGTCTAAAGGATGAAAACCACATTTCAAATATCAGAACATAGCTAGGTAAGACAAGCTAACCTTTAAACGCTTCAAGTTATAGCACCCACCCTTCCAGCAGTGGCCATCATTACCTCATCTTGAGGGAATACTTTATTCCTTTTTCGCCAAGTGATGTAGTGAATGCCTCTCAGCCTCGCCAAATCCAGGTAGCAGCGTTCGTCTTCGCAATTGTACCTGGGGGCAGGCAGAAAAATCGTATTTACCTACAGAGGTTGTGCTGAAGTCTACCACGGTGAAACAGGAAAAACAACCACTTCAGGCCAGTTCTAAGGCTCCGAAACCATGGATAAATTCTCCTGCACTGAGAACAACACCGGGGGCTCCCATCTGTTCTGAAGCTGTGGCCTAGGAGGCAGTTTGAGGCACATCCGCATAGCAGGCATGCCCTGTCCAGCTGCAGCGGCGCATGGGCTTCTGAACGTTCTTTGGAGACTGGACAAAACGCTCTCAAGCCAAGGTTATGCTGCAAAGCACCAGCTCCACAGCCTTCTCACAGCAGAGGCTTTAAGCAGAACTTCCCAGGATGGAAAATTCAGTGCTTTTCTGAGAAGTATGCAGCATTTTCGTTTGTTCTATAGAACTGGAGTGTCTATTAACAACAATATTTTGTGATAAAATTTGGCCACAACAATGATCCGAGGGCTGGTACACCTCTCCTATTAGGAAAGGCTGGGAGAGCTGGGGCTGTCCAGCCTGGAGAAGAGAAGGCTGCGGGGAGACCTTATTGCAGCCTCCCAGTACTTAAAGGTGGCTTGTCAGAAAGATGAGGACAAACTTTTTAGTAAGGCCTGAAGTGATAGGACAAGCAATGGTTTTAAACTAAGAGAGGGCAGATTCAGACTGGATACAAGGAAGAAATTTTTCACAAGGCAGGAGGTGAAACGCTGGCCCAGGTTGCCCAGAGAGGTGGTCGATGCCCCATCCCTGGAAACATCCCAGGTCAGGTTGGACAGGGCTCTGAGCAGCCTGATGTGGTTGAAGATGTCCCTGCTCATTGCAGGGGGGCTGGACTAGATGGCCTTCACAGGTCCCTTCCAACCCAAAATGTTTGATGATTCTATGAAAACACGTTTGAAAGGAAGCTACTAGAGAAATTTAGGTAAAACAGAATGACACTCCGCTAAGCTTGGCTAGTAAGCTGGTGCTCATGCCCTGAGCACAGAAAACAGCATATAAATAACCTTCAGGGGGATCTTTAACACCCTGGACATGCATCTCCTGTAATCAATTCACCTGAATCACCAAAATACCATTAAATCCCAGACTCATCAGGCAGAATCTGACTAGCGAGGCTTTCTGGTTTTTTACCTTTTTCCCCAAAATTGTTGATGAGATTGCATTTCATTTATACCACAGTATCTTAAGAAATCACAGGCTAAATCCGTATGATATAGTTACACTGCATTTTATAATAAAAGCTTCCTCACTTTCGATTCCCAGAAGAGACTGCCAAAAATTAAGTCTAGATGAGGATGCAAGACAAACATTCATAGTCAAACACCAGTAAGGGAAAGTGCTTCATTAAGACATATGAACAGACATTAGCAATTGAGGTATGAGAGGGGAAAGAGAAACAGACTTACAGTTCAAAAACAACAGCCCAGTCTGGCAGAAAGAGCAAATGGGTAAGTCCAGCTCCATGCATCCCAATGAATATATCAGAGTTGTGGGTAATTCTCAACTGCTCTGAAAATTCAAGTTCCCTGCAGACAACACAACAAAAATGGTGATGTGGCATGCCTATCCATCTCAGCAAGAATTAGTTACATGTAGAAAGCGCAAAATTAACTTAAGGGAATACTGAAAGACAGAATTGATTTTTCAAGGAACAATACTAAGAATCACAAATGCTGCAACCAGCAATAACTCAGCATGGAATTAGAAGAAATGCAGACAGGTTTCAAAACTTCAGAAGTCTGTTCCAAAAATTTGAATTGTTTTTTTCAAGTTAGAAGTTTTTTTTAAGTTTGGGGTTTTTTCACTTGCCTTTAAAAAAAAAAAAACACGCACCATGTCCTTTAAAAAAAAAAAAAACAACACCACAAAAAACAGCATAAAATACCTAAACTGTTTTGAATATAATGTAGAAGTATACAATTCCTGCCTAAAGATGTGGATATCCAGCCTGAACTTAGGCACAGGGCATCAAGCAGAAATAAGCAGACCAGGCTTTTTTCAGCTCCCGGAACTATCACTCTCTCCCATCCTTTGACTGTAAGCTCCAAACAAAGCGTTCTCTTTAAAGAACCAGGTTTTCCCTGAGCACACAAGGAAAGAATGGACTAAAGATATTTAATTGTAAGAGAAGAAAGACAACTGAAAAATGAAGTTACAAGAAGCTTCACTTGTGTAAATAGTTCATATATTAAAAAGGAAGAGAATGACATCGTCTCTGGTCATCTGGAAGAGCATGGAAAGAAACTGGCTTAAACTGCAACAAGAAAGGTTAAACTGCTATATGGGCAGACATCAGGGAAACCTTCCTAACTATGAGGGCAGTGGTGCTGCAGGAGAGCTGTGGAAATCCGTAATGCGGAATGGTACTACAAACAGCTTTGGCAAGCACGGGAAGTGTGGAAGTACCACTTGGTCATGCTTTCCGTGGGGCGGTCTAGACACCCTCTCAAGGGTACCCACCTTTTTTCTATTATTAGACTGCTCAAGTGCTTTTATTGACAGTGGATCGGAAGCAGCTCTTGACTTCCTCCCACTGCCTCTGCTTTGGTCAAAACACTGACCTCTCACTGCTGCTTCAGTTTCTCACTCCTCCTGCACAATCCATGACAGCACCACTCAGTAGATGGGAGCTGCTGCCATTTGGCACAGGCATACACCACTTGGGAACTTTTTCTTCAAGCCATTTCTTATTGGCACAGTGCCTACCACATCTGGGCACCACAAAATGACCTCAAGTGGCGTCCTGAAAGGCCATCAGAGCAGCAAATGAGCTGAGTTATTACTCATTACTCAACTAAAGATCATATAAAATAAGACACTGGTGTCATACAAGAGAAATCCCTGTTGACCCACAGCTACTGCAGAGCATTAGCAAATCCAAAAGGCTGATGGGATCACAGATGGTTCTGGGAGAGGGGAGGAAACAGAAAGAAAAGTGATTTCAAAACTTGCTCATCATATAGCAGCTTTAACCTGAGCCTACTAACTCTAGACATTCATTCCTAAAGCAGTGCATCATAGGATGGGAGTGCTTAACTAGCTCACCCACCACTCCCTCAGTAACATTCTTCCTCCCTTACCCGTTCTCGGATTTTGCAAAGGTTAGACGTTGGGGCATACACAGCTCTGCCTGCAAACAGCTTTCACCAGCCACAGGCATCATGAGATCACACTGACTTCTTCCATCAACTTACGTACTTGTATTTGTAGTCTACCACTTTGACCTCCAACGTTGATACTGTTTTCATAGCGTTCACAAGCTGAGGAGAAGAATAAAAGGACAATGATTTGGTGCTCTCCTTCAATTAATTCCTCCCCTGAACTCCTGACTGGTTTGCACACTCCTCCTCCCTACCAGGGAATTACAACGAGCGAGGCAGAACACACCATCACTGCCATGTAAAGGAGCAGTTCCCCTCCTCCTGCGCCTTCCCACCTAAGACACACACATTATTGCTGGCAGACCAGCCCCTGGAGAGCAGCCTCAGATCTCCTGCGCTCCCAGAGGCTACTGCTGACTTTTACATGCTCCAGGACCCAATTCTAAACCACTCAAACTAGTAAGAGTTTTGCCAGGATTTCCAGAAGATATTCCAATACCTAACACAGCAAATTGGTAGCTAGAAGGGTTTTCAAAAATATCTTTCTAGGTCAGACTCCTACTCACACATGAAGTGAAACCAGGTTGAAGCCTAGGCTTCTAACCTAAAAGGGCTTTTTCCAAGTCTCCAATCCATAGCCAGCAGGAGAGTGAGAAAGCCAAGTATTTTCTTTACAAAAGTGTAGTAAAGATAAGATTAACTTCTCTCTTTGTCACATGTCCATTATCAGAAAACACTCTGCATGTAGCAGTGTAGGCGCGTGCTGCGGACAGTCTAGCAGATGTGGCACAAATCCAGCCATCTGTGCTCTGTCTGTTCTGCCACTGAGCTACCGCATCAAACCAGCCGCAGTTTCTCCCTACATAAGGTGGGGATGATAATGCCAAGTCGTTTCTGTCAGGCACTAACAGCTAAGAATGAAGACGCGTATGAAAACATTAGATGTTACCATTTTACCACAAGAGAAGCTGCACCATAAGCCCACTACACCACATGACTCCAAAACGTGAATCAATATGAAAATTCATTAAGTTTTGAATGCACATACTCAGATAATAATAGCTTATGCATTTTAATCTGCAAGCATAACAAAGGTTTTTGTCAGAGTCTTCAACACTGGGGATGCTAGAAATAAAAGAGATCATCTGAAAGCAAAATAATTTAATTTTATCAGAAGCTCTGCAGTGTCTGTTTGTTAAGAGGAAATACTTTTAGTATTACATCTGTAGTCCTCCACTGGATATTTAAAAAGGGCAGCGAGGTTCAGTGTCTGGAGTACAGAAATGGAGACTGGCTAGCAGACATATTAGAAGAAGTTAATATTAGCACTGAACATATTTGTCCAAGATTTGTCAGCAGATAGATATCTTAGCTGTATCTGAAAAAAAAAAAAATCAATTCAATGAGTAAAATATAACTTCTGATAAATTTGTTTTAAAAATAAAAAAGACCACACCTCATTCTGGTTTAATATTTTCCGGTAATCTGTACTGCGTGCAAGTATTGTGACTCGAATTTTCCCATCCTAAAAAGAAAGAAGCAGCAGTGTATTAGCTATGAGGCAGACCTCACAAAAAAAACACAAACACCCAAACAGTTCCATATTTACTTTTGGCAATTATCTGAGCAACTAAATATGTTCCTTCCCCATGTAACAGATGAGGTAACCACCTTAAAATTCACATCGTTATTTTCCAACAGATTGAAAGTGTCAAAAACTTTGTGAAAGTCTGACTACTAACAAAGAATAAAACATTTTCTGAAAGAATTATTTTATTCCGTACAAAAGAGTCTTTGTATCACATATTATACGGCAGTTTCTGAAAGCAGGAAAGCAGCTTTCAGGATGGCTTGTGCACAAGACCCTCGGAAAAAAATATTTTACTTCTATAACAGTTACTCCTTTTACCTCTTTAGATTAATTGGACTCACAGGGGTAAGTGTTCCAAGTGAAATAAAGAGATTTAACTGCATGACTCCCATTAGTGTCAGCAGGAGAAGCATAACTAAATGCCTGTGCAGTGCTTTGAATGTGTGCCCCTCAGCGATAATACGTAGGCTACTCTCTAGCAAATACTTCAAGAAGCCCAGAACTGCCGTATCCATCAATGCAGCCACCGTAACAATTTGCAAAAACTACCAGTGTGTACAACAGAGCAGCCGAAGGCCAGGCAGATGGTACCGGGCAGGGATTGGGAGGACCGGAGTCAATCATTTCCTCCTTCCATCCTAACCATAAGGATCGATAAAGAGCAAGCTCATTGCACTGCTCTGTGGGATTCCCTGTGCTGGACCCAAGGACAGCACCTGGCCAGCAGGCTCCAGAAGAGGCTATGCATCTTGCTTAACTATGAAGGACACAAAGGCCTTGAGCACAGAGAATGGAGATGAGGAAGAGATCCTAGGGTAGGAAGGAGGGTGTTTTCAAGTCTGTCCTAGGGAAATAAGACACGAGGGCAACTTTCACAAACATACACAAATGTTTGCTGAAGGCCTTTATACAACAGGTGAACTAACAGGAAAAAAATCCCGAGCATCACAGGACAGGACAGGACAAAAAGTGCACTACATTCCCTTCTTCCCCACTGGCTCCAGCTTGCTAATGCTGTTTGTCTGGTAAGAGCCATCAGCTCCATATCACAACTTTACTACTCAGTTATCATACCTTCGGCCCTTCTTGCGTGATATTCAATCTGTGTAACACATGCTGAGAAAATGCTCTAAACAGCCCTGTACCGTGACAGCCAGAGATCTGAAAGTAAAAAAGTGATTGTTAATACAAAAAATTATTTTGCTCAGAAAATCTCTCTTTGTGATCGGTCTTTTGCCACTCTTGTGGAACAAAAGCCTAGTATCAGGCACTGCGCTGAACATGTCACTATTCACTGCAACACAAGTGGCACGTTCATTTAGAAAGAAATACAACTCTCTCTACAGTGTTACAGCCTGAAGGCATGAGCTAATGCCACCACGAAAGTCTGTCAGTGTACAAGGTCTTGTGTTCTGCAAAAATACCATTAGGTTCCCAGTGCCCACCCGCTAAAGAGGAATAATACGCATCTCATGAACTGTGACATGGGAGATTGCACACAACCAGTTACTACCAACCAGCTAGAGTAACTTCAAAATCCTAATCTCTAGGGAAGATCATTCCATTTGGACTTGCGCAGACTTTCAATGCAGTACATTTCATGGTAACTCAGCCAGATATTTGAGATATTCGTTAGCTCAGATTTTGTACTGTCACATACACACCTAGTTAACACAGTGGATGGATAAAAAGGACTCACCAATGGTGTGTTATAAAACAAGCCATACCGCATTCGAGGCAGTAATGAGAAGACTGCTTCTTTAAAACATACCTGCAAAGGAAGATCACAAGAAGTTACACTGCAGTGCTACCTTCCGCTGGCACATTCTGTGCTCATTCAGCGGGATCGCTCCTTATAATGAGCTAGCAATTACATGCTCCTGTCAAGAACATCCTCACTTCCTTGACTGTGCAAATGAATAGAACCAGATGTAAGTGTGGGAAGAGGTAAAAAAAGCACCCTCACAACAGAACAAACATGAACTGAATAGAAGAAAACCAGTTAGAGAGTTTAAGACTGGCTTTAAAGGACTTAAGAGACTAAAATGAGCTCTGAAGAAATGGGTACATTTTTTGGTGGGAGTAAAAACTTTTTTCATGATAACAGCAGACATACTAACAGTTGCAGGGGAAGATAAAACACCTCAGAAGGAATTGGAAGACTTAGAAAGACAATACCATTTGAAAACCCTTAACTTCAGTAGTGAGACCTGCAGAAGTGCAATACATAAATATCACCTCCCAGAAGACACAAAAGTTAGGTCCATCTGTATAAAGCATAGACATGCCACAGAATTAGGTTACAGCTCTGTCTCATGTTTGTAAAGTAGAATACTCATATTACACAAATTAAAAATGCATGGAAAGTATTAATGCTTTCCTCTGAAACACGCACACCCACAAGTGGCTTGAGAAGCTGTCATATTTGCTACCTAATGACTATGAATTAAAACAAAACATAAAATTCCATACCCTTTTAGAGTCAAAGGTTTTCAAGTGTATTATTTCATAGTCAGTAAATGCCTTCCATGTCTCACTGAACAGGTCACCATAGCCATACGAGCTCTAAGAGGAAAGGAAAAAACACAAGGCCATAACAATTACATAAACACATACAAAAACTTTCTTCATGACAAGTTTTATATACAAGTTTTAATATACAGTTAATATGGGCATCTCTGCCACAGGACCCAAGACAGCCTAGCACAGAACACAGACATTACAGAACGCCGAACCCTGCGTTTACAATTGCAGTTAAGCCAAATTACCTGCCAGGTAGCTAATTTTTAACAAAACAGTTCTATAAATTAGCAATCTAGACAACTTCTTCAGCAGCAGATTAGTATTTCCAAGTTAGGAGCAAGAATTACCTACTATTTTCCCCAGAGACAACAGAACACAAGTTAAATTTGAAGTAACAGAAACAGAGGCAAGGTAGAAGGCATGAACCTTGACTCTCGAGATCAAAAAACCACCTGGAAATTCAAGTGCAGCAGTAATGTTTGAAGTAAAAAGGTCACAACAAGCCTGTCGCACACTCATTTCTGTTTTGGGATGGTCACCTCTATCACAAATTGAAGACAATGATCTGATTTGATGGAAGAAACAGCCAGGAAGCAATGTATTGCATTGCTTTGACAAGCTACCAAGAAGTTTCTCTACAGGGCAGTATAAAACTTCCCCCTTTGCAGCAATGACCTGTGAAACCTTTTAAGAGCCATCTCCTGCCTACAACATTGGCCTAGCAGCAGGGGCTCCTGCCTTCAAATTTGTAACATTTCCTACACATCTGAGGGCTAAGAGTCACCATCTCTTGCTCTTTGAACGCAATTAAATATCACCTCAGTAGTCCTGGTGCAGATTCTTGCTTAAAGCTTCCTTTCAACTGTGGAGCTGGTTCAGGCTGCTTGGAAAGTTATGTGGAAACTTTCTCAACAAGAAATCTGAGAATAAGACTACAAATTACCGCAGAAGAGGGAAGACATCTAATGAAATGTAAGAGAATCTAAAGGGTGACAGATTTCCTTCACTTGCAGATGTGCTTCCTTCCCCTTCTTCTGCCATTAATTTTAATAAATTTTGCAATCCATATTACTTTCTGGCCATCTGTATCACAAGAACTGCTCTTCCAGGTTAGAAGTAGAGAACTGATTTTCAAAGCTGCAAATACTACCTTCTAACCCTGTCTGTCTCCTTAAGAGTGCTTTATAAACATTGCTTTCCTGCATTTGCAGAGACGGTCTGCAAATCAACACCCACAGGATTTCCTACTCATTTTCTGCTTTGTTTAACCTACATCTAAGGGCATTACTGTTTAATAAGAACAGTGCGCTGATTCTACAGTAGCTAGGAAGTATGGCCAAATCTAATTACATCAAGGAAGAAAAAAAGAGAATGAATAATAAGCCCATCCATCTCGCCATCAGCAGTGAGTTGGTGCCATCATCTGGCTGCACACAGTAATGAACGCCAGCAGACCCAGCAGCTCAGACCGATTTGAAATGACAATACTGTGACTACTTACTTCGAATGGTACATCTGAAAGAGTTGTTTGATTCATCAACGCAATGCAAGACAAAGAACTGCTCTTCGAAGTAATTCACAGTACTGTCTGACACATCTGATCTTTTCGGAAAGCCATCAGAGCTGGATTAACAGCTCCCTGGATAACATCTAGGGTTCGCTCATCTGACAGGCGCTTTTCTTTTAGCTTTCAAAACGTAAGAGAGCTAGAAAAAAGGGTCTCTTTCTAGCCAAAGAGGTTTCTCATTTGATAGCAAACAAAGGATATCTGCAGTTTTCTACTGAATAGTAGTTGTTCTAGCAGTAAATAGTCAGAAAGAAAACCCAGTATTTTATGAGAGCAAGACAGGCGTGGGACAATATCCTAGTTAAGAACTGTGTTATTTCTCAAACTGATTATACCGATTATCTGGCATGTTACAAATTGCCTAGTTTTTCATGGTTTAGCTTAACTCTCCTACAAAACTTTAATACTGGCCAGTAAAACTAGTATTACTCTTAAACACAGTCATGGTTTCAAGTCAGCAGTACAGCAGAAATAGCCCCACTTACAAATTTGGTTTATATGTCATTGTGGCAGTCTAAGAGTTGATTGAGAGAAGTAATTGCAAGAAGGCCGTTTAAAGGAATTAAGTATTAGACCTTGTTTTGATATATACAAGGATTTACATTAGTTGCTTGCTTTATTACAGGCTGCACATCACTGATTTAGAAAGACACGAGGATACATTTCTCTTTAAACACAGTTTTGAGTAAATCTACAACAATATTATCAGAAGAAAAAAAGTCTACAGAAAACACCATGAAATGTTCAAATGCCACATACTAGAAATACAGATCGTGTTATTTTTGAGGTCACACCAAAAAAAGGCGTAATTATGTAGCAGCAAAAGATGAGCTACGGAGTAGTGTTCCAACAGCACATGGTTTACTCTAGTAAGTCTGCTCCCTAACTATCGTTCAGGCACCTGTATTAACAAGATCCAAAAACATTGCAGGTCCACACGGGTAAGTCATCAGCCCACGTCAAAAGTAAGGACTGGCTACTAAAAGCTCCAGAGTCTCCACAAAGCAGAAATACAGCCCATTACAAAGCCGTTACAAGCACAGATGACTTACAGTGTCCCACATGACTATGTTGACATCAGTACTGAAGGAATTATTGATGTGTTGTGTAATATAAAGATTGACGAAATCACAGAAGTGATGGTACATATTAACACCTGAGAAAGAGAAAGAATTGTTAGCAAAATACCACATTACTTGCTCCACATTTTAGTAGCTCACGCAATTTTTCCTTAGTAATGTCCTGCATTTTCTATTAGTTTTCCTCGGTTCTGACTGAATGCTTCTTATACAGCCCAGGGAAGCAAACCTTCAGGGGGAAGGACGCAAGGTAAGAATCTGCAGTAAAACATATTTCTAACAAGCTCATAAAAATCCAAAGAGGGGCCAAAAGACAGAAAAGGAAAAGGTAAGTTTCATATGCAATTTCTCATCACAGTCTGCAGCTGCTTCAACAACAACCAGTTAGACATACAGGAAAAGTAAAAACAGGCCTTTGGCACTGATCTTAGTTCTGCTTTATTTGGGTTAAGGGAAGCTCTGTCTGTAGGACTACAAGACGGAACTTGTACTTGCACATGAGCCAAAGCCCAAGCAATTCCTCACGTTCTTTCTCAGAGCATTCTTGTTCATTCTTGATTTCTTAAACTAATACCTTAAGACCATGGTGCATAAAAAGCTACCACAAAAGAAACATGATAACGTAGTCCAGCTTCCTCGCTAGCGAAGACTAGACCCCAGTTCTGGGACTATGTGCGCCCAGCTCTTGTTGCAAGTTTCTGACCAAAAAGCACTGCTGTGATAGGGACTAGCTGACAGGCTTCCTATACTGCTCAAAGAGCAATCTTCCCCTGCCTCTCCTGGAACAGAGGAGCTGGGCAAAATCGCCTGCTGAGCCACAGCTAGATCACCTTGCTCCAAGGTACAAGTTCACAGCACAGCAACTCCTCCACTGTAACTGTTCAGCAATCTGCAAAAACTTTGCTTCAAATACAAGATACTGGCCTGCAGGGGAAGAGGGGTAATCCAGTTTGCAGCTGTGGTGTGTCAGAACACAGCAGACAACAATCCAGTTCAAACCACAGCTTACCCCACAGCAGCTTGTTCGTATGCCTACATGCTGAACACCCCCCGCCTTTCACTAACATTTGTCTGCAAAACACGCTGCATGAACAAAAAGGTTGGAGAACTTAAAAAAATGCCAGATACCACTGGCTGGTTCCTAAAGATGCTTGGATGCTGCCCCTCTGAGTACCACCTCCTCTTCCATATCATTCAACACACATAGAATCCTCAATTACTGAACACCTAATGTGTGAAAACTGTCATCCAGAAACACAGCTAAAGTCAAAAACTCTGTACAGAAGAGTCTGGCACAAAGTTAAAGACTGTCAAAACACAGTCAAGAGTCAATGACTGTGCAAAACAAGTGGCAGGAATATTTTTCTGATTTATTTATCTATTATCTGTGGCAGAATGTAAGGACGTAAATCTAAGTTTCCAAGTTCATCAATGGAACTACAGAAAAAAAGAATTTAAAACTCACATGATATTTCAAAAATGAAAATATATTACAAGTGAACTTGGCAATCGCAAATGCATAATGTAGATGAGCAAGTTGTATACGGGGTCTTCTTACTGCAGTAGTGTACAATAAAGAAACCAGTTACCTGCATCTAATTTCATGAAGTATGTTGGCTTCTCAATAACAACATCACACTTCTCATCTTCTAGGGGCTTGAAGTTTAATGCAGTAAACGTCTGGAGTTCTGCAAACCTACAAAGATTCAATCACACAGAACATGCTTTGTCACTAACACGCTTGAACAAATGTACTTCATGCATCTAAGATTTGGTAACTGTTCAGCCAGTCCATTTGATTTAACAGGACTACTGAAAACCAATACAGCCTGACAATTAAAATGATTTGAAATTGTAACGGAAGGTTCTTCAGGTTATGAGCTTCAAGAGGTTAAACACCGCCTTTGATCTCCAGAGTGAACAGCATCTTTGATCTACAAATCAAGGCAGCAGAGACGTAACAAAGAACCTTAGAGCCTAGATCCCTGGGCCTATCCGACTTGATCTGCATTGCCAAAGACACTTCAGCAAGATCTTTATGCTTTGGTCAGAATAATGAACGTAGATGCAACATTTATTATTCCTGGATCTAAACAAGGAGGAGCAGCTGAGATGACAACAGCAGGTAGAGGAGAAAAGTCTTTTCCTCCTCTGCAGCTATTCTTCACTGAAACTGACCATCAATGCAAAATGAGAAGAAAAACTACAACATGAGGAAAGCATAAAAATGAATTCTTATATGGACCTTACTGGCTCCAATTCCTTCATGTTTCACCAGTTAACTGGCAAGGCAGCTTTGAAGTGCTAACATGCAACCCATCACACTTAACCAGCTACCACAAAGCACCCTCTACACTTGCCACTCGGCCTGTAGACCGTTGCCCATTTCACATTCCAGACACAGGCTCCCTGGGAACACCGTACAAATACCCATCCAGACCAGTCGTTGCATTAGCCCCAGCATCGCCCAGGACTGTGTGAACGAAGACACAAGTGCAAACCTCAAGGCATTTCACAACAAAACAATGGTCGTCTCCTATACGCAGGTCAGGCATACAACCAGCACCTTGTCCAGAAAACACCTGAAGGGTAGAACTTCAAATTACAAGACATTTCCAGATCTTTTGCTGTTGTTGTCAGGCAGGACACAATCACACATAGCATAGTTCACAATATTCTGCAGAGATGTAATTACCAGAGGTATCTGATATGAACACTCAAATTGATCTTAGGAAGGAGCAACTATTTCCTCAGTATGAAATCCCCAACACACAGCTGCTAGTGCCAACGAAAAAGGTAAAAAAGAATTAGTAAGTCAACTTGGAAGCAGCCTTCACGAGTGATTCTTACCAAGACTGCAGAGGGCTCTTGCGTTGACCTTCAGCCAAAAATGCCTGAACATCGAGGGTGCAATGACCTCCAATCTCTCCCTTCTGGAAAAAGTCTTCTTTGAATCTAATGCAAATCAGTAAAAGACCATCAGCTTTTATGCAACAGTGCTACAAGTGCTCTGGAATTCCCACTACATACTCAAGCCAGTGCTAGTTAATCTCAGTTCAGCAAGGTACTTCTTACTTATTTAAAACCTGAGTATTTTCTTCAGCCTAAATCAAGCCTTTCCCACAATTCCAAACTATAGTGGTGTTCTTGGGAGTTCTATACATCAATTTCGAAAACAGCATTAAACCACCCAGAATGTTATCAGGAATAATTTTCACATACACATATGAGTAACTTTGTAAGACTTTACGACATGATTACTTACAGGAGCATCATTAGCTGGGTTTTTTGTTTGTTGGTTTTTAATAAAAATTTCTCACTGAAATTCACCTCAGATATCACAACCCAGTTAGTAACCCAAGAATTTTATATAACTTATGAAGAGAGAGGTGCAAGGACAGGACAAAAACAAATTGTCAATTAAAATCACTATCTAACTTAGCTTTTAGTATAGCCTGAGAAGATGACAAAACCCATTCTGAAGGGCATCAGTGTCACAGTCACAAACCAGCTCTTTTAAGTCAGATGCCCAAAACACTGACTTCAAAGACAAGGTAGATGCAAAAATGAGTGATGCCAGCATCAGTGGTAAGGGCTTTTTATCCAGTTTTCCAATATACAGCATTTTAATTTGGGATGTGGGACATCCAGGTTTGGATCTCTCTTCAGTCTCAGCACCTAATCTCAGCACCTAAAAATGCAATTCGTGGTTCTGGCATAAAGGCACCTAGCACAGGAAAGGTCTTCTCAGGGTCCCATACAAAAACAATTCTATTCTGCAAAAAAGGATGTGACTGAAGACACAGAAAGGATGTGACTGAAGACACAGGAAAGTCTTCCTCTCTTCCATCAGAAGGAAGGATTCAGTCACTCATTATCATTCCACAAACTGAGTACTTAGTTTTTTAGATAACCTGTCCTGCTGACCACAGCAGCAGACAGCAATCAAGAGGTGTAGATCTCGACAGGACTACAGCAGCAAGTATCTGATCAGCAGTAAAGCCCACGACAACCAGCACACCAGCTTTGTCTAACAAACCCTGAAGTCCTTTTCCCTGCCATCCCTCGGTTTTACTATAACATAAGCAAATCAGAGACCTGTCGTGGTTTCTCTTTACAGTTCGTAAATCAATGTACAAGTTTGTTGCTCTGCAATGCTGAAGGTACTGAGAACAGGTCAGAGATGAATCTCCCTGTAAGAAAAGAACAAGCAGGATTTTATGAATAACAAAAATTATGTTTAGAAGTGAAAAGTATAATATCTATCAGAAATACCTACTGTTGCTGCAGGCTTACAATGGGTTTTCATTTCATTGAGCCTCTCTCGAATGTAGCCAAAGTCAGCTTGTTTCCAGAATATCTGTTGGGCTGTCTCAATGTCACTTGCCCTGATGTATGAAGGAGAGACCAAAAAAAAAAATCAAGGTCTGTGGCTAAATTCTAGTAGTAACTTTAACAGATAACATTTTTTCCACTGAAAGTGGAACAGAAGAGCCAGCCAGTTGCTTTACTCACATTTAAGATACAAAACAGGAAGCAACTTATTGTCTACATTTAAGTGAAAATACCAACGACAATTTAAAGCTATTCTCCCGTAAAAGGGTATCCATTTTTTTTAACATTTTTCCTCTGTTTTTAAAGCAAAGAAAGGAAATCCGGAGTTATTTTAGGAACCTGAATTCAAGGCTAAATCAGAATAATGAAAACATTGTGGCAAGAGGCATTTCAAACAGTATTGTCTCCCTTAAAAGCTTTTTTAAATCACATTGAAAGACGTATGTTACCTACAAATACACACATATCTCCACAAAGAATCATCCTTTAAACTCTAAATATCACAATTATGTTAACTTCACAGCTAATACGAAAGTGAGCCCTAAGCTCTTTTTTTAAGGTACTGTACTTTTTAAATTTAAAAGGAAACTTACCATCCAGTTTCTACGTAATCACACACTGGATAACTGAACCTGTGATCTGATTTGCAAGATTTCTCATAACCCCAGCAGGATCTTCGCTTCTTCAAGTATTTCTGTAACACAGAATAACTGAATCAGGTTAAACAGCAGCAAAATGGGAAATTACTTAGATCAGTTAGCTTATAAACCACCTCTTGCTAATAGATCTTGCACTAAAGGCTTTCGATGTGGTCTGTTTTCAAACGGAGCTTCAGGAAGAACACTCAGATTCTTTACGCAGCACAACAGAGGCTCCAAAGAGGACACACGTGCACAGCAACATTACCTTTGTCTTTAACGTGTCTGTTCCAGGACGACTTTTCCTGACCCAATGAGTAGGATTCCAAAATTTTAACATCGCTGATACAGGTGACAAAGCTAAGCTGACGCAAAGCACAGCGCGCCGAGCTCCAGGCCGCGCGTACCACTGCTCTCCGGGCAAATCTAGGAACATCGGCTTCTACAGCGCTACAGAGAAGGGGGAGCACGGCTCCCACCCCGATCTCTGTGCAGCAGTTCCAGCCCAGGAGACACTAGACCTGCTCCCAAGCCACACGCGGCCTGGATCCTCGGGTTCACTGTCCCTGCTTCAGGTGAATGAATTCTATGCAGCCAGAGGGTAAGATTAAATCAGCATTTCACTGATTTGCCTATACTCTTGGAACTTCCGCAAAAGTATTACAGCATACTAAAAACCACAGGCCTAGAAACTACTAAGTGTACTTGGTTCAAACACCTTTCCCATGCACAAGGGTCATTCAGATTAAGACCATCATTTCAGCTCTGTAACAATTAAAAGACAGGGGGTAAAAATCTAGCAAAACAGTACGTTAAAAATCCAGTCGCGTGACAGCAGCAGACTCAGGAAGAGCCCCGCACAACTATTTCAAAAGCAACAACTCCAACTCCCAGCGGAACCAACTCACTGGCAAGGAGACCAATTCATCACCATCTTTAACTACTACTCCAAGAATAAACCACCCCAACATCGCATTTGAACAAAAGCAAACTTACTTTATATGGGCAACGAGAGTCCTGCTCACAGATGCCAGCAATACGCTGATTATTGTGCAGAAAGTACGGAATATGCTCATCTGGCAAGTTGATAGTTTCGTAGCTATATAACGGCGCTTCCGGAGCGTTTTTGAATTCAGTAAGATTTTCAGCTTGGGAATTAGCCAGAGTTTCTTGCAGTAACAATCCAAACACAAGCAACATGAACATGGCAACCTACGAGCTCTGTACTTATTAAAAAGAAAAAAAGACACTTCACATATCTGCAGCAGAGCACATTTCAAGCATACAAGATAGTATTCAGCCAACGCCAGCCATACACTCAGATAATTTGTACTTGTATTCCTGGGGTGGTTTCTTTTTCCTATGAAAAGCAAACTTTCACTGAAGAGACTAGACTGTACAACCTCCGGATTATCTTCGAGCCATTAGTCATTGAGGGTTATTGCACACTACCAACTCGCAGTCAGACTAAAATGGGTGTGTTTACTTGAGCTGAATCCCAAGGGATCCTGAGAGTTCGAATGTGGAAACTAAGTATAGAGCATACAATATCCAGACACCGGGAAGAAAACGTAGAAGGACTGGGAGGAGGGGTGAGGAGGAACCTAGGTTTAAAAATAAGTATAAAAATAATACATTCTCCACTTTGGAATCAGTAGCTGAAAGAAAACTATGCGGTCATGAATAAATGGTCAGCTTCAGAATGCTTCTTATTAGTAGTTAATATTGGGTTTGAGAAACTTCAAATACTGAGTTATATCCTTAAAACTCACTACAGGCCCACACGTATCTCTACGCTCCAAAGCAGACCAGATACCTGCCTGGTAATAAAACCTTCTCAACAAACACCCCTGCTTTGAACTGTTCCTGGAAAAAAAAAAAAAAAAAAACAAAACAAGAACGGATGGCTTGCATCTAAAAAACCTTTTTTAGCATGATAATTTGCCAGAATTTGCATGCTCGCTTGCAGCTGAAGCCTTCAGGCATATTCCTCCAACACAAGCAGTTTTACCTGTTTGGTTCGCGGAGAATGGCTCCGGGTTTCCCAGGCACGGCCCTGGAGGGATGGGGGGGGGGGGAAGCGGGTCAGACGCAGCCTGCAGCAAGCGGCTTCCTCAGACACGGCCCGGAGCCGCCCTCCGACAGCCCGGCCCCGGGGGACCGCACCGCGCCGCCCCCCATCCCATCCCCTGCCCAAGCCCGGCCGGACCCCGGCCCGCCGCCGCCCCTCACCCGTCCCCCGTCCGGGGATGGGTCACCCCGGGAAGGCGCCCGACCCAGGGCCGGACGCGGTGCCAGGCCCGCAGCGAGCCCCGTGAGGCGCCGCTGCCCCATCCCGCCCCGCCCGAGCCCACCCGCGCCGGGCACCGCACCTCACCTCAGACCCGCCGGCCCTGCGCGGCCCCGCGGCCCATGGGAGCGGCCGCTCCTCCCGCTGCGCGCCCGCCGCCGGCCTCACTCCTCAATCCTCATGCCGCCGCGGCAGCTGGCTGCCGGCCGGGGGAGGAGGGGGGGGAAGGCGCCCGCCGGGAGGGAGAGGGAGGGCGGCACGGCCGCCGCGCCCCTCCTTCACACCCGCGGGGCGCCGCCACGCCCCGGCCCGGCCCCCGCAGCGGGGAGCAACCGCGGCCTGAGGGCGGCTGCTGCTGCTGCCGCCGGGGCCTGCCCCACCTGGGGAAGGGGGCAAGGAGGGAGGAGCCCGGCCGGGCCGGGCCGGCGGAGCCGCTCGCCGGAAAGCGAGCGGGCAGCGCGGGGCGGCCTCAGCTTCCCAGCGCCGTCAGGTGGACGGCACCTGCCCGCCCCCCCCCCCCCCCTCCCCCGGGCCTGCGCCCGCCTCTCCGCCGCCGGAAACAAAGCGCTGCCGCCGCCTCGGCCCGGGAGCGGCCTTGGCGGGCGGGGAGGAAGGGCCTGTTCCTGCCGCCGCCCTGCGGGAAGCGCGGCCGCCGGCGCCCCATTGTGCGAGGGGCGGCGGGAGGGAGCGGGGCGGCGGCGGCGGGGCGCAGGTAGCCGAGGGCTGCGAGGGCCCCTGCCCCGGGTGGGGCCGCTTCTCCGCTCGCTCGCAGCGGCGGCAGCGAATCCGCCCGAACCCGGCGTTCATGAATCCGCCGGCCTCCCGCACCCGGCCACCCGCCACACCGCAAGCCTTCACCCGGCAGCTCCGACTTAAGCCACCGCTTCCCCTCCCCCCCGGGATCACGCACCCCACCCCCCGCAGAGCCGTCTGCCAGTCTCTCCTCGCAGCGAACCAGAGCGCGCGCTCAGCACAAAGTTTTATTTCACCCTGGCCCACGCTTTTTACACTTTATACACGTTTTACAGCTAGAAACCCAGCGTTCCCAGTTCACCGTGCGGTAACCCACTGCGTTTCCTATTCAGGATCATCATAGCCCTTAGTAAACACGCACATAAATCACAGCAAAATTGTGTAGCAAGCAAAAAAAAGGAATTAATAAGAGTCATCCTCTCCCATGGATGGATACCCCGGATTTTGAGCCGTGTCCTGCGTCCACCCCGGCTGCAACACGATGCCCGGAGAAGCGAGCGCCAGGCAGCCCGCACCTTATCCGCGCCCGCCCGCAGGCAGCGAGGCCCTTCGCCTGCCTTCCAGGGATGAGGAAATCACCCCCTGAACTCTGAGCAAGCCTTTAAATACATACGTAGTGAAAATGAGGTACAAATTAGTCACTTTCTGAAGGAATACTCTAACAAATTTAGACAGAAAGTGGATGTTAGTATTCTGATTTAAGTCATTTTACACGTCACTTTTCTAGGCAATCTCAGTAACAGCAATGAACTTCAGGTGTCCCCGCAGACATCCATGCTTCTTCTAAACAAGCATACAAGATTTACAAAGAGGATCAGAACCGAACACTTCAAAGTCTGTTACCTTCCGACGGCCGCTTTGCGTCCTAAGGCATCGATGATTAAGACTCAGTAGCCCATCCGATTCTCATGCGATACTGAAGGTTGCACTAAGCGGGAATAAAGAATCCAAAAATAGTCAATACAAATATTTACATCTACTTTTGTAAAATTTAGAAATCTAATACCCTGACAAATGCTTTTATAGCTAAAGCAGTTAATGCTGACTGCATGTTACAACTTCCCATTTACCTAAGCTCTTCCTGAAAACCTAAGATGGTCTGAGAGCTCCTCAGAAGGGCACCTGTGTCAGCGCCCAAGGAGTATCTACTCACACATTACACAGGAGATGCGACCTTCAACAGCACCGGCAGCAAGAGGTCCAAATAAAAGCTCATAGGGTTGGTTTGTTTGCTGCATTGTTTTTTTGCTGAAAATCAGCAATTTACTGATTCCCTGCAATAGAAAAAAGCTGAACAGAATTTATTATTTTTGACTATCACAAAAAGTTAGAAAAGGCTGAACTTCTAAAATTCGCACATCATACTTCACAAATCAGCAAGTTCCACCAAGTGTTTTTATATGGAGCATGGTTTGAGGTTTTTTTTGTGTTTTGTTGGTTTTTTGGGTTTTTTTTTTTTGGAAACAGAGCACCTAACCCTACTTCAATATGAAGGCAAAGCATTAGATTCTGGTTTTGGTTTTTTTTAGAAGAATGGTTTCACCTTGGTTTCCAAAACTGAAACTAGCAAAGTAGGTTCCTTCCCACCTCCCCATGAAAAAAAAAAAAAAAAGAAAAAAAAGAGTAAAAATATTTTTTATTTTATTAAAGCAGTTAAAGTTTCTATGACAGATGGGGAGTTAAGACAAATTTCAGTGTTTTTGCTCTATTGCTTTATTGAAATCCTCAGAATACCTGCCTGAATCCCAGACTGAACTAGGCTTTTGCACGAACACGCCCTTGCCTGTGTAACTTCAGTGATGAACTGTTCTCCCACTCAGGAATAAATCCCTAACACATGTAGAGAAAGTCACGTTCCTGAGAGGCTTTTCTCCAGAAGCAACTCCTCATCATTCCCATCTTTTGTGCCTCCCAGTCCACTGAATGCATGAGAAGGAACAGAGAGTTCTCGAACGCAAATTACAGCGCACACGAGATGTGAACAAAACCTCTCATAACAGAGGCAAGGGTACGATAAGCAAAGAATTTCAATTGCTGAGTATTTCACACAAGTGCCTATCACAGCTACAGTTCTGAGCTGCAGCAAAATATTTGCTGCCTGGAATGCAGAAAGGAAGACGCAAGCTTCCTCCCCCGATTCTCAGCATTCCCAAGGGTCCAGTTCAAATGTTCCCTCTGACATTACCGAAAACGCAGCTAAACATCGAGCCACGTGGATGCTGTTTGACCAATACCTTGCTTAAGGAATGGCATGAGAAATACTTTGCAGCCACTGGAGACTTGCTTGAAAACTATATTAAGTCACAGTACAATTTTGCAAAGTCAAAACCTTGCTACTTACACACAAGGAACCATGAGAGCAGCAGCAAGTAATTTAAAGTAAATAATTTTTCTGCATTCTTCTGAACTGTTTTGGCTACTGTTAAATATCAGCATCCAACCCTAGAACAAATATTGAATAGTTCAGATTCCTGGTGTTAAAAGTTAAACACATTTAGCATTACAAGCAGAGCTGCTGCCTCTAGACGGCTCACACGATATACAAGATGAAGCTGTAATTTTAAGCCTCAGCTGAGTCTCACACTCTGCTTTAGAGGACTTAGTGTAAAACTGACTAATCTGATTTGTCTAAAAATAGAGAATTACCATCCTAACATGTTCAGATGTTGTAAGTACAAATATGAGATTTTCCTGTCATATAAACATCTGCCAACTATGCCTCAGAGAGCAAGCCGCTGCTATTCTGTTGTTAAAAATTAACTGATGAGATTTTAGAAAAACTCGTATTAGGAACACTTAAACAATACTTCTAATGTCATTTACATAAACATACAGAGTTTATGAATCCAAGGCTGCTTTAGAAAAACTCCTGCCTTCCAGTGCTGTCTCACGAGGTAACAATCATCATTTCTGCTACTGTTCACAAGTAAAATGGTCCACCGTTTAGCAAAAACTTAAATAAAGGTATGACTGAAAAAAAAATTAAATATTGCGCAAATAATTTAACTGCAGACAGTACAAGACACTTAATTGATTTTTTGTCAACATATGAACTCTATTATATAATACAGTTATTTTTTTTACAAGAGATTTAAATTCAGCATTTACATAAACAATTATCTTTACAATCTGTTATCATATAGGAGTTGCAGCAGAAATTAATTTTGTCTTTGTTTTAAAAGTTCATCTATCTGAGTCTTGTACATGTTTTTCACATCTTCGAGATCCAGTCGGAGTTCTTCAGCTTCCTCTGCTTTCTCTCCATACATCTGAAGGATTGTGTTGTACCTTTGATCCAAATCCTGCAAGGACAGGTAGTTTGTCATCTGACTGGTTTTCAACTTACAAGCTGCTGCTAGAACAGCGTTTTACGCTACTAGGGAAAGTAAGTGCAGCATTATTTTATCAAAGTATAATTACTTCACAATGAAGCACATAGTAAACTCTTCCTAAATACTTCATGCTTTGACTCTCTGCACATGGTTGGTTTTATACTCTAGACATAAAAGGAAAATATTCCAAAGACAACGATCCTCAACTACAAAGAAATAGTGCTGGCTTCAGCAGACATACCGAAGCACCTTGAAGTGCAACTGCTCTAAGCATCAAAAAATAGTTAGCAAATTGCAGTAAGTTTTACTACAGGAATGATGACAGTTTGTGAAATGTTTCATCGAGAAATTTAACATTTGGTATTTATAGAACAACAATCATTTCCAAAATTATTCCAAAACTATTTCCAATATTTCAGTTTAAGTTCTTCAACATTCAGATGATTGAAGTATTTGTCCTATTATGTGTGTCACTACTGCACACTCATCCAGCTTCCGCATCTAACTCTCATAAAGCCATGCTACTTATTAAAACACCCCTTTACTAAAAAGACTTCTTCCAGACAAGTGTATTAAATGAGAGAAACAAAAACATGTTCTCTCCCTGATTTAGCATGCAATCTTATGCACAGCACGCATTTCTAACAACTGCATTTTGAAGTGGCTACCACCTAGTGATGGAGTCGGCACTTTCAGATCCTCCTGTATAAAAAGCCAGACTGTTCAGTCATTTATCATTAGGGACAGATTCGTATATAATCCTAAACTGATTGGGATGTTCCTAAAAAAAACGCCAAGTATGTCAATTTTACATCAGGTTTACAACAGAAATACACTTACCTTTAACTGTACACGTAATTTTGGTATTTCCTTCACTTTTTCTTCAAGTTCGTCATTTTGATTTGTTAACTTAACAAGTTCTTCAGCCATTATTGATCGAGTTTTCTCAAGGTTTCCAATTTCCAGCTAAGGTGGAAACACTTAACAATTAGGAGCAGGAAAGAATTTACCATATTTATAAAGTGCCATATCAAAATTTTTATTCCAATACAGTGATTAAAGCTTTTTCTTGAGCCAGACTACGAAACATCACACCCTGGAAACACTCTCAGTGTCTTCTCAAATCTGATCAGTGGTTTGGATTTTTTTCTTTTTCAGATAGACAAGATGAGTTTTCTGGATAGGTCCTTGCCAAACAAAAAAAAGGAAGCAACAAGTCCTTCTCTTGCTTGTCCCTACACATACCCATAGAGGCTATCCTGGTTAACAGAACTGTCATGAAAGGGGAAGAGTGAATGCACTCTGCTATGAGGAGAGGGACCAAGCTTTTAGAACATAAAATCAGCAATGTGATACTGATTGCATTAGTATTTACAGTTAGAAATGTTGTCTTTGGTAATATAAGAGTAACTACAGTACCTGTAGATGTGAAATCTCTCCTTCTCTTAGTTTTAGCTGTGACTGCAGGTTTTCAATTATACTTGAACCTGCTCCCATCCTTATAGCATCATAAAGATTGCTCCCACTGGGAGCTATTGGGCCAAATGAGTGGTCATGAGGATCATCCTACAAACAAACAGTTTGAGAAGCTTAAAATCAGACAAAAGCATGCAGCATTTGCAATCTTCCTTCCTGAAGTATTATTTAAGATTTAAAAATTATGCCATTACTAGGCAAAGATTTCAATGCTTGAAGTTTGTTTTTAAAGCAAAAGCTTAAGGTAAATAGGTAGCTTTGAGATAGCTCCTTACTGCCATTTAAGCTGGACATCAACAACTGTGTCCACAGGAAAGCAGCAGCAGCAGACTTCACACAGATCACAACAGTCAATGACACTCCCCAGGAAGCAGGGTTGTGCCCTAAACCAGGGTGGCTCTACAATAAAAACTGTAGTTTCACACTGTCTTTCACAGATGCTTTACTATTACAGACATCTTGCAAGCAACTTTTAGAAGTTTCTGCATAGGAATTACCTCGTCCAAGGCCAACATACTCTCAAAGAGTAATTTCTACACTAATAAAACTTCTTGAAGAGGAAAAAAAGCAGTTTGTTAAAAAAAAAAAAACCAAACAATATAACTGATATACGATACCTGTGAGAGGAAAGATGTCTGAAGACCTGCCATGTCAACTCCACTTATGGAACTAGAGCGTGACATAGTTGGAGTGCTTGAAACAGTTTCAACTGTAAATGACTTCCGATCCTTAAAACAAAAAAACAAACCCCGCATACACACACACCACCACCAATTAGATAAACAAAAAAAGTTTCCAAGATGGTGAAAGACAGATTCTCTAAAGAACAGACTGCCCTTTTCCACCACTAACTACAGAACATAATGTGACAGATAACCTTTCCCCTTCCCCCATCCCTAAAACACATGAACGTTCAACAATGGAGAACTACTGTGCTGTTGACACCTCTAGCCTATGTTCAAGTTGTCAGACTTTTCAGGAAACAAAGACATAAGTTGCAAATTACGCCGAAAGAAATTCTCTTTCAAGTAGCCAAGGGAGATTTGGGGGCAGTTTTGTATGCCCAGATGTATCACAGGAAGAATATCCAAAACCCAGAAGTCTGTTTCTTTTCAGAATGAACGTTAATACTTTCTTTTTTTTAAATAAAGCATATGAACTCAATTCTGAGATTTCTCACATGCTAATACCTTACTGACATACCTTCCAAACAGACTTCACTTCTTTTTACAGGCAGCAGCTGAAAGCATGCTAGCCTCTGAAGGATAAAGCACTTAGACTTTAGAACTGGAGATGGTAAGAAACGCGTAACACAAACAGTTTTACTTGAGTAAAAGCTCATTAGCAGTAACAAAGTTACTGACTATTGAGGACTGTTCTGTGACTTGTGACTTAAGCTGGAAAGCATGTGGTACATTACACAGTCACTGGAAATGCAAAATGGGAATTCAGTGGAAGCAATGCTAGTAGTCTAAGCAAAGAAAACAAGTAGTTTCAGAAGAAGAATAATCCAAGAGCATTCAAAACATCGGGAGATTAAAACAATCGTTATCCATATTTTATCTCTTAGATTAAATCAACTATTACTCAAAGACTCCTTTCAGTGAGTATTGCACAAGCTCACTCTCAGTGAGCATTGCACAAGCACTTATGTCATCGGAAAGAAACATCATCTTCTCACAAAGAAAAAGCCAAGTCCTTAATGCCTAGGCTGACAGTATACACTGCACTGCTCCAAGTCCACTTTGTTGCTTGCGACAGTTTTGTGTTCTACACTAAAATAATGACAGTATCCGTAAGATCGAACGGAAATGTTCGGTTTTGGTACCTTCTCCTTCGCTGCTTCTTGCACAAAAATTGCCTTCTTTCTTTCCTGTTCAACTTTCATCTTCTCCATTTCTAACTGAGTAGCTAGCAGTGTCTACAAAAATAAATACAGGTTGTTAACCTCCTGCTAGCTCAGACTTCAACAGTAACATAGATTACAGCCAAAGTTGTCAATACCTTTTCTTTCTTTGCATCTTCCAAGGTTTTTGCATACTCATCTTTGAGTCCTTCTAGTTCAACCTCATACCTACATTGAGGAAAGAAAGAGGTAGATAAAGTCAGTAAATAAGTATTCTGTGTTTACTTTAGATTCATATAATTTTAAAACAAACATAGCTTCAAGGCTTTAAAACATTTTGAAAGTAACATGCTTCAGACAATCTTTAGCATGGAACAAAAAACATCCTTAACAAGTTGGGTAACAGCTGTCATTCTGCAGACATATCTACGCTCAAAAGAATCAAGTCTTCCGACTTGCAGAGAGATCTGCTGCAGATGGTTAGGTAAGAGATAGCTCATTCCATTTCACTACAATTTTAAAGAGATGCTCTTAACCCAAAATGGAACTCACCTACTGTTTTCATTTTCTATTTTCTTCAATCTGTTTCTCTCCACTTCTAGCTGAGCCTGAAGGCGCGTATTTTCTTGCCTTAAAAGACTATTCTGAGATTCAGTAGAAGTCATCTGAATTTTATTAGAAAGAAGTTCTTCTGTGGCAGCCCTTTCTCTCTCAGCAGCTGCTGCTAGAAGAGTTTGAGACTCACCTAATATTAAGTAAAGAAAAACAAGGAATTTAACTTTCTGGTCAAACATCTATAAAATATGGGCCATTTATTTATGCTTCAAAATGGAATTTGAGATTTTTTTTTTTATCTGTAACTATTATTTCTTAAAAAAAAAAATATTTTCTGTTGTAAAAGAAATTAAGTATTTCTCACCATACAGTTAGAGGATCAAAGCAATGCTGAACAAGGAGACTTCATACTCTTTCAGAATGCAATATACAGCTACAGATTGCCTCCAGAAGGGAAGTAATTTCTCTGGGTCCACCTTTGGGCTTTTTATGCATTTTTCATTTAAAATAACAGATTACTACTGTATCAACAAATATATGCAGTTAGGTAAGTAAATTATTCCGACCTTTACAATACAGAATCTAAGCACCAGGTCTGACAACTGAAAAGGCTGGTGTACTCCCAGTGTCTCCATGTCCATCCTTCCTTTAGATGCTGTAAGCACATGTACACCTTAACACCTCTATCTTACAATCTTATGTTACGCTGTGTTTTAAAGAGAATCACCGAATTACCCATCCAAGAACCTCAGCAGAATACCCCACATATCACTTCCTTACAGGAAGGCATTTTGTGCTCATCTCTCCTGATTCACCGCCTACGCTTTGGACAAGCGCCAAGCCCTTTTCATTTACCTTCAGCCATCTCGCATCTTCATCAAGGGCCTCACAGTTCAGTAAAAGCTAAAAACATCTTACCAAGTCTGTCAGAAAGGTTCTTTTCCAGTTTTTCCCACGCAGAGGTTTGTGCTCCCAGTGTGGCTTGCAGATTTTCTATCTGCCGGAGAAGTGGCCGTGTAGCAGATGTAACACTTTGACTTAGTTCTTGGTTTCGGCCCTCTGCTTCTTGGAGTCTCTGAAATCCCAAATTAAATACAATTAAGCTTTAAAAAATCATATGATGGACTGAAAGATTAGTACAGAACTCAGCTAAACACATACCAGTTGCTTTACATTCTAAAATTCATGTGTTCAAACTCACAGTAAAGTGTCAAATTCCAGGACAGAAGCTTAACAGTTTTAGATACATAATAGAGCAAGGGCCCAGAAATGTCCAGCCCTCTGGACATCACCTGAAACACTTCAGCAACAATCTTATCTTCTGGACCTTAATAAGCAGCAGCTAAAGAGTCATTTAAAACCTATTTGCTAGTAATTTTAGAGGACTATCACAAACTTAATATATTTGTCTTATACTAAAAGGATAGCATTCCATTTACAAGACCTTATAAAAAAAAAATAGTAATTTTGTTTTCAGTATGTGATTAAAAAAAATTCCTTTAATGTTTTTATTGTTGTTCTACACAGAACAAATACGGCAGGTAACCAGGAAAACAAAGCCTCTCTTTCAGGCTATCAATGTCATGACAGCATTTTATTCTCAGTTTTTAGAAGCCATCCTTGCAGATACAAGTTGGCATCATTTATTTGCTACAGCACCTGTTGTAGTTCACCGATTTCCTGGCGTAAATAGTCCTCTTTCCTTGCTGCCTGCTGTTCTGCACGTTGCAGCGCTAGCCTCAGGTCCGCCACCTAAATAAACAACATTGTCACTCATCTGTGAAAACTTCCAGTACCTCCTGTTCGTTGCTACAGTCCTGTATCATTTTTAAACACTGTTAGACAGGGTATGCCTGCTTACGAGCTAAAGGCTTAAGTTTTGCATGCACACAAATCATTACACTGATTTATCTATCATTAAAAATTTTGTCCAACTAAGTATCTTGAACTTTGCATCATGGTAAGAGCACTACAGGCTTAACATAGAGCCTGTCAAAGTCATTTTGTTCAGACAAGTAAAATTAAAAGTATTTTTAAATAAAATTAATATTTTAAAGCTTAGCACAACTACCACTAAAGACTGAACAAGTTCACAGAAAAGAAATCTATTGGGTACTTGCTAAGTACACAAAAATGAGTTCCACCTTATATTACATCTGGTTCATTACATCAGATGCACACACCATCCAAGCACATTCATTTGTTCCACAAAAGGGTTTTATTCACTGCATTTAAGATCCACCTGAATTGCCAAAGCTTCGTGTTGCTGCCGAGCCTCATCCTGGGCCTTCTCCAGAGCTAACCCAAGCTCTTCCTTTGCCTTCACCTCCCGACGCAGGGCTGCTTCTTGTGCCTCACTGTCCTTTGTAGCATTAGCTTTATGAAGATCTGCAAGTTCCCTGGGGAGAATTAAAAAAAAAAGGCAACGCATTTACAATTTACACAATGCCAGCAGTGACTCTGCAAATAACATTGTTATAGATTCACATTTCACAAGCATTGCACAAAAAATAGACACAGAAGCTGAAGGTACGGTTGAAGACAGGCACACAAGTATCTGCTTACTTGTATGCACTGTCAAGAGCTGCCTGGACACTTCTGTTCCTTTCTTCAAGGTCTTCCACTTCCGCCTGAAGTTTAGCAAGATCCTTTTCTTGTCGCTCTACGACACTGTTCAGTTGTTTAATGCTATCTCGGTGCTGCTTCTCGAGGTCTTCCTTGCCATCAAGCACCTATTAGAGTGCAAACAAGAAGCATGAGATTAATCCCAGTACACGGGGTAGACAACGCCATCTGAGGACAATGACAACTGCGGTAACGAATTTAGGATGAATTCACATAAAATGACTGAACCGATCTAACACTTTGCCAAAAGAGAAAGGTTTTGCTCCCCCATCTCCCCCAGAGGCAGGGGCTCTTCACCAGTTTCACATGCTTCCTCATACTGGGCCTGTTGCCTCTATCAATCACTAACTGAGCAAAAAAACGTGCCCAAATGTTGCTGGTACAGGTTTTCCAACTGACATTTAGTGAACTGAATTTGGTCAGCCCACCTGACAACCAGCAGCGCAAGTGCAAACAAGCAGCTGGAGAGATACCTGACCACAGCTGTAGACTGCTCTGAGAACACACCCAGAAATCACATCTCAGTGTTCCAACAATATGAAATGAAAAAGTCTCCCAGAAAAGAACAAAAGAACTATCAGTCAATCTACAGCCTCCCCAAAAGGCTACTCTGCAGCTAATATATGTAAAACTTTTTTTTTTTAAGAAACCAAACCAAATACCTCACCTGTTTTAAATGCTGCAACTCATCTTCCAATTCCTTAATCTTTTTGTTCTGTTTTGTGTTAATATTTTCTCTCTCTTTCTCCTTGGCTCTTAATTTCTTAATAATGTTGGAATTGTGCAGCTGCTGTTTGGAAAGCTTTTCTCCTGTGAAGAAAATGAACATAAAGCTAGTGCATGTTGCTGTTACTCTATGAACTGTCTCTATTCACACCTACCCCTGCTCTTTAGTCCCATAAAAGTAATAATGAAATATGTATTGCAATACTTGCTCTTACGCTTTTTCATGCAAGTTCTTAACTTCTAAATCTACCTTCTCCTGAGGCTACCTTGCTACATTAAGCTATAGTGAGACAGGACAGGCAGTGAAAGACTTTGAAAGCAAAGCACATGAGCTCATGATCCAAGGAAATCGGACAGTTTATTTAGTCACTACATTTCACTTCCAAAATTAAAAGGTAGTAAGGGAGACACTGTAGAAATGCCTTCAACAGTGCCCTAGTTAGATTTCTGCTGAATGGAACATGGAAGGTTGTACTGCACGCTGGTTTTAGCTCACAGCACCTTTCAATGCATGCTGCAGAAAATACTCACCTAGCCAGCTGGATTTACCTGATCCTTGCTGTTGCTCTTTGCTATTAACTAAATGGTTTATATGTCCTGAAACATCTATCATGCTTCAAATTAGATATTTTTTTTGCCACATAAAGAAGGCTCATATGCAAAGGCAGTACATTTCAAATTATTCTACAATTTTTTACTATTAAAAAATTTTTAATTCTGACCTTCCTCCATCAATCCTTTGATTTGCTCTTCTTTTTCTTTCAATAATTCAGCAGTTTCATTGGTATTAAGTCTAGTAGACAATTCTTCTTTAACAGTCTTTACTTCCTAAATAATAGGATAAAATACTTAGGACCATTTATTAAACCATATTCCGGGAAAAATGTTTTTCTTCTTCCCTTCCTCTCAAAAGGCTTTTCTTTGAAAACAAATTAGGTTGGAAGGGAACTCTGAAGGTTATCAAATCAGATTGCTCAGAGCCTTATTCCATCAAGTTTTAAAAACCTCCAAGGATTGGGACTCCATAAATTCTTTGTATAATTTGTTCCAACTCCTTCCGTTTCCAGGTATCAGATAATTTTTCTATTTCAACTTACTACCATGCTAATACAAAGTGACACATACAGCTACAAAATAACTATGATTTTTTTTCCCCAGTTACAGATTTCAGTTTACTTTATGCAGACTAGTAACACACTAGAGAAATGTAATGCTGTGATGCCAGGTCAAGAACACTTAAATTGCATAAACTTTGTCATTGCTGACTTTTTTTTTGCATTTTTGCTCATTCCAAACGAACTTGTCATCAGTCCCTAATTTTCCTACCAGTTAATCCTCTAAAGAAGCCATTCCCATTCTCTGCCACTTCCCCAGGCCATTCTTCTCCCTCACACCATTGCAAATGCATCTATGAGTATGAGGTAAATAACAGCAGACATTAAACCTTTTTTTTTTTTTTCCCCCCCAAACCAGACTAACTTGAACTTAAATGAGTTCCTTAACTTGGTTCACAACACAGCTGCAAGAATACATGTGTCAACAGCAGGAAGTAACAAGCAGCCTGGGAGGGCAGAATCAGCGTATGCTGGTTACTAATACCACGAGACAGCGCTGTCATTCTCGTGCTTTTCCCTAGCTTAATTTTTAGAAATTCAGCTCAAGAAATTTAATTTGGTTCTAAAATAACAAACACTAATTATCTAAAAAGTCAGATTACCTTTTTAGCCACATCTCTTTCTTTGCAGGCTAGCTGGAGCTTCTTTTCAGCATCCGCAATTCGCTGAGCAAACTCCTCTTTAAGAGATGAAAGGCTACTGCTCTCTTCTTTCATTCTAAACATTTCACTACATTTAAAATTCACATTTCAGAACAGTTGCATGGTTATGACATTCCAAGCAGTTTGCAACAGGTTGCCTTAAATGCTTTTAAAATGTATTTCATTTTTTTAATTTTACACACGTTAACCAGAAGCCAAAAAGACACATCCATATTAGAAGTACAAATCAAAGATCTGTATGAGTTCAGTAATTTGCCCATGAAAACAATGAAATGCTTTGATTTACCTTAAATGTTTTGCCCTTTAATCAAGTTCTTTCTGATTAATCATAGTCTGTGTCATATACAAGGCAAATCATTAAATGTATTTTTAAATTAAGATAAATTTAGTCATTAAATAATACCTTCACATATCATTTGTAAATTTCTACAGTCGATAATTGATCAGTAAACTGGTAAACCCAACTCTTCCTTTCTTGCTTTTAATTTTGACTGAATTAAATAATTAATTCAGTTTTTTTCTCTACAGCCAGCCATTCTACCACACTTTCATGGCCTACATTTTAGCCAGCAAATTACTTAGTAAATCAAGTTCATCCATCTGTATCAGGAAAGTCAGTCTCCCTTAATAGCTGAATCCAGCCTTATAACAAAGATCTTTATTAATAATCAAGTCTGACTGAACACATCTGTCTGCTTATCGAAAAATCTTTCACCAGTCTCTTCCCAAACAGATTTTGGCCCCAAGAAATAACATGTCTTTAAAAATCACCATGACAGCACATGCAATCATTACTTCCACCTTTCACAGACAGTGCATATCCCTCGAAATCTTTGTTTTAGTTATAGAGCTACTTGGTTTACAATATTGTCTACTGACTGGATTACAGTAAAGTTACAGTTACACCCACTACTGTGTATATTTTCATACTTACTCTTTTAGGTTATCATAAGCTTCTTCCAGGCGTGCCTTTTCTTTACTAGTACTTAATAACTGTATTTCCCTCTTCTCCAGTTTCTCAGTTAATGAATCAATCATCTGGACAATGTTTTTACAGATAAAGATCAGATGAATGGGACAATTAAAACACAAGAGGGGCAGGCTTCCCCTTTCCCCCCACCATTCCCTCCCAACACTATTTAAAGCTGAACTTCTCAATGTTTTTAGGAATTTGAGGTAAAAGTAAGTGAAGATTACAACGCTTCTGCCACATTTAGAACTAAGCAATATCTAAACAAAACAACTGTTTATTTCTAGAGTTTTAACAAAAAATCCTACCAAGTAAGCACATGTAGCTCAGCTAAGTTCATCAACAAAATCATCAAGAGTTACATTTAATTATAAAGGAAGTTTCAAAACAACAGAGCTGATGGCCTGTAAGACCACAGTTGACTTTAACCATTAAGATGCCCAGCGTGTTCCTTATACCACTCTTTACAGAATCACAGAATAATTTATGTTGGAAGGTCTCTTCTCTGCAACGTTAGCACAAAGCAGCAAAACAGCATCAGACAAGGGAAGAAAACTTTTAGGCAGGCAACAGCTCTTAGCTCACATCGAAATCATGTATTAATAACCAACTTTGGAAAGCTAAATACAGAGAAATAACACAAACATACATGCAAATACACAAATATAAACAAATGAAACATTCTACAGATGTAGCCCAACACGGTCTACAACAATGTAGAACCATTTAAGTCAGGAAAACTTCTGGATAACAGTCTACAGCTTTGGAGTTCCCTAAGGAATTTACACTGATATTCTGCACGACTTACACAAAAAAATGCTTTCCTTAAAACACAGATTACACTGAGGTTTTACGAACTCCAAACGCACCTAGAGGGCACGGCCAACAGTAGGGCCCAGTTATGTCACTTATTAGGCACACAGACTATGAGCAAAGCAAAACGCAAAGAAACAGAGCAAAACACATGTCAAAGGAGCTCAGAAATTAAAAACAAGCAGAGAGGGACAGGAAGGTGACCAAGAAGATGGGAAGAAAGATAGCACCCACAATACACTGGCAGCGCTGGACAAAACACACTGCTTCAAAGCTCCAGTTTAGCCTTCCACATGCTTGAATATCCTACTTCATCACATTTTAGTCACTCCATCTATCTAAACTAGCCATACAAATATCTATTCACTATTCATAACTATGCTTATCTTCCTCATTAAAAAGCCTAGGGTACCTCCTTTTTAAAAGCAAAGACTATTTCTGCTAAATAAACCCACATTAATTTATCTAGTAAAAAGGACTTATTTACACTAATTACTGCTATCCTCAAAGAACACGAATACTGCTCCTGGAATGTAACCAAATTTTGACAATCTGTAAGTCTGTGGAAAATCATGTTTGCAAAACGTTATCTTGATTATTGCTGAAATACTAAAGCCTTATAGTTCTATAATTAAAACCAAAACACATCAAATCTCCTCCACCCTTCACAGAAAATAAAATTACACCAAGGAATTAAAATAACACACTTGACTTATCAAGGCTTCCTGTTTGCTAGCACTACTCACAATTCATAATAATGATAACTAGGTGGATTAGGTGAATCACAGAATGGTAGGGGTTGGAAGGGACCTCTGTGCGTCACCCAGTCCAACCCCCCTGCCGAAGCAGGGTCACCTACAGCAGGCTGCACAGGACCTTGTCCAGCCGGGTCTTGAGTATCTCCAGAGAGAGAGACTCTACAACCTCCCTGGGCAGCCTGTTCCACCAGTATTCTTCCACTACAGCAGATCAAGGACAGTTTTCTACAAGGTAAGGTAGTTCAGCATCAATTAATTCATCTAAATAAGGTGAAGCTAATACCTATATAAGGAGATGACAGGAGTTTCATTTGTAATTAAAGGGTGTGTTTGCAGAAAACATTTTACAGTTACCTTTTTAAGCTCTTGCTTTTCAGTGTCCTCTTCTAACAACTTTTTGACGGCATCCTGCTGCGGCTCGGTCTCCTCTTTCACAATCTGTTCTTCAGCAGTTTGCACAGAAGTAACCAAAACATCTGGCTGCTCAGAATTAACAGGGGTCGCGCTTCTCCCACTCTCTTCCATCTCAGCTTCCTCAGCATGTAAAACAGGAGCGTCATTCAAGTTTTCAGATTTACTTTTCGGGGCACCAACCGTTTCTGTCTTTGGCGCAGAAGGACTGTCAGCGACAGATGCTGAAGCAGAAGGCCTGCCTGACAACTCATCATCTGAATTTATTTCACTTACACTTCTACTATCTAAAGACTGTACACTAAATGAATCAATTCTTTCAAAGGCATCAGAGGAGCAGCAGCTCTCGGTCATTTTCTGAAAGTCATCTAAACGATTATAATCTGCACAGGCAGATGTAGACAAAAGCTGAAATGATGTTTGCATTAGATGAAGACTGGATTTTGAATCTGCAGCTTCTTGCCTTGAACTTACTGAGCTCTCACTTATTACACTTTCATGGTCTAGAACTTCAATATCGCTAGTTGTCGACGTCCCTGAGGAGAAAGTGCTAACTGGAGGTGACGGTGTATTGCTTTGCCTGTCCTCAGTCTTTCGCTCCTTAGTTTCCAAACCCGTCTCTTTTGTACCTGCATTAAGAGGCTGGGAAGTGCTCTCCGGCGCAACTCCCGTTCCATCCCCTCCTACACTGGGTTTTTCATTAAGAGCATCTTCAGGTACCTCCAAATTCAGAGCCGACACCTTTTTGTCAGTAACTTCACTTGTGCTTTCTTCAGGCTTGGCATTAGATTTAAGCACAGAACTCTCTTCAAACTTCTCCTTGGGAATATCAGGGGTTTTCAAGTCCACTAGGCCATCTACAGAGGAATCCTTCACTTCTGCCTCTGTCGTCACTGGTACTTCCAGCTGACTGGGGTGCTGAGACTCCTTCAAAGTGCTTTTCACCTCCTCTTTGGGTCGCTGTGATTTGGCTGGAGGTTTGGACACCACTGAATTTTTCTGTATTCTCTGAACATCCGTCGGAGAGAGAAAGGCACTGAAAAAGTTTTCAGATTCATCTACTACCGTCCTCCTCACTGGCTTAGTGATTGCTGTTGGCGATACTGGCTGATTCTGTGGTTCTGTATTTGAACTTAAGCCCCAGGAAGATGTATCCCATCCTCCACTTATGAGCGAATTTGTTCCTAAAACAATTAAAAAAAGAGACAGGCCAAGAACACTTAAAATGTATTATTTTTCAGTATTGGTCTTTCTAGATGCAACAGTTCAGAAAAAGTGTTTTCTATATTGTATAACTTCAAGCGGATATTATACATGATCACAACAGCATCATTTTTGTAACTACTTCCTTATAAAGCTTGGAACCAATTTTTAGAAAAAGCAAGACATGCTTAAGGAAGACATGAAGCAATTCTAAGACTTAAGGTGGACACAGACAGCTCAGAAAGTAGGAGCACCTGAATGGAACCAATTTGCTCTCTCCCCATCAAACAGTAACTTGAGCAGAATTAGCTTTAAATATTTGTAGAATTTACACTATCAGAAGTGTTCTTGCCCTTTCAGTTTGTTACAGGCTTCATATTTTTCCTCACACTCCGAACAACAGCCTGAAGCTGACAATACACATTGTCAGCAGCCCAGCTGACAGTTTTATTCTTCTCCTGCGGACAAATACTGAAGGGATTGCTTCTGAAGCTGCCCTACACCAAAGTTAACAGTTAGTTACTACTATCGTATTTCTTGCAGGTTTTCCAAGACTTGTCAACAGCAAGGAGAGTAAGAATTTCACCACCAAATTTCAGTAGCATCCCAAGTAAGAAAGGTAAATAAAAAAATAGTATCAAATTTATTCTGAACCTGCAAACGTAATCTGGATAATGTAACTATTTCAGGCTACTTAAAAACAAACTTACTTTATACAGCAGTATCTATTAAAAAACATTTCAGTTACAGTATTTAAAGTCGTCAACCACTTTCAGAAACTGCTGATGCCTATCAGCCTTAAGATCTGAAATTCAGATAGGTACTGCTCCCACTGCCAAAAATACTACAAACATCTGATTTATTACTACCCCGCGTGTGATTCAATAGCTTCAGAAAAAGCCCTGTGAGTGAACGGTAACATTCAGAAAACTTTTTTTAAAAAAGAGTATGTTTTCCCTGAAAAACAGATGCAGGCTGGTCGTTGCTGCTTTGCTTATGAACTACAGAACTACCATAAATACCAAGATATAAATTAAACTAAATTAAAAAACAGTTTGGACAAGTCTAAGTGTGGCTGCCCCCTCCCTGGCAGTGTTCAAGGCCAGGCTGGATGGAGCTCTGAGCAACCTGGGCTGGTGGAAGATGTCCCTGCTCATGGCAGGGGGGTTGGAACCAGATGATCTTTAAGGTCCCTTCCAACCCAAACCCTTCTACAATTCTATAAGTTTTTAAGAAACTATGCACAATACTGTCTTCTATAAGCAACTCCTGTAATTTAAGACAACACTGGACTAATCAAGTGACTGCTGAGCCCTTGCTCGCATGATGAAGACATGCAAAACTGACCCTACGCGCTGCTGAGCAACCAACCTAGAAAACACTTCTGTTACTGCTTGCAATTTTCAGAAATCCACCTCTGCACTGGGTATACGTGGAGATAACCTCCTCCTGCGGGCACAGACAGCTCTTCCAGATGCGGCTCAGTATCTCAGCCTTTTCTGTCTTTATTCTTAAGGGACTATTTGTGGGGAACAAGTCTCTAACGCGAGGGCTCCTCTCTGCGCTTTTACTCCCAAAGAGCAGTTTGGGACGGACGCTTCGCCCAGGTCCCCCACCCGCACACCTACAGCGGAGACGCTTCCTCGCCGCCACGCTGCGACACTCGTCCCACCGACGTGTGCCTTCCCACCGACGCTGGAGGACCGCAAACTTCACCCCGCCAAGGGTGGAAACTTCGCTCGGCTCCCCCAAGCCTGACTTACCAGCTTCCACCCTGCTCTGCCTGTGGTGAGGAGAAACCCATGCGCGCCTCAGAAAGGGGCATCACCCCCCCTTCCTGGTGACTGAGGGGGTTTTGTCACCCATCAGTCCCTCGGCAGAAGCTCGCGCCGCGGGAAGGCGGGAACGCGCTGGTGACAGCAGCCAGGTACCGCCATCACCGCCCCCCCCCCCGCCCGGCACCACAGCACGGGCTCTGGGCGGGCAGCGCCGGTCAGGCCTCCCCCCGCGCAACCCCCGCCCCGGGCTGCGGGAGAGGCGGGAGGAGCAGGAGGGAAAGGCACCGCCCCGGCCCACCCCGCCGCGAGGGCCGGCCGGGAGGCCCAGCCCGCTCCGCACGGGGGGCCGGGGGCGCGGCGGGGGCGGCCCGCCCGCCCTTACCGTCACCGTAGTCTGGGATGACGGCGTCGGGCCAGGGGCTCTCCTCGGCCTGGATGTCCAGCACCCGGTCGATGGACTTCTGGGCCTGCGACAGCGCCTGCTTGGCGAAGCTGGACAGCTGCGAGGCGTTGAACCAGCTCATCCTCCGCGCCGCCCGGCCCCGGGCCCGCAGCCCCCCGCAGCCCGGCGGGGCCGGAGGCCTCGGCTCGGCTGGGCGCTGGGGGAGGGCGGCCCCGCGCCTGCGCGCCGCCGCGCTCCACGTCGCAAGCAGGGCCGCGCGCAGCCGCCCTCCCGCCCCTGGAGACGTCACGAGAGGCGGGGCAAGGCCGCCCGCCGCGGGGCCGTCATGGCGGCGGGGAGAGCCCGCCAGCGCTCCGCCTCGGCGGCGGCCAGGGCCGACCCCGGCTGTCCCCCCGCTGCTGTGACAACCCCTCACGGTTAAATTCCCGCTTCTTAACGCAAACAGCGCACAGAGCACACGAACGCCAAGTTTACAAGAGCACCAAGCTCTGGTAAACCTCGGCGCCTCCACTCGCCGCTTGAAATCCCAAGGCTTAAAAATGGCGGGGAAGTGCCCCCTGTTAGTTCAGACACAGCTCCTCGTGAGAGCCCACACGCGTCCGGCCAAACCAGCGAGCTCGCGGGGAAGCGCCTGGCAGCGCTTACAGACAGCTCGCGGACTGACGCGGCCTAACCATGCCCCCCTTTTTTTAATCAAGGTTACAAACACTCCTGAACGTCCACTGATAAGCCACAAACGAAGGAGTCTTTATGGTTTTTTTTATTAATAAATACCTCAACAGCACCAATGATACCAGAACATAATGCTGCAACGCGGCGCCGGGCAGCTGCCGAGGAGACGTACCCCCGCTGTCACGACAGCTGAGCGTTGTGTCCCTGCTGTCACGACAGCTGAGCCTTCTGTCCTCTCGTGTTGGCGTATAAACGAAGCAACCTCTTCCATACCTAACACCTTCCACAAAACTGATCAAATTAAAACCAAACAAGAGGAAAAAGTTCATCTAGTGCCGTGTTTCGGTTTTACGGCGGCTCATCAGGCGTACAGGAGTGCCACAGTTTACAGCCAGATCGCCGCGGTTCCTTTCAAAGGGTCTCCTCTTTGCACAAAAGTGTGCACGCGCATGCTGAAAACATGACTTTTGGCCACCTTAAAGTTTCCATGTGTCTGAAAGTATATTGGCATTACCATTTTGACAACAAAAACTGGGAAAAAAGTGTATTCCTATACACCAGAGTTCTGTACATTAATAAGCATTTATACAAATATAATCCACCAAATATTGGCTTCTACGTACAATTCTGAAATATGGTGATTTGTTTGCATTACCTAACCTTCAACAATGCTAGTACTAACGTGAACATTTCAGGTTGCTTTAACACCCACAGAGTACGTTTGTTTTACAAGGTGGGTACAGATTTCTCTCGCTGTATGCGCAGTTTACTTATGAATAAATTAAGTGGTAAAGTGAAGCTTGAACAACATAGTCTGTGGTGTAGTAACATCAGCAACTGCAAGTTCCTGGCCATCCACCAGCCCCAATTCTGAAACAGAAAGAAAAGTTTAAGTAAAGCAAACTCATGTGGTTTGTCTTTTTCAAATTAGAAAAAAAAGAAAAAAGAATGCCATTCCCACAAACCATAAATACAATGACACAAAGCTGCAGACAGCTCACTATCTAGACTAATACTCCTCTAACCCAGCAGGAAACTAACAGACCTTGTCAAGCACTATAGAAACCACTAGTGAAGTATGTCTAATTTACATCAGTTTGCTTGCTTTGTTGCAATGTTTTTCTCCGCATCTGCCCACACTTCACCTTCGAGCAATTCAGAGCCCATCCCTGAGCATCCTGAGGAAGGTGTATCGCACGTAAAAGGATAATGAAGCACATTCTACTGCACAGTGCAAAATAAAGCTAAACATGCCAGACGGAGGAATGAAACTGACTGACTTTCTGGTTAGAGCAGCATCTTGAAAATCTACATATAACTGCACTGTACCTTTTAGTGTCTTGGACAGATTTGGCCTTGTTCGTTCTTCAATTGAAGCTACTGTCTGCACAAAAAAAAGGAAAAAAAAAAAAAGCCAAAACATTTTCTTTCAAATTCAGGAAAATAAATTTAAATCAATTATTTAAGATAATTACATATGTTCAGATTACCTGTAAATAAAGTGTTTTATTTCCCCCATACATAGTTGCTGTGATCGCAGGAGATTTCATTTGCCTGTATATAAAATATTAAAAAAAAAAAACCCAGACAATCAGGTAAAAATACATTTTAAAATTACCTTTCTGAAACACTAAACTACCAAAAATCGTCAAATAAGTCAGAATAGTTGCACACTTACAATGAAGCGTTATTTGTCAAGTAATCCAAGATCTCCTGCAATTTAGCTGACGGGGAAATCTCTATGTTTTGGGGAAGCTGGCTGCAGGCTGGACAGTTCTCCTACAACAAAGTAGCACAAGCATGCACGTGACATTAAATATGATTTTTAAAATGCTGCTAATCAGGTCTCCAAATTACTGGTGTGTTTGTGGGCTGTTTTAAAGTTTTAGCTCTAGAAATATTAATACTGCTGCAAATATTAATGACAAAACACAATTCCTCATGAGGTCTATCACTCTTTGACAGGCTCCCAACAGCAGCTGAGTACTTATGAACTACAAATTTCATCTGACATAAAATTTAATACTACAAACTTTCAAATGGATTGTTATCATAACCTCTTTTTGAGAAGATTTGCTTACGAGTCTTCTTAGGATTGCACATCTTACTTTGTAAACCACACTTCCTGTATTACAGGGGAAATCTTCTGGATTCACTTTCAAAAAAGTCAAGTACTGTTTTCCTCTGCAGGCAGCATAATAGGAACAGCTGAGATATCGATGGTGCACCAGCAGACACCATAGAAACAGCTGTCTGAAGAACCTCCCTAGATCAGAAGCTACTTTTCCAAATATTAAGAAACTTTGGCTAAACAGGCAAAAATTAAACACGCCATTACATATACTATGCAATAGTTTTTGGTAAACTGATGGGTAGAAGAAAGGGTTTCATTACCAGGACAACAAATAAAGCATCTGTTCATCTGGAGGTAAACAGTCCTGCCACTCTACATGGACAGACCACCACTGTCATTGCCGTTAGACCCCAAAACCACAGAAGCTTAAAAAAAAAATAAAAATCCTATATGCTAAAAAAAATACTCTGGAGAAGTAGAAGGCTAGTAACGTTGTAGTTTCTGCTTTTAAAACTTCAGCTATATTATTATTCAGTGCTAGGGGCCAAGAGATTCAATAGTGGGTTTCAGAAATACAGACAAACTGCGTAAATTCAATAAAAAATTAATGAAACAACCCTGCAAGCCTTTAATGGCACTAACCTTCCTTTCTGCTTCAAATGTGTACGTGTATAATCCATCCGCATCATTAAACACCAAGTAGTTGTTAAGAGGAATGTATGCACTATAATGACAAATATGTTAGTGTTAATACCTGTCATTAGGTTGGAAATCATGTATGTTATTAATAAGAAATGAAATACCTTGTGGCTATTTTGAAAACTTCAGTGGCGCAAACAGCTGAAATGAGAAAAACAACAATTTCTTCACTTTCTAGCTCTACCTCAGAACACGCAGACATCAGTGCATAGTTGTACCGAAGAAGTGAGAAAAAAAAAGTCAAATATAACAATTTGTAAAGAGAAAAATAAACACCTGAAGGTAGCTGGTAGTTCTACACGTTAGCACCATAGATTTGGCACTAATCTGAGACTATGTTAAACTTATATGCTGTGTTTTCCAATTATTTTTTTTCCCAGTCTCAAATGCTTTTGCTCAATCCCAGTCATACACGAGCTTAAAATTTACACAGTCACATGCAGTTTCTCTACAGAAAACAAAAATGAGAATGTAAGAATAAATCGGACCCATTTAAAAGTTACTATTATAATCCCTGAGTCCTCAGTTCCAAACTGTTGCCTTACAAAACTCTAAAGTCCATAAAGCAGCAGTGAAATCAGTTCTTTTAGCATACCTGCAATGACTGCATTTGTAGAAGCTACTGCTGGAATAATCCGTTTAACCACCCCTGTAAAAACAAAACATACAATTTTAACTTGTCCAAGAAACTACACTGAGAGATGACTTCTAGGCAGAATATTTATGGAAGGGTGTACCCAAAGGTACTTTGGACTTTCCAGGAACTTCTGTAACAATAAGGTATAATGGCATGCTGCTCAAGTACTTCGGCATTTTTTCATTTTAGGAATGGATCAAGCATGTTGAGAAAAAGAAGGTATCGCACAAAGAAAACGAGTGAACAAATTCTAAAAACAAGTATACTGTATTTAGCCCTGAAAATTCATGTAAAACTCAGTTCTATTCCTGTTTAACTGGAAAAATGCATAAAGGAAAGATATTTGGATTTGGTATTCCTTCTGCCAGAACAGGTTTGCCAAACTGTATGGGCATCTTCACCCAACTCTTCTCACCGAGCCCGTCCAGTCAAACAGCAAGCACAGTACATACACTGACAGAAAGCAAGGTTTCCTACGCATACAAGTTTGTACATCGGGAACAAGAAAGTCCGCTCTTTTTTCAGGCCTGCCAAAAAGACAGCGAATTCCTAAGTAGTCTGAAGTTCCTCTGCCTTCTCATTATTGACTTGTAACCCTTCATACCTGAGAAAACCTGCACAAACTTTTTATCTTTGCCTTCTTTCTGTTATGTACTTTACAATGAAGCCATCTTCAGCTGCTGAAAACCGTGCAGGCACTTGCATGTGCACAATTATATCTCATAACTGGAATTCACATTTATCTGTATCAAAAAAATACTACTAGAGAAGCCAATATAAACTGCTGCAAAGACAACAACTATCTGCAATACCCTAGGTGGAATCCGAGGAAGCTACACAAGGAGTCAGTTTGCCCTTTTTTGATGGAAAGGCACAGACTGAGGTTCAAGCGTGGCATTTCAAGCCCAGCATTTCACATTCTCAGTACAACAAGTCAACAGATAGAAGTTACCACAAATTCTGGAGATTCTGTATGAGATTCTCCACTTCTTTTCTATTTGGTTAACCTTTAAAATGCTGATTACCGAGTGGCGGCATTCCGCGCCTGCGTGTGAACAGAGGCATACACAGCAGTAAAGAACAGATGCTATAGTCTTCAACAGACTCAACTGGCATAAAGTGTTGCTGTTGCTAAAAGAGGCAATCACGTTCCTTTGTTCCTACTCTTCGACCCAGCAGAAGTGGTCACAGTGTAATGTAAACTGTGGAGCTGCTCCAGGTCAAAAATAAAATGGCAAAGAAGAATGTTCAGTTTTGTCTCAGACAAGTTCCTCTGATTCATCATGAATGCCTGAACATCTGATTCATCATAAAATGTATTTGCGCTGGCACAGGAAACAAGCTGCTTGTTTCTGTTTCAATATGTTAAGGGAGAAAATAACTATTTCTTTCTCAGCAGAGCCACCAGTTTAGTCATAACAAGTACAAAGAATGCTAATCCAGCCTAACTGCAAATGCCACAAACTTAGTGAAATGCCATACCCTTACCTTGGGTGAGTCTGTATGTAACACCTTTAATATTAAATTGTGATGCTCTTTCTAAAGACTTCTGGTAAATCCACTGTATATGCTCAGGGTCATCTCCATCCAATGCAACACCTTCTACAGCAAAGTCAAAAATTTACAGATAAGTTACAGTTACAAGAGTTCCTCAGAAATATAGCGGTCTTTTCATCTAAAAAAAATCCCTTTCTTTTAATGTGGGTTAAAACAAATACCCCATTAAGCTATTAACACTTGACACTTCAAATAATCAAAATATCGTTTCTACAAACATTGTAAGTTCCAACACATTCTATATACAAACTATCTTCACAGATTTATAGAGCTGTTAGAGGTTACGTTTTGAGTCAGGAAAGACATTGTGCAGTACAAGAGAGAGAAACACATGAACAAATATGGAACTGCAGAGTGACTCCGAGAAGAGAAAATTCATCACCAGGTAAGAGGAGGCTTAGACTCAATACAATAAGCCTCATAAGGCTAAAAGGGAGGATTGTTTTATTGGAAGTAGCTGTGTATACCTCACTCCAAACAAATTAGTTAAAAGGAGAAATGTAAGTTTAGCACCAGCACCAATACTTTAATTACCTCCAAAAGGTTGCTCCTTTGGCCACTGCAATATCCTGACATACTCAATACAATGCTCTGGTAGTCTGGGCATAGACGCAATAGTACACATGGGAAAATTAATCTGGTGTGGGCAAGGGAAGAAAACCAGAAGAAGGCATGTAATAAGTTATGTACAGTACTAGGAAAAGAAACAAGAAAACCAGAGGAATATTTAAAAAGGAAGTATGACCAGTTGCAATTACCTGTGGTGGATAAAGCTCAAGCGTGCATTCAACACATGCTGTCATACCAGGAATAATCACACGAACATTTCCTTTAAAACCTTCTGTCCCTCCATCTATTAAAGGTATGATGGAACTTGGATCCAGTACACCATCTTCATAATGTAAAAATGACATCTAATGAATAAAGGTGGGGGGTTTTGTTGGTTTTGGTTTGGTTTGGTTGTTTTTAAACAAGTTACAGGAAGAAAAAAAAATATCCTCAAAATTTTACTCTTAATGGTACACCATAAGATTGAATGCTTAATATACTTCATCTACCACCTTCACCCTCCACCTCCTCCTTCCCTTACTCCCCCGATAAATGCTATTATTTCCTTATACTATACCAGGACAAATCGTTGGTTGGTTTGAAGGATTTGGGGTTTTGATTCTTGGTTTGTTGTTCTGGCTGTTTGGTTTTTGGTTTTTTTTTTAATACTGGTAAATACTCAAGATCATTATTTTATAAACAAATTCACAATGATAAAACTACCTAGTTCAATGACCAGCATTCTGCTACTTTGTAGCAGCTGGGCTCCAAAAGACAACATTTACAAGTTGCAGCATGAAAAAAACCGTTCGCAATGGGAGCATCCAGAGAGGCTGTGGAACTTCCCTTCTCACCATTTTCAATAGCTGACTACACAAGGCCACAAACAACGTAATCTAACTTTGAAATTACCCCTGCAGGGCACTGGAAAAATGTTGGCTAACACTCCTCAAGAAAAAGGCAGGTAATAGAGCATGCAATTTATCCTGTTCACAAAGAAAAAAGAAAACAGAAATAGATACAGAAAGCTGTGAGTTTCAACAGCCCTCATTTCATTTTAATGACACATTCTACACAAACCTGTTCAATTTTAGTTATCTATACTCAAGCAATAACCAGGCTTTAGAAAGATTATAGACTTTACCAGCATGCCATTTATCCATCTTCTTGCAATTATAGAGTCCAGCCCACAAACAATAATATGAAACTCTAGGGGGAAAAAAAGGTTATTTAAAATCTATATTAATGCATACTTCTTAAGACAAGCAAAGTATTCTGTCCATAATCGTCCAGAAGAACTGACTGTAGTTTAATTATCTCCCCTAGATTACCTGTATAACAGATGCATTTAAGTTTTGTCTATTTTGTTACTTCCAGTATAACATAGAAGACTAAAACAATTAGCACTCTTAACTACCAGGAAAAGCAACGAGCAGCAAAAACTGCAATGTTCCCCTACATCACTAGTGGGTGTCTGGCAGGCAAACAGATACCACTTACGTCGATAGAAGCTTTCATCCATGTCTTGAATCTTTTTAAAATATCTGAATGTAAGCCCAGTAAAGGAATATACTTATGTGGTAGTTGAGTTTACTGTTTTCTATTTGCTAACCTAAAGTCAAAACATTATCTAATTTATTCCTATAATTTTATATGACACTTTTTAAAAATACTAAGTGATCAAAAGATTCAAAATTCCCACAGCTGAAGCTGCAGCATCAGACAAAGCAAGTAAGGGATGCAATGTAATAGTCACACACAGGCGAAAGCCCAGCAGGCAAACTATTTAGGAAGCTCAAAACATGTTCTCACGAAGTCCTGTATCAGTAAGTGCTGCTCTATGCTTATAAACGAATGTCTTCTACCAGTACGTACTCAAAACACTCTGGTGAATCAACCTGTAATTCTAATATCTCAGTGAAAATTAGAATATTGCATTTGAATAAAAAGACTCAGTGGAAACACATAAAATAGTTTCTTAAAGCTTAGCCTTCTTTCCCCATGCATATTTCCTGTATGCTAATGTCACTGAGAATGAGAATTCTCAATCACCAGATGAATGAATCTGTTCTTTATTGTATGAAAAACAGAGGATAGCAGCAAAATAGTTTAGATAGTCTTACTACCTACAGAGTTTTCTAGGTTTTTAGAAGCCTTTGGGACTACTACTTCTCTACAAAAGGATACGCTACGACAGCACAGTTGGGAATGCGGCTGTTTAGGAATTCTGCTGCAACTTCTGCTTTTGGCCGCCCAACATCCTTTGGTCTGGGGAAAAAAACCAAGCAATTTCAAATGCATTATTTGAGTAGATCCAATCTTTCCAGACTCTATGCACTTCAATACTGAATTAAGTGACTGTTACTGTAGGACAATTTACTGATATGGATAATACTAAGGAATCCCCATAAAGCATCAGATATGAGAGCCCCAGAGTTATCTAAACATGTCCACGTAACTACAGTCATCAGCACCAAAAAACATCCAACAAATTGTCATTTTGCTTGGAAGGAAAGGGTACCAGAAAAACTGGTATCTCAATCTGTGTGCATTATTCTTTGGTGTCACCTTTTCCATTAGTCATTAGCTGTATTTGAATGATAAGGAATGCATGTTAATTTTCTTCACGCTGAAACGATGACAGCAGAGATCCCAAAACAAGAAGGAATCACATGCAACATTTAATTATGAGTACTACTGTGATACGAAAGTTCAGTAATCTTTAATGACATCTTGTTCAATCAAAATAATGATCATATTCACACATTTTGCTTGGGTACACTTAAAAAAAAAAAGTCAGATTATGAAAATATCACTTACCGAAACAGAAACTGTCGATTAAGATTAGAAACATCAATAGTATCCATGTCAATAACATGGATCTGTCTGAAGCCGGACAGGGCCTGGGAAAAGAAAGAGTCAACCTCATTTAACAGGAAATGAAATGCTTACAGTGCTCCAGAATTCATTCCACAAGCCAAAAAAGCAGCTTTTGGAGGAACAAACATATTTGTTCTCCATTCCCTGAGCAAAGAGTTATATGGTTGTTTTTTGTTACAAAAATGTTCTTTGTTGGGTTGCTAATGCTGATATTTAGACAGCTAGAATTAGTAACGTTTCAGTGGTCAAAGACAATCTGCTACTGAACGCAACACTGCTTTAACCTGCCTAATCATAACACAGGGAAGCCAATGGTAGGCTGATCTATAATGGGAATTTGCAGTATGCCCTCACAATTGGAGTAAATCAAAAGCGTTCATTGGGGAAAAAATGCAGAAGTTGAAGAAATACCAAAAGCACTTCTGTGCTTGGCAGGAATAGAAAAACAAAGTTTAACTCCTCTAAAATTTTTGAAATTTTTGAATATTCATCATTTTCACAGTTGCCGTAAATAAGCCTGGCATATCCACCCTCAAATCATAGTTCAAAATAATCCAGCATTCCTCACCGCATTCAATGCTGGAAGAGAATGCAAACACAAAAAGTCACCTCGCTATCTAAGAACACACCAAACCTCTGACAGATGGTCTGCCTGATCTCTGTTTGCCTGCAGCCCATCACTAGATTTGCCAAATAATTTTAAAGTAAAATTGTCTTAAAACTGTACTGTGGGTCTGATCTAATAAAGTAATAACATCTGTCATGCACAAAGAAACAATGTGAATTGTGGTTAAAAGGAAACAGATGCTGTAAAACACTGGGTTTAGAGAAAGGAAACGTGTTCTGATGTTCTGAAGCGAGTCCAAAAAAATCTGAGTCCTGACCCCTACGTTTTTTTCCTTTAAGACCCAATCTTGTTATATATACATTTCAAACTTATCATTTTACATTTTCTGAATAAATAGTGCCATCCCATGCATAGTAAGTACCGAAAATGCTGTAACGGGAAACTGATTAAACACATGAACAACAGGACTAAAGTCTTTCAGAATAGAAAATAATTTCTGTAAGAAAAGCAGCAAGAATTTCTGTATCGCATACTGGACACCCTTGGTGCTGAACAACCATTTGTTTCATTGATAAATGTTCAGCTTTTATTCAATATTATCTAAGCAGGCTGGGAGGGTCAGGTAAAGAGAAGAGTGAGCCTGGGACATCACGAACATACAGACTGGAATCTTTATTCAATTTATATTCATTGTCCCAAAGACACAAATACATGCAAACAGACTCTAGATTTACTTACAAGCTTATCTTTCTGAAAATAATAAAAATAAATCATGATAACTTAAAACCTTTTTGACAAGATGGGAACTGAGCACACACAGCACACTTACGAAGTCCCTTATCCCATACAAATCCTGCCTGTCAACGAGCTATCAGCAGATTGAATTTGTTATGTCCCCATAAACCAATGAAACAGTAGCTCTGGGCAGAGGTTAAATTCACCAGAACTAACTTCCAAAAGAAAGAAAACTGCATTGGAGCTGTCACAGTAAAATCCTGCTTAAGCATGAACAAGAGTATACACAAGTGCTGCAACTGTAAAACCCCTAAATTAATGTATCTGGAATGCCGGGCTTTAAATGAGGCTACCGATTTATCAAGCATCTCAAGCCTGGAGGCAATCTGTGGAAATACTGAAATAGCAGTACATAAATTCTATAGTAAAGTATACTAATGCATAAGTGTTGGTATAAAATAAGGAAAAAAATTATTTCATAAGAACTTGTTGTATCAATCCACACATTTTCCATGGCATCCATAAGGACAGAAATTCTTATTATTGAATAGAAGCATGGAAAAGCACAGTATTAGTCTAAGCTACCAAACCCAAACAGGATGGTAACAGTGATACACTATGATAAATATGAGTGTCTGTGAGGATAAAAACCATGTTAGTAGGATAATTAAATTCATACACATGTATTGTGTAAATGTCTGACAGCAGATGATCCAGTAACTGCCTTTTAAACACTTAAAAATTGCTTTTCAGAACACGTAGTGAGAGAATCCATTATGAACTAACACCATATCAAGAAAACTACAGAATACCTTCTGGTGATCTGTACCCCAGGGAAGTACTGTCACGTTCCTTCCCCGTTCTGGCACTGTTACCTCTTCCTCCTCAGCCATTTCCACACAGGACAGCGCATGCTGCTCTGGCTCAATAAAGCTGCCATTACGTAGGCTGAATGCAGCCACACAGACACAACTCCGAGGGAGCGTTCAGGCTCTGCAGACAACCTCTGCTCTACCGATCTTGGGGAACTGGAAAACCTGAGAGCCACTACTCAGGAAGGCCAAACAGATGCCACAGACATCAGGGCCACTGCAGGCACAGTAATTCTGGCTCTACTAATTTCACTATGGAAGGACATAAAAAATTTCAGCAATTCTAACCTCACTATGAATTAATCCAAAGATGTAAAATAAACTGAAATTAAATTCAGCTTTGACTGTTAAGACTAAGCTTTGTACTGGCTACTTACAGCAGCTTAAAGTATCACTTCTCATCTGAAAAGATACATTTTAGCCATCGTATTCCAAACAACACTTCCTTGTATCATTGTGAGCATGACTTGTTCTTAGTTTACTTAATTTCCCTAGATCTCGTAATTAGGGAAAAAAATTACCAACATTAGACCATATCTAAAGGCTGCAAGTCTTTTGTCTACACTTCACAAGCAGCACCATGTTCTCCCTCATAACAAGCTTTGAGACAGCTAAATAAATAACGTGCAACACATTTGCCTACCACCTTTCAAGCTTATTAACGAAGTGCATTCTTCAAGATTGTCTGCATTGTCACATATTTTATACATTTTAATTAGACTTAGAAATTTAGTAGCTATATACAATTAAAAAATGCCAAATTAGCAAAGCAGAAAAGACAATTTCCTCATGGAAAAAAAAAAAAGAAGATTCTAAGAAGCAAAGGGTGAAAACTGAGTAATTACCAGGTTTTTCAGGAGTTCGCATCCTAATCCTCCTGCTCCAATAACTAGTACTTTACACGTGCTTAACAAAAACTCAAGAGCCTGCGGAAAACGTAAAATAAAAAATTAATACACCAAACAGGAATAACTGTAATTTGTCCTTTGCTTCATCACCCTTACAAATGTGTTACCGTAAATTTTCAGTGCCTAATATGTTTCAGGATACAACAACTTAGATCAATAAAACAGTTTGTGCTTGCAGGAGTAATTACATATCGGACTTTAATCGACTGTTGAGTTCATGCAGTTCCTACATCCCAACTTACAGAAAAGCAAGACCTTTGTTGATATCAGTACTCTTTGTATATTATTTTTCACCATGAAGAAAAGCAAAGTCCAACTTTATTATTATTATTTGGTTTAAGCAGATAATGTTTTCTTTCTCCAAACATTTTACTGACATATAATACAAAATAAATCAAAACAGACAGTCAATATTGCTGGCCAAAAAGAACTGAATTTTTCAACTATATAACTGTTTTCTGTGAACTGTCCCACTGGACCTCAGCCTCAAACTAGTAAATAACGGAACAGTACATTAAAAAGTACATTAAAAAGTAAAGTAAAATACATTCAACTGTAAGCTCTGGAACAAAATGTACCAAAAAGGGAAAGCAGAAGAAATAATGAGTCTAAAGTTTGCTTTTCCCTACTAAACATCTTGTACTTCTTTAAGTACAAGAAATTCCTTACCATATCTAATTACTTTAAAATGGAGAGAGAAATGCTGCTATTTTTCATGCGGAACTCAAAGACAAGAGCATAATTCATATCTTGTTATATATTTATATACATGATGACAGCAAGCTCGTAGTTGACAGTGTACAATCTAGAAATACAAGCTTATAAAAAGAATACAATACGTTCTTCCAGAATCGTAATGTTCAACTGATTAAAATATAAGCTTCTCGTGTAGCTTTAGCATTCGTACACTGCTGGTGGTCAATTAATGAAACTGTTTACATTAGTTTGCAACACATGCTACAGATTTTTTATTTAAAGTAAGTGTTTCTCACTTGAGTGCCTGGCTCGAAATCAGGATGTGTGAATGGTCCAGATCGCTCGAGGAACTTCCTTACATGGTTCCAGCGACCTTCCCAGTCTCCAGTGTCCCCACACCCACCATCAACAGCCATTCTGCACAGAACACAGTAAATTCAGCTGCAAGATCATAGAGAAAAAGCCACATCTCCAAAATATTTTTTCTTTATATATCTTAAAAATACCCCAATTACTGACCATTCATACAAATGCATTTGCATATTCTTTATGCATGTAAGTTATGTGCACGAGTATTTGCATGAGTGGGTTTTATCTGTGGAACTAGAAAGCAGTAATATAAATATGTATAGAGGGGGGGAAAAAACTCATGCATTTCAATAAATCCCACTGATTTAGCTGCTACTAGTAAAAGTTGACCTGAAGTGAAAAAAGGGTCTAAAGTATTTTTGCTTTTATTTCCCTCATATTTCAAGAGGACACAGAAAAAGAGGTTGTCCCTTCAGATTTTGAGGGTGATGGTTTTTTCACCGGAGTCAAGTCTTGTATCCTTTTTTCGACAGGCTTTTCAATTTCATAAATCATATTTAGAATTATCAGTATGTAATCACAATTCTGAGGCACTGAATAACAGTAACCTGCACCAACACTGTCTCCACTGAATCTTTATGGTAGTTTATTTAAACAAGTGTTAAAAAAATGGGAATCTTGAATGCTTTTCACCCTCATTTAGTACTATGTAATTTAGAACACACCCATTTTTCAGTCGTCTCCTGAGCCAGCGGTAGCAATCTGGCTCGAAAAAAGGAATGTTTGCAGTTATCTTCCTTTAAAATTTTGAGACAGAATTTTACAGCAAATACTCCAGTACCCTTTTTCCCCTTCTGCAAGTCACTTCTAGTACTACATAATTATAAACACAAACTCTTAAGAGACTTACTGGAATGGTTCAGAATCAGCTCACTAAAGTAATTTCCTAAGATCACTGCCTACGCAGAACAAGCCCTTCCTTAACAGAGCGCACTTCCCTTTTTAAATAGGAGCTCCACTCAATATATATGAACGATTATGTTTTACACTCATACAAAACTAAGCTTCTCATAAAAGAGCTTTGCCAATCCTGAGTACGAAAGGTTGTGTTATCATTGATAAGGGAGTGCAATTTACTTCCTCCCATGAAGTAATATGAAGAACACTTGTATCAATAACTGTTGTTGGGTAATGTTTAGAATTCATTATTGCTTCCTGGTGACTCACCTCAAAATAAAAGGAAAATGTAGTCAAGACATCTAGACAGCAAATACCTTTATCCTCACAAAACTCGGAAGATGGACAACACAGTATGTCCTTAGTAATTGTAACTTATAGGCAATAATTTTGCAAAGGATTTTCAGTAGCAGGGAAAAAAATTTACTAAAGTGCAGGAATAAATACATCATAGTTTGCCTATATTTTGATTGCATACTGAACTCATTTCTGGTTAACTGTTGACTTCAGGTAAGTTAATTTACTGTATTAGCAGTTAAATAAGATCTAAAAAAATTAATTGAATTCATAAGGGTCTTCTGATCTCTGGCCTGCAGTTTTGTACCTCCTCCAGTTTTCACAATAATGTGAAAATACACATATCTCACATAAGGTGAAATACTGTGAACCAATACAACACTCCCACTGCTGAAACCTGGGCTCATCTGTTGTACACCAGTTTTCAGGATGTGCATTAAGCACGGACTTGAGCAAACAAAGTGGGTCAATATACATCACAATAATTGCTTCTATGGGTTATATTCTAATTTTTAACTTTTCTGGAAACAAGTGCAGAAGCTATGCTTGGTGATGTTAAGAACAACTTTTTTTATCCTTTTATGTGGTCCATATAAACAGCCATTAAGCAGTGGTACTGCTTTTCTGCTTAGATGTGTATTCTCCTTTATAAGTGATAAAATGGTAAGGTGTAGTTTCACTTTTGCGATTATACTACAGTTTGGTTTTTCTAGGTTTGGACATTGTGGAGATCTGAAAAACATCAATAACTCAACCTGAGATTCGATGTTTAACTTCAAAGTCAGCTTTTTTAAGTGTTTATTTTTGTGTTGTTACAGCACTACCAGACATCTGTATTACCAGCTTTTAACAAAATCCTTATTTATGTCATCAAATTATTCCAATTTTACATCTTGTTTAAAATATCAGAGCACCACAGTCCTTCAGTTGCTTTAGGCCCAGACTTCTCCCTACCACCGTCACACCTCCAGAGCTCCATGCTTTCGAGGGACTTGGCATGCACCCCCCCAATCCAACACGCCCCCATAGATTTTTGTGACCCTCACCCCAACACACACGGGCACCGCCTGCGAGCCCACCACTCAGGCAGGCAGCTCTGCTCCGTGACACTTGGGAAGAGGGCCACAAGCAGACGGAAGGGAATAGTTAGCGGATGGAAGCAGATGAGGTTAAAGATTTCGGAGCATCAGCTTTCAAGGCCGTTAAGACAGATGCGTAGAATTCAGGGTTTTAACAAGCAGAGGCAACTGTTCTGGAGTTTGAATTTTTTAATTTTCAGCCAAAATTCAGTCACCTGCTTCTAGCCTAGAGGCCCTCCCCAGGCCCCTGACCGGCCGCGCAGCTCTCGCCACTACTGCCACAAAGCTCTCCAGCACGCCAGCCTTTGCTCATGCCAAGCTCCAAGCCCGCAACTCCCATCCCCAGCCCGGGTGAGCCCCGTGGTCCTCTCCCCAGGAGACTCCTCATCCCCAGTCCTCGCTGCTCAAGCGCCCTTTCGCCTTTCCCCCTCCTCGCTCACCCCCGACCCACCTAACGCCTCTCCTCCGGCTCCCTCCTCCCGCCTCGGCCCTGGCCTGCGGGCCCCGGGCCGCTCAGCCGCGGGCCCCCACAGCCCTGCGCTAACCCGCAGCCTCCTCCCAGCCCACCCTCCTCTCGCGGGGCTGCGGCTCGCCCTGACCTACCAGCCGCCCCTCAGCAAGCGCTGCCTGCCCCTGCCCCGGGCCGGGAGCCCGCTCGCCCGCAGCCCCGCACTAACCCATCCGCCAGCAGCTCCTCTAGCCTCCTTCTTTTCTTCTCCCTAAAAGAGAGAGAATAAAAGAAGGGTCAGTATCGCGCTACAGAGACCGGGGAGGAGGGAGAGGGGACCCCGGGGCCCACCCGTCCCCGGGAAGCGGGGGAAGGGGCGGCCGAGCACACACATACAGGGCACTTACGGTTCCTCACCATCCGCCATATTTCCCTCTGCTTCCCACAACGCCGCGCGCCGCCTCGGTGGGCGGGGCTTTGCCAGAGCGCCGCCACGCTCGCGGGCCTATAGAGTCGGGAACAGGGGGGGGGGGGGCATAGAGTCGGGGCGGGAAGGGGGATAGAGCGCCCGCTGGGTCAGCCAAGCTCCATGGCAACAAGGCGGGGATTCCCCCTCTTCCCCTCAATCCCCACGGCAACAAGCCGGGAGTCCCGTTATTCCCCCTCCGGGCTGAGTGTCCCGACCGTTTCCATCCACCGGTACCCCGGGGCCCGGCCGCGCCCCGCGGGCTGAGCGCCCCCGCGCCGGCCTCTACGCGCGGGAGCCCGCGCTCCCCAAAGCCAACGCGCGGAGCGGCGCCCGGGCGGGCCTCACCCGGGGCCGCCCTTCAGGGCTCTCAGCCCTTCACGGGCCGAGCCGCCAGAACCGGGCGCTGCGGCCGCGCTCGGCGTAGCGCTGCCCTCCATCTCGGGCAGGGCCGCTCGGCCCGCCATGGCGGCGCCGGGCCCGCAGCGTCAGAGCGCCGAGGGCGCGGCCGCTCTCACGCGGCCCGCGGGGCTCCGCACCGCCCTCCGGGCCCCGCACACGCCTCCCACCGCCCCGCGTCCCTCGCTCGCTCCGCGGGGTCCGGAGCGGCAGGCTGGGCCGGGAGCCGCCCCGGGGCGGTGCCGCGGCGCTCTTAGGCCTGCGCGGCCGGCGGGGCGGGGGCGGCGGCGGCAGCCATGGAGGTGCAGGTGGCTCCGCTGAGGGCCTGGGACGATTTCTTCCCCGGTTCGGATCGCTTCGCCCGGCCCGACTTCAAGGACATCTCGAAATGGAACAACCGGGTGGTCAGCAACCTGCTCTACTACCAGACCAACTACCTGATGGTGGCCGCCGCCGTCGTCTCCATCGTGGGGTCAGTGCGCGGGCCTCGCTCTCCCGGGGCTGGGGTGGCGGGGGGGGCAGGCAGGGACGCTGCCTTTCCCTTCCTCTGCCGCTCCTTAAACCTCCGATTTACCCAGAATGAAGGCCTGGTTACAGCCTCCCTTGCTCGGGGGGGGGGGGCTTGTTAGGTTGGGAGTGGAGTTTAGGATTTATTTATTTACTCGTGGGGGTCTCGCAGATCTCAGGGTTCCCTCTTGTTCTCCTGCTGCATAGGCCGCTCCTCAGGCCCCTGGCCCAGGGGAGAGAGCAGCGAGGGGTTTGTGCGCTGGATCCCACCACGCTCGGAAGAGCTGAGCTGCATCCTGTGCGGTCATCTGCGCTTCCTCGCACAGTCTGTCTGGTGCTGCTGCTTGAGCCGAGAGAGGCAACCCTCTGAGATAAAAAAACAAAAAGAAAAAAGATTAATTCTGCTCTCTGTTACAGTTCTAAGCTTATGTCCGAGGGACAGAGCAAGCCGTTCTTATTTCTGAGCTAGCTCATACTGCAGAACCTTTAATATAAAATAAATAAGGTCCCTGTTCGTTTCGTTTTGGTGGGCAGCATTGAGGCCTTTGAGGCAGCACCGTCTGCTGGTGTGATGTTCTGTCAGGCCCACCTTTCCTGAAGAGAACTGGGAAGCAACCTTATAATCATCTTTTGAGTCAAAGCTGCTGTGACTCTTCTTCCAGTATTGCTCTAGGGCCTTTGGTCAGAAAGCTCTTAAGCAAGACCTGCAGCAGAGGCCGATGATTAAGCTTTTAATATGGAAACTGGAATATTCTACTCTTCACAACAAACAATGTGCAAATGCTTGAATTGGAGAATTGCCCAGCGGCTAGGCCAGAGTGGTTTTGGCTGAAGTGCGTCTTATCTTGTATGTTGCAGAGTCTTAAAATTCTTCCCCTAGATCGATTTTTGTTGTTGATGTTGTTAGGCAGTCTGAATCCTGTTAGGGCTTCTGAAGTTAGGGACCCAGCAGCTAAGTGGGTGAAGGTTCTCTGGGTTGCAGAGAGTTTTGGCCTGCATTCTGTGAAAGGAGGGGCTGAGAACCCAGCTTTTTCTTCTTGGTGCGTGTGATGGTTAAAGGTTTGGCATAGTGGCATAGGCTTTCTTCTTAATTTTCGTGGCAGTATGTTGCGGTCAGCTCACTTTACCAGTCTAGTAGTGTATTGAACTTCAATGGTCTTCCTGTTGTTACACCGTCTTGGTCTAATCATCTGTCTTCATCTGCCCTTGTTTAGCAGTGTGATGCTGTAGCCAGCTCTAAATGAGTAAGTAAATCACAGTGGCCCTGGAAAACAGGGGGACAGCTCTCTTCCCCAAGAAGGTGGGGGAGGGAAATATAAACAGTTTTGATATTTCTGGTTGGAAAAGTGGGATGACAGCAGCTTTTACTCAGTCTTGTAAATTCCTTTCTCCTTTCAAACTCTGATCTCTCTTCTTCAGATCGAAGGTGATGTATCTCCTGCTTATTTCCCATTACTTTGCTAGGGTGGAGTTTTGGGAGGTGGAGGAGCGAGAGCCACAATCTACAGAGATTAATATCAGAACTGCACTTCCACTATCATAATATTGAGTGGTAACCCTCTGAGCTGAAAACTTATGGATGAGGAGCACCTGGAGCAGGATCTTGATCTCAAATATTTTTTTATTGCATGTCTTAGAGCCTTTGATATATGACAAATCTGATTCTTCTAACACTGAAGAGGGTGGGAGAAGAACTCTAAAGGAAACAGAAAAGCACTTCAGCAGAGAAAAACTATGCATTTGTTTTAATGAAAATACTTTTTTACTTGACTAGGCTTTGGGAGAAAGTTCTCCTGATAAATTTAAATTTATGACTAAGCTGTTGTCTTGCACTTCATTCCGTAATGAGCAGGAATCCCTGAGTGATAAATGATGAATCACGGCTTTTTAGGAACTCCAGGGCTGTATACATGCCTAAGGGCAGGATTATTGAAACCGCTAGTGCAGTGGTCTTTCCGTGGTCAAAACTAAACTTAGCCCATGACCAACTCTACCTGCTCTTAAACCATCTAATTGTATAGACAAACTTGTAATGCCAAGAGCATGTTTTCAGCTATTGTAATACTTGGTAGCTGTGGTGGTGCTGGGCTGATGTGGAAATTGTAGCCTAGAGCTGTTTTGACACTGGAAGTACAATGCTTATTGCCACGGCTTCAGTTTACTGCCTCTCGTACAACAAAGTTGACCTCTCCAGCCTTTTACCATCTCTCTGCAAGGTATGGAATAACCTTACGGTGAGCACAGTGGAATTGTAATGGTCTCTGCTGCATCATTTCCCCGCCTTCCTCCCTCCATTTGCCTTCCCCGATAGCTACTGTTACATGTAAATGATACTGTGTGCTTTGCAATCATGTAAATTTTACTTGCAGCCTACATGACTAAGTAGAAAATAATGAATTGGTGAGCAAGAAACTAAAACTACTGAATTAGTGCCACTCTAGTACTACAGGCTAGTGGTGGCAGCCTTGTCTCTTCCACCCTCCCTGCCCTGCCAGTTCCTTTAGGAACGAATCTGAACTAGTGTGCTGGTGTGGTTTTTTCCCCTACAGCTCTGTTGCAGTAGACTGCTGATTAAAAAATAAGACCTTTACTAAATCAAATTGTGCCCTTTCTCCCAGTTGTATAAGAACTGGACTGCCCATTCTTACCCTGAGCCAGGGCCCTGTCATTGTGAGTGCTGTACAGATATTTATCAAAATTAGTGCCTCCCACAACAGCTTGGAACTCTCCCTCAAACATTCAGTCTGGTTAAGAAGTGGAATTTGTCTGTGCTTTCACCTACTCCAACAAGGCTTCTCTGTCTTACAGTTCAAACTTAACTGCTTAAATTGATGTAGTTTCTTGTAGGCTTTTGTTGCCATGTGCTTGCTAAAAGAAATGGTTTCTAATTCTGACAGTATTAAAAGGAGTACTGGATTTTGAGTGCTGCATCGAAGAGAGTCTTTGTTCTCCTCTGGCATAATGTCTTCCCTGCAGCCTGAGGTTCGATGTCTCTTTCCTTTGCCACTTTTTCTCTAAAACCCCTAGCAATCAATGAATGTAGGGGTGGTTTTTTTTTGTGGTTTTTTTTCTTTTGTTTTCTCTGCCCCAGACCACTACCTTAGCTGACGTGCTTGTAGTGATTCACTTGCCAAAATGAAGACTCCAGAGCAGCAACATGCTTGGTTCCTCTAATGCCTAATGAACAACTGAGTGAGCAAAACACATGGCTTTAAAGCATATGTTGCATAATAATATTAGTACATAACTTCATAAAGGTCTCGCAGTTCTGAGGAATGGAATCTGTCTCCTGTTCTCAAAGCAATGTAAGTGAGCAACAGTAAGTGAAGAAGCATTGCTAAATCTGTGGATGCTGAGGGCTATCACCTGGTGTATATACATGCTGTATATAGTTTTATGTGCTACCTCTAGTTACAGCTGTATAACCTCAGTGAAGTTAGAAGTATGGGGAGAGAAGAGGGAGAACATTATCTTTTAAGTTATTTAAGTTAATACAGATGTGGAAGGAAGCATTTAAGTGCTCTAACCTGCCCACAGCTTGGAACATGGTGGAACAAAAGGTTTTCTAAAAGGGAATTTTCATGCTTATTGGATGTGATGGCCTAACTATGCTGCTCTAAGTAAAAAGATGGTGTTCTCAACAACTGCAACTCTCCTACTCAGTGGCTTTGTTCAGACTTGCCAGGTCACATGCAAAGAAACAGATGTGCAAGCAACTGCTGAATAATCGCCCTAAGGCAGTCAGCTAAAATGGAGGTGATTTAAGGATGGAACTAGCTTGCTTTTGCTTTTTATGTAGCCTGTCCTATTTCTGGGTTCGTGCTGCTGGAGGCTTCTTGTTTTGCATGAAGGATGTGTCTTGCCTAGCTCTTTTTTTCCCTGTGCTATAGCTATTTATTCTCCAGGTAACTGCTCTCCTCTCTTGCTATAAGGCTGTGCACAAGTGTGCAGATATGAAATAACCTGTCGAGAAGAGGTGATGTGGTAATTCACTGAAAGGAGAGCTTTTGGAGCTTTCCTGCACCTGTATGGGAAGTCTAACCTGTCTTGTGATGCATGTAGGGCAGAGTCCCGAAAAATGAATCCAGTAAAAAATACAAAAGGAATCTCATCTTAATCTGCTTTTGCTGGCCAGAGGTAGCTGCTTTGCTAGCAGTATTTTTTCCCACACAGCCACACCCCCAGCTGCTGCATCTCTGCTGTCTTCTGATACTACTTCAACAAAAACAAAGTGTCCCACGGTGCTACTTGGCACAGGACAGTGCCAGTGTCCCTGCAGCCTGAAGCCAGGCAGGATGTTTGTTTTATTTATTGTCTCCCTGTCTTTACTTTGAATTGAAGCAGTTGCTGAAGAAAACCTGGTCTCCGAAGGGCAGCAGGAGTGCAACTGCAAGTTGCCCTGCAACACTGCTGGAACTGAATCTTAGGTGACAGCTTTTCCATGCTGGTTTGTCCCAGCTGTACTGGAGGTCACAGCATCCTACCAAGGTTGTACTTTGTCCATGAAAGAGAGCAGTGCAGAAGATCATCCAGCTAGGGTGCTCTGGGCTGGTAGCACCCCCAAGTACTATTTAGTCCTGCCATACTGACTCCTTTCAGGGTCATGAAAGTTAGTGGGTTTTCTCCTCCAACCCCAGAGGAGTTTTTCTTCCCCCAAGTCATCTGAGCAGTATAAACTCAAGTTATCACACCATTGCCGTGCTAATAGTTCCGTGCATTAGATTTTTAGGTATTTGAGAAGTCTCTTAAACCCCCAGTAAAGGGAATTACATTTAGAAGGTCTTGTAACATACTTAATGGCTGGTCACTTACCTCGTCTCTGCAGCTTTGAAAGACTTCCAGCCTTCTTGCCTGAGCATGAATTTGGCTTATTGTGTTCTGATCTCTGTATAAATAAGGCCAATATCAATGTTGGTGGTTCAACTGTAAGGTGACTTCTAGGGCTGTTAGAGCTCTCTTTTCCCCTGACACTGGTGTTCTAAAATAACGTGTCCATGTTTTTTCCTTTTTAGTCTTTAGCTATTGTGTTATCGAGAGCAGCGTGCCAACAGATCTGAGCGAAACTGGCTAATGGAGGTCTGCCTTCCTGAAAAATGCTGTTGCTGGGGTAGAAGTTTCTATATATGAATTTCTAGGAGAGTCCTAGGTAGTGTTGTGAATTATGCTGTGGGCAAGTCAAGCAATAAAGGGGAGCTTGGCAAATGACACCCTATCCAGTACTGTAATCAACAGTATTGAAGTCTGTGGACACATGGCTGATAGTTTGAATACCAGTTTTTAGTGGCAACTGCCATCCCCATCTGTTTTCATGTGGCTCGGGATGACTTCATTAGATATGTATGTTCACTGTTTCCTTGTATGTGCTGGAATGCCACCCACCTCAGAAAACATGTAATTCAAATAACTTTCCCCAGGAAACTGGGATCTTTTGAATACTTTTCTTCCCCCTCCCACATCCCTTAGAGCCAGTCAGTTATACAGAACCTGTGTAATACCAGAAAGAAGTGTAGAGCAGAGATGTCTTCGGTCTCTTCCTTAGAAATATGGAGGGGTTGCTCTTCACCACCAGTTTTTGAAGTTGCAATGAGAGTAGAGGGAAGGGTAAGGAAGATAAATATTTGAGAATATTTGCCAGACACATGGAGTATGAGAGCTCTGCCTAGCCTTTTGTTGCTTCCAGGATTGTTTTGTCCATAGATTTTTTTTGGGAACAAAAAATTGGTTGCTGTGAGTTGTCTGAGGAAGTCTGGCCTTTTCTGCTCCAAGATAGCTGTGATGTGGAGGTGACTTCTACTTGAAGAATCTTTTATGTCCAGTAGTACATATATAGGCCAGGCAGTAGTGTGGTCCAGACATGAGTTGCCCTCCTTCTCCTGCTGCAAAGGAGCACAAATGAAGCTGCTTTCTTTCCAGAGCAATGCCGTTCACTTTTTCCAGCCTGGAAATTTAAGACTGGCAATTCAGAGCTAAATATAATCTGGCTGGTTACAGGGAGTGACTCAGATGCAACAAGCAAGTCTGCCCTATCACCACTTCCAAAAAGCCCTGTTGGCTTTTCAGCGTGAGTAGCAGAAGCAGGTGGGGAGCAAGTCTGAAATTTCTCTTTCCAGCCAGTCGTCCTGTCTCCTGTTAGCACAGCTGACTTCAAGAATCAAGAGCCAGTCTCTGCTTTGAAATAACTCTTGGGGGTTCTTCCTTCTCTAGGAGAATGCTCTCTGGCACTGCAGGTAGCGTGTTGGCATACTAGTCCAGCAACAGATTTCTTCTGCCTGTGCCGGATATGAAGCACAGACCACAAACCAGAGCATCCTCCTCAGCAGTGGGGTGGAGCGGTGAGTCATCGTGCCTGGTAGCTTTGGAGCAGTAAGACTGACTGCAGAGTCTGCAAGAGGAAGCCTTGACTACATCCGGCTTTATCAGGGCAGCGTATTGCTGCTGTCAAGAGTCGTAGCAGCTCAGAGCCCTCGGCTGCTGTGTAATTAGATTGGTGCACATACAAGCAAGTAAATCAGAATGCACATGAAATCACATAACTTATTACTGTACAAGTGAAATATAATAGAGCCTGGACTTTGTACAAGTAGAGAAACAAGCTAAGCAAAGTCATTGCTGAAAGTTTGACTCTAAACAAGCTCTAAATACTTGGGAAAGTGGTTTGAGCAGGTGATGTTCTTGCCCTGGTCCAAAAAAAGGGACTTGCTGTTTATAGTCCAAAGCTGATCCACTCAATGGCTTGGTTTGCTTGGTAACGCCAATAACAATAATAGAACACAAACCTCAGCAGTGACCCTCTTGCCAGGCCTGGCTCTTCTTCCTGCAAGACCTTTATCCCATGCTCCGGTTCCTTGTGACTCTCAGGCGCTCTTGCTTGGGCCTGGGCTGCCATCTGTCGTGCTGACGGTAGTAAGCTCCTTCTGCAGGTTCATAAAATTACTTTGGGTGTAAGCCAATAAGAAGGTTTATTCAGAAACAAATAATAGTGAAGTAACTTCCTTTACTCAGTGTTCCCCTACTTGTCCCATTTTCCAAACCTAGACAAGATAACATGAAAAGCTAGTTCATCTGAAGGCCTAAGCTGAGCCTGGTTTTCGTTCTGTGTAGGGAAACGATCAATCCCTTGGGCAACTGATTGTTGGCTCTATCTGCTCTTGGGTTTTGCTGACTCTGGGTCTGATACCAAGTGAACGTGTTGATTGCATAGGTAGGAGGGGTCCTGGTGGTACATGCTGCTATTGATGAGGTGCTGCAGAAACTCATCATCCAGAGCTGTGCTCAGGAAGAGAACATAAAGACAAAGCTTATCTAAATTCGCTGCTACGGGTTGCTTGTTCAGTTGCACTTGTTGCTTTATTTAGCTTCTGCTGAAAAAATCAGAGGTTGGTAAAGGTCTTGACAGCAACAACTGACTTCTTAATGCCTTACCTCCCTAGTAACAAGTTACCAGTGAACTGGGTGTTTGCTATCTGGACACAAGTCATGAAGGCTCTGAAACGGGACACCTTTTTTTTTTTTTTTTTTTTTCTTCCCTCCAGATTTCTGAGTCCCCTGAACATGCTTATTGGCGGTACTGTGGTGGTGCTGGTGTTCATGGCGTTTGTGTGGGTATCGCACAACAAGGATATACTCCGCAGGCTGAAGAAGCAGTACCCCACCACATTTGTAGTGGTCATCATGCTGTCTAGCTACTTCTTGATCTCCTATCTGGGAGATGTCATGGTGTTCATGTTTGGGATCACGCTTCCTCTCCTCTGTAAGTATTTTTCCTCTTCTGTGGGGGGGCTAGGGGCATGTGACTTGAGCTTTCTCAGTCTCAGTTGGCTGTTGCCTTTACTATTTAAATGATCCCACAACAGAATTGGGGAGGAGTGGACACAAAACAGCACAAGCCATCTTTAGTGTTATATTAAATGGGTACCTGTGGTTACTTAAGCAGTCATTGAGACTTCATCATCTTCCAGTGATGTCATGGCGCTGGAGCATGTCTTAAGATGAACGATGCAAGAACTATGCATTCCTTTGGCATTAACAATTAATAAGTGCATTTCTGTCGTGCAGTGATGTTTGTCCATGCTTCTCTGAGGCTCCGGAACATAAAGAACAAGCTGGAGAACAAGATGGAAGGAATAGGCTTGAAGAAGACCCCGATGGGCATCATACTGGATGCTCTAGAACAGCAAGAGGATAGTATCAACAAACTGGCTGACTACATATCGAAAGTGAAGGAGTAAGCAGTTGCAACAGGGCGTTTTTACCTGTTGCAGGAGTGTGGTTGCTATTTACTATTGTTTAAGCTTGCTTTCAGTTTGTGTACAAAGCAGGAAATACACGTGGTACAGATTAATAGTTGCAGGATACAGGTATTCCAAGGTCTTCAGGGCTTCTCTAAGAACATAAGAGCAGCAACTTTTTTCTATCATATAGCAAAATGTTCTGGTGTTTACACAAATACGTACTAACTTAAATGTGTTTGCTTGTCTCTTCTTCTGGGGGGGTAGAGGAGGAAGAGATGGAAAGCTCTGGAATGTGGTCTCTCAAACTGTCTTGTAGAAAATTTGTCCATTAAAAGTAAGACCCTTTTCATCTCAGTTCTACAAGGTGGGAGTTTAGCCAGTTTATGCTGTGTAGCACCTTTGAGCTGGCAATGAATCAAAAGTAGGTATGTATGTCTTGCGTCCTCTGAATCCCTCACTCGAGTGGTCTGTATCGAGACCGCGTTGCTAGCTTAACTGGCAAGCGGTAAAACTGTGCAACACTTGTAGGGAGTATGGATGGGTTCCTGTCCTCACCTCGCATCCCTCCTTCAGCAGCTGGGACACAGTCTAAATAGATCTAAGCATGAAGAATATGTATGGCACTGTGCCTCTGTCAGCTCCAGTAAAATGCACCTTTGTTCTCTCCAAAATCTTGATCTGTAGAAGCTGCTCCTCTCTGCAGGAGAGCCAAACTTCCTTGCATACCAGCTAAACTAGGGCCAAGCATGGGAGGAAAAAAAGTTTTCAGATACATTGGATGAGCTAGGTTTCTACCCTGTTGATGTTTTTTACATAATGCTACTTTAGAACTTAGCTTGTGCTGCTTTAGTCTGTATAGGCTGTTTTGTAGATGGAGGTGTATGTGTGTTCTCAAGTGTGGGTCATGTTCTTCTTTGCTATTAATCAGAATGCAAAGATAAAAGTAAAACCTGCATCTCACTGATTCCCTACTTCTGACGCTCTTCAGAGGAATAAACTGGATTTCAGGTTTACAAGTAAAAGCAATAATGTCAAGATACAGTTTTTGAAAACCCATTCCAAATTCATGAAGATATTTGCCTGTAACAACTCCTGAAAGTGATGTGTGGGATTCTTTTATATGTATTTTAACCTAACTGCCAGTTCTGCTGTAATTATCCTGATAACAGGAGCTTACCAACAATAGGGGAAAAAAGTTGTCCAGGTGACACTCCATTTCAAATATTCTTGCATTTCTCTTTTCTAACAAAGTAATTAATTTAACAAAATAAGCAAGAATCCTGAAAGTTGAAGCTTTTATGTAACTTACCATGCTGTTTTCATAGTGGACTGTGTAGAAATCTGAACATGTCATTCCATTTAAGTGTTCAAGTGATCAGTATTTATTGAAAATGTCTGTATATTCCAGCTGCAGAGTCAATGGCCTGTTCCTCACTCGTAGCGCATGGTCTTTGTTTTTTGAAAACAGTTTCCACACTTAAAGAACGTAGTAGCCTATGACTTCATCATTATTGTAGAATTTTAAAAACGGCACAGTTATGAAGAAAAATAAACTCTAATGGTGATTACTGAGTGCATTTATTTCAGTTGGGAAAAGGGGCTGGAAACTTGAGGTTCTCTCGGTTTCCATGGCTGGTGGAACTCCCTAGAGCAGTGGGGGGAGATCCGCTGCCACCCTGCAGCTCGTGCCACAAGCCCACGCTTGTGATGAGCTGCTGGCTTTGAATGCTCTCTATCAGTGTTAATTCTGTGGAGACAGGAGGGACCTCTGAGCTGCGGGGATGTTACGGCCTTGCTCTTGCATCCTCACAAAGGCTTCTCTACGGAGGTGGGGTGCTTAAGCATTTGTTCGTGCTGTTTCAGTCTCTTATGTAACTCTGCTTTACTTAACTGGGATTTTGAATTTCTTTTAATTACCTGAGGGGGATTTCTGCTTCTAAGATTACTGGGACCTGTGCCTTCAGCAGGGCCAGGAAGCCAGCTCCGTTGCGGTCACTGTCTCTGGCTGCCTCCCTCCCGTGATCACTCAAGAGGCTGCTCGGTGGGAGAACGCTGACCAGAGCAGGGCTTCGCAGGTCCTGCTGTCCGCACCCTGGTAAGACGTGTCTGCTGCCGCAGCCCTGCTGCTTTGGCTGCTTCTGGGTATAGCAATAATTTGTGCCTGGCAGCTTGGGTGGGGGTCCTAAAGCACTATAATATGTTTTCTTTTGTACTTGCCTGTCCCAGCTGCTGAAGCCTTGGCTGTGCTAACCTGGCCTCCAAGCCAGCATGGAGAGCAGTGTGCTCTGATAGCTTTCTGGCGGAGCTGCTTTTTGTACTTGTCAGTTGTTGCCATGCTCCATAGGAGGGCTTGGTTAAAAGTATCGAGTTCCTTCCCTTTCCTACTTTTAGCCTTTACGAGAAGGGAGCACTGTATGAAACCAGCACAAGGAAAATGGTACTACATTTTTCGTGTGTCTGCAATGCAGAAGTGGCTCTCCCGCTCCCCCTGACGTGATACTTAAAAACGACTTGCTATGTCTTGGGCAATACGTGAGGTTTCCCACGTCTGCGGGATTACAGTTGCGGAGAGGAGCCGAGCCAAGAAGGAGCTTTACAAGTTTGGAAGATGGAGATTGGAAAGAGACCAGGCAATAGATACAGAAAGGACAAGGATAAATGAAAACTTCAACAGATGGTAGTGGAGACTGCCTTGGGCCCAAAGAGGTCCTGGACACTGCCGGTACTGAAGGGCTGTTACAATAAATTGGGGAAGGGGGAGCGGGGTGGGACTGGGATTTAGCTGCCAGGGGAAGGCTGCGAAGAGTTACAGGCAGGAGCAAGGAAAGACTCACCTGAAGGAAATCCTTCCCACAGCGGCAAAGCTGTGCCTTTTGAGCAAGTCCATCAGCCCCAGGAGAGCAGGGGAGCCGTGTGTTGGCAAAGGCAAAGGCCTTGTTCTTTCCCTATGCCTTATAGCTTCAACTGGCTTTCTTTAAAAAAAACAACAAGCACAACACCCACACACACAAACAAACCAAAACCAGCTGGTCTCTTGGGAGCATGTTCCACAAGAATGGGACTTACCTGTAGCTGCTTTGCAAAAAAAATCTTATCTGATTAAAAAAGGGGAGAAGAAAAATATTTCACAAAAATATTAAGGACAAACTAAGTTGTTTATGTGCAGGTTTAACCCCATCATATCCAGCCCTGCCAGGGGGGTCACATGCTATTCACAGCCTCCTCCTAGGAGGAATAATGAGCTTCTTAAGCCCCTGGCAAAGGCTCGTCCTCCTGCCAGTTAAGAGTAGCGCAGAGAGAGACCTGAAGCAGCATTTCAGTGCCCTCCAGGGTGGCTGTAATTAAGGATTACATCCTGGACAGAGGTGAGTTGCAGGGAACGAAGATTACGGCTCCGAAAGCAGAGCATGGCATTATTTCTATGCTGGTCTGGTATGATACCAACCAGACTATGTTCTCAAACCACCAAGCCGAGGTGTTCAATACACCAGAGTGGCCGTTCTGTCCTGTGAGCATCCTGCTAGCTATGGAAGCGCTGCACACATCTTACGGAGAGAGCTTTATTTCATTTCTGTTTCCTTAGACTAAAAAATGAAGCTGTATACATGGAAACCAAGTACATTCCTCATGGACAAGTGAATAATAAAGGAGCACGTGTGTGAAAAGAAAGATAAGATACAGCACAGCATGTTCCTGCAGAATCTGGCAGCAGCAGGACAACGTGGAAGCAAAATAGTTTGCTGACAAACTAGAAAGACAAGGTTATTGATGCCTCTCAGAAAATACTCCCACAACAAACTGGAGCCTCAAATCCACTTGGCAGACAGATGGCACCGGGATTCTTTGATACCTGATGGAAACGCTTCGCACTGACTTTTCCCATGCCAGCCTTTTTCACCACACTTACAGAAGTGTGTATGGCAAGCTTTGTTCCCAAAGAGTCGTATGTACCACCTGGGTTCTGCAGAAAACATCTGCTGAAACAGTTGTAAGCAAAACTTGAATAGTCTTTATTCCAAGTTGTTTTCTTTGGGTCACTCTGGTCTCTCACTCCAGCTGCTTTGGCAATGGCACCTGGGCAACAACAGTAAGTATTAGGAGGAGGAAAAGTCTCAGTCTTATTTCCCAAACCAGGCTAGTTTAATACAAAACTTCAGAAGCTGTAAAAAGATCAAAAATACAACAGCTGGGAGCTCTAAGGAGCTCTGGTTGGGAATTTCTTTTGTTTGTAATTCCCTACTTGCTGTTTGTGATGCTTAACACCCAGTAAATCAATTTGCAAGCAGTAAGTCCCGGCGTGGAGCAAACCAACACCCAGCTCAGCTCAAGCGGTAAATCCCCATTTTAGAGATGAAGCTGAGGACATCAAGGCAAATACAAAGTTAACCAAGATCATGCGGGCGGGTGAGAATAATACCCTAATGCCCCAAATACAAGCCACATGGCCCGACAACAGAGGACAAAAAAAAAACCCTAAACCAAAAAGACACCAGACATAAAACAACCCCAAGCTCCCAACCCGTGTCCATTGCTTCACGTTCCCACGGGCTGCGATAGCAGTTGTTATCTGGCCCATTTCAGAGGGGCTGTGAATGGATCCCTCTGCCCCAAGCCCCATAGCCCTCCTTTATAAAACGCTCTGGAGGATTTGGGGGGGAATGCCTGGGTTTTGCTGTTGCTCCTGGGCACCTTTATTAATCATTGCTGTGCTGAGTGAGGGCACCGCCGTCATCCCTCTTCCCGAGAGCAGGGGAGGCAGCAGCGATGGACCAGCCTGCGGTCACAAGCACCATCTTGCTGTCTGCCGATAAACCATGACCTTTACGAGATCAAGTCTTGTTGCAAAACCTGGACGGAGATCTAGAAAGGCCAGAAATGCCCTGAGGAGAGGCCCTGGCTGCAGCCAAGTCAGACTGGCCAGCAGAAACCACAGCCCCAAAGCTTGGTTAGAGGGCAGAACGTTCACGTTAAACCTGGACCAGGGTTGCCACAGGACCTGCCCCTGCCAAAATTTTGGGACAAACTATTCTCTCTGGAATGACTGAGGGAATAATTATTTCTGTGTAGCTTAAAATGAAAGCAAAATGCGGCCCACTATATTGAAATGTCAATATTCAACAAAATATGAATTACAAAATACTACTTGACCATTTTTAATTGCAGAGGATTTTCTGTTCTCTTCCTTTAGCCCTAGCAACACAAACAGATGCACCAACATCACTAGCTACAGACAGATCAGTCAGCTTTCAGTATTTCCTGAATAATGGCACAATGCAAAGAAATGTATCGTTTCAGGAAAGCAAAAGGTTCAATCTGTTGGCCAATATTTTGAGAAGCAGCCCCTGAATTTGTCACCCAAGTAAATGCATTACCAGAAGGCAGTTAGCGCAGTTTAGGACTTCCCTCTCGCACTAAAACTTTTAATTTCATTTAAATCAGACCCACCAAAGGCAGTCCCGGACCGCGGCTGCACCGCAGACCCGTCTCGCTCCGCGCAGCCTTGGCCGGGCGCTGAAGGAGCACAGCTACCTGCCGCGGCCAGCCCGGGGCCCGGGCACCCACCGCGGGGGCCGACGGAGGCAGGCGAGCGCGGGCAGCGCGTTACTGGAAACCCAGTTCCTGCCTCTGGGCAGGTTCTGGAGTGACCTTGGTGGGTTATTTTGCTGCCAGTGGTTCAATTTGCACTATAACAAATGGGCCAAGTGACGGTGACGGGGCTGCCAGAGAGAAAAACACGGTTTCCGTGGGGGACTGAGGACAGACTACTGTGAAAAATAATACCTGTTGCTCTGCGGAAGCAAACACCTTATAGTAGCGTTTGCCTATCGTAACTAACGCACTGTTACTAACACGCTAGCGATGACTTTCTGTGGTTTTTGTTTCCCTCCCGAGTGAGCCTCCCTTCCTTCCCCTGCTCGGATGCAGACAGGGATGCAGGCGGCTGCAGCCTCGGGAGCGCGCGGACGAGCCCGCTTCCCTCCCCGCCGTCGCTCAGCCCTTACCGGTTTCAGATAAGCGACGTTACTCTGGCGAATGTCGTTCAGCAGCTGATCTCTCGGGGTTATCTCGACAAGGGGAGGCGGCCTCCTCCTGGGAACCGGTTTAAGCGTTTTGATGACGTCTTTGAGGTTGGTTTTCTCGGCGGGTTCCACGTACTCTGGCACAGCGGGTTTGCGCTGAGTCTTCTTCAGCTTCACCACTCTGAAGTTGACGGGCTTCTCTCTGCGTGGCGGCTCGGGCGCCGGCTGCCTGGCGCTCTCCTGCCTTTTGCTCAGAGACAGAGCTGCGGGGACGGGCGGTTTCGGGGCTTGCGGGGGTTCGTGCATCCTCGGCTGGGGCAGCGGTCCCCCCAGCATCTCCCACATCCCCGGAGGCAACCCAAGTCCGTTTTCCAGCATCGCTATCAACTCCCTCTGCTCCTTCATTTGCTGCTGCCTCTGCCCCTCTTGCCTCTTTTGCCTCTGCTTGTCCAGGTTTCTGCTGAGGAGGTTGGTCACCACCATCCTGGGCCCCGGCAGCTCGAAGTGGTACCCCATTTTAAGGAGGGTGGCATTGGCTTTCAGCAGCCGGGCGATCTCCATCTCTGCCTGGTGGCCCAGCATGCTCCGCTGGTTGTGAAAGCGGAGCTCCGTCAGCACCTCGTTGTACTGCAGGCATCTCATGATAGCAACGATCCCTTTGCCAGAGATGCAATTAGAATCGATGTTCAGCGTGGTGATGCTCCTGTTCTCCCGCAGCATGTTGGCCAGCGCAAACGCCACGTTGTCGTCGGCCCCCACGTTGGCCAAGCTGAACGTTTTGACGTTCTTGTTCTTTTTCATGGCGTTGACAAAGTCTATCAGCATTTCTTTGGGGACGTTTTCAATGTTGTTCAGGTTGAGCTCTTTCACGTCCGGGTTGTTTTTCCGGACTTTCTCCAAACTCTCTTCTAAATTGGTTTGATTTCCTGAAGGCCTGGCGCTCAGCTTCATGAAGCTGGTATCCAGTGCCAACTTTTTTGGGATGTTTAATTTTGATATTTTCTTTTCATTTTCATTTGGCTTTTCTGTGATTTCTCCTGATTCTGTGCCTGGTTTCTTACTCATCTGATCGCTGTGCTGGTTCTCATTGGTGTAAGTCTCCTGTGTTTCCAATTCAGTCTCATCTTCCTCTTCATCCTCTTCCTCCTCTTCTTCGTCGTCATCATCATCTTCCTCCTCTGCTTCTTCCTCCTCCTCCTCACTCTCTTTATCGCTTCCATCTTTGTTTGTCTCCTCAGCCCACGTTCCCGAGTTGGACAAGTGCTCGTTTTTATAACATCTCTCTTTCCCCTCTGCTCCTGGCACCCTCCCGCCGACCGCCTCGCCGCTGCCGCCGGCCTTTCCTTCTGCCTCCTCCGCAGCGCTTCTCTGAGGAAGACAAAACCTCACAGCTGAAATAATTGAACACAGCTCTGTTACATTAACTTTCTGATAAAACAAACATGTAGCGGCTGGATTTAGATACCTCTATGCCCACACATTATAGAATAATCCTTGAAAGTTTCACTGCCCGTAAGTCAGGGCTGTGCTGACTTGCTTGGGAACACAGGAACAGAATCACAGAATGGTCGGGGTTGGAAGGGACATCTGTGGGTCATCCAGCCCAACCCCCTGCCCAAGCAGGGTCACCCAGAGCAGGCTGCACAGGACCTTGTCCAGGCGGGTCTTGAATATCTCCGGAGAGGGAGACTCCACAACCTCCCTGGGCAGCCTGGGCCAGGGCTCCATCACCCTCAGAGGGAAGAAGTTCTTCCTCATGTTCAGACAGAAATTCCTCTGCTTCAGTTTGTGCCCATTGCCCCTTGTCCTGTCACTGGGCACCACTGGAAGGAGTCTGGACCCGTCCTCCTGACACCCACCCTTGAGATATTTAGAGGCATTTCTAAGGTCCCCTCTCAGCCTTCTCTTCTCCAGGCTGAACAAGCCCAGCTCCCTCAGCCTTTCCTCCTAGGAGAGATGCTCCAGTCCCCTCACCATCCTTGTAGCCCCAAAAGAACAATTGCTCTTAAAGTGGCTGCTAACCCGTTTCTCATCTTTGCCTATTATGCACACTGACGATTAAACCCTGTACTTATTTAATGCTATGTTAAGGGGGTCCTTGAACCCTTCCAGGAGTTAACGGTCTCTGGTCCAAAGTCTGTTTCTGGATATTTTTTGTCTATTTTATTCTTTCATTGACAAGAAAGAAAGTTTGTTTCCTACGCACCAAACCGCTGGAAATCAGTGTTAACCTTTGGCTGTTTGCTCGGCCCAGGGGGGAGCGAAGAGGGTACCAGGCAACAGCAGCGGAGGCACCCAGCACGTGAGACAAGAAGGCTGCCTGCTCTGGTACCTGCCAGAGCATCGCAGCTGGGGAAGCACGTTGCTGAAGACAAAGCGAAATATTAGCTCAGCTTTATTTTCAGTCCAGAGATAGGAAACTGGACTCTGCACGCAGCTGCTGCAAGGCAGTCAGGCTTCTAGCATCAAAATAAAATAAGTTGCAAACTTCCACCATCTCCAGAGACTCTCCAAGCTGAGGTTTTTTTTTTTTTCCAAGCATCTTTCTGTGGTGGATCCTCCAACACTACGAAATGCGAATAAAGAGCAAGATATTTTCCCAAAAGATTTGCATTAGGTCAGGCAGGGCACTGTCATGGCTTGTGCTTCACCGAAAGTTGGAGAAAATGGTCACAAAGCTACTGCTGCCCTCGGGGCTGTGGGAGCGGATGGGTTTAGCGTGACTGTGAACGCAGCAGGCAGCTCCACACTCAAATTCCAGATTTAACCTCAGAAGCTTTAAAAATGATTGTTTCTTTGAGGGTAAAAGTGTTGCTGGAGGGGAAAAAAAATCCCACAAATTTCACCCCCTTTCCAGAGGCAGCCCATGCAACCTGCCCTGCCAAGTCCGAGATGTACTGTGCTGTTGTGCATTAGCAAAACCACTAGCGTTTAAAAAAAAAAAAAAAAAAAAAATCAGTTACCTCAAATTCAGCTGGGTTCAGGTATGGATGTGTTTCATCAGGACAATTTTGTTTTCTATTAGCCTATTTTTAAGTGTGGCCCTCATTCAAGTATGACCTTAACTTTATTTCAAAGTCACAGTGGTAGCAGAATAAATTTAAGTATTGGAAGGGCTTGGACTAGTTCATGGAGTTTGCATGCTTCATCGCTACTGAACGTTTCACATTGTTAAAATAAAATGTTTTGGGGTTTTGTCCAGTATGATATTAAATACACATGGTTAATGTAGCCTTTTATGGAAAAGTGATCAGGTGTTGTTCCTTAAAACAAATTTGAGTTACATCCCCCAAACGGATTTTATGACAATTTCTCAGTGATTTGCTTCACTGAAATAGAATTAGGATTTTCTTGTATTAAAAAGCTTAAGTAAACTTTCAGGAAAAGTAATTAAAAAATTACTAAAGTAATTTAAAAATTACTAACTCTGATGTCAGTCCAAGCCGGATCCTGACATTGCTGAGGCTTTTAGGATTAACTTAAATTTGTTTGTACCATACCTTACGTAAGGGATGGAAGCAGAGGCAGGTTAAGGTATTAAAGCTATAAAACAGATCCCACAGCAGATGCATAATAAATATTTGTGATTTTTTGCTTGTTACCTCAGAGGGCAAGAGGGTGACGGGAACTCTCTCGTCCTCGAGCATGCGTCTGGATGCCTTCTGCCAGTACAGGTAGTCAACCAGGGACCTGTGGTCGAAGCTCCCCGTGGGGGGTTTCTCCGTCTGATCCCTCTGTATCATCCCGGTTGGGACTTCGGGGTCCGGGGCCATGACTTCCATCTCACACTGCAGCTCCTTCAGCTCCTCGGGGGACAGGTTTGCCAGGATTTCATCTTCGTCGATGTCCTCGGGACACACTTCTTCGGAGTTTTGGCTGAGTTCAGACATGTTCTTTCTTCTTCCTTTCCTCTATTGCTTCTTCAGCCTAAAGAGAAGGATAAATTTTAAAGGATTTCTTCCCCCCCCACCCCCCCACTAGCAGCAGTTCATTCAGTTAAACCGACAGCTTCATGTTTTGGTCATGAGGAGCTGTGGCAGCTCTCGGTCTCAGTGCAGGAGACAGACTGCGTGGCAAAGTCTATATTAAGCTGCGCTTGGCTGGATAAAGAGAATTTATGGCGATGCTGCCATGCTCCATTTTCAGCAACGGCTCAGCTGTGCGAACCCTTCTGAGGTGTCAGCGCAGCTGGTGCGCGGCCCGTTGAGGAAGGCGGGGGACGGCCATTTTCTCAAGGATTCCGGGGGTTCTGCGCTGCTCCGTGCCGCACCTCACGTGTGGATGGTGTGACCTTAGCGGTACCTGCGAGGTGTGCGGGTGAAGTCCGGCACCGCGGGAAGAGTCAGCACAAGGTCTCTGTACCCATCAGTCTCAGCCATCTCCACAGGGCTGGGGACCGCGGGCTTTTCGCTGCCTGTAGGCACGTCTGAAGCCCAGCTGAACAGTGCAGGTGGGTTTGGTGGGAGTGCAGCCACCGCGTGACGGATGAGCTCTCCCAAACACCAGATCCTGGTTAAGGTAAAATCCTCCAAGATGGAAGAGGGCAGGAGAACGGTCCGTCCCACACACACCTTGGGCTCGGGGAGGAGGGTCCGCATGGGGATGGGCAGCAGCCTGTTGAAGCAGCCTGAGCAGCCACGTAGGGAGCATTTCCCGCAGCGCATCCGTGCCCTGCTCCCACCCAGTGTGCCCCCGGGCAACACGAAGGCCCCGGTCCTGGACTGGCCTGTCTCTGTTGCGGATGTCATTTGCACTGCCAACAGAACGTGGCTGACAGTTCTTCTCAGATTCATCCTTTTCCTACGTTATTATTTATTTTATTTTTTTAAACAGAGCTAATAAATAACTACAAAGATTTATTTCCTTAATATTCATAGAATAGATGCAACTACAGAAGATTGCCTGAAATCCTTTTTTCATTGCGAGTCCGTTCCAGCTATGAGGTACCTCCTGCTTTGTTCAGAATATTTTATAGGCTTCTAAATTTACACGGCGAACCAGAAAGCCGCATCTCCGACACCACCGCGCTCACGGCTCCTTTGTACAAGCAGAGGAGCGTGGGCGGGTAATTTTTCCACTACAGCCCCATTTCAATTCACCGCAGTTTGGGCTGTTCACTCGATTAAGAAGATTTCCTCTCAGAATTTCAAATGTTCTTTGCAGTGGACATCAAAACAAACCCTCCCCTTGCAAATGCATCTTTCCTAGGAAAGAAACCGCAGACGAGCGGCTGGGACACCAAGCCCCGCCACTCTTTAAGCCGAATGTCTCGTTCCAGTCTCAACCAAGCTCTGCTGGAGTCCGCCAGCAGCAGAATCATCTCTGCACGACCATGGTTTCTCTTTGCTGTGTGTTGTAACAAGAAACACGGTGTCCAAAGCCCCGTTAACCTCTATTACAAAGCCATAAACCAAAGGTCCTCATCTAATTAATGCTGCTGCACAGCGGGGAAGAGGGCAAAAATTTAAGAACGAAATAAGTGGTACAGGAAAAAACAACAAAAACCCAAGCCAAGAACGTAACGGCTCCGTTTGCCCCTTTGGTATTTCAGGGGACACCCTTATTTTATATTATGCAGTAGCAAGCACAACAGCAGACCCACACATCAATCTATCTAGTCTAGCAGTCTTCATCCCCAGCGATTGCTGCCCATAATAGAGTCCATAAATGGTTTCCTGATGTTATCAAATAAATCAGTGCTCTTCGGTAGCTGGTATGTTATTCTCCCAAACGATGCTGTTTGGGTCACAGAAGTTGTCTATTCGGTGGTTACTTATCGCTTGCTAATTTCTTGACTGTAAATAAAGCCCCTGGCCAGGTTCTTATATTTCCATGGTCTCCAGCCAGGCCATCTTGGGCCATGGTTTATCAGTTCTGCAAAGTTAAGTAGGGTCAAACTCATGAAGTCCTCTCGAGAAGGAAAACAGGGATACCGAGAACACTATCGGGTATTTGAAAAGCAAGTTTTCTTCTAAGTAGAAATATATCACTTGTCCATGCCGTGATCAGGAAACACTACACTTCTGGGAGTGATGCCTCCTCCATCAGATGCAGAGCGAAGGGCCGCCTGGTGACACCTCTCCTGGTGACACTGGTGCTAATCCCACAGATTTCCAAGACGGGTATCACATTTTGCCTACTTTAGGTCTCCTCCATAAATTAACCTCGAGTACAGGATTCACTTCCTTTTCTAACACGCTGCTTAGTGTTTTGGTGCCTGGAAACGGCACATTAGGGCAACAGACGACACCCTCCAGGCTGGGGACGCGCTCACGGCCAAATCTAGAAGTCTCTTCCAAGGCAAAACTCCCACCTTCTTCCCAATAACATTTGCAGGCGTCCCCCTTGGAGCTTTCCAAAATAATCACTCATTCCTCAACCTTCCTTAAGACAGGAAAGCCACCTCCATCGCTCACACTTGCTATTTTCATGCCGCTTTGACGCTTGCTCAGGAATCCCTGGACTAATAAGCTGCTGCACGAGGTGCTCTGTTACCGAAGAGCAGCGAGCTGTGCCAGCGGCGACGCTCAAAGCACGAGCAGAAGACAAGAGGTACCTGCAGCACAAAGCCATCCCTAGGGGTGGCAGCTCAAAATTCCTGCTAAGTAGATACCTAACAAGTGTTCAATAAAAGCGCTTCAGGAGCAAACCGGTAGCAGAAAAGGTCTGCCCTTGGTAAGGAACAATTCGTACTCACCGCGTGCTGTTCCTACGGCAGGGACTCGCGTGTGGATGAGCTCCTGTGTGAAACCCAGCAGGCTCTCACGCAGGATGGTTTCACTTCATCGGTCTTTTTCTTTTGTGCATTTTCTTCAAAACTTCCAACCTAGCTCTCCGGAAAGCAAAAGGGTTGACAAGTTTTTAGCTCGTATGAAGAGAGGCCGAGCCCCGCGTCGCCGCTTGACACGAAGCAGGCCATCAAACCACGCTTCACGTGCCTAGAACGTGTTCTATTTTTAAGGTAATTGATGGGACACGTGCTGGTGCCGAGTGCTTGAGAGTAATTTCTGTGATGTTGGCTCCCATATTTTTTCTTCTAAAACCCCGCATTTATTTCTCTTTATTACCAGTCCACAGCATTTCCAAGTGCCGAGGCACTAACTGGAACGAGTCGGAGAATGCGCCTGTGTAACACAACCTCGCGTCGCTTGTACGAACCTCGCCGGCTCCATGGGGCAGTCTAAAATTGACCAACAGTAGCATACACCAAGCACGCCCAGCAACGCGGTGGAACGCGATACGGGGATTATGACGGGTCAGATGACGGGAGCTCAACGATAACAACCACGGAGGAACGGGAGCAATCGTAGAGAGACACCCTGTGGGAAAAACACCAGGGATCATCTCGGGGAAAAAAACCCACCCCACCACACTTCCAAACTGTTACAGATACACGTAGATCAGATTAAGCTTGTTGCTTAAACAGGGGAAGGACATCTGACTTTTGAAGTATTTGCCCAAGTCGCTTGACACAGGGAGCTGCGAAGCCCTCGTACGAAGCGGCAGGGGCTCTGGCGCGGGCATCACCTCTGACGTGGAAGGAGCAAGCGGAGCTGTGTCTCCTGTTTCAGCAGGATCTGGAGGCCACTGATTTGGCCCCAAAAAAGAACTAAGTAATTTCATTTTTTTTAGTTTCCATTTTCAAGGAAGTCTGAGAGCGGCTACACTGGATCCTCCCTATGCAGTAGGAAACAACCTCTGTCATCATCCACGTGCCTTACTACAGGGAAAAGAAAACATTAAAACATGTAGGAACAAAGGGGGAACATGGAGTGGCCATTGCTTGTGTCAGAAATTAAGAGGAGAAAATTTCAGCCTGGGGCAGGGTACTGACCTCCCACACTGGTGCGTCCAGAGCAATCCCGCAGGGAAAAGTATGGGCGAGTCTGATGCGTAACGTCTTGGTTTGCATCAAGAAGGGTTAAAGAACAGCTGGTGGGTTTCTAAACCATGCCAACTGTTTTAAACCATTTTAAAAAGATCACCCCAAACCCCCTGACCAGGGGGCAGGAGACAGTTCCCGTATCAGTGTTGACAGTGACGTTTTGCTGGCGGGGGGCTGGGGATGACACCGAGCTTGGTTGACCTGGTCCCAGGCTTTGGGCTGACCCAGGGCAAACCTCTGCCCCACTCAGAGCCAAAACACGTTCCAAATTTCACCCTCAAAGCCTGAGTTTCTGTGGTCACTTGCCAACGGACAACGCCACGCCTCACCCACCATCCCCCCAGCCAATATATATGTGCTTTAGGTTTTTACTGACCATGTTTTAACGTGGCTTGAGCAGCACCCGCCGTGCAGAGGACACGCGATAATGGGAGGGAGCTTCAACTTCCAGATATCATTTATAGCATGACCACGGGCAAAACGCTGAAACGCTCGGGACCAGTTACGTCTCTGCTAACCTGGTATTTCACTTTCCCAGCTCGTGTTATTTACGTGCCCTTGGTAAAGCACTTCCGAATACTTGAACATTGTCATCTCTGGGTGGTGGTTCACTGCCTCGTCTTCCTGAAGCACGCTGCCAACAGCTCCCAAACGAATGAAAACCAGCCTGTGGTGAATGGAAATGGGTCTGGGAGAGACTGCTGAGAACAAACCTCACAGTGGAAAGCCAGGTTGGACGGGGCTTTCAGCAACCTGGTCTGGTGGAAGGTGTCCCTGCCCGTAGCAGGGGGATTGGAACTGGATGATCTAAGGTCCCTTCCAAGCCAAACCATTCTATGAATTTGTTATTTTATGGGGATCAGACGATTCATGAGGGGATATCAAATGTCTGACCATGACTTTGGGGACTGAGCTACGGCTCTGCCTGCGACTTTTTGCCAATGGACAAAGGCAAAAGGTGCCCTGAGCTGCTCCAGTGTGACTTCACCTGGTTTGGGATGGAGCTGAGGCTGGTTATGGCCTTCAGAGGGACCCCAATCCCCTGCGGCAGGGACCACCCGGGGCTGGAGACCCGCTGCTGCCCGGGGCCAGCGCCGGCTCCTTGCCAGCGGCTACGGCTTGCCCAGAGCATGAGGCGGTGCAGGCAGACACAGCGCTTTATTGCACGCTGCCCAGGAGCATTGCACAGGCATTTACCCACATATTTACTATTATTATTTACAAATCTGTGTGCGTGACAGGCCCAGGCTCAGAGATTTGATACTTTGCATCAGAAATACAAGCTCAGACCCCTGCAGAAGACATTCATTCTCCGTGCAGCCTGCACAAGAACCTATCTGGGGCAGCATATGCAGTTTAGCAATTATTCACTATTCACTCTACCTTTATTCTTACAATTTATCTGTGCTCTGGGTTTGTGCAGCAGAGCCTCAGGAGCCACAAAAGCCTTACGCTCAAACCAGTAGCTAGAATTAAACTTTAAAATGTCCTCTGCCCTTTCCAGCCAAATTTATAGTCTCCCTCCGATGGTGCACGGCAGTACTACTGAATCAGAACGGTTATAACTCAACACCAGGGACTCCTGGAGGAGTGACAGCCATCATCATAACCCTTCAAACAAGCAATTGCCTCCAGGTTTATGTGAAACTCTGAATTCAGCACAAGCCAGATCAGATACGATAAGAAACTGAGTCATTCTAGGAAACAATGTCACCCCTCACATTAAACATAGGGTGTACTTTTCTTTCATAGCATTCAAACCTACCACAGCCCCATGCCTCGTATCATCCTGCCGCTAAAACGTGCCCGGGGGCAATGATGCCGGCAAGGCCACGTGGTGATTTCGTTACGTACGCACGGGGCACGTCCTTCCCTAACCTCAGCCCAGGAACAGGTGGAAAGGTTTCTTCTCGAGAAGAAACCTTACCCCAGCTGAGCCCTGGCTGGCTGCAAACTCTTCTCCATCTGCAGCTCTTCAACGATTAAATATAGACTCATGCCCGCTGCACTTGAGACGGGTGGGAGATGCTCAGGGAGACGGAGCACATCCCTCTGCAGTCAAGGACTTGTTGAAGGATTTATGGTGATTCCCTTCATAAGGGACAGACACGGATATTGAAGCTGGCTGGATGGCAAGGAGCTTCTACTTGGTTACAGGTCTTGCTCCTCTTTCATGCAGGCCCTGACATCTGT